>NC_084893.1:19173453-19825953 GCF_958979055.1 Alnus glutinosa | reverse complement strand
TCTCCAGTTCCTGTGGGCTTGGAGTTGACGGTCGTCCTCTCTGTGACGGTGGTTGTCTAGAGTGTGTGAACCTGTTTTGTTGAAGTTTACTATGGCTGAGGATTTACAGGAGATGTGGGGAAAATTCTCCCTCAACAAGGATGAAAACTCTAGGGTGTCTTTGGAGGACGTAGAGATAGCACCAATGGTTCATAGGGGAAAGATCTGCCTAGTCGGAAAGATTATGGTGGATCGTATCGTCCCTAAGGAGTTCTTCAGAGCACTGTTAATTCAGGCATGGCGGCCAATGGGTGAGGTGTTTTTCAAAGTCCTGGGAGGAAACCGATTCATTGTCGAGTTTGAGTATGAATGGGATAAGTCCAGAATTATGGAGGGACGTCCTTGGCTATTTGACGGGAACCTGATCTCTTTAACAGAGTACAATGGTCTAATGCCGCCTGCAGAGATGATCTTTGATCCGGCGTCGCTTGGGATTCGGATGTACACTCTTCCGCTCGCATGTATGGGCAGAGAGACAGAACAAAAGATCGATTCTTCAGTTGGTAAGGTCGAGGATGTGTACGTGAATGATGATGATCCAAGATGGGGGGAGTTTCTACATGTTAAGGTGGCGGTGGAGTTATTAAAGCCTTTAGCTAGAGGGAGGATGATGCATGTCCATAATCGTTCAATTTGGATAGCTTTTAAATATGAAAAGCTACCAAAGTTTTGTTACAGATGCAGTGTCATCATGCATGGGCGGCTGAGATGCGTTAGAAGTGGGAGTCGCAGAACGTCTAACGTGGAAGATGAACAACCATATGGACCCTAGTTACGAGTTACCTTTCCATTGCGTAGGGGAATGGAAGGATTCTCACTCGAGCAAATGGAGATTACAAGCGACGGCGGAATGGTGAAAGCTCTGGTAGCCAGTCCTCGGGGGCGGCCATGGAGGAAGAGGCAAGGGGTGACGGCACCTGTGGAAACCCTAGCAAGCTGGATATTGTCCCACATTTGGAAAGGGAAAGCTTTCTGAAGGTAGTAGTTAATGTTGCGATCCCTTTCCAAACTGGGAAACACCCTAGGGAGCCAATTGTGGAGGGGGACGTTAATGCCGATGATATTGCCTTTTTTTGGGCAATCTATAGCAGATGGTATTCAAGAAAGAAAGGAGCGTGGAATGCGGGAGGAGTCGAAATTATATTCATCCTTTTATAGAAAGTTTGTAGCTGACTTTATAGAAGAATCCACTCCGGAGGCTGGTGGGAAATTACGCCATAAATATATGGGCCAATGGGATTCAACCGCAAATAAGATGAGGTGGCAAAGCCTGAGAGCGGATGACCATATCCAGCTGGAGAAAGATCCAAATACAGACACGTACTTTCCACGTGTTTTGAAGGGAACTAGAGGAGAGATGGGCCAGGCACAGAGTGAAGTTCTACCACAAAGAAATAATAAGATAATACAGAATCATCCTATCTTAAGGAAGCCTGTAGAAGTAAAAGGCTCCTGTATCGAAACAAATAGAAGGTTATGAAGATGTGAAGAGGAACAAACTCTCGTGGAAGAAGCGGGCTAGAGGGGCTGGCAACTCGGAATATCCAGTGTTGAAACCGAAAGGTACTGATGGGAGAAGAAAGATTGTGGGGCAAGAGACAGGTGGGAAGACAAAAGGTGCAAAGAAGGGTAGAACTATTTCAAACAATTCCCCTCTTGCTCAGAGGGATCAGGCGGAGGCTGGAGTCCAACCCCGCCCATCATAATGATTTCCTTGAGCTGGAACTGCTGGGGGCTTAGGAACCCAAATGGTGAGGGCAAAGAGACCCAACTTGGTTTTCCTTATGGAAACCAAGACAATGCATAGGGAGGTTGAAGGTATTCGTAGGAAACTAGGCTTTGATCGGGCCTTCAATGTGGATTGCAAAGGAAGAAGTGGGGGTTTGATCCTCTTGTGGAATACGACTATTACAGTGGAGATTCAAAATTATAGCAGAAGGCACATCAATGCAGTAATTCAGAGTGGAATTGATGATAATCCCTGGAAATTCATAGGATTTTACGGGCACCCGAAGGTTTCAAGACGAGGGGAAGCCTGGTCCCTTCTCCGTCATTTAGCCCACCTGTCACCGAAGCCCTGGCTTTGTGTGGGAGACTTCAATGAGATCACCACATCAGCAGAAAAATCAAGCTTCTCAACTCGGCCTGTAGCTCAGATGAAGACTTTTTAGCAGTCTATGGTGGACAGCAAGTTGGTGGATTTGGGGTATATAGGACCGAAATATACATGGTGCAATGACTGCGTTTGTAAGGACTACACGAGGGAAAGATTGGACAGAGCCTAGCAAACGCGAGTTGGTGTTCCATTTTTAATGTTGTGGAGGTCATGGTGCTGGCAAGAAACATCTTGGACCACAATTCGTTGCTCGTGTCTCTTTCAAAGGCAAGCGACATCTGCTGGAATAAAAGGAAAATGTTCAGGTATGAGGCTAGTTGGTCAAAACACAGGGACCATGGTGCTATGATCAAAAAAGTGTGGAGGGTTAAACAAGGTAGCCAGAATCCTTGGTTTGATGTGAATTCTAATCTAGCCGGATGCAGGAAAACTCTGAAGAAGTGGGTGCGAAAACAGGGTAATCCAGCTGAAAAACAAATCCCAAGACAAAATCCTAGAGTTGCATGAAGTGCAAATGTCTGATTCTGCAGAGGTGTTGTTATCGGAGGGTCCTATCAAGGATGAGTTGAATGATGTTTTAGCACAGGAAGAAATGAAATGGAAGCAAAGAGCAAAGATGAATTGGCTCCAATTTAGGGACAGCAATACCAAATTTTTCCATGCATATGATGCAATCAAATAATAAAAATGAACAAAAGAAAAGATATGGGCTACTTCGAGAGAGCCGTAATCTCCAATGGCTACTTCGAGAGAGCCTTGATCTCCAAAACAACCAATAAGGTCTATGTTTGATTATAATTCAGCATGTTTATTCATTGAGTAGGGTTACACTTAAATAGATGACGGCTAGGTCATAAGACTTAACCATTAGGTCTAGCCGTCATAACACACTGCAGGAAAATAAATTAAGAATGGAAAATATATTCCTTATTTAGCTAAGACACTTAGGGAAAGAAAATATGGAGAAGTATTCTACTCCTTATTTAGCTAGAGGCTTCTTATTATGCTAGAGGCGGCTAGGGTTAATGCAGCTACAGTGCCACATCAGCCCTAACTTTATGAACGTATCATCCCTCTCCCCTAACATCTTCCTTGTCCCCAAGGAAGAATTCTGGTTTTGCAAAAATCAGCCCCTGGTCTTCCTTCTTCTCATTCTGTTTCAGTTCTGTTTTTGTAAAAATTATTCCATGCTCTTCCAACCCGTGCTTCCTCTCTTCTTCTTTCTTCTTCACATTCTGCTGCAGCACCCCCATGATATTTTCAGCCCCTTCTGGACTAGCTGCTACAAGAATTCCAGCAACTCCTTCCTTGACAACACGACCATCCGGGCTTGAAATATCCCCAGAAAATTCAGGCGACATCGTGACGTCCTCGGTAGGCTTGATATTGATTATATGGGGCATAAAATTCGTACCAACAGAACCTGCGTTGGACTCTCCTGTTATGGGCAAGGATTGGCTTGTCGGAGAGGTGCGTGGTGGAGAAAAGCTTTCCATTCTTTTCCTGATCTCCTCCATCCGTTTGCTGGCTTCTTCTTTGTACGCGAGGAATTCTTCTCCTTCTCCTGCTCGTAACCGCCTACGCCCGTTCTCCACTGCGTCACGTCGGTCCCTGGCGGACAGCATCTCAAATACCTCGGTCATTCGGGCTGTCAAGGCCTGCACCGCTTGCTCCAAGCTGCCCATGCGTCCTTCCATAACTTGCTGTTCGTGTTGCTGGGTGAATGAACGCATGGCTGGTCTTGCTTCCACCGCAAAATCCAAGTAGGCCTTGTTCTTGTTGCGGGAACGACCTATGGTGATTAACTGGAATTTTTTCTCAAAAAAAAAAAAAAAATTCTGGTTTCTAGTGAGGGAAACCGGGCCTCAAGGTTTATCAATGCGGTTAACGAGAGGAACCCCGGCTCTGATACCACTTGATGCAATCAAATAATAAAAAGGAACAAAAGAAAAGATATGGGCTACTTCGAGAGAGCCGTGATCTCCAATGGCTACTTCGAGAGAGCCTTGATCTCCAAAACAACCAATAAGGTCTATGTTTGATTATAATTCAGCATGTTTATTCATTGAGAATTCAGCATGTTTATTCATTGAGTAGGGTTACACTTAAATAGATGACGGCTAGGTCATAAGACTTAACCATTAGGTCTAGCCGTCATAACACACTGCAGGAAAATAAATTAAGAATGGAAAATATATTCCTTATTTAGCTAAGACACTTAGAGAAAGAAAATATGGAGAAGTATTCTACTCCTTATTTAGCTAGAGGCTTCTTATTATGCTAGAGGCGGCTAGGGTTAATGCAGCTACAGTGCCACATCAGCCCTAACTATATGAACGTATCAGCATACGCTACTCATAGACAGAGAAGAAACCAGATTATGAGAATCCAAGATTTCAGTGGATGTTTGTGCACTTCAAAAGAAGAAATTGAAAATGCCTTTGTGGACTATTTCTCCGATTTATTCAGGACCGGAGGTGATCTAGAGGTGGAATCCTGCATAGGAGCTCTTGCATGTAAAGTGACCCTAGAGATGAACCATGAGCTTCTAGCCGAATTCACCATTGAAGATATCTCCTCGGCTCTGAAGCAAATGTCTCCTTTAAAAGCCTCAAGACCAGATGGTTTCACGGCTTGCTTCTTCCAACAAAAGTGGACTACTGTCCACCCGAAGGTATGCAAGGCAATTTTATATTTCCTTAATACTGGAGAAATGGATCGTAATATTAATGCCACACACATAGCTCTAATTCCAAAGGTTCATACCCCTGTTTGTGTTACTGAATTTTGCCCCATTAGTTTGTGCAATGTGGTTTACAAGCTTATTTCCAAAGTGTTGACTAATCAGTTAAATGTAATATTGCCTGAAATTATTTCCTATACACAAAGTGCTTTTCTCCCAAGTCGCTTGATTTCTGACAATATAATTGCAGCCTATGAAACCATGCACACAATGCAGACCAAAATGTGGAGTAAAACTGGCTACATGGGCATCAAGTTGGACATGAGCAAAGCATATGATCGAGTTGAATAGTCCTTGGAAGCTGCAATGCTGAAGATGGGTTTTGCTGCGAAGTGGGTTAGCCTTGTGATGTCATACGTGAAATCAATTTCCTACTTGATCTTAATCAATGGGAGTCCTGTAAGGAACATTCAGCCTACGAGAGCAATTAGACAAGGGGATCCTATTTCCCCTTATCTATTCATCTTGTGTGCAAAGGCCCTCAGTGCTTTACTTCATCAGGCTGAAACAAAGGGGATTATTACAGGGGTACCAACTTCACAGTTCACCCAAGGGTCCTAGGATAAGCCATCTCCTTTTTGCAGATGATAGCTTGCTCTTCTGCAAAGCTAACTCAGTGGAATGGTGGAGGTTGATAAGGATCTTGGGAATTTATGAGGTAGCATCGGGGAAAAAATTAAATATGCAGAAAACTTCAGTGTTTTTCAGCAAAAATACAAACCTAGAACGAAAACAGCAAATTCTAGAATTGTCTAGATTGACTGAAGCACACAGAATTGACACTTACTTGGGGCTGCCAATGTTTGTAGGTAAAGCAAAGAATCAAGCTTTAAATCTTATCAAGGAGAAAGTTTGAAACAAACTGGCTAACTGGAAGACAAAATTTCTGACTCAAGCAACAAAAGAGGTGCTCCTAAAGGCTGTGGTACAAGCGGTTCCTACATACTGTATGGGAGTCTTCCAATTGCCTCTAGCTTTATGTACAGAGTTAAATGGCTTGATGCAATCGTTTTGGTGGAGTCACATGTCTTCCAAGTCAAAAATCCACTGGATAAGTTAGGAACGGATGGGGAAATCAAAAGCAAAGGGAGGTCTAGGTTTTCGGGACCTGACATGTTTCAACAAAGCATTGCTTGCTAAACAATGATGGAGGCTTCTTCAGTATCCTCATTCACTCACGACAAGCATTCTCAAAGCA
Organism: Alnus glutinosa; assembly: GCF_958979055.1. Classification (NCBI taxonomy): domain Eukaryota; kingdom Viridiplantae; phylum Streptophyta; class Magnoliopsida; order Fagales; family Betulaceae; genus Alnus; species Alnus glutinosa. The sequence goes on along the minus strand of NC_084893.1, from coordinate 19,819,857 downwards.
AAGAATTATCCACAAGGTACTTTTCTGGATGCTTCTCTTGGTTCTAGAGTTTCTTTTGTTTGGAGAAGTATTTTCAATGCCCGTGATTTACTGATCCATGGATTGAGCTGTACAGTGGGGGATGGTAGCAATATAAAGATTTGGGGAGATCAATGGTTACCAACCCCTACCTCCTACTCGGTCCAATCCCCCATAAGGATTTTAGATGAAATGGATGTTGTTTCAAAACTAATTGATGGTGAGCAGGGTAGCTGGAAGCATGAGCTTATACGGGAAATTCTTGAACTGGATGAAGCTAGAGTGATCTTGCAGATTCCTCTTAGTCCTTCACTGCCACCAGATCGGTTAACATGGAGGGGAACTACAAATGACTTATTCTCGGTGAGAAGTGCCTATCACCTGAGTAAGGAATTAGTGGAAAGAAATGGAGGACAACGTTCAAAGGAAGAAAATGACCAAGGGGTGTGGAAAGATTTATGGTCTTTGGAGGTACCAAATCAGGTTAAAATGTTTATGTGGAGAGCTTTCCAAAATTTGCTACCTACTAAAGCCACTCTATATAAAAGAAAAGTAGTGAAAGAAGCAAGTTGCCCGTGTTGTGGCCAACTGAGGAAAGATTTATAATAACATATTGTTACTTTGTTACTTATAGACTATAGTTATGTACTATATTTTATAATATGCCTTATATTGTTACATATTATATATTTATGTTATTAATAAATGCATAGAGGTTGTTCATAAACTTTGGACTTGAATTCTGCTTTGATCACTCATTGAAAAATTGAATTGTCTATCTCAAACTCGAGTTGAGCCAAGCTTGTCGAGTAACTCGGCTCGGCTTGAATGTCATTTTCAACGAACTTGAGCTTGAGCTTTAGCTCACCCGATTTTTAAATGAGCCAAGCTTGAACATGCAATTTATAGCTCGACTCGAATTCGAGCTCGACTCTTTAGGCTCGACTTATAAACGAGCCAGTCTTGAAATCTTCAAACTTGACTCGGCTCAGCTCAGCTTGATTACATTCCTATTTGTACTACAATTGTTTTGGTCATGTATATAGGTGCTACCAACATGAATTGTTTTTTTTTAGAGACAATACTCAATAGAACTCACCAACTCTTCTCCATTTTTTAGTTTAGGGGGGGGGGGGGGGGGGGGGGGGGGGGGGGGGGGGGACGAGATGTCATTTGGTCAATACCCAATAGAACTCACCACCTCTTCTCGTTTATGATGTGTTATCTTCTTTGATGATTGGCTAGTCTTTCATGAAAAATTGTTTTGAGTTTGTCTTGAAATATGGTCCTGTGCCTTTCAATGCTCTGAAAACCACAGGGATGTCAAGGTAAGAATCTGTAATTTTTGTTTCATGAAGACTTTGTATTTTGTTCTTTTTGATTGTTCTATTCTTTGAAACTTTTTTTAATTTGAAGTGAAGCCTTTGCCCCAATATTCCCACCCACGTTATGATACTCTTGGATAGTTGGTGATCGAAGTTTTATATTTTTCACGTTTTCTACTTTCAGGGCCTATAATGCTCTACCATCGTAGATGTGGGTTTTTGTAGAATTCTGTGATTGGCTGGTATTTGAGGTGTCGGTTTGTTGAATTTACTAGGAAAGTGTTTGATGGAATGCCAAAGTGGGAGTGAGCAATCAAAGATGGGATTAATCTTGAATGGGATTTGTTTGAGAGAATGCCTGCTAGAGGGGTGCGCAAAGTGCGGTTAGATGGAAGATGCCTATCATTTGTTTAATCCGATGCCAAAACAAGATGCAGTTGGTTGGGCAAATACGAGATATGGGTATGCAAAAATAGGTAGTATTGATGTTGCTAGGGAATGTAAGAAAGAGAATGTTGCTATGCTTTGATGTCTGAAGATGTTCAAATGGTTATTGCTTGTAATGTTTTACGGGCAACAAGATTGCCTTTGAACAACAAAATTAACATGCAATTTTTTTAGCAACATGTGAACCATGTGAAGTTTAGGCAATTATTGTGCATCCAAAAATCAATTCCGACAAAAATCTTTTCGAGGTTATGAACACTCATTGCATCACCTCGTAGTAGATGAATTCTCATGAGATCCTTATATGGACACCGAGTACATGATAAACCCAAAGAAAAGAAATAGATTGTAATTGAAAAAATAAATAAAAAGAAAGCAAATTGCATATTGTAGTTTCGATTAATAATCAACAATGTACAATTGAAATGTATATGATAAGCTAAAAGATTACAACAAATAAGTTAAAATTCAAATTATTGTTATAGAAGTTAATTACAAAAAATACAAGCTGTATTATATTTTTTTTGAATGTTGTGACTCTTGCAATTCATCCCTTTGCAGCTTTGCTTCCAAGGCAAGAATTCATAAAGTGACTCTTGTAACTCATCATCCAATCCTCTATAAAAAGCCAATTACAAAAACCACATCAAACCAAAGTTTCATAACCCAACCTTTGAATATTGTGAAAGCAAATAACAAGAATATGTTATTTATTCTATACACAATCTCCACTAAACCTCAATCAGTGCAACAATTAATATCCTCTATCACAAATCATATAACATTATAAATCCTGCTGCTATTCATCCAAAAAATATAAATTCTGCTTGTACAACATATTTGTATGATACTTCAAATTAGCTATACTTCATACTTCCTCACAACAGAAAACCACATATCTTAACAAGATAAACCAGGAAACATCATGCAAGATAAAAATCAGAATCATAATGATTTCTGGACAGGTTTGGTAGATATATCAAGCCCTCCCATTTCAAATTGTAGAAGATACACTCATATAATGACTTGGAAAAGCCTCAACTCAGTACTCCTTTCCACAAAAAATAATCAAGGGAAATTCTAACAATGAGCTAAGTAAACTTGAGGAACTCCATCCATCCAACATCTACACTCCAGTACCCTAAGGTAAAATCAGCACCATCGATGGTCTTTAATCAGCCTATTGGAGCATAAAGAAACTCTATATGACAATGATGGAGATCTACGTAGGAACCCTCGCAAGACAGCACAGCAAGCTACGCAACGATACTTGGCCTTGGTAGTTGAGAGCACTAAGGAAGCACAGGGGCACATGGAGGAAGTTGAGAACACTAAGGAAGCACAGGGGCATGTGGAGGACTTAGTGGAGTCAAGCATGCAGTTATTCACTTTGGTTAGAGTTAGTAGTTTATGGGTTATCTTTTGTAGCCATGTTATTCCACAACTAGTCAATGTGGGATAAACCATGATGTAGTTAGTTTCCTTATTGTATGGTGGGTACTTATTTCCATAAGTAGTATAAGGGTCCATTTGGGTTTACGATTTCAAAAAGTGTGTTTTAAAATAACGATTTTAAATGTACGATTTGAAAAAAAAAATGATTTTTAAAAACATAGTTAAGCGTTTGGCAAAATCGCAATTTGGCCTTTAAAATTCTTGAAAAATAGATGGACTTCTAATTTAACAGTATGTGTGAACAATGTGCAACAAAATATTAAATGCGGAATTAAAAGAGACAAATATTTTGTTGACGAAGTGGAAACTCAGTTAAGAGAAAAACCACTCCGGGGCAGACAAACCCAGGATATCCACTATTCAGTAGACAAAGCTAGATACAAAGCAGTAACACTCACATACCCCTGATGCTGACTGCAGTGGTCATACCTTACTCTCTAACGTGTAACCCAACACAAATACTTCCCAACCAGGTCTCCTACCTGAAGGGGTCTTCAATGGAATCCTTTACCTTAGGGCCAACCCCTAAGATAGACTTCAGAAGTAGCGCAGCACCAACACACTTGTAATGGCTTCAGAGGAAAATTAACGTCTCTGAGCAGTTGTGGAATTCAATACCGAATTCTTGCAGTTCTCAATGCCCAGGGTCCTCTATTTATAGGCTAAGGTGCAGAATGGGCGACTGCAGTAATATGTATGGACGCCATCTGGACGGTGACCCTGGGCCATTCGGACGGACAACTGTGCGACAGGATTTTCCAAAAATTTCTCTGAAAATCTTTCCTGTTTAAGAGCAGCGTCCGGATGGTGAGACACTGACGTCCGGATGGTCGCACGTCCGCTGCAAGTAATTTCCATATAAGGCTTCGCGCGTCCGGACCATGGGGGATGAACGTCCGGACAGCTGAACTTCAACACGCAATTTCCATATATGCTATGCGCACGTCCGGACCATGATAGGCAGTCGTCCGGACGGTTGAAGTCGAATCAGCAATTTTCATATTAGCTGCACGCGCGTCCGGACCAAGGCTGACTGACGTCCGGACGATGATATTTGAATTGCGATTCTTGCCTTATGGAGATGGCGTCCGGACGGGATACCACATCGTCCGGACGGTTGAATCAGTCTTCCCTTATTCTGAACTTGGAAAGAATCTGATGCTAGTCGTGTACTGAGAGGCGTCCGGATGGGTTGCTGAGACGTCCGGATGGGTTGCTGAGACGTCCGGACTGATGCAAGCTAGCACAGAAGCTTCTTGACATAGTGAAGGCCCGGACGGAAATATACGTTGTCTGGACGGATGGTGCTTGGTCTGTCGGGCGTCTGGACGGAATGACACGTTGTCCGGACGATGAACAGTAGACAGATGAGCGTCTGGACGGGATGGCTCGATCGTCCAGACGGCTGACAGGGAACCGAAAACTTCTGTCTTGAATGTAGTGCAGAGTCTTCTGAGAATGCTCTAAATAGTGGAATCCCTGTTTACAACATCTTTACACATAAGTGATTTTATCCAAACTGAATGATGCCAAAATACTAACAATTCTGCGTTTTTAAAAAAGCATCTTACTTGCAATTTGAAAAAGCAGATTTTCTGTGTTTTCAAATCACAATTTTTAAAAACGCAGTTCCCAAACGATTTGTGTTTTGCGATTTGGTTTAAAATCACACTTATTGTCTATGAAATTGCAATCGCAACACACCCTAAGATTAGGATGTGAAGTCAAGTTGGGGATTGAATATTGTAATTAGACTATTGTCTTTGTGGTTGTCTCCATTCCCTAATTGGAGTCTTTATCTATCACTATCTATTTTTTGTTCCAATTATCGTGGAGGTTCTTATCAACTTGGTATCAGAGCCGTGTTCTTGCGACCATGGCTACCAACAAGGATCGTATCGAGAAACTGAAATTGGAATTCCAAAACCTGAAGAGCGGAATGCAAAAATTAAGTACGGATTCAGAGGTCAGCTTTCAGAAGCTGAAGGAGATGTTCACCAAGTCTCTTGAGAAAGGCAAGTCGTCAGCAGCAAAGGAAAAGGGATTCACCACATGTTGGGAGAAAACTCCTCTCGGCATTCGAATGGATCCAAGGGATCAAATGGTTTCGCTAAGCTGGATTTTCCCAGTTATTCGGGAGATGATCCCATAGTTTAGTTGGACTGGGTAGTTCAATATTTTGACTACAAGCAAACGCTGGAAGAGCAACGGATGTCATTGGCTGCTTTTCATTTAGAAAGCGAGGCCAATCAATGGTGGCAATGGATGAAGAAGGTGTACAAGGAGAGCCAGCTGCCACATGGCAAGTATTTGAAAAGGAGCTCCTGATCCGATTCGGTCCTACCGAAGTTGAGGATTATGACGAGGCACTCTCAAGAATCCAGCAAGAAGGGACATTCCGGGAATATCAACAGGAATTTGAGTGCTTGGCAAACAGGGTGGATGGGTGGCCTTAAAAGGCACTAGTGGGAACATTCCTTGGCGGGTTAAAAAAAAAACATCGTCTCTGCTGTCCGGATGTTCAAACCGAAGACCCTCCGGGACGCCATTGAGCTAGCGCAGATGAGAGATGATAATCTCTCTAAACACCAAAAGACTGCACGAGGAGAAGGGCCGAAACCACAGAATACCAAAAGCTTCCCCAAGACCACCCACTCAACTGGGTTGACTTTTTCAACCTTGAACTCATCAAATACTACTCGACCATACTCATCTAGAGTTGCCAAGAAATCGTCATGGGAAGAAATGCAGAAAAGACGGGAGAAAGGCTTGTGTTTCGAGTGCTATGGAAAGTTCACATCGGGGCATTATTGCCAAATGCCTCAAGCGTTATCTATTGGGGTTTATGCACCATAGGAAAAGTATGAGGAGTTCAAAGATGGGGACACCAAAATCGTGGAAGGGAAGCATAGAACAGAAGGGGTGGAACCCCTTATCTCACTCCATGTGATCGCTGGCTGTAATGGCCTGAGAACCATGCGAATTAAAGCTACTATTAACTGAAGAACCTTGGTGATATTGATCGATAGTGGGTCCGCCCACAATTTTGTGGACCAATTGGTTTCTCAATCACTGCGACTTGCAGTTACACCGATTGAGGAGTTCAGAGTCAAAGTGGCAAATAATGAAAAATTACAGTGTAAGGAAAGGAATGAGGATGTGCCCATTTCAATACAGCAATTCCAGTTTTCAACTACTCTGTATTCTCTACCGTTGCATGGTTTAAATGTGGTTTTGGGAATCCAATGGTTGGAGAAGCTTGGCCTGGTCATGTGTGGTTGGAAAAAGATGACAATGAGCTTCCAATGGGGCAATCAAACCATTCTGCTGGGGGCTCAGGCCGTGACTCCCACTGTTGAAGTTCACATTCAGACCATTGATCGAGAGATGCTTGGGAGAGGAGAGTTATTTGCTCTAGTTCCAGTAGCAATGTCAAGAGTCCATTCCTCGTTAGTCCACCCGGATATCCACAACATGCTACAACAATACTACGACCTCCTAAAAGAACCCAAAGGTATCCCCCCCCCCCCCCCCCTCCGTCAGTTTGATCATCGCATTTCATTGAAGGATGGCACAACCCCTATAAATGTAAGGCCCTACCGGTATGCTCATTTTCAAAAAAAAAAAAAAAAAAAAAAAAAAAAAAAAAAATATAAAAAAAATTTCAAGAGATGCTAACTAGTGGACTGATTCGACAAAGCACAAGCCCTTTTTCTTCACCAATTCTATTGGTTAAAAAGAAGGACGAGTCATGGAGATTCTGAACAGATTATCGAGCTCTCAATACGGTGACTATCAACGACCGATTTCCAATCCCCACTGTGGATGATATGCTAGATGAGCTTCATGGGGCTGAGCACTACACCAAATTGGATCTAAAGGCTGGATACAATCAAATCTGCGTCTGTTCCGATGACATACCCAAAACGGCCTTCCGAACCCACAATGGACAGTACAAATATGTAGTAATGCCATTCGGCTTATGCAATGCGCCATCTACTTTCCAAGCCGCCATGAATGAGGTATTTCGACCATATTTACGTCAATTCGTATTAGTCTTCTTTGACGATATACTGATTTACAGCAAAGGATGGGAGGAACATATGGCTCATCTTAGGAGGGTGTTCGAAATTTTACAAGACCACCAATTTTTCGTGAAACCTTCCAAATGCATATTTGGGGCTCAAGAAGTGGATTATTTAGGTCACATAATTTCTCATAAAGGCATATGAGTCGATAATCACAAAATTGAAGTAATGCAGTCCTGGCCGACACCAAAAACTATCACAGAGCTGCGTGGATTCCTTGGCCTTACAGGCTATTATCTCAAATTTGTTCGCAACCATGGCCTTATCGCAGCTCCATCAACAAATTTGCTTAAAAAGGGGAACTTTGGGTGGACTCCAAAGGCTGAAGCTGCTTTTGAGGAATTAAAGCGAGCTATGGTGACGACTCCTATCTTAGCTCTACCAGATTTTTCTAACATTTTTATTGTAGAGACAGACGCTTCAGATTATGGGAACAGTGTGATATTGAGTCAACAAGGGCGACCCATTGCTTACTTAAGTAAGGCCCTTAGACCCTACAAAAACGTGTGGTTAGTATACTCCAAAGAAATGCTTGTGATCATGGAGGCAGTCAAAACATGGCAACCATATTTGCTGGGTCAAAAGTTCCAAATCCGAACTGACCAGAAAAGTCTCAACTTTCTGCTAGAGCAGCGCATAGTTACCCCCGAGCAGCAGAAATGGGTCTCCAAACCGGTAGGTTTTGAATATAAAATTGTCTATCGCCAAAGTCGTTCCAATACAGCAGCTGACGCATTGTTAAGAATGCCCCATAGCCCCATACTTCTCTCTGCTACAGCCAGCTCACTCAACGGCATTTCAGGGCCATAATTTGTCATATGGGAAGAATTGAAGCAAATCAATAAGGTGGATCCCTACATGATATCCTTAGCTCAGAAGTTGGCAACCAAGCCTGAATCCATGGCCAACTACAAGCTTCGTGATGGGCTGCTCTACTTTAAAGGAAGGATTGTCATTGCCTCAACATCCACGCTCAAGCACGAAATCCTTCATGAATTTCATGCATCCAGGCTAGCGGGTCATTTAGGTGTCCTATGCACCTTCAAGAGATTGTCTCAGAACTTTTATTGGGAGGCCATGAAAGTTGATGTCCAAGCCTATGTCTCAGCTTGTGATGTATGTCAAAGGAATAAGAGTGAAACTCGGTCACCCGTGAGACCTCTTCAGCCATTACCAGTGCCGAACCAAGTGTGGAAAGACATCAGTTTAAACTTTATCAATGGGTTGCCAATGTTTGTAGAGAAGGATTCAATTCTGGTGGTGGTAGACCGTTTAACCAAGTACTGCCACTTCTTTGTACTAAGCCACCCACACTTAGCCAAGAAGATTGCAGAAACATTTGTCTCAGGCGTGATGAAGCTCCATGGTGTTCCACGTTCAATTGTAAGTGACCAAGACCCCATATTCATGAGTTCGTTTTGGCGTGAATTTTTTAAGCTCCAGGGAACGGAATTGAAGACTAGCTTGGCCTATCATCCCCAAACTAACGGGCAAACTGAAGTGGTCAACCGTTGCTTGGAACAATATCTAAGATGCTTCTCCAAGCAACATCCGAAGAGTTGGGAATCGCATCTAGCATGGGCTGAATACTGGTACAATACCACCTTCCACCAATCTATGGGAACCACACCTTTTCAGGCTTTGTATGGCTGTCCTCCCCGCGACTAGTCAATTATCTAGTAGGTTCCTCACTCGTTAGCAAGGTGGACATCAATTTGAAGAGCCAAGATGACTTGCTGCGTGACTTGAAGCTCAACCTACACTAATCGAATAATCGCATGAAGCAATATGCCGATTCTACAAGGCGAGAAGTGCAATTTCAAGTGGGTGACTGGGTCTACTTGAAATTGCAACCATACCGACAGACCAATATCTCTCGCCGAGCTCATCGGAAACTCGCGAATAAATATTTTGGCCCATTCCAAGTGGAGGCGAATGTAGGACCCGTCGTATATCGCCTTGCACTACCAATGGAGTCCAAAGTGCATCCAATTTTCCATGTCTGACTGCTCAAACAAAAGGTAGGTGACCCAGCTAACACCACCACGACAATACCACCGTTTTCAGAAGAAGAAGAACCCATGATTCAACCCCTCAAAATTCTGGAATACCGCTAGGTGAAAAAGGGAAAAATTTGTTTCTGAGGCTTTAGTCCAATGGCAACACCTATCACCAAAAGACGCAACTTGGGAAGAGATAGATCAGCTGCAGCAATAGTTTCCCCAACTGATCCATGAGGACAAGGTTCCTCTTCAAAGGGAGGCGATTGATGGAGATCCACGTAGGAACCCCCGCAGGACAGCACACCAAGCTAGGCCACGATACTTGGCCTTGGTAGTTGAGAGCACTAAGGAAGAACAGGGGCACGTGGAGGACTTAGTGGGGTGAAGCATGCAGTTATTCACTTTGGTTAAAGTTAGTAGTTTATAGGTTATCTTTTGTAGCCATATTATTCCACGACTAGTCAACGTGGGATAAACCATGATGTAGTTAGTTTTCTTATTGTATGGTAGGTAGTTATTTCCGTAAGAAGTATAAGACTAGGATGTTAAGTCAAGTTGGGGATTGAATATTGTAATAAGATTGTTGTCTTTGTGGTTGTCTCCATTCCCTAATTGGAGTCTTTATCTATCACTATCTATTTTCTGTTCCAATTATCGTGGGGGTTCTTATCGGACAATGGGATCGTATAGTAAAAATCTTTCCTAACACACTTTTAAGACCAAAGAAGGCACCATAATAATTTTTTTGATGCTTAATCATTTCTATTGAATGTTTTAAATGAAGTAGGATCAACTTGGGGGACCATGCATTATCAAGTCTAGTTGAACTTAAATTCAAGTTTATCATTTCTGTTGGTCTAAATGCAATTGGTTAGTAATTCTGCAATGGCCATCTTCTACTAGTGATCAGGCAGAATTACTTCAAATGAGCTTTTATGTGTAGCCAGAATGGCATGTCTGTTTTACTTGAACCATTTAAAAAATGGAACTATTTTTTGAATCCTAATAAAATAAGAATGGGCACAACCTGAAGCTCATCAGATACATCATAATTGTTCAACTCAAGGAAGAATATTGGAAAAATACCAGTAAAAAGCATATATAGATTTTTCAAGTGGCATTGTAGCTCCTCATGCTAATCTGATGCAAAACTAGCACTAGGAGTACGTACCAACACTCTCTAGAAGCAAGTTTTACATTGTAGAGAGTTACTATTGTTGTTAGTTTTGCATCTATAGAAGCAACTTTTACAGAGACAAATAAAAAACGTTTCAAAGGGGGGAGAACAGCCGGAAATGGGGGAGCTCGGTCGCTAGAAATGGGGGTAGAATTTTTCGGGGTAGTCTCGATGGGGGGAAATGTCTGGTTTGGGGGAAAAGGCTGATTTTTAGGAGCCTTTTCGATGGGTTTATTTTTTTCTTTTTCTTTTTTACTAAAAGTCCCTTTCGATGTAGGAAATGGACAAACGTCTCTGACCTATCATTCCTCCTCACGGCACCCACTGCACCAACACCGACTCTTCACCAAATCACGCCACACAAGAATGTCTGCCACAGCCACACCATGAAAGCATCTACTGATGCCACCCCCCGAAAACAATAAAATTCACGAAAATGCACCGAAACAACCAGACTCAACCCAACAGCAACTGCTGAATTGTAGAACCCTCCAGAATTATCGCACCCAGAAGCAACACAAAACAACACCGATCAGCACTGAACCACCGGAAAAGGGCACATAACCTCCAAGAATGCCGACAGACTCCTCCATTCTTTTTATGAGCCTTATCCGGAATATGTTATCCGAAGAATAATAAAATCTGAGCTAAGATTGTCTTAAACTCACAGCCAAACAGGTTCAGGTCCAACAACAAAACCAGAATAACACAAGCCGAAAACAGGAATAAGTCGATCCTCACACTGGAATATGCAGGAAAGAAAGCACACCAAAATTGGCCAAACCTGTAGGCCAAACCGCAGTTGTCTTCTCCAAATACAATTCAGCACACCATAAACTCCCAGCACCACAGACCGCTGGAAAAACTGCAGGAAAGACGCCAAGACTGCACAGAAACCAGAAACAGCCAGAAGCTACGTCCGTAGTAGTAAACAAAACGCAGTTTCCACCAAGATTTACGCAAAGAAGCACGAAAAGAACCACTGTGTATCACAATCACGCAATTTCCACTAACAATTGTCGAGAATGCCCAGCAACTCCTTGGTCTTTGACGTCAACGACCACACCAGCCCTAACGCCCACGCGATCCTCACCAGAATCGAAGGAACACGTCGACAACGCCGATACCCACCAAGCTAGACCACCGAAAAACCACCAGAAGCTTCTGATCATCGATACCCACCAATTTCTCTTGTGAAAGAGTTCCCAAGACAAGCTTCTGATCACCAAACTTCACCACACCAGACCAGAACGCCGACACCCAGGACACACGTCGCACAGACCAATGAATGAATAGCACGCGCCACAGTGATACCCAGAACACCCAATGATCTCCAACATCACCATAGGAAAGCTCCTGTTCGCCAGAATCGGCCGACCAGAACACCATAAAAGTATCACACAGCACCACATCAATCAGAACATCCACCCACTGATGCAAATCAGGATGCTTGACAGAGTATTGTTAGGAGATTGCTATTACGTGAATCATGGGTGGCTGAAGATATTCCTTGAATCATGGTAATAAAAAGATTTCCAAGATGCTTGACAAAGGATTGTTAGGAGATTGCTAATTTCCATAAGTCATTGTTATTCTTTCCTAGTTTAAGTTTGTATTTTCCCAGTTTGTTATTTGTTTCCTAGTTTGCTTCTTATATTGTAATCGTTGGTTTGCTATTTATAATGGGAAGAAAAGAGAACAAGGCAGTAGCCATCTTTTGTTGAGAAAATTATCACTTTTGGAGAGAGTCCAAAATGCAAAGAGATTCTGCTATCTTATTTTGAGAGTTTGCACCATTTTGGTATCAGAGCAACCCTTCGGTTGTTTTCTATCAACAACTGTGCGATCCCCTATCAACAACTGTGCGATCCCACCCACCTTTCACCACCCCATGCCTGCAACCCGCAGTGGAAATTCTTACAATATGTCAAACCCTCAAGTCCCAAATAACCCTCACATCCCAAACAATCCAAACCGTGAACAATCCAATCTACAGCAACAAATCACTCAAATCACTACTGTTCTAGAGCAGCTCACTCACAGGTTGGATGCCATGGACGAACGTCGAGCTCGGGAGGGGTGTAGGTCTCCAAATAGGAGAAGGCGAGGCCCACCTCCGGATGAATCGCTGGATGAAAGTGACAGGGAGGAAGAAGAGGATTTGGAGGACGAAGAACACCGGGAGTTTGAGGCTCGTCGCCCTCGATTCTAGCATTATCGAGATCCCCGAAACCGTGGTAGGCGTGGCACAGGTTATCAGCCTCTTGATGAACTCACCAAGAGGATGAAGGTGGATGTACCAGATTTTCATGGGAAGCTAGAGCCCAACGCATTTGAAGATTGGTTAACGGCCATCGAAGATTATTTCGATTGGTTTACTGTCTCGGAGGATCGAAAAGTTCGTTATGTCCGAATGAAACTGAAGGGGCATGCACGAGCTTGGTGGGAAAGTGTGGAGGCACAATTGCGCTGCACTCGGCGACCGTCAATTTCTAATTGGGAAGAGATGAAGGAACGGTTAAAGGAGAAATACTTACCCATTGATTACGAGCAAATGATGTTCGAGGAAATGTTACAACTAAGGCAAGGTGCACTAACTGTGGATCAATACACAGACTGCTTCCATGAGTTGACTGTCCGTAGTAGGATTGTGGAAACTGAGCAGCAAACACTAGCCCGTTACCGCAATGGATTGCGTAGAGAGCTGTACTAGGAAATGCTGATTGCACGATCAATCAATGTGGACGAGGCATATCAACTAGCGCTGCGTCTTGAGAAGCACATAGAAGTGTCGAGTGGAAGGAGAATGGCGTCTACGGATCCAAGTGCAGGGCGTACAGCACCCGCTCCAACTTCAAAACCACCCTTACCGTATGAACAACTAAGGGGTACAGGGGTAAGGGATCAAAAGGGAAAAACAACAACTACCAGCGAAGGTCCGCGCTGCTACAAGTGCAAGGGCTTTGGACATTTTGCTGTCGTGTGCCCCACTGGAGATAAAAAGATAGCCTTTATCTGCGGAAAGGACTTAATGGAAACCGTTGAAGAAACAAAGGAGGAGGAAAATTCTGATGAGGAAGAAGAGCACCTAAGCGCCACGGAGCTACCTAGCTGTGTGATCCATCGCATGCTGACCGGAACTAAGAAAGAACTGAAGAATAATCCTGAGTGGCTGCGCACCAATATATTCCACACGCGCATGGAGCATGGTGGTCGTGCGCTAAATGTCATTATTGATAATGGCAGCGGCATGAATGTGATTTCTGAGACAGCGGTAGAGCGATTGGGGCTAAAAATTGAGAAGCACCCTACTCCTTATCGAATTAGTTGGGTCAATGAGGAAAATTCAATCCTAGTGAAGCATCGGTGTTTGGTGAAGTTCTCGCTGGGAAAGAAATATATGGACGAGGCTTGGTGCGATGTGATTCCTATGACCGTGTGTCATATGTTATTGGGGTGACCGTGGCTCTATGATCGAAAGGTCTTCTACGACGGGTATGCCAATACTTATTCTTTTATTTACAAAGGTAGGAAACTTGTTTTGGATCCTTTGTAGATTTCAGAATTTGACACACCAAAAGATGCTATGCCGGTGCTAACCATGCGCCAATTTTCTCGAGCTATGATGGAAGAGAAAATGGTGCTACTAGTAGTGAGTTGTGAAGCCAAGCAAGATGACGGTTCCTTCCCCGCTGAACTCACTACCTTGCTGGACGAATTTCAGGATATGATGCCCGATGAGATTCCAAAACAGCTCCCTCCTATGCGGGATGTGCAGCACGCTATCGACCTCATCCCTGGGTCATTGTTGCCCAATTTACCACATTACCGCATGAGCCCAACCGAGAATGAAGAACTTAACCGACAAATTCAGCAACTTTTGGATAGGGGTTTTATCCGAGAGAGCCTTAGTCCCTGCGCTGTCCCGGTCCTCCTCACGCCAAAAAAAGATGGTAGTTGGAGGATGTGCGTAGATAGCCGAGCAATTAATAAGATAACAGTGAAGTATCGCTTCCCTATCCCTCGGCTTGATGATATGCTGGATCTCTTAAGTGGCGCCTCCATTTTTACAAAGATCGACCTTCGAAGCGGATATCACCAAATCCGCATCCGTCCCGGTGATGAGTGGAAAACGGCCTTCAAAACAAAAGACGGATTATTCGAATGGCTAGTCATGCCCTTTGGCTTAACCAACGCGCCAAGCACATTCATGCGCGTTATGACTCAAGCTCTCAAACCTCTTTTAGGTAAATTTGTCGTTGTGTATTTTGATGACATTTTAATCTTTAGCCAATGCTTACAGGACCATCTAGCCCATGTAAGACAGGTTTTGAATACTTTAAGGGCTGAGCAACTTTATATCAACCGTGGCAAGTGCTCGTTCATGAAGAAGAAAGCCAATTTTCTGGGCTTCATAATTTCTGACCAAGGTGTTGAGGTCGACCCCGCCAAGGTGCAGGCTGTCCAGAACTGGCCCATACCTCGTACCTTCTCTGAGGTCCGAAGTTTCCATGGACTGGCCACGTTTTACCGACGATTTATTCGGGGCTTCAGCACTATAATGACCCCAATCACTGAATGCTTGAAAGCCAAGAGTTTTTCTTGGAATGCAGCAGCCACCAAGGCCTTCACTGAGATTAAAGAAAAGATGGGACAAGCACCGGTTCTGAAATTGCCAGATTTCTCTAAAGTCTTTGAAGTGGCTTGTGATGCTTCACATGTAGGAATTGGGGGTGTTTTAAGTCAAGAAGGTCATCCCATTTCTTTTTTCAGCGAAAAGCTTAACGAAGCTCGTCGAAGGTATTCAGTATATGATATGGAGTTTTATGCTTTAATTCAAACTCTCAAACATTGGCGTCCTTACTTGATCCATAGAGAATTTATTCTTTATACTGATCATGATTCTTTGAAGCATTTGAATTCCCAAAGTAAGTTAAATGCAAGGCATGCCCGCTGGATGGACTATTTGCAGCAGTTCGTGTTTGTCATTAAACACAAAGCGGGGACTGAGAATAAAGTGGCTGACGCCTTAAGCCGGAGACCTCATTTGCTGCATATTTCCTCAACTAACTTTGCTGGTTTTGACAGTATCAAAATGAAGTACGCCGAAGATGTGGATTTTAGTAGCACTTGGAGCAATTTATCTACTAATGCAAATGTATCTGGTGGTGAATATTCCCTGCAGGAGGGTTACTTATTCTATGGCACCCGGTTGTGCATTCCCCGTGGATCCTTTCGTGAGTTCGTAATCACCGAGCCCCATGGCGGGGGCTTAGCAGGACATTTCGGGTATGATAAAACATATGCCATTGTTGCTGACCGGTTCTTTTGGCCGCGAATGCGTAAAGATGTTCATACAGTGGTAGACCGTTGTCGGATTTGCCAAATCAACAAAGGCACCAAGCACCACGCAGGGCTCTATACCCCTCTTCCAATTCCAGGCAAGCCGTGGCAACACCTTAGCATGGACTTTGTTCTTGGGTTACCCAAGACTAGTCGGTAGCATGATTCCATCATGGTGGTCGTGGATTGTTTCTCCAAGATGTCTCATTTCATCCCTTGCCACAGGACCTATGATGCTTCCCAAGTTGCTGCATTATTTCTGCAGGAAGTGATTCGATTACATGGTGTTCCAGTCACCATTGTTTCTGACTGTGACGTCAAGTTCGTAAGTTATTTCTGGAAAACTTTATGGACCAAAATGGGGACGAAACTGATGTTCTCTAGCGCCTTCCATCCCCAAACTGACGGTCAAACCGAAGTGACCAACCGAAGCTTGGGCAATTTATTACGTTGCCTTGTTGCCGATCATATCACCAGCTGGGACCTCGCTCTTCCCCAAGCGGAATTCGCCTTCAACAATTCCGTTAATAGGTCCACAGGGTGCACACCTTTTGAAGTGGTCTATGGGTTTCGGCCCCACACTCCCCTCGATCTCAACCCTCTCCCTTCACCTCTTAGATCAAGTGAAGCTGCACTAGATTTTTCTAGTTATATGAAGGACATTCATGAAGAAGTCAAGCGGCGCCTTGCCCTTAGCACAGAATCCTACGCGGCCTCCGCTAATGCAAAACGCAAGGACAGACAATTTGAGGTTGGTGATATGGTTCTTATCCATTTGAGACCGGAACGATTTCCCCCTGGAAGTTTTACCAAGCTGCATGCCCGCCGCGCCGGACCCTTTCGAGTCAAAAAAAAGTTGGGCACCAACGCGTATGTCATTGACTTACCTCCTGATTTTGGTATTAGCCCAATTTTTAACATCGAAGATATCACTGAGTTTAAGGGTGATTCCACTGCCCTGCCTACAGCCACAACTCCGGAAGCACCAAACACACCTACTCTTCGTGTTCCCCCTCACACCACTCCTCGAGATGAAATTGCCTCTATCCTTGATCATCAATTTGTTACAACACGTCGAGGCGGATATTACAAATTCCTAGTACAGTGGAAAAATCGACCCAGCTCTGACTAAGTTTGGTTCCAGGCCTCCGAACTCCAACGGCTACACCCCAACTTATTTGCTGAATACGTTCGGCACAACTTGTCAGAGTCAAGTTTTTTAGGGGAGCTGGCAATTGATGCAAATCAGGATGCTTGACAGAGTATTGTTAGGAGATTGCTACTACGTGAATCATGGGTGGCTAAAGATATTCCTTGAATCATGGTAATAAAAGATTTCCAGGATGCTTGACAGAGGATTGTTAGGAGATTGCTAATTTCCATAAGTCATTGTTATTCTTTCCTAGTTTAAGTTTGTATTTTCCCAGTTTGTTATTTGTTTCCTAGTTTGCTTCTTATATTGTAATCGTTGGTTTGCTATTTATAATGGGAAGAAAAGAGAACAAGGCAGTAGCCATCTTTTGTTGAGAAAATTATCACTTTTGGAGAGAGTCCAAAATGCAGAGAGATTCTGCTGTCTTATTTTGAGAGTTTGCACCACCCACAGAACGCACTCCACAGGATCGCACCCTCAACAGCCAGAAAATTGAAAAACTAGAACAACCCTAATTTAGATTAGTTTGGCTACGATACTATGTCAAATTGGACTAAATATTAATTGAAATAATAGTGGAAGCAAAAGAGGGAAAAAAGACAGAATTTATATTGTTCAATTTATGATTTACGTGGGGTAAAGCCCAAAAGGCTATATTATGTTCTTATTAACTTTCTATAATACAAAGGTTCTTATTTATAGGATTTAGAGTAAATACTAATATTGTAATTAAATTTTCATATTTTGATTACAATTAACCTGTAAATAGAGAATATTACAATATCAACCAAATAAGAAATATATGAAAAATATAATATATTTTTTATATATTCTAACAATTTGCACACTTTGGTATATACATGCTTTTCACAACTGACCTTTAGGGTACGTTTGGGATTACGATTTCGTAGACAATAAGTGAGATTTTAAACCAAATCGCAGAACATAGATCGTTTGGGAACTGCATTTTTAAAAATTGCGATTTGAAAACGCAGAAAATCTGCTTTTTCAAATCGCAGATAAGATGGTGCTTTTTTGAAAACGCAAAATTTTAAAGGTAAATTCGTGATTTTAAAGGCTAAACTGCAATTTGCCAAACGTTTAACTGCATTTTTAAAAATCATTTTTTTCAAATAGCACATTTTAAAATCATTATTTTAAATCGCACTTTTTGAAATCGCAAATTCAAACGGACCCTTGAACTTTCATCTCATATTAAAACATATATCACACATGGTTCATTAACAGTTTTAATATAGTTGGTAGAAATTTAGAGAATAGTGTGTGAGACGAAATGTTTTAGTAACACAAAAATGACCCAACAATCCATGTAGATAACGGATCTGGATCCAAAAAAAAAAGAAAAAAACTCTAAATTAATCACATCCAGCCTGTCTCCTGTCCTTTCTTTCATTTCTTCCGCCGTTCCCATTTCTTCCCCTGTTCCTTGGCTCTCTCCAGCGGACTCATGAAAAAGTTGAAAGGCTTCTTCAAATTAGGATTACTCAACTTTTTCTTGTTGTTGGAGTGGTCAATTGGATGGCCAGATCGCGTATACATGCTAATAAGAGACCTAGTTTCACTGTGTGGGCATAAATTTGCTCACTCATCAAAGTCCAAGCAACCGCATTTTTCTCAGGCATTTTCTCAAACACCTTATAAGCTAAATTCACATCACCACTACCCTTTACAAGCATATCAATCAATGCACACCCAACACACAAAACACCCACGTCGTAGAGAAGCACACGGGTGTGTCAAAAAATGCTCCAAATCCTCTTAGGAAAGCAGGATGGGTCAGCCAGGGAAGCAAGCTCGCGGTGTACGTTGGCCAGGAAAGCAAGCTCCTGGATTCTGGATTTTGAACTTACCCAATAGGTCAGACTAGCAGTAGGATTGGAGACAGAGAAGAAACCGTAGAGAAGCACGCGGGTCTGTCAAAAAATGGTCTAAATCCTCTCATTTCTAGTGGTTTTTGTCGCCGACGTCGTGATCGGCCTCGCCACCACGTCGCACATCGACCGCCCCTACTTCGTCTCGCACTGTCTCACATGAGCCTCCGGTTCTGGACCGACCTAGCCTGCTCCTCAGATTCCGGTACAAACCGGGGCACCTCGCTGGGTTATCTCGCGGTGTACGTTGGCCAGGAAAGCAAGCTCCCGGTGTTCATGGGTCTGCTGGGGAGAGCCGAGGAACGTGAAAGAACTGGGAACGGTGGAAGAAATGAAATAAAGGACAGGAGACAGTGTCTTTAATTTAGATTTTTTTTTTTCTTGAGTACGTGGCTGGTTGATGGCCTTGGATCTCTTCTTCAACGGGCTCCTCTCCAGTTCATCAGAACCGGAAAGGATCCGAATCGTAGATAACAAAGTTGCTTAAGTGGGGAACCAACCAAAAATTCGTAGAATAAGTACAACTAAATATTTTTACTTAGCACACCTTCCAGACTGTACGTCTTTCGCGGTCATCTCCCGCTTGATCATAGTCAAGAGGAGACCCATAATGTTAATGACTTTACACCAAAGGAGAAAGAAAACTACTTTTTATGCAAGAAATAATCCAAAGCAGTACATACAACTACATGAGCAATCCAAAACCAAAACTACGTAATTTGAAGCACGAGAATTATTACAAGAAAAAAAAAAAAAAAAAAAAAAAATCTTCATATGCTATCAACTAATTTAATAACATTCAATGACTATATAACAATTACTAGTCAAAACTATGGTGAGCGTACTTGAAGAAAATTATAAAGGTACTATGTACACGAAACTATCATCCACATAGACAAAAAAAGCAAAAACCCAAGAAGTAGATAAATAAATAGTCCTAAAAATGCTCGCTAATTAGGGGAATTTAACCATACTATAGAACTGATAAGAACTTGAAGATTATTTTGTTAGTCAATTGCATGTTAATCAAATCTTTTGAGTATACACTTTTGGTCGACCTCCAATTTCCATTATTGTTTCACGGCACCACTCTTTCATTATGAATAGGTAAAAAAAAAAATTAAAAAAAAAAATACAGTTAAAACAATGCTAAAAGTTGGACAGAGTTGTTACAACTGAATAAACATGACCAAATAGAAACATCAAAGAAAGAAAAAAAAAAACATTAATAAAAGGAAAACATGTGGGCACCACAATTGGGTGTTCACCTGGTCTACTACCCACATATGATTTAGGGATCACAAGTGGGGATGTTGTGTCTGGAATATTTTTCGGTGCATTGCCCCAATGCGCATTCCTTTCCAAAACCATGGCAAGCGGCTTTCTTATTTGAGCCATCTCACTCTCATGCATCACTTTATCTTTTAGTTCATTAACCTGACTTACAAGTTCAGGATTTTGAGAAGCCGATGTTGATACCCTAGACGAACTATAGTTGGATCTGCCTGGTGTTGGCCCCAATTCCAATATGCGGACACGCCTAGGATATTCAGGGCCCATTACCTGCCCATATATATATCCTTTGGGGACCATGGTATTATGCCTTGTGTACATGATCTAAATGTTGGAGGATCATGCGACATGAGTTCCTCCATCTTTTCCCATAATTAAGTTCAAAATTATGTATTGTTTAGATCATTTATACAAGACAAAATGATAGAAAAAATAAAGGATGCTTAAAAAATTTTAAGAAATCATAATACATTTGCACTTAGGATTTTTTCCTTGGCCTTATCATTAACAACGGTGCCATCACTTTTTGTGTGAGTTTCTATAAACAATTCACACCTCATCATAGGCTACAGATATCTGCACAGGTGGTGCGCTTTTTCTCACTAATCTGGATAGTGGCAAATTCTTTGGTTTTCTTATGAAGCCATGTCTACCTACATAGTTTAACAGAATGTTAAAGGTAATAATGTAAATAATAAATACAAAACATCAAGGCAGCATAAGATAATTTAATTAGAGTATTAAATGGCTTACCGAAATATATACAAACTACAGAGCATAAGGCTATGTTTACTTACTCCAAAAAAAAAAAAAAAATACTATGTTGCCTGACACTCTGAAACTCGAACTTTGATGGCGGGAACATCATTACGTGCACACTTAACATTATCATTGTCAACATCAATTGGATCCACATTAAAGTTTCGGTTACATGGCTCGATCTCATGATAGTTTCCATCATCATCAATGTGCCCTTCCTGCTGGCCAACGTCATACACGTGTCTTGGTTTTGTCCTAACTATGATAGCCCAGCCCAGGTGCCTCTCATCCTCGACATAATATACTTGTGATACTTGGGAAGATAATACGTACGGTCATCAATAATACATTCCCCCATGTGGATTAGTCTTTTGAAACTCACAAGGGGGATTCCATATTAGTCCTCTTTGTATCCCTTATTTTTCTCTATGTCAGTCCAATCACACTTGAATAGCACATATCAAGACTCGTCATAACACTGCACCTCAATTATGCAAGTTAGCTTATCGTAATAGGTTGGGCCATCGACATTTGGCACACATTCTCCATAGTCTCGAAATGTCTTTCAATTATCCTGGGACAAAATACGAAATATCATGCCATTAATAACATAGCAACTATATTATACGACGAACCGCATCGGCCCTTTGGCATGTCATAAAGGCTTATCTCCCAACACATTTTCTATGAATCTCATCCAATTCGTCAACTTGATACTTGGAAAAAGTTAAATAGTGTCAGTATAACTAACTATGGGGGAATAAATAAGGCTTACTTGTCTTATATTATCATATAGAACATAAATCTTACATAGACCCAATACCAAACATAAATCTTACGCATTCCCTATTTTGTGTTTGCCTTAGTGTCTCCAAGTGTATCCTATGTTTAATCCACAGTTAAAAGTTACAATCAACTATATAATCTAAAGAGGATATAAAATTAATAATGATACTCAATTGCGAAATGGAAGGAACTCATCAGAGTTGAATAAAATATATCGATGTGCCTGTATCAATGTGATTCCGTCGAGGTTGATAGGAGTGACCGCCCTTCTAGATTCATCAGGGTTCCTTGGAGGCCTATTGCACGTGGAATGTTTGCGCATTGACTAGATATCGTGAACAAAATGTCAATAATCGTCCGCAATGTAACCTTAGGTATGTGAATAATTAATGTCCCTTTCAATTGTGTAAACAGTGTGAATACAACCACTATGTTTATTCACGTCGCTTACACAAACATAAACAACATGAATTATTCACTCCGTTTATAGAAAGGTCGTGAAATCACATCCTTTTTATAAAGGTCATGAAATTACTTCATTTTTAATAAATGACGTCAATAATTAATGTTATTTATTCTAAAAAAAAAAAAAAAAATACAACTCAATAAAGTCAGTTCACGTCCTTTATGGCAAAAGGACTCTATATTTTTAAACTTTCTATCCTTAATAAATAAAGGACGTCAAAATTACGTCGTTTAAAAATAAACGACATCAACTTACAAATTAATGACGCTTGTTTAAATTGACCCAAAAAAAGGACATAAAATGCCTGGTGTTTGTAGTGTACCTCTTTTGATAGTTTTTAAAATTGAGATTGTGATTTGATAAATTACAAACAACATGAACGAAAAATGTATTTAATCCTATATATTTTTTTTCTTAAATATGTACTTATCCTAAAAATATATTTAAATATTAATTAAATAATAATATTTTATTTTAATTTCTATATTACTTTTTTTATTTAAAAATCATTCTTCTCACCTTTCGAGATGCAAAATTATTAAATAAGTTTTTATGTTTAAGTTTTTCTAACATTTCACTTTCAATTGATAATATGGCTAATTCACTTAATCCTTTTTATCATATTGTCGATCTTAGGTAGGTTTTTATCAATTTTAATTTTAAAAAACTTCTTTCTGCAGAAATAACTATAACAAGTATTGTCAATAAAATTTTATGAAAACATTTTGAGATGGCCAAGCATGTGGAGGTTTCTTTAGCTAGGGTTTTTCTTCTCTAGCTCAAAAAGGACTAGAATTTAAGTCCTAGTGCAATTATGATTGATTAAAAGTTACAACTGTGGGGCTTAGGGGTGAAAATGCATATGCAGTTATTAGCAATATCCGCATTTGCATCTGCATAATGCTGTTATCACTTTTAGGTATCCGCATCTGTGCGATTATTATAGTTATTAAATGCAGTTATTATTCGCTATCTACATATGAGGTATTGAGCGTTTTGAATTACTATTTAAAATCTATATACAAGATTAAATAATGCATGTTATTACTACATGCAAGCTTAAGTAAATTAAGATTTTACTTGTTACACAATTCACGATTATCAACCATAGTTCAAAACGACATTATTTTAGTGCATTTAATCAAATATATATATATTATATATAAAGGGAATGCTTATGGTTATTAAATGCAGTTATTATTCGCTATCTACATATGAGGTAATGAGCGTTTTGAATTACTATTTAAAATCTATATACAAGATTAAATAATGCATGTTATTACTACATGCAAGCTTAAGTAAATTAAGATTTTACTTGTTACACAATTCACGATTATCAACCATAGTTCAAAACGACATTATTTTAGTGCATTTAATCAAATATATATATATTATATATAAAGGGAATGCGGGTGCGGTTATTAACCACATCCGCATACCCGAAAACCGCTTTTCACATCCGTATATGCAGATAGCGGATAGCAGTTAAGTGCGGATAGCGAATGCAGATGGTTGTTATACGCCCACATTTTCACACCTAGTGGGGCCTACAAGTACCCACACATAGACCCCATAAATTCAATAGTAATTTTGAAAAAGTGAGAAGATAGAGACGAACAAAGGGAGGATGTATATAGCACATCTATTTTGATTTGGATAGAATTACCCCTAATTATGCAGCTAGGGTTGATTTTCTAAAAAAAAAGTTAAAACAGTTTTAATGCATGCTAATTGTCATTACCTTAATAGGATTTGAATGAAAACATTGTACAAGACAAAATCACAAGCAAATAATGATGCCTATGTGGCTAGGAGTTTTGTGAAACTAAAATACTATCCCATAATAATAATAATAATAATAATAATAATAGCACATTAATGAGTTTGATCCATGTAATCATGTCTTTTTCTTTCACAAGGATAATCCGAGAGAACTTGTAAAATAAAAATGAAAAATATACCACAAACCATTGCAAGTTAAGATTTATATTGACGACCAAACTGAGAGATGGAGCTTCTTCAACTTCTCAAAGATCTTTTCTCCAAGTAATCAGAATCCAAATTGACTGGATATAGATCAGCGGCAGAGTTAGAAGAAGCAGTCCATGGGCCATCCGTTGAGATACTCTCTTTCTGGCTCCCACTCCTATTCTGTTGTTTGCTTTGTTGATATTTCTGCCACATTGCCTCTTTCATTTCATTATTTGAGACACTTGGATCTGAAACCAACCTTGGAACAACAACGTCGCCCTCAAGCATGCTCACCACTGCAGACATGGTAGGCCTAACTGCTGCTGAAGCATTGGCGCATAGGAGACCCACATTGATCATCACCATGACCTCTTCTTTATTGTAGTTTGAGCCCAACCTTGGATCCACTAGTTCCAATAAACTCTCTTTCTCTTTCAAAAGAAGTGCCTGAAAACAGAGAGATAGGAGCAGTGTATAAAATTATAGCCTTAAACTTGGAAAAAGACTAGGGATTGGGCCAGAAATTAAGACACTAAGAAAATATCTTAGACAAGTCTAATTAGCAACAACATGCTACTGGTCCGAAACCTTGTCAACTTTCTTGCTCTGCAAATATGACATCTGGATATTCATCATGAGACAATTCCCTAATCTACATGTTAAGATTGACAAACACAAGGAGAATAAAAATTAACCAAGAGTTCAAAAGAAATAAATGCAAGAAAGAAAGATATTCAAATTACCCAATCAAGAAGTTGGAAAGATTCCTCCTTTGCCCGGTAACTGGTGTTGGTCCTCCCACTGACGATTTCCAAGGCAACAACTCCAAAACTATAAACATCTGCTTTATCGGTTAAATAACCCCGCAATGCATATTCAGGTGCCATATATCCACTAGCAAATCACAAAACAATGGGTAACATTTTCAGCATCAAGATTTTGTAAAATTGCTGATATTAAGGGCAATAATTTCTATATGTGCCTTCTTTTTCTTCTCTTTTATTCTTCTTCTTCTTTCTTCTTCCTTCTTCCTTCTTCTTCTTCTTCTTCTTCCTTTTTATTTTATTTATTTTTTATTCGTGTCTTAATGGCATGGGTAAACAAAAATCAGTACCATGAAGTAATCAAGTTAGCTTGTTAAACAATTCAAACAATGAAATTTCTCAAGCTGAAATTTTTTGGTACTATTGAACTTGACTAACAATTCCTCTATTTTCAATTGGGGGTTGATTGTTGCACTACACCAACACAACAGGGCCACCCCCATGTGAGGGGGTGTTGTGCCCCTATTGTGTTAGTGTAGTGCAAATAACATTTTCCATTTCAATTTTCTTTTTGTTCTCTCCTTCTTTTAGTCTACTGGCATCACATAGAAACAAGAAAAAAGATAATACAAAACATTGTGATATTAAATTAATATAGAGCAACTCACTAAGTTCCAGCAACTCGGGTGCTTATGTGGGTATTATCCTCTTCATCAAGTTTGGCCAAACCAAAGTCAGATATCTTTGGGTTGAGATTTTTATCAAGCAAGACATTAGTAGCCTTGATGTCTCTATGAACAATCTTCAGTGTCGATTCTTCATGGAGAAAGGCCAAACCTCTTGCTATTCCAACACAAATCTTTTGTCTCATTGGCCAATCCAATTTCAACCCATATTCTTCTGGCCCTTTAATCAATCAAATTAATAAAAAACAATAAATGATGGGCACGCCAATTACAAAAAATACACAACAAAAACAATGAAGTTCGTGAAGGTAAAAGTTTACCAAACAAAGCACGAGCGAGACTATTATTTTCCATGTACTCGTATACTAGCAACAATTGATTTCCTTCAATACAGCATCCATAGAGCTTAACAAGATGAGGGTGTTGCAAAGCAGAAATCATGCCTATCTCATTCACAAACTCACGATTTCCTTGCTTTGATTTGGAAGAGAGCTGTTTGACTGCAATTATGGTGCCATCTGACAGAAGGCCCTGCATTTGGGAAACATAAAATTTTGTCATATATGAGTAAGGAACACTTCAAAAAGAAAGAACTACAATAAGAGAGATTCAATGAAAAGAAACTATTTATTCTACAAATACCTTATAAACAGAACCAAAACCACCTTCCCCAATTTTATTTGAAGCATCAAAGTTGTTTGTTGCAGCTTTGATTTGCCTTAAGGTGAACGTACCAGTTTGCAAGTTCAAACCCTTTAAATCTGAGGAAGATACCAAGTCAGATATGAAAGCATGTCTAAGAAAATTGAAAAATTCTTGACATTCCTCATAGTTTGACACATTTTAAAGCATATTGTAACCAAATAGATGATGAGTAAGTGAGCTGTTTCCACTTGAAAGAATTAGGGTTTGGAGATAATCTATCATTTCCATTGAACACATGCAAAGTGCTCAATGGGGAAAAAAATATAAACTAAACAGAAAAAAGAATCCAAAGAACATATCAAAAATAAATATTTATCTATATAATAACAATATTAATTTCCTTGCAAATACCTTGTTCCATCTTATTTTTCTGTTCACGACATTTCCACCCGACGATACCAATTGCAAATATAACAAAAGCTCCAGCAACGACAATCCCGACCATTGCACCCAGAGATATACCAGTTCCATTTTCTGATATATAATCGGTTTGAAGGAAAAACGTAAGAGTTATAATGAAAATAAACAAGAACAGGATTTCATTCTCTTATTCATCAATATGATTTTTGAATATCATTTCCTGAAGTAGTACACATCAAACTGAAAAAATATAAAATAAAATCATAAAATGTGGACAAAAAAGACAAATACATCGATCTATGATACCATAAACAAATTAAAAGGTTCAACTCAAATACTTTAAGGAAATTAATGAAATATAATTAGCATCATGCTCGTTTAAATGCTCAGATATAAGTAAGTCTGAGGAAGGTTCACTTTCAAACCATTAGAGTTAAAACAAATTCATAAAACATAAAACCTACCAGAATTAACCACAGAAATAGCTGAAATAAGAGGACCATAGACTCCTTTGTTCGGGATATCAGTTGTGCCCTTCCCAGCCCAGTAGAAACGAATCTCCAAGGTATTATTATTATTCACAGCAGCTGTAAAAGTTTTTATAACTGCCTTACCCACTCCACCAGCCTCTTTTACAATGTTGAAATCCTTCAATACCAACTCTCCCTACAATATTATAATCCATTTATGTCAACCCTTTCATGCTAAAACCTACTTGAGTAATTGAAAATTGCTTGATGAAAGTGGAAGTATATTGTAATAACTACCTGAATGTAAATATCAAATATACGCCTTCCCAAGCTTCTATATGTTTTGTCATCAGTGAACATTATCTCCGCAAAATGGAGGTTTACTTTGTAATTTCCATTTCTCAAACAAAAAGCATAATAAGTAAGAGAAATAGGAGAAAGGCGTGCATTCATGTACAATTTAGGGTTGGTCATAGAGAGCCTGGATGAATTTGACACAATATAAGTGTCATCGTCACCATTATCCATGAAGTTACCAGTGCTGCTAAATGCCCAGTTTTCTGAAATTTGGTGGAGGTGTGAAGCTCCATTTTCTGTATCAGCATCTTCATAATATGGAGGACTTCCATTTATAGTTACTGTTGGTCCACCACAATTTATATAAAGATTGTTCGATTCTGGGTTAAAAGCAACAAAAGATTAGTAACTACTTTCAAGTTGATATTCATCAAAACAGAGAAGGAAGAAATCTACACTACTTTCAAGTGAGAGAGGAAAGGATGAGTTGGTACACAATTTCGACAAATGAAACAAGTCATTTATTGGTACTGCTCACTCACACAATACAGTTTTAACAATTTTGACTAAGACTATAATAAATATGTGATCGATTATATCTTCACCGTCCCTTTTAAAAATAAACTTATAAACATTATTAGATCCAGCTAGACAACTATGTAGGAGGCCACAGGTGGATTCCAGCCATCATTTGTTCAAGCCTGATGCATTATTAGGCAAAGCCTGATGAATTCTTAGGCAAAGCCTGATGCATCGTTTATTGGTACTGCTAGCTCACACATTTCATTTATTGGTGCATGCATGCTAAAGTCTAAAAATTTATGAGAAATTGGTGAACAAAAACAATTGAGAAAAATTAGGAAAAGCTATACCAAATGCAAAAGCATTAGCAATGATTTTCTTTTTTTCTTTTTTAGAGACATGCCTTCTGACCATCCCAAATTTGCAAGTTCTTAGTTATAGTAAAATTGTGTTTCTATAATATAGCATCACAATTTTCACAATGTTTAAGAACCGCAAAACTATTTATCAGCAGAGAATCCTAAAACTTAAATATGAAAGTAGGATCTATAAATAAAAGTTTCATATCAACCACTTATTTCAAAATCTCAAATTAATAGGAAATGGCGAAGACATTGTTCAAATTCAGGACTTTTGGCTCAGATATCAAAATTTTAAACTGATAAAAAAAATGTAAATTTAATCATTTAATCAATATTCTAACAACCTACATCATTTATATAAGTCACCTTTCCAATTGATGTAGTACAATCGGTAATAACACTATCATCCATGTAGAAAAGAAAACTTATATATCTTTCATGCTGATCCGTCAGATGGGGAGGTGGTGTTTTGTGGAGGCTAAAACTTTCGTGTTTTCGGTGGTAGAAAGAGCCTCGGTAGTAAGAGTGGAAGAAAGGAGGAGTTTCTCTAGGTTGGTATTTTTGGGAGCTCATACTTAGTATGGTTGGCTTTGATGATGAAGAGTGGTATCTAGGGGATAAGGAGTTCATGAATTCTTTTAGGGAGGGGTTGAAGGTTCTCATTGTTAGGTGATGTGGTATGTTACGTACCTAGGGGCTAGGGTTATGTGAGAGGGCATTCATGAAATTATATATTATGACTCGATGACTAAATAAAATATATTTAAGGATTTGGATTCTTGCTCATAAAGCAAGAATCCCTAATTTAAGATAATTATATCCCAATAGGTTAGGTTTTTTATTAGGACGAAAATATGGGAATTAATTATCCCATTAGGTTTAGTAATATTTATTTATTTATCGTTTTCGTATTTCCAGCTTTGTAACCCAATAAATAAGATATTGAAGAATGAAATAATATCAAGAAGAAAATTATTAGATAATTCTTGTAGTTGTTTGGAAATTTTTTTAGGGTTCTTTGAATAATCCTGACATTAAGAGATCCAGGGTACTTCAAATACTCTCCTATAACACCATACACACCCACATATTATCCAATTAACCATTGTTCATCCCATGTTACGGAGTAATCCAGCTGACAGATTCTTTGAGGTGGCAGTCTAATACTATGCTGTGGGTGGCCGGAGAGGGATCATTTTGATTCCCGAGGGCCGTGAAGGGCGGGGCTGGAGCCGTTTCGCGGCTGAGTTGGGTAAGGTTATTGTTTTTTTTATAGCTTCAGTTGGATCTAGGCTTGTTCCTTCGTCGTCGGTGCTGAGGAAGACTGGGAAATTGGTTGAGCCAGGGCTGGTCCAGAGATATACTATTACCGGAGGAACTGGGTTGTTTGGCAAAGATCTTGCGCCATCTTATGCGGAGGTCCTGCTTTCAGCGGCCAGCCCCTCAGAAGCGGAGAAGACGATGGGGAGGTCAGGGGAACCATTGGGTAAGGACCGTTGTGCTTGAGAGAACGTGATGGCACCGTCTCAGTCTGACACATAGCTTGGTTCTACTGCTCAAGGCTAGCTTGCTTGCCATTTTGGTGAAAATCGCGTGGGGGAGGACAAGCTAACAGGAAAAAGGACATCGCAAGCCCATCTTATGAATTGGAAGGCTGAGGTGGACCGAGCTCTGATTAGTGTTCCTGAATGGCTAAAATGTGTGGGCCTGGCTTTAAACCCAAAGGTGTTGGGCGTAAGAAGTGGAAAAAGCGTTGGGCTCAGAAAAAATTCCCTAAGCCCAAATCGCACCTCCATACACGTCCTGAAGCCTGGAGGGTTCCAAGGGTCTGCGGTGCCGGTTGTGCTACCGGTGAAGGGTTTAGTCTTGGCGATGGGGAATGGTGGTATTGCGGTTGTCGGGTCGTCTCTGGAAAGGCCAGAGGATGCCGGTGGCTCAGTTCGTGTCTTGTCGCCTCCATTTTCCGGTGTTTCTGTTCCTGTGAGCTCCTCTATCGGTACATACGCTGACTCTCTTCCTCAACCGGACTTGATTTCAGGGTCAGATATTGTCGTTGTGTTATCGGTGGAAGGCTTGGTTCCGGCGAAGGGGTCTGGTGGTGTTGGGTCGTCTCCGACAAAGCCAGAGGATGCCAGTGGCTCGATTTTTCGTCGCGCCGCCTCCTTTTTCTGGAGTTCTTATTCTGGTGATCTCTTTTCCTCAGCCAGAGCTAGCTTCTGGGTCAGATCCTGCCGATAAGGCTTCTAGGTCAGATCCCTTGGTCGAGTTTCACCTCTGCCAAAGCTAGTCCTGGGCTCAGAAACGCCAATGGTTTCTACCGATATAGCCTCAATGATATCTAGTGCAGCTTTGTTTGGGCTTGGCTGGATTCTTCGGATGCCTCTCCCGGTGGTTCTGTGCTGTGTGCCGTGCAGCCTGTCCCCATTCTTAGACCTCAGAGCCCTTCGTAGAATCCTGTGGTGGCTGTCTCTACTCACACCCTTCCCAAGACCTCTGACTTGGGGCAAAGGAGTTGTATGGATTTGGATTTGTTTCCGGAGGAGGAGCTACTCCATTGTCTTGCTGTCTAGCGGATAATTATTAGGGGAAGTCTGGGAAAGCGCTCTTCGGATTGGGTATTGCATTTATTTATTTATTTTTATAGATACATGACAAACATATTACAATAAGAAATAAAAAACACAATATAGGTAAGGCAACTCAAAAACAATCCTAAGAACAAAGTTACGTGGGGACAATGTTTTCAAAGATGCGAGTCCAATAGCTTGAGACACTGAGCCACAAAGTCGGAGTCACTAATAAAGGTGATTTGAAAAGTGCATTGAGTCACAAGGAGATTGGGTATTGCATTTGGTTCAGGAGTTCAATCACTTAGTTGGGCATTCGCGCGATGGAATTGAAGGAAGGCTTTCGAGCCTGTCTGGGGATGTTGTAGCAAGAAATTATGAGAAGGAAGCGGGTCCTAGCTAGAATTTGAGTAAGAGCACTCACAGCAGTATCCCAACTATTTTTCTTATATTTAAAGAACAAAATTACTTTTTGATTCCTTATAAAAAACACTACACAATAGAGATTTCCTTAATTTTCTCTATAGCAATTAAATATTCTTTTTCTCTCTTATTTTATTTTATTTTATTTTACTTTTCTCTTTCCTACTTTTTGTATCAACCAACCTTTCATACCTTTGTTTTTATGTTCATAAAATTATTAAATGATCATTTAAATGGTTAGCTTAAATTATGGATTAATTTTTTGCTGGCAATGGCTATTTTCTAAACTTTGTCTAATTTTGCATCAAATTTTTGGAAGGCAATGACTATGAAGTAAATATTGTCAAAATTTGCATTAAATAAGTAAATTTTGTCAACTGCTACCAATTAAATTGAAATTTTGCATTAAATAAGTTATTTGACAACAACATTTATATGTTGTCAACTGCTATTGAAACAATAGTAAATGTCGTCTTCCAGCATTAAATATTGCCTTCCAACATTCAATTCCAGATTATTGTAAGTAAATAGGAAGAACATCTCCAGAATAAGGGTATTTGGCCGATACATCTCTAGAACAGGGTATATACACAAGATCTAAATTTTGCCATCCTTCACCTAGACGCACAAACCTCTCGGCTTCTACACCCAAATTCACAATAACAAAGCTTCTAATAAAAAATCCAAACCATGGCTCAACACCACACGGCCAAGAACAAATTATCCAACTCATTATCAATCAACACCATCGCTTTACATTACAAGTCGTAATTTATGAATGCATCTATTAATCTACCTATAATATATATGTCACATAAAAATTAAAAGAAAATTTGTAAAACTTTGCCAAAAAGACGAAATGGGTTGAGGCAAAATGAACAAACCAGGGTCCCTAGCGCTCAGGAGGAGTGGAAATGGTAGTCGGCATTCAGCTTGTGGGGGCGGCGAGATAGGGTGGTGTTCGCAAAGGGAGGAGAAGAGGGAGGGGGATGCGTTGGGGAGGAAGAGAAAAGAGAGGGACAAAGTGTACCATTTGATTGAGCGCTTCAGGCTTAGGAGTGAGGTAAGAGCTATAGAGCTTGGAGGTTGGAGAATGGAGTGGGGGGACTTTAGACTTCAGAGTGGTGTTTTCAACGGAAAACTCAAAACATTACTTGGATTTTACTCAAAAATTAGCAACCATATATGCTTTGGGTGTCACTGTTGCTCTAGCCAACCATCAAGCACCGGACCACAAGACCTGTTGCTCGTCTCTCTCGCTTCCGCTGCACAAAAAGAGTGGTTTCATGGGTATGGGTGTGAAGAATGAGGGTAGAGGCATGATGAAGGAGTGGTTTCATGGTATGGCGGGAGGCTGATTTTCAGATGGAGAGAACTAAAAGTGGAAATGGGGATGCGTGAAGGTGAGAGAAAGAGACTGATTTTTTCCATTAAAAAAAGTGATTGTGAAGCTACAGTGATACCCAACCAAAATATGTAAAATTAGGGTATCTATTGTGGGTCAGTTTTTGGTGTTTTTTTTATGAGATTTTTCCTAAATATAGGGAAGGGAACCAATATAGGGAGACTGATGGGAATGCTCTAACAAAGGTACGGGGGAGACTGATGGGAGTGCTCTAACAAAGGTATGGGGGAAATGAATAGGTTAGCTTGTTCTATTAATTATGATGCACATTGTGGCAACGCTACTCGTGGTAGGAGTAATGGGAGGGTGCATAGAGGTTTGTTATGAAGCCTGAAATTCTTTCTTGGAATGTTAGAGGGTTAAATGATGGCGGCAAGCGGTTGACAATTAGGAATCTTATTAGGCAATGGAAGTCAAACATTATTTGCTTGCAAGAAACTAAATTGGAGATTATCTCTAACAACATTGTGAGAAGCTTGTGGGGTTGTCACTTTGTTGATTGGTATTATTTAGCCTCTTGAGGGGCTTTCGGTGGTATTTTGCTTATGTGGGATAGGAGGATTGTAGAAAAGATAGATGTGTATGTAGGAGAGTTTGTCGTTGCCTAGTCTTTTAGAAGTGTAGTTGATGAATTTTCTTGGTCCTTCATGAGGGTCTATGGTCCTAATAATGACATAATAAAAAAGTCTCTATGGGAGGAGTTGGTTGACTCTATTTCTTGGTGGGAGTTGCCCTTGTGCATTGGAGGTGGTTTCAATGTCACTCGCTTTCCTGTTAAATCAAGAGACGTTCGTCTTAGCTCCGCTATGAAAGCGTTTTTGGACTTTATTTCCGAGTAAGGTTTTATGGATCTTCCCCTTGCAAGAGGGTCGTTTACGTCGTCTAATAATCAAGAGATTTCCTCTTGGTCTCATATTAATAGGTTTCTTGTTTCTCCAAATTGGAATGTCCAGTTTCCACGTCTTTTCCAGAAAAGGATTCATAGATTGTGCCACGATCACTTCCCTATTTGTAATGTCCAAGAGGTTAATTAAGTGTTAAAAACATGAATTAGGCTAACTCAGTGAATAATCGTGTAAATGTGCAAGAAAAACACTGAGAAAGCGTATAGAATTGATTTTCTGAGTGGTGCGTCTGGACGAACCAATTCTGTGTCCGGATGGGTTAGTTAGTCAGTTCACCTTTTGGTAAGTGTCTGGGTGGACCCATTTGGTGTCCAGATAGGTTAGGCAGAAAATGCGTGTCCGCTGCTGTGTCTGGACAGCAGACGGGACTTCCAATAAGCCCGGTTTATACGCGTGTCCGGATGGACAATTTTCGTATCCAGACAAGCTTCCCAAAGAGTTCATGTCCGTGATTTCACATACGTGTGTCCAAATGAGCCATTTATGCGTCTGGACAGGCTGCGTTTTAAAAAATCAACGAGCCCTTTCCAGAACATTTCTCTCGTTTTTGTCTCTCTCTGAGTCTCTCACACGATTACTCTCTTATCTTTCTTAGGGTTTTGACACAAACCTTAGATCTTAGAATATTGAAGTTTTCAAACTCAAATCCAACACCGGAAACGTGATCCTTGCTACAAGATCTACATTTTTCACCGATTGGTTTGAAGTAAATCCGAAATCTTAGTTTTTCCTAGATTTGGGTTGATTTTTGAAGGGTTAAGTTTTATCTCTCAAGTTTCACTAGGTTTTGTGTATTTTGGAGTATTCTAAACAACCTTCAAGCATTGGATTGCATTTTGGAGAGAAATCAAGGTAAGACTCAAAACCTTATATTTTTAATAAGGGTTTTAAATTGGTAGATTTTTGCGTCAAACCCTAAGATAATCTTATGGGTTATTGGTTTTAGTAAATGGGTTATCAAATGAAACCCTAGAAATTTTTGGGTTTTCCAAGGGTTTTAGTTCTTGTACAATTCAAGACTAAAGTGGTATATTAGAGTTAGAAATGTTGTGTTATTATTAATGTGTCAAGCAATGTGATAATGCAGTGGTGAGTATTCAACTCATTAAGAAAAGATACTAAGTTTTGTTGTTTTATAATATGCAAAATGCTATATTTGCTTAAACCCGAGCAAATGATATCTTGAGATAATATATGTTTTAAGACTACTTTTGATACATTGAATTATGTTAAGATATGATGTTGATGATGATTTATGAGCTTTTTAGAATGTTTATGAGATTGAGAAAAGAAATATGTTTTGCAAGTTTGCTAATGTGTTAAGGATTTCATATTATGTTTTGTGAAGTACGAAAGTGAAATGTTGTTGAGCAATGCATGATTATGAAAGCGAAAATAAGATGATTTTATAGCATGAAGCATGAGTATAAACATGAATGAGAAAAGTGCATAAGAGATTAAAGTATCGGGACAATTCCCTAGCATTACACTAATGGACAAGTCCATGGAGGCGAGCCCTCAATGTTGTTAACCTAATGATGATGTTATGGAGGACGAGTCATCGAAAGGAGTGAGTTGCGAGCTCTCACTACTTAGGGACAAGTCCCTCATAATGATAAGCATGTATACAAAAGGATATCCTAGAAGCCGTCGGGACAAGTTCCAGAGTGATGAGAAAGAAAGAATGTAAAAGAAATATGTACAAGAAAGCATGACATAGTTTTATATGACGATGTTTTATGTTATGCATTAAGTGGAATTTCATACTAGATGTATCAATATGCCAATCAGTTTAAATGGAACAAAACATATGTATATAGTTACAACTAGGCTGCATATGATGGTTTTCACGTGATGTTGGGCTTAGATGTATTCATATGCTCGTATTTCTCAAACGTTCGGAAACCTTGTATATGAGTATAGTTGAGTCATATGATGTATAAATGTATAGCATGTGCTAGATAGGTTTATATGTATGTGCTTCCAAGCGGGAGATTGGAGCGCGTATATATGATCACAACTACGTGGTATGATTCTATTTGCTTATAAGATACCAGTGTTTACTTTATCATCTACTAGATGTTTTAAGAAAAAAAATGGTTTACTACAAGTAGCTGTTATTGTAAACGTTTGGTAAACGAACTAAATGTCGGTTCATTACGAAAACTTAGTGAGTTTTATACTACCGAGCTTGTGGACTCATACCTCCACTTATGCAGACGTGGCTATCACACAACCGTGTAGATGTTGATGTTTTAGTTGCAAGTACCGCTAATATTGACGAAGACCCAGTGGCTTTGGACCCATTTGGTAACCAAACCAAACAATTTCAATTCCCATTTCACTTCTCCTAAAAAAATCAAATCAAAAACATTCTAACTTTTTTACACTTTTTACATCACATCAATAATTTTTTATTACTATTCAAATAAAAAAACTCACTACAAAACAAAACTTTTTCACTTTTTTATAAAACATTCTCAAATTCTATATCACATCAATCATTTATTACTACTATTCAAATAAATATTCTATTTTCCACAACTTACCAAACGGTTTCTTTATATTTGGAGTACTACGACTAAAGTTTATTGCAACGGTTGTATGTGTCAGACTTAAGGATAGTTCATATTTTGTATAGACTTTTGTATATGGCTTGTGTCGCATGTGACACCTATTTTGTATAGTCATTCTTTAATGTAATTAATATTTTATTTAAGTCTTACACAGATAGACATATTTATGGCTCTGATGTTGAATTTACTAATCTTAGTTATGAAATATAGTTTTCGTTGCAATGTTTGTTATCTCTGATGTGTTAGGTACATATTATGAGATGCATACATTGAGTTGGCTTAAAAAAATGGTGATTCCATTTTTTATTAAAAAAAAAAAATGGGTTGTCACACTATTCTCCTTGATTGTGGTGGTATTCAATGGGGTTATAGACCGTTCAAGTTTGAGAATATGTGGTTTAAGGCTGATGGGTTTGTGGATAAGGTGAGACTTTGGTGGTCGTCTTATGAATTTCAAGGCTCTCCTAGCTTCATTTTCGCTCAAAAGCTTAAGGCATTAAAGGTTGATCTTAAGAGGTGGAACAAGCAGAAGTTTGGTAATATGGAGACTCTTAAAAAAACTCGTACGGAAGAGTTTAGTGCTCTTAACAGATTGGAGGAAGAACATGGTTTAGCTCCTAAAGAGAAGGTGAGGAAATGTTTAGTCTTTAGAGATCTGGAATATTCTATTCTTTAGGAAGAGATTAGTTGGAAACAAATGCACCAAATGTTTTCACCGGTTAGCCGACTCGAATAGGAGGTTCAATTCCATAGAGTATCTCTCTGTCAACGGCTTGGTTTCTTCCGATCAACCGATTATTAGGGATGATGATGCTCAGTTCTATTAGACCTTATTTGCAGACCTGTATAGTTGACGACCTGAGTTGGATGACCTCGCTTTCAACTCTTTGGATGCAGTGGAGGCCTTTTCACTAGAACATTCTTTTGAGGAAATGGAGGTCTTAGAGGTGGTTAAAGGCACGAACCAAGATAAGGCTCCAAGTCCTGATGGGGTTCTCTATCGCGTTCTTTCAAAACTGTTGGGATGTGATCAAGACTTGTATCATGGGGGTTTTCCAATACTTTCCCGCTCATAGCAAGTTTGTCAAAAGCCTTACTACCACTTTTATTGCTCTGATTCCAAAGAAGCCTAGGGCTTTGGATCTTTAAGATTTTTGGCCTATTAGTCTCGTAAGTAGAGTTTACAAGATCATTGCTAAATTTTTTGTGAATAGACTGAGAAGGGTTATGGAGAAGGTTATCTCAAAACCTTATAATGCTTTTGTGAAAGGTAGGAAAATCCTTGATTCAGTTCTTATAGTAAATGAGTGTTTGAATAGTCGTATCAAATCCGTTGAACCAGGGTTGTTATGCAAGTTGGATATTGAGAAGGCTTATGATCATGTCAACTAGGAGAAGGCCTATGATCATATCAAACTCCCATGATATCAATCTTGATCACATCCCTTCAGGACCTGGAGCCTTATCTTTATTCATGCCTTAAACCACCACTAAAACCTCACTCTCCTCAAAAGAAAGCTCTAACGAAGAGGCCTCCACTGCATCTATAGAGAGTTGAAAGCAAGGTCATCCAACCTTAGCCACCAACTAAATGGTTCAATAAATAAGGTCTCATAGAACTGAGCAGCATAATCCCTAATAATTGGTTGATCGGAAGAAACAGAGCCGTTGACAGAGAGAGACTCGATGGCATTGAACCTCGTATTCGAGTTTCGAGTTGGCTACCCAATGAAAATATTCAATGCATTTATCTCCCTCTTTAAGCCAGAGAATCCTAAACTTTTGTCTCCAATTGATCTCCTCTTGAAGAATAGTTTCTAGCTCTCTAATAACCAAACATTTCCACACCTTCTCTTTTAGACCTAAACCAAGTTCTTCCTCTAATATGTCAAGAGCACTCAACTCTTCCATTTGAGCTTGTTTAATAGCCTCCACGTTACCAAACTCCTGCTCGTTCCCCCTCTTAAGATCAACCTTAAGCTTTTGAGCAAAGATGAAGTTAGGAGAGCCTTGAAAACGATAAGACGACCACCAATGTCTCACCCTATCCACAAACCCATCAACCTTTAACCACATATTCTCAAACTTGAATAGCCTAGAACCCTATTGAATACCACCATAATCAAGGGGAATAGGGAAATGATCAGAGCACAATCTATGAAGCCTTATCTGGAAAAGGCTAGGAAACTTGACTTCCCAATCTGGAGAAACAAGAAACCTATCAATACAAGACCAATAGGAGATATCCTGATTATTGGGCCACGTAAACAACCCTTTTGTAGGGGGAAGATCCATAAGACCCTGCTCATAAATAAAGTCAGAAAACTCCATCATAGCGATGCTAAAGCGAACATCTCTCGATCTTTCAACAAGAAAACGAGTGGCATTGAAATCACCCCCAATACACCAGGGCACCTCCCACCAAGAAATAAGGCCAGCCAACTCATCCTAGAGATACCTTCTAATAATGTCATCATTAAGACTATAGACCCCTATGAAAGCCCAAGAAAAGTCATTAACTACGCTTTTAAAAGAGCAGGCAACAACAAGAGGCTAAATAACACCAATCAACAAAGTCACAACCTCACAAACTTCTCACTACGTTGTTACATATAAACTCCAGCTTAGTTTCTTTCAAGCAAATAATGTTCACCTTTCAATGCCTAATGAGATTTTTGACTTTCAACTGCTTGCCACCCTCGTTTAACCCTCTAACATTTCATGAAAGAATTTTAGGCTTCATAACGAACCTCTATGCACCCTCCCTTTGTTCCTGCCATGAGAAGTACTACCACAATGAGAGTCATAATTAACGTAACAGGTTAACATGTTCATTTCCCTCGTACCTTTGTTTCCCAAATTCGAGCTAGGACCTGCTTCCTTCTCATCATTTCTGGCTACAATATCTTCATACAAGGCCGAAATCCGTCCTCCGAAACCATCACATGAAAGCCCCACAAAGTGACTAGACTCTTGAACCAACTACAATACCTAATCTGGAGACCCCTTTCCAGATTTCCGCCTAAACTTGTCTATTGGACAGCAAGACAATGGAGTGGGCTCCTCCTCTAGAAACAAATCTAATTCTATACAACTCCTTAGCCACAAGCAAAAAGAAGAGGGAGAGGTGGGAGTAGACGGGACAACCACCAAAGAATCCTCTGGAGAGCTCTGAGGACTGAGAATGGGTACATGCTGCACAGCACAAGGTACATCACCACAGGGATATGCACCCGAAGAATCCAACCCAGCCCAAACAACCACAGCTTCACCAGAGACCACCAAGGCTTTTTTGCCAGAAACCAAAGGCACTTCTAGACCTAAGGCTATCTCCGACAGAGGTTGAAGAGCGAAATGATCTTACCCAGAAGAAGCTCTAGCTGAGGATAAGAGTTCACCAGGATAGGAATGGCATAGGAATGGCAGGGGGAGGAGGAGAGCCGTCAACATTTGCCAGAGGTGACCCAACCACCCCAACACAACCAAACCCCTTCACTAGAAGCAAGCCTTCCGCTGGTACCACATTCGTTAGGTTTTGGCCCTGAAAACAACTCGGGTTAAGGACAAGAGTCGGCATACATACCGATAGACGGGTTCATCAGAATAGAAACTCTAGAAAACAAGGTCATTGAGACAGAAACCAAGCCATCAGTAGCCTCTAACCTTGCCAAAGACGACCCAACAGACCCCATCGCCGGAGCCAAGCCTTCCACCGAAAGCACAACCGACAACGCAAAACCTAGAGACTCTCCAGGCTTCAGGACGTGAGTTGGGCTTAAGGTTCTTCCAAGCCCAACTCTTTCTCCTCTTCTTGCGCCAAGCAACTTTGGGCTTAAAGCCAAAACCATACAATTCAAGCCTTTCACAAACACTAATTAGAGCTTGGTCTACTTCAACCTTTAACTTCACGAGCTGGCACTTCCACTCCCAAAGAGGAGGATGCGACACCCACTTTCCTGTCAGCTTACCCTCTCCTGTGAGTTTATCGCGAAAATGGCAAGCAAGCTTGCCTCGAGTAGTAGAGCCAGACTGAACGCCAAACAGAGATAGACCCATCACATTCTCTGCAGCACAGTGGTCCTTACCCAATTGTTCCATTGATCGCATCATCGTC
The DNA here is from genome assembly GCF_958979055.1 of Alnus glutinosa. Lineage (NCBI taxonomy): Eukaryota > Viridiplantae > Streptophyta > Magnoliopsida > Fagales > Betulaceae > Alnus > Alnus glutinosa. The sequence continues at coordinate 19,779,525 of NC_084893.1, read as the reverse complement.
TTCTCCACCTTTGAGAGGCTAGTTGCTGAGCATAGAACCTTCGCAAAAGAAGGTGCATCAGCTTTGCCAAAAGAACCAGACCCTCCGGTAATAGCACAACTCTGAACAAGCCTTGGTTCCACCAATTTCCTAAACTTTTTCAACAACGATGCTGGAGGAACCAGCCCAAACCCAACCGAAGCTTCGAAGAAAGCACTAAGCTTATTGAACTCAGTGGTGAAATGGCTCCAGCCAGCCCTTTACGACCTTTAGGAATGAAAATGATCCCTCTCCGGCCACCCACAACAAAGATTACCACCTCAAGGTACCTACAAGCTAGATTACCACCTTTCCTAACAATGAGAACCTTCGACCCCTCCCTAAAAGACTTGACAAACTCCTTATCCCTTGGGTACCATAGCAAATTATCCATCGTCAAAGCAGACCAAACTTTGCTCTGAGTTCCTAAAAGAACCAAGCCGGAGAATCTCCTCCTTTCTTCCAATCTCGCCACCAAGACCACAAAAGTTTTTGCCCCAACAAAACACCACCTCTCCATTACTCAAAAGCCAAGACTTCAAATAACTAATCCTTTTGAAATTTCACAAGCCTCACGATTAATGGCAGTCACACATCACATGTGGCTTACATATAGAAGAAAGAGACCCATCAAGTATTGAACCCACCAAATTCATTTTGATTTTTTATTGTATAGGTTGAGAAGATGTGGTTTTGGGGAGAAATGGTGTTCTTGGATAGCGCACTACATCTCTTCGGTGTGTTTCTCCATTTTGGTGAATGGCACTCCATTTGGTTTCTTTAGTAGCTCCTGTGGGCAAAGATAGGGTGATCCTCTGTCTCCTCTTATGTTTGTCATTGTTATGGAGGCTCTACGTAAGTTGCTCATTGTTATTGTTCATAAAGGTCTTCCATCAAGCTTCTTTGTTGGATCTAGAAACTTTGAGGTGGTTAACATTTCTCATCTATTGTTCGCGAATGATATTTTGGTTTTTTGTGGGGATAATCCTAACCATCTTCGCTATCTACGTGTCTTGTTCTTGTCCTTTGAAACTGTCTCAAGTTTAAAGATTAATTTGGCAAAGTCTATTTTGGTTCCTATGGGTTGTGTGGATAATGTGGATGGATTGGCTAGTATCTTGGGTTATGGGGTTTCCTCTTTACCTTTAGAGTATCTTGGTCTTCTGTTTAGGGTCTCTTTTAAGATCAAGTATATTTGGGAGGGTATTGTTGGAAAGATTGAAAGGCTGTTGGCCAGTTGGAAGCGGATGTATCTGTCCAAGGGTGGTAGAGTTACCTTTATAAAGAGCACTATTTTCAATATTCCCACATACTTCTTGTCTCTTTTCCCTATTACTGCTTGTGTGGCAAATCGTATAGAGAAGCTCCATTGAGATTTTTTATAGGGAGGTTTAGGTGAAGAGTTCAAAGATCACCTACTTAGGTGAAGAGTGAGAAGTGAAGGGGAAGACAAGCTTTGCTGGACTCCTTCTCACAAAGGGAAGTTTGATGTTAGATTTTTCTATAAGGTCTTTGCTTGCAAAGAGGAAGATCCTTTCCCTGGGAAAAGTATTTGGCGGACCAAGGTTCCTTTGACAGTGACTTTTTTCGCTTGGTCGGCAATGCTAGGGAAGATCCTTACCTTGGATAATCTTAGAAAGAAGAATGTCATTGTAATTTATAGGTATTGTATGTACAAAGTGAATGAGGAGTTTGTGCATCACATTCTTCTCCATTGTGAGGTTGCACGCACCTTATTGAATGCTATCTCAGCCACTTCAGTTTTCTTGAATTATGCCTCTTCAGGTGGGAGATTTATTCGCTTACTAGTGGACGGGTAGTCGCTCTTGAAGTGCTGTCATGTAGAAGATACTTCCTTCTTGCCTTTTGTGGTGCTTGTGGAGGGAACAAAATGATAGAAACTTTGAGAACAAAGAAAGGACGATTGAAGAGCTTATAACTTTCTTTTTCTTTTCTTTGTTCTCTTGTACTGCTGCTTTCCTAGCTCACTTTGTGATTAGCTTTAATGATTTTCTTATTCTTTTTTCTTTTCCTTCTTAAACACTTCTCTTGTATACTCCAACAAATAATAAAAAAATAAAATAACACCTAGAGAGGTCCACCCCCAGCTGTTGAGGTTTTATCGCTTGGTCAAAGCACTACAATATTAGAAAAAAAATTTATCACATTATATTTCATCAAGTTTTTTCCTTCAGTTTTAGATTTTATACAATCTTTTATGCTTATTCGCTATAATAAGGTCTACCTGAACAGTCTATTATTCATTAGAAATTGCACGACTATTATAAAAGTTTTGGCTATAAATGTCCCAATCACCCCCCACCCCCTCTCAGCCAAGACAAGGAAAAGCAAACCAGGTCGGTACACTATTGAACAAAGGTAATCATGAGAATATAACAATCTTTAGGAAATATAAGGCATTTCAACTTACTGCTTTGATCGGGACAACGTTTCAAACATGGAACCATGCCACTGTTGGAAAGATCGAGGTCCAAAACAAGTTATTATTAGCATCAAAAGTGGATTTATGTTTACTCATATCAAGGCAATACACAAGAAATTTAATATCAGAAAATTTTGTGATGCATACTTTTGATAGATGAAGTTGATACTTACGAGTTATTGCCAATCAAAGAGCTTGCAAACAAGTTCCTGCAGAAAATAACAGAAAAAAGTTTAGTGAATATGCCCATGAGCGCTTGCATTCAGACAAACATGCTTAGAAGAAAGTCTTACAAACTATGTAGACAATTTGACAACTCAGATGCCTCAAACGTAAATTTGTTATATGAAAGATCACTGCACACAAAAGAAGCAATATGATTCATTATCTTCCATAATGTAGCATGACCAGAAAATTTTTATTGTACATTACAGTACATTATGTACTTGGAAGAGATGATACTATTCAGATTTAATTGTTCTCACACTTCAGTCTATACAATCCAAGAGATTAAACTTACAACTGAACTTATGCAGAAAAATGACAAGCTCTTTCCACCACTCAGGGGATTAGCAACTAATCAATTATCATAAGCTAAGCAAATACTGCCTAAAATGATCATCCCCTTATAGTCTTATTTTGTTGCTAACAATCCTATAAACAAATACCAGAATAGTGGATGCCATTGAGAATGCATATTCTATGGATCCTGTTGTCGAAGTTGGGATGCCATTTTTTATATATTTTATAAAAATTCCCTGGAAGTAAAATCAAGGAGGGTAAAAACAGTTGGGAACTCTCAGCAGTAAAAATTCTTGGAGATGATTAAAACTTGTAAGCAATACATTATTTCCTTCAGATATGCTTTCAGTCCCTCATTTTCACAATTGATTAATGAAGTATCTAATAGGTTTCAGTAAATTACTCCCTAAAGACGCATACTGTTTTGCTCATGTCACTTCTCTAATGATTAAGATTAATATTAAATGCGTCAAATTTTCTTCACATTTTGACATTCAGACTAATCAAATAGAGCAAGTGCTATAAAAGCATGCAAGTAACTACATATTACCAAAGGTCATACACATATACAATTTGTTCAGTTGAAGTAAAACTGACTGAGTCATAAAGGCAAATAAAGTTCCAGAAAAGAGTCAACAAGGTAAGAGGCACGATTTTCATTATTAATGAAATACTACATAATGATTAGGATAAAAAAAATACGTCAACATATTTGGTTATCAAATTGAATATATAGAATTTGGCAGAGAAGCTTACATGTTGCGGTTGCCGCTCCCTTGATCAGTCCACATCCAATGAGGCACTTCTCCAGTTAGCAAGTTGCCGGTTAAATATCTGAACAAAATCAATATTAACAATTCAGTATCATTATGTAATTTGTGCATTACAGATCATGAGGTAAACATGTCCTTGAGGATTCAAATCTTTAACACATCCAATGGCTAAATAAATATTTATGCTTTGGATGATTTCATACTAACAATGACAAATTACATGAAATTGGCATCCCTACTCTAGCAAGTAGGGGTAGGAGTGTTGGGAAGTAGGCCAGAATCTAGGAGTAATCCAGTTAATAAAATTGGATATTGCCTAATTGATCAGGCGATTAAACTATTTCTTTTTCATATATACCCACTAATGAGGTAATGATCACACACAGTGCCTCTTAGCTTTACAGAAATGGTCGTATGCAGTTTGATATATGAAAGTATACATGTAACTTAAAATGCATACAGGAACTTTATCTTATCGAGACCGACAAAGTTGTCTGGGATTTCTCCACTTAGTTTGTTAAAGCTGAGATCTCTGCAGGAAAAATTATAATTAAATGAATTAGAAAACAAATAGCACCCTAAGAAATCAGTCGTTTTCTGAAAAAAAAAAATCATATTGAAGTTATCAAAACAAGAAAAAGCAATCGTTTTTATATAAGAATTTTATTTTGCTCACATTTTTCAACTTTATAGGCTTAATTAGGCCAACTAGGTTTTATGCACTGTTGGCTGGGGTAGTTCAAACAACAAGCCTCTAAAATGAGTATTGGAATGATGATTTCAAGATGGACTAAAGAAAAGGCAAAAAGGGAGAGAATCCACCAAGAAACTGACATTAAAAAAAAAAAGTTGTCTCAATTAGTTTTCTCAAGTGCACCAAATAACACAGTTAGCCCCGTCAATTAAGACAGTCATGTTCAATGCCTAAAAGGCTTCATCAACTGGCAAAAGGTGAACAAGAGAAGAAAAAAAAAATCACAGAAATATTGTTGGATTAGAAATGTTAGCCTCTATGTAGAAAAAGCAATGTGTTCAATAGAGCTAGGGGAAGAAAAGAAAATGAATCTTTTAACTCATAAATTCAAGGTACAAAATTTCTTTCCTTAGTATTATCTAGAAACAAAAAAAATGACAAATTCCATATCAAGAATGCCACCTAAGTCGGTTTATGTCAATCAACACAAGAAGAAGAAAAGGAATTCTAAGCCATGCAAGAATACTGAATGATCCATAAATTATCATAAAAGCATTTTCAAGAGGATTTTTGAAAAGGGAGGAAAAAGTGGGTACTATACTAACAAGGTTTTCAACGTTGTCCTATTCCCGAGATATTCAGGTAGTCCTCCAGTAATATTGCAACTCCTCAATATCCTGTAAGAAAATTAAAAGTATTTATCTATGTAATTAAACTCGAGTAGCCATAAGGATGGGTACTTTGGAAAAATCATGTCTTTGAAACATTTTACTTACAGTGTTTCCAACTGTTTCAGATTATCAAGTCGTGGAAAAGGTTCTTCAGATCCATTCAAGTCACTAATTCTCCTGCATATCAAATTCAACAAAGAACAAAGTAATTCAAATGCAATTCCATCTGAAAATGCTGTGAAATAGAAGATCGATACTGACAAGTCCGTTAAGTTTTCCAAAAAAGCAATGCCAGGAGGAATTGGCCCGTTCAAACCACTTGCTTGAATCACTCTGTTGGTGCCAAATTTTGATTTAATGAGGGATAACACATAACAGCCAAAATCCTTATACACAATTAAAAAAGAAAAAGGAACAAAGCTCTCACAGTTTTGCAAGATTTTTCCAGTTTCCAATATAATTGGGTATCTTTCCAGAAAATTGATTGTCGCTGATCCGACTGCATTACGTTGAATGGACAAAAGGAATAAAAAAGAATTAATAACTAATTGCAAGCATATGAAAAATTTGATACGGAAAGAAAGAAATAGTAGTTTACAAGTCCGTCAATGTTTTCAGCCTTGCAAATGAATCAGGCAGCTCCCCAGTAAAATTATTCGAGCTGAGGAAACTATAACAACATCATCAACAACAACAACACATAAGTAAGAGTAAACCAATTGAGCTATCAGCATCAGGATTCAACATCTTTCAATAGAAAAGCCAATCCAATTAATTCTCAAAACAAATAAAAAGAGAGAAGATTCTTGTAAGAGTGAAAATTCAAAAATGGTCTTACAATCTTTCTATGGAGGGCATATTGCCAAGCTCTGGAGGAAGATTTCCGGAAAGCTGATTGAACTCCACCGTACTACAAATAATAAAACCGAATTCCTTGATAACAGACCTCTAAAAAATATCACAAATAGAAACAAATGGGTGATAAGAACTCACAAGTTTTTTAGAGTTGGGATGTTTGCCAGCTCTTTGGGGATAGAACCCGTTAACCGGTTTCCAAGAAGGGAACTGCAATAAGACCTTTACGTAATTAAAATCATCCTTCATCAAAGAATTTGAGAGAGAGAGAGAGAGAGAGAGAGAGAGTACATGTTGACCAGCTGCGTGGAAGAACCCCATCCCGGAGGGATTGAACCGTTAAGGTAGTTGCGGGTGAGGTCACTGACATGAGAGGGAAATAGAGAAATGAGTTTACAGGAAAGTCAGTTGATGAAAGAAATTAAACTGCGTACAACATCTATGCATCTATGTTATGAGTACAAGAAGGTGAAGTAGTTACATTCGTTGGAGGAAAGGCAACCCAGTCAAATTTGGTGGGAGTGTGCCGGGGAGACTTTGTGCTTTGAGAATTCTGTACATCCAATAGAGAGTGGGGTTTTTTAGTTACCGGGCGTAACTTTCTCAATATATATACATATGAATACATATATGACAATAAGTCAATAAGATCATGGGTTAAAGGCTAAAGGAACCTAAATAACTTTTTTCTAATCAAATTGTACCTTTCCCCTTCAAAGACGAGAAATCTAATACAAATTGCAACTTTTTTCTAATCAAATTATTTTTTCAGTTTATTTTCACCCAGTGGTGAGTGCTTTCTCTGTGAAATACAACTAAAAAGTATCATGAATGCAAGTGTGTGCCTAAATATTTTCTTTTTCTTTTTCTTTTTCTTTTTTTAAAAAATGACTCATAATATGAGAAATGAATGTAATTATTCCATTCCATGCAATCAATCTAATTAACCTGATCTAGATTAACTAATTTGGCTAAGATTAAGAATAAGAATATATAGAAGGCTACATTTCTTTCAATGTAAAATCCTTTTTGATGGAAAATATATTAGAATAAAAACATTTTTAAAGAAATTTTTGATTTTTTGGTGTTTGGCTAACACTTTCCAAAATAATTCTCAAAATATTTTTTAACGTTTGTTTTATAATAAAAACTAAAAGGTTAATTTAATAACCCTATAAATTTGTTTAACCCTTTAGAGGAAGGGCTAAACAAGGAGGACATGAACGGGTAGGAAAAATGGAAGTTTGGGCTCTAGAGGGATTTGGCGTTGCTTATATGGTACAGGAGATGCTTACTTATAACTCTGATCATATTAGAGCTTGCAAAGAAGTACTTAGTACTACAATCAATATCCCCTATCGCCCAAATTTATAATAAAAAGGGACTAAATAAGTTGAAAATCAAATTATTCGTTGTTAAATTATTTTTGCAAACAAACTTGGGCTTTGACCTATACTGCCACCCTAACTCTGTCTCTATATGCATAGCATTAGTCCTTAAAAAAAAAATAAAAAAAAATAAAAACTGTATACATCAAAGTCTGAACAACTCTAGCTCCAATGAAAAGAACAATGTTGATGACGACGTGAAAATTAAAGAACACTGTATACAATTTTTGTGCATTATATAATGCCAACGAGATGGGTTTGCACAGAGAGTTAATAAGAGCACTTTTAGTAGTTATTTTGTTGAGTTAATTTGGTGAAAATGTTCAAAATGGCTCTCTAGCTAGAAATCTCACTAACACTAGTCATGTGCACTGTTCACTCATCAAATCTATATATAAAAAAAAAAAATTATTATTATTATTATTATTATTATTATTATTATTATTTATCTCATGCATCACATAAGACCTCTATTTTGAAAAATATTAATTAAATAAAATAATGATAACACATAGTTAAAATAGTGAGGCTATTGTGAGTACTTTAAAAATGTGAATAATTAAAATAGAAAAAAGTGAATTTTAACTATTTTTACTTGTAAAATTTAATGAGGTCACTAAAAATATTTTGAAAATAATATTTTTTTAATTTTATTTTTTAAAAGCAGAGTAAATGAGGAAAAAAAAAAAAAGACGTGGCCATCAACACCAATTTAATACGTTATCTCCATCTACAATTTGACAAAAGTATGAATGCGACTAAAAGATGTGGTCCTCAGCACTCATTTAGGATATTTTTGGACGGCCACAGTTAAAGATAAAAGGAAAACAATTGCAAAATTGTTCGATTGAAATAATTAATTAACTTTTTCTATAGAAATAAATTTAGAGGTCTCTAAGATATTTTAAAAAAAATAATTTATATTTTATAATTAAATATCATTCACTTATTTAACAAATTTTTGATAGCGTGACATGTTAAAATTAATCAAATTATGATACGTGTTCTAGTCTATTTAAGTTAGTAACACACTATCAAAATCTTTTAACTCAGTATACGAAATTTAGTATTTGCAGTAATTTATTTTTTAGGCATACTCTTAAGAACTTTTGAGTTTTTGTAAATATTTCCCATTATTAGTAATGCATTTTCATTAAAGATGCATGTAGACGAGATATATACGGAAAAATGTGTGTAAAAAATAGGGCTAGGCAGGACCCGCGGAAACCCGACCCGAACCGCAGACCCGATCCGCCCCGCCCCTAAACTTCATCTGCCCGCACCCCTTATAAGCAGATACCGGTTTTCTCTTCAGCAAACCGCACGGTGCGGTGCGGTTTGCGGGTTCGGATTAGGGAAAATACAGGGGACCCGCCCCCCCCCGCCCCGCACCGTAGGAAAAAAAAAAAAAAAAAAAAAAAAAAAAAAAAAAAGTAAAAAAACCCTAAAACTAAAGTTAACCTAGGCGCCGCCCCCTCCTGTATTCTCTAATTTCTCTTCTTCACTTCTTCAGACTTCACTCTTCAGTGTCTTCACTTATCCACTGAACGGCACCACTACCAGTCACCACGGTCCACGCCAGCGCTTCCTCTTCGCCTCTTCGGCCCTTCCACCCGTCTTCGGCCCTTCCACCCCATCAGTGCCCTCAACCCCTCACAGTCTCACGGTCTCACCTTGCGCCGCCGCTACCACTAGTCCACTGCCAGGCTTAAGTCTACCCCTAATCCATCTACGCCGATCTTCATTTCGTGGTAGTCTTTTCTCTTTTCTCTAACACCGATATTTCATATTTAATTGTCTTTGCTTTTATATTTCAGTTTATTAACTTAATTTCATGTTTGAATTTATTGTAGCCTACAACTGCACGGCCAAGGGCTCCAAGTCTCCGACCGGCAACCGCAAGGTACCTTCTAACTTCTAATTTTTAAGATTTGTTAAAAAAATACTCCAAAAAAATATAAATCCTACGTTCAATAATTGTTTTTTTAATATATTTTATTTTTCAACTCAAACCGCTATCAAAGTGAAATCCTACGTTCTGCCAAAGTCGAGACATTCTAGCTTTTACATTGCTGCTCTTGCTGCGTTAAAAACTTTTTTATGTTGCTTCTGGCCCTATTGCTCGTGCTTAAATTTTTTAATAACATATTTAAATTTTGGCTCGTGATAAATTTGGGTTGTTTAGAGTTTGAGCATAAAATGATTTTTGTTATAACAGAGCAAAATGTCAAGCCTTGTTTTGTTATGATAGGGTCAAGGGCCAAGCTTCTTGCTTTTTTTTTTTTTTCTTTTTTATTTATTTTTTTTTTTTCCGGTTAACACGAAAGAAAGATGGGTAAGCAAATATATTTAATGTAAATTGTTATCCGTGGTAAATCAAGTTGGAGGCTCATTTTACTAGGTTCATCAAATGGCAACAACTCTGTTTTGAGCATCAATAGAGGGAGTCACAATCATCAAGTCTTTATTGGACCAAATATGCTATCATTGTCAAGTTTTAGACAACCTGGAATCGAGAATTGAATGGGATGTAGGCACGAGCACGACGCTGGTGGTCCATTCTTACACTAAGAAATCCCCAATCCCCAATCATAGCTACATAGGACGCCAAGTAGGAAAACGAACTTCTGTTTATACCAGTTTGATTCCGTGTATAATTTAAGGAGCTATGACTGGAAAATAATGTGTGAGAATAGAAAGTCTTTGGAAGTATATAAATGATGATGCTTCTTTTTGGTGCTGATTCTGGTTGTTGTTAATTAGTAATTATGTTTAGGTTGTTGTTAATTTTTATATTCCTGCCTTTGTTGGTCTAAATCGTACTTTTTACAAGTTCAAGTCCATAACTTTGTTTGATATGATTTAAAATTCAGCTTAATCAATAATTATGTTTAGCTTGCTGTTTTTAATCTCTTAAATAAGATTATAAAAGTTCAGCTTAATTATGTTTAACTTGCTATTGATTATGTTTTTTTTTTTTCCCACTTAATGTAGAGTTGTAGACTCAAGTCATGGATGATAATTCAACTCCTCGTCATAATACTATTGGTTCTAGTTCTGCGTCATCTGCACCTAGTCTTTTGGACAGTACCATGCCTTCCATGTTGAATGATAATGTTGACTGTGTTGGGGTTGGGGTTGGGGTTGGATCTATAGAAACTTCTGGCTCTCAAAATCCTAGTTCAGCTGTCCCACACAAACCTAAGAAATCTGAGCAAACATCAAAGGTTTGGGAACATTTTACTAGGTTAGAGGAGAGTGATCCGAAGGATCCTAAATCACAATGTAATTATTGTAAGACATTGTTTAGTTGTCACCCTAGAAGCCACGGTACCTCATCCATGTTACAACATATCAGGAGAAGTTGTAAAAAATATCCTGGTAGATTTGATAAGTCCCAAACAAAGTTGAGTTTTGAGGCTAAGAAGGAAGGACAAGGGGTAGTGGGCGAAGGGACATGTGGTAATCTTGTTTTTACCAAGTATAATGCTACAAAAATAAGAGAATCAATTTCAAAGATGATTATTATGGATGAGTTACCATTTAGATTTGTGGAAGGTGAAGGGTTTCAAAACTTCATGAAGACAGTTGAACCTAGGTATTCAATTCCTTCCCGTTATACTATGATGAGAGATTGTGTTAGGCTTTATATGTTGGAGAAGGAAAAATTGAGGGCAATGTTCTTGACATTCGATATTCGGGTTTGTCTTACCACTAATAGTTGGACTTCGGTACAGAACCTGAATTACATGTGCATCACTGCTCATTTTATTGATAGTAATTGGAATTTGCACAAAAGAATTTTGAACTTTTGTTTACTTCATAACCACAAAGGTGAGACCATTGGACAAAAGATTGAGTCGTGTATGCTTGAGTGGGGTATTAGTAGCATTTTCACTATCACAGTTGACAATGCTTCTTCTAATGATACCGCTTTGGAATACTTGAGGAAGAGAACGGCTCATAAGACTGGTGCCATATTGGAGAATCAATTTATGCATGTGAGGTGTTGTGCACATATTTTAAATCTGATTGTGTCTGATGGTTTGAAAGAGGTTGATGAGTCCATTGTGAAGGTTAGAAGTGCAGTGAAGTATGTGAAGTCTTCTCCCCAAAGATTTGAGAACTTCAAATATTGTATGGAAAGGGAAAAAATTACTTTCAAGGGTTTATTGTGTCTTGATGTTCCAACTAGATGGAACTCCACCTTTAAGATGTTAGAAGGTGCTGAAAAATGTCAGAGTGCTTTTGATCTTTTGGAAGAGTATGATGGGAATTATGTGCTTTCGTTGACTGAGGAAAAGAATGCTAAAAAAGGTTTGGGACCTCCTAATTATGATGACTGGGATCGTATTAGGACTTTTCTCAAGTTTCTCAAACTTTTTTATGATGCCACATTGCGACTTTCAGGGTCTTTGTATGTGACTTCTAATATGTATTGGCAAGAAATTTGTGGCATTCAAATACATATACAATTCTATCGTGATAGTGGTGATTATGTGTTGAGTTCTATGGCAGAGAGAATGATGATGAAGTATAATAAGTATTGGGGGGATTTAGATAAGGTGAATGTGTTTATGTTTGTTGCTGTCATACTTGATCCACGAACCAAATTGGGGTCATTGGAATTTTGGTTCAAGGATGTTCTTAATGAGGAGCAGTGTACTAATATGGTGAAAAAATTGAAGCACTACCTTCAAAAATTATATGATCACTTTGATGCTGGAGGGACTTCATCTCAAGTTGAACATGGTAGTGATTATGCATGCCCTCAAGGTTCCTCAATGATAGAAGAAACTGATAACCTTTCACTTCACTTCATGAACAAGTTTCATAATTACCTAACTTCAAAAAGTGATGTTCATAACAAATCGGAGATAGATCGGTATTTGATGGAAGATGTTGAAAAACCAAATGTGAATTTTGATATTTTAAATTGGTGGAAGGTGAACTCATCTAAATTCCCAGTACTTGCCAAAATAGCACGGATTGTATTGGCCATTCCCATTACTACAGTTGCTTCAGAGTCGGCGTTTAGCACTGGAGGGCGTGTATTGGATCCTTTTCGAAGTTCATTGGCCCCCAAAACAGTTGAAGCATTGGTATGTGCACAAAATTGGCTAAGATCAAAACCCTTGAGCAATGGCAATGGTTGTGACACAGAGATGATTGAAGATCCTGAAAGTTATAAGCTCGATTCAGGTAAGATTTATGTTATTCAGTATTCACTTCTTAATTTATTTTGATATTTAATATTTACAAATTGAAAAATTCTAATTATCAGTTTCAATTGAGAATGTAATTCTTTTTTTCTTTTTCTTTTTTCATTCTTTGTAGAAATAACTTCGAAGAAAATCAATATGTTGCTTGAGGAGGATAAGTGACGTGAAGATTGAAGATTGAAGATTGAAGTTGCCTTTTTTATTTTGCTATTATCTTTTACTTTATTTTTAATGTAACTTAAGTTTTATGTGTTAATGTGTGCTACTAGCCTACTAGTTTGATTTGTTTGTGTTTTACAATTTTACTGTTGAATCTGTAACTTAAGGTTAATGTGTTGCTTGTTTGGGACCTTTGGGTGGGAGGTAGGTTGCTTTTGCTTGTTATGTTTATATTTGTATATGTTTTAATTAGGATTTAGTTTGATAGATGCTGAAGATTTAATGTTGTTTATGTTTGTGTATGTTTTAATTAGGATTTAGTTTGATAGATGCTGAAGATTTAATGTTGTTTATGTTTGTGTATGTTTTAATTAGGATTTAGTTTGATAGATGTTGAAGATTTAATGTTGTTTATATTTGTGTATGTTTTACTTAGGATTTAGTTTGATAGATGCTAAAATTGTAAAATATTTTAAATCATTGTGTGGATGCTGAAGATTTTGTTAGAATTATTGATTTGTTGATTATATTATTAACTTTGAATGTTGATTTTTATATTTACTTAAAAAAAAAAAAAAAAAAAAAAAAATCATGTATACTTGCTGAATAGTGACTAGTGAGTGCTGATTTTGAATTGTTGATTTATTAAAAAAAAATGTTTAATTATTGAAATGGGCTTTTAAACTTTTAATTTATTTTACACTTTACATGGTTAATCAGGTTTTTATATACAAAAATGATAATTTTTTTTTTTTTTTATAACAGCAAAATCAATATTTATTCAGTTTTACAGTTTTAAAATTTAATAAAAAATTTACGAAATTGCCCCTACTTAATCCAACCCGCCCCGCCCGGCAAACCCGCGCCCCCCGCCCCAAGCAGATCCGCCCCGCACGGATACCATCACTCGTTGATGTTTGCGGGTCTTCTTTACCCAACCCGCATGTGCGCGGGGCGGGGCCAAAAAGGGTGGAAACCCGCCCCGTGCACACCCCTAGTAAAAAACAATCTCAGTGAAACATATATATGTATATATATATATATGTCTGTGGATGCGTATGTGTATATACGATAGAGATATATGACATACATGCTGACAACGTGGCACTCAGTTCCATTGGAGCAGCCAGGACTGCAGGTAAGATTATTCTCAAATAATTCTAGTGGTGGGTCGAGCCATCCAAATTGTCCAGTGCATGGATCTACGCTGAAATTCCAGTCCGTCTTCCTTAAACTCTTCGCTATGTAACGTAAAGCTTGCACTGCAAAAGTTAGAAAATCAACACGTACAAGTGATCAAATCAGCGCTACATTAATTAAGCAAGCTAATTGTCAAGTGGAAAAAGGAATTAAAAGGCTAATCAACCCATCAAAATTTGGACGTTTTCCTGATGAAAATACTTGAATTAATTGCATCGATCGATCACCATGAAACCATATATGATTTATTCAGGTAACAAATAAAGGCAAGAAAATAAAATTTAAAGATCATGCATCTGTGTGGTGAGCATATATATATATATATACCTTCAGAATCCGGCAATCTAGCGGCTGCGAAGCAAAAGGAGAGAGCTGAAGCAAGGAGAAATATTGGAACAAGGAACATCTTCATTTTGGCCGAAGGAGTTTGGAGAGAGAGAGAGAGATGAAAGCAGTGAGGAAAGAAGGGAGTAAGTAATTTGTAGTTTTGGTTTGAGATCGAGTGATATATAAAGTCAAGTCAACTATAAACTTGATTGATGCAATGGTATTCTTGTTGATAATTCTCCCAAGATTTTTCCACAACAAAAGGGAGGCAGCCTTTGATGGGTCCACGTGTCCTTTTCGAAATTTCTTAGCCGTATATGTTACTGCTGGCAGTGAAGGACCGGCAGTCCTACTAGACTTGTTAGGATATGTTTGGAATTGTGTTAATAAATTTAAAAAGTAATTTTATCATAGAGAAAGTTGTGTAAAATAAAAATAGGTCTGTTCGGTAATAACCTTAAAAAATATTGTCTTTAACTGTTTTGCTATATAATAATAATAATAATAATAATTAAAAAAAAAAAAAAAAAAAAAAAAAAAAAAGGCTAAAGACTTGAAAATACACTTCTTCTTAAACGTTTTTTTATTATAAAATAAAATAAAAATCTCTATTTCCCCACACAATTCTAAACAAGCTTTTAATTAGACTAATGCACTACAGTTTCTTAGAACTTTCAGGTTAATACTGTAGTCAAGGTCAGCTTGATATATTTTGGGGCCAAATGTGAGAAGTTTAAGTAAGACATTTTATTTTAAAATTAAATATTAATTAAATCTTTGGTAAAAACCTAAAAAAGTTTTTTTTTTTTTTTTTTTTAAATTTTTTTGCTCTAAAAAGGTTAAAACACACTTTTGTGAAAAGCTTGAAAATAAACTTTTTTCTCAAATGCTTTTTTATTATAAAAAAATATCTATTATCCAACACAATTTCAAACAGGTTCTTAGACTACAGCACTACAGCTTCTTGGAACTTTCAGGCTAGTATTGTATTTAAGGCCGGGTCGATATATTTTGAAGCTAAAGGTGAGAAGTTCAAGTAAGACCTTTTATTTTAAAATTAAATATTAATAAAATCTTTTGAATAGACTAGGCATTTTCTATCATGCTTCTCCCTTTTTTTTTGTAGTTTTTTTTTATTTTTTTTTTAATTTTACCCCTAATTATTATTATTATTATTATTATTATTATTATTATTATTATTATTATTATTATTTGGCCCCAAATTCAAATTGCAAAAGTTGACTTCACCCCAGGACGTGGCCGGGTGATAAATCTTTGTAGCAATCAAATCAGATAGGAGTTCAATACGCGGGATGTAAGCAGTGAGGAAACAAGGGAGTAACTTTTGGTTTTGCTTTAATTTTTGAGAGTGACAAAAAGATCATCGTAGGCCTAAAAGACAAGTCAAGTTTATATTAGGGTTAAACACATTTTTAGTTCTTGAGTTTTGAAAACTTTATTTTTTAGTCTCTGAGTTTTAATTTGCATCACAAATGATACATCAGTTTTAAAAAATGACCAAATTAGTGCTTCGGTTAACTTCTCTGTCAAAAAACAAACAGGCTGCCACATGTCAACCTCTGAGGTGGACACGCGACATTATATAAAAAAATAAAAAAATAAAAAATAAAAATAAAATAAAAAATAAAAAAAAGAAAAAAAAAGAAAAAAAAAAAAAGGAGCCACCCCATTGGCCGGTCTAGGGTGGCCGAACAACCCCCATGGGCCACGGGGTGGTTCGGCTACCCTAAGGGCAAAACCGAAAAAATACAATTTGGAGGGTTTGGCCCTTGGGGGTGGCCGAACCACCCCCTAGGGCCACGGGAATGGTTCGAGCACACCAAGACGGACCGGCCTGGTGGTGACCGAGCCACCCTTGTGGCCCTTGGGGGTGGTCCGGCCACCCCCAAGGGCCAAAACCGATCTTATTTATTTTTATTTTTTTTTGTCAAGGGGATGGCCGAACCACCCGCCATGGGGTGGTTCAACCACCCCAGACCGACCACCCCCATTTTGGCCAATGGGGTGGCTCAGCCACCCCCTTGTTTTTTTATTTTTTCAATTTTTATTTTTTTTTAATTTTTAATATATATATTTTTTAATTCTATTATATTTTTAATTAATTTTTAAATATTTTTAATTTTTTTTACATAGTGAGGTTGACACGTGGTGGACCATTAGTTTTTGGACGGAAAAGTTAACCAAGGTACTAATTTGGTCATTTCAAAAAAATGAGGTATTATCTGTGATGCAAATTAAAACTCAGAGACTAAAAAATAAAGTTTCCAAAACTCAGGGACCAGAGGCAGGGGCGGTCCTACATGGAGGCTAGGGGGGGCCCTGGCCCCCCCAAGCCCCAAAATTTTCCCCTTAAAAAAAAATCCCAAAAAAAAAAAAAAAAAAATTAAAAATTTTACCCTTTAATTTTTTAATTTTTTTAGTTTTGCCCCCTCTATTTTTTTTCTTTTCAATTTGGCCCCTCCATTTTTATAAACCTAGGTCCGCCACTGACCAGAGGAGTATTTAACCCTTTATATTATCGTGTAAACTATAAGCAATATTGGTATAATTATTTTGTGAACAACTTTTAAACTCAGATTGATGCTCTAATTTCCTCAAAAAAATAAATAAATAAATAAATAAAGAAAAAGATTGATGCTCTAATTAATGCACAAAACATGCCGTGAAACATGAGAATTGGTAATATAGTGATAGATGATGTTGAGATTTGTGTATAATGCTCCGGTTGTTTCGGCCTAAAATGATTTCTAAAAAATGATTTTGGTATTTTTCGGTGTTTGATGAAAGCAAAAATAATAGTCAATTAAAAAATGATTTTTACTTAACCAAAATTCCTTAATAAATTTTGAAAAATGATTTACGCTTTTTAAAAGCGTAAATCATTTTTCGAATATGGCAGACACATTTGACCCTCTTTTAAACGATGCAATCATCATTCACGTTCAAGTAGTCGATCATCACTGAAATCTAGCTGTTGTCGGAATCCGACAACGTCCAATCCCTTTTGCCAATCCAGTCAGCCTAGATTCCGGCGACCAAAATGGTAGTATTCCGACCATCTGGCCAAATTACAGGCGGTTGGCTAGATCTAGCCAAAACAGCCGGATTCCAGCCTACTAGTCGGCGTCCAACTGTTCTATACCTGATTCCAGCCGTTCTGGCAGGATTCCGGCTCCAGCCATTTTCTGGAATCCAGCCACATTCACCGGAATCCAACCACGTTCGCGGGAATCCGACTATTTTCCTCGAAATCGGGTCAATCCAAATTCCGACAAATCTGTCCAAATATCAGCCTTTATCTCAGATTTTGGCTATAGTAGCCAGAATCCGATAAGAATGGTTGGAATCCTATCGGTCAGTGACGGAATCTCGTCACCGATGATTTTCATATTATTTTAAATTAATATTTATATGTTTTGAATAAAAATTAATTTTTCTAGGTTAATATAATGGAATGAAAATATAAAAAATATTTGTGATTTCTTGTACGATACAAACACCAAAAAATGCTTTCGGCGAAAAATATTTTCCTGAAAAATAACTTGTCTTCAACCATTTTACAACAGAAATCATTTTACGTTGAAACAAACAGAGCATAAATTTAAAATACAAGAATAAAAGTGGATAAAAAAATAAATAAAATAAAAGAATTACATGTAATTCTTTAAAATAAATAGAGAATATTTTAATATCAATCAAATATTAAATATATGAAAAATATCTTTAAAAAAATGGATGTGTAGCGGTTAAAAGGTGAGAAGGACAACATCTACCGAAAGTGCGCTACGTACGTGTGTGTACGGTACGGCTACAAAATTCTTGTCGTTTATAATTCTTTCAAACAGCTAGCGTTGATAATATATTGTCCAAGATTTTTCCACAATCAGAGAGAGGCAGCCTTTCGGAAATTCCTTAGCCTTATATTTCACAGAGTAATTCATTGTCACTTTTTTTTACAATTTTTTATCACTTTGCTTATATGGTAAGGTGGTCTCCACCTTAATTTATTCTTAAAACTCAAAAAATAGTAGGGGATTATCTTGCCACATAAGCAATATGGTAAAAAGTTATATAAAAATGTGGGAATGAATCATTACTCTATCTCACTGCTAGCTTATTAGACTTTTTTTAGAAAAAAAAATTCTAAAAAGGTCCGAAAGAGTTTTTGTTTTTTTTAAGAAAAAACATCATTTTGAAGTTTATTTCAAAACAAAATTTTAGACATTTTTTTAGAGCAAAAAACTAAAATGAAAAAAATACCTTCATTATTTTTTTTTTCCTAAAAGCAAACAAACCAATTTTTAATTAGCACATCTTTTTAAGTACTAAAACCTTTTAATTAAGCTCTTTAACGCAATTTCAAACAGGCTTTAAGAAATACATAATTAGAAGTAATAATTCGATTATAGTTACAAGTTATCAGGGGTGGAGCCACTTGAGGCTATGGGGGGGCTTGGCCCCCAAGCCCTAAGGTTTCCCAAAAAATAGAAATCTAAAAAAAGAAAAAAAAATTAAAATTGTACCCCAATTTTTGTTATTAGTTTTGTCCTCCCCAATTTTTTTATTTTTTTATTTTCATTTATTTTTTTATTTTTTTTTTCAGTTTGGCCCCCCAAAATTGTAAAAGCTGACTCCGTCAGTGCCAGTTATTGGCTAAAACCAATAACCATAACCGAAGTAGCTTGTTTGCCAAAATCTCCAACCAAATTCAGTAAGCGAGTAGCCGGTTAACCGGATATTTAATAACCAGCAATTATTGGTTGGTACTCAATTATCCACACCAATATCCAAAATTTTAAAAAATTGCATCTTTTGAGTATATTTTAGGTATTTGGCCTACCTTTTAAGCTTCATATAAACCTTTTTAGCCATTAAAATAAAAAATAAAAAAATAAAAAAATAAAAATTAACCCTTTTTAGCCCAATATGCTAGCCTTTCTAAAAAAAAAAAAAAAAAAAAACCCAGATTATATGCAGTGAAGTAAATATGAGATCAGTAATATAAAAAGGGATGCATACGGCATACCTATTCTTCTTCTGTTTTTTTTTTTCTTTTTTTTCTTTCTTTTATTATTATTATTATTTTTATTATTTTATTATTTTATTTTTTTTTATTTTTTTTTTATAGATCCTATTCGATCTTATTTCTTGAGGTTGTCTGTCTAATATTTGACCAAGTTATCCTTGAGATTCTTGCACAATGAAAATCGGAACAGAAACGTCAGCATGGGGTGTTTCGGAATAAATATTTTCTTGATAATTACCGTTGGAGGGTTGGAGCTTGAGAGGATAGAAGATGAGCAGCAATGAGAGAGATCTCTAGTGTTTCTAAAGTCCCTTTCGTGCTTAATTTGGTGGTGTTATAATTATTTATTTTTATTTTTTTCCTGGATGTCAGAGAATATATATATATATATATATAATATTTTGCATTTAATAAAACTTGTCCTCTTTTTGCTCTCTGTCTCTAGATTTTTTTCCCAACCCCAAGCAATTGTGAGCTATCTTTCCTCTGATCTTTAATTTTGTGGGTGTAACAGATAAACCCATTATCTCGGCTACTTTCTGTTTATAAGCAAAAGAAAAATGTCTTTCCCCAGCTTTGATCCTCAAAATCATACGGATAGAAATTTATTGGCAAGATATGATACATTTACAACTTTAATATAATTTCTGTATATCTCTAATAATTTTTTTTAAAATCAATAATTAGATATGTAAGACCTACATGAAAAAAAAACAGATCTAATAATTAGTTTAAAAAACAAATTATTGAAGTTGTATAAAAGTTGTATAACAATTATTTATCTTTATTGACAAGTCAATCAATCAATTTGTAATAAATAACTGAAAAAGAAACAAGAAACTAAGAAAGTAAAGTCATGAGAAAGACTACCGAAAGAGGTGGAAAGTAAAGGTGTAAAACTCTATACGTTAGTTTTATTATTTTTATTTTAAATAAATAAATATATAAATATATTATTTATTTTTATATATTTAAATATATTTATTTATTTTAATTTTAAAACATTTGTCTTATTGTGACGATCATATTTTTATTTTTTTTTATTATTTTTTTTTGTGTAATTTTTAGTGATTTGGCTGACTAAAATAGTTAAAAAAAATAAAAAAAAATAAAATGAAATAAAATATTTTGATAAGTCTATTAGTAAATACTCTAAAGTTACCACCTGTGGTTCAGAATTTGAGCCATACTAATATTGACTTGGAAAAAGAGGGAAAATAGATGGTCATGACGTGGACCGATCAAGTAGGCGAATTGGGTCTTGCAACCATCAAAGAATGACTGAAAGGGATGGGAAATGAAGTCGGGTGGTTGTATTTCTTTTCAAATGGTTTGAAGTCAATGTCGTGTTTAATTCTGAGGCAGATTGGTTTACGTCGTCTTAGTCTTCTCGTGGGACAAAGAGGACTGTGATCATTTCGTGTAATTTCAGCACTTCCTTCGCTTTCAATCAAGATAAAAGGCTTGTTTGACCAGTGACATTACAGAACAGAACAGAGTAGTGGGTTGTTAGTTTTTGAAATTTGTAAAAAGTAATGATGTGATATAAAATAAAAAGAATTTGTATAAAAAAGTGAAAAAGTTTTATATTGTAGTGAATTTTTTTTTTGAATAGTAATAAAAAATTATTGATGTGATATAAAAAAATGAAAAAAGTGGGAATGTTTTGATGTTGATTAGTAGTGAAAAGTATAAAAAAAAAATGAAAAAAAAAAAGTATACGAACAGTACTGTAATGTATTGTTCCTTGACAAACAACCCGAAATTTTCTTGTTGACTTCGAAAAATAAAAATTAAAAAAAAAAAAGAGGAAGAAGAAGAAGAAGATAGATTCTCTTGTTTGTGTCTCATTAAAAGGTTAATTTTCACAAGTAATGTTAAATGTTACTCCAAAGCTAATGTGATAATTATTTTAAAAGTCATATTAATTTTTGAAGATACAAAGAGAATATGAATCTTATGTTTAGTATTACTTATTTTTCACTGTTACGTAAAAAAGTGAGCATTTAAGGGAGTAAGTGTAGCACTCTTCTAAAAGTCTATCTCTTTAATCAAATCATCAAATAAGTTAATTATATATCTCCATTGATAATGAATAATAATCATTAGTTAGGATGAGATGTTTGTCTTAACAATTCTTGTAAGAATTTTATAAGGCATCTACGTAAATAAAATCACTCTAATGCTTCGTTTGTTTCAACGTAAAATGGTTTTTGAAAAATGATTTCTACATTTTTCGATGTTTGGTGCGGACGAAAATAATAGTCAACCGAAAAATAATATCCTCTTGACAAAAAATGATTTTCGCTTTTTATTTTCTCTAGACAGCAAATGCATTTAACCATCTTTTAAATGACGCAGTTGACCTTCAAGTTCAAGCAGTCAACCACTACCGAAATCTGACGGCGTTCAGTCACTGTCATCGAATTCTGGCCACCTTCGCCGAAATCCGGTCAGCCCAGAATGGTCGGATTCTAGTCATCAAGCCGAGACCTTGCCAGAATGGCTGGATTTTGGCTAGCTAGCCGAGATCTAGTAAGAACGGCTAGAGCCTATTGGCCGGGATTTGGTGATTTCGGCCAGAATGGTTGGCTTCGGGCCTAAAAGCCGGATTCCGGCACAAATGGCCAAATTATGACCACCTTCGCTGGAATTTAGCAACCTAGATTCCGATGAAACTATTTTGATTCCGGCCTTTATCGCTAGAATTCTGTAACAGTAATTGAAATCCGATGAAAATGGCTGGAATCCTGCTGGTCAATGAAAAGATCTCGTCATCGGTGATTTTTATATTACATTAATATTTCTATGTTGTGAATAAAATTGATTTTATAAATTAATATAATTGAATGTAAATATAAAAAATATTTGTGATTTTTCATACGCACTAAATACTGAAAAATATTTTCAACGAAAATCATTTTCTTGAAAGATGACTTCCCTAAAAATATTTAGGGTTAAATACCCTAGAGGTACCTGAGTTTTACGTGTTTTTAAATTTAGTACCTCAGTTTCATTCCGTATCACAGGTAGTACCTGAATTTGGAAGAAAAAAACCCTAGGTAGTACCTGTTAGATTTCTCGTCCAAATTTCAACTTCTCGTGGCACCACATAAAAAAAAAATTAAAAATTAAAAATTAAAAAATTAAAAAAATGATTAAAAAAAAAAAAAAAAAGAGGGGTGGCTGAGCCACCCCCCTTGGCCACTATGGGGTGGCCGGCCACCCCCATTTTGGCCAAGGAGGTGGCCCAGCCACCCCCTTGGCCGGTCTGGGATGGCCGAACCACCCCATAGCAGTTGAAAAAAAATATATATATATTTGAAGGGTTTTGGCCCTAGGGGGTGGCCGAACCACCCCCGTGGCCCTAGGAGGTGGCCGAGCCACCCCCTAGGGCCAAAACCCTTCAAATTTTTTTTTTTTTTTTCAATTGTGGGGTGGCCGAGGGGGTGGTTCGGCCACCCCAGACCGGCCAAGGGGGTGGCTGGGCCACCTCCTTGGCCAAAATGGGGGTGGCTGGCCACCCCCATGGTGGCCAAGGGGGGTGGCTCAGCCACCCCTCTTTTTTTTTCTTTTTTTCTTTTTTTTTTTTCATTTTTTTAATTTTAATCATTTTTTTAATTTTTTAATTTTTAATTTTTAATTTTTTTTTTTATGTGGTGTCACGTGTCAACCTCAGCGGTTGACACGTGGCGAGAAGTTGAAATTTGGACGAGAAATCTGACAGGTACTACCTAGGGTTTTTTCTTTCCAAATTCAGATACTACTTGTGATACGAAATGAAACTGAGGTACTAAATTTAAAAACACGTAAAACTCAGGTACCTCTGGGGTATTTAACCCAAATATTTATAACGAAACCATTTTGCGTCTAAACAAACAAAATATAAGTTGAATTCCTTTCAAATAGTTACTATTTTTATTTGAAAGTTATTTGGCTTCCAAGTGGGCCAATGCATACCATTTCACCCTACAAGTTGATGATGGAGATTGCATTTTAAAGGTGTCGTCAAAAAACCCAAAATAATTCTTTATTTTGGCCACTAAAAGTTGAAGAGAGATATATACGTTAAAAAAGGCCAGATATGGCTTTAAAATCTTTTGATTGCATGGATTTAAAGGGATATACGAAATAAAATGAAAATGCGTTAAGCAGGGGAAACTCAACAATATGAATGTCAAACAAACAAATTATGTATCAATATATATATAGATTTCTAATTGAATAATGAAAGGGTTATATGGGAGGATCTTTCCACTCCTGAACCGAAAGGAAGGAGTTAGTGATCTTAAAAAGAAAAATGAGGTGGGCTCCCCAAAACAGACCCAACATAAACTAAAACAGTACGAATTGAAACTAATTACAACATGTAAGAAAATGGGCTAAACCAAAGACATAGATTAAGGTGAACCTATCTGAACTCCTACTTAGAACCAACAACAATCACTGGAAAGGAGCTGAAGCCGAATATGCACTATCATAGTTCGATGTAGGAACTGTAGGAAATAAAGAAACCAACATAAATTTGGTTACAAAAATCTCCTAGATAAAATACAGGAGCAGCAAAACATACGGAAATTAAAAATGCATGGAAAAATAAAAGACAAAAAAAACCCACGAAACAATAGTATAGGCGGATGGCAGAACGGAGAATCGCAACAGATGGCAGGGCAAACAAATTAAACCCACTCGTCAGAGCATGTAGACCACGCACTGGAAAAGGAGGCCGGGGTGAAGGGAACAACTGTAGATGGCCAGAAACAGCAGCAGGCCAAGGAAGAGAGGAGCTGTCACGCGCTAAGACGTGTTGTACACGCACCAACGAGTGAGATCCACTCACATGCGCATGTTGGCCGGATGATGCTGAGGTTGGTGGCAGTGGAAAGCGGCAGAGCCCAGGAGCACGATGGAGTGGCATGTGAATAAGCGAGACATCCTGAAATTGATAGATTTGATTTGGAAAAAACCAAATCTGAAAACTCCTTATTTTTAAACAAAAAAAAAAAAAAAAAAAAAATCGTAGCCGTGGCTGGGAGGGGATGGAGGAGGCTGAAATGATGCAGGTAGAGCCACCGGAGTTGTTGAATCGTGAGAAAAATACACAAGGGAAAAGAGAGAAGAGGAAATGGAGGGAAGGGAGGTGGGAAGGAAAAGACTCCTTCCCTCCTACAGAACAGCTGCACGAGGCGGTGGAAAACCTCACTGAGGAGGTGGTGTAGAAAAGCTTCTCTCTCTCTCTGTTGAGAGAAAAGCAGTTTTGTGACGGTCCCAACCTTATATATATATATATATATATATATATATATATATATATATATATATATATATATATATCAAATCAACAGCTTAACAGTTCATGGTTCTTCAAATACTTATATTCGCAATTTACAATTATTATGCCACATAAAAACTTCTGTAATCATGCCTTTTCTTCCACAACAGTAATCCGAGAAAACTTGTAAAATGAAAATGAAAATCATACAACAAACCATTTCATCTTCTCAAATCTGTTTTCTCCCAGTAATCAGAATCTAAATTGACTGGATATAGTTCTGCCGCATACTCCGTGTCTCGCTCTCACTCATATTCTGTTCTTCACTTCGTTGAAGATACTCCCACATTGCCTTCGCTTTCATTTCATCATTTGAGACACTTGGATCCGGAACCAACACTGGAACAGCAGCGCTGCCCTCAAGCATGCACACCGGCCACAGAAGACATGGTAGGTCTAACTGCTGCAGAAGCATTAGTGCATAGGAGACCAACATTGATCATCACCGTAACCTCTTCTTTCTCGTAGTTTGAGCCCAGCCTTGGATCGACCAGTTCCAATAAACTCTCTTTCTCATTTAAATGTAATGCCTGCAAACACGGAGATAGGAGCAAGGTATAAAATGTCTGGCCTTTAACTTGAAAAAATACTAGGGATTAATTGGGTAAGAAATTAAGACACTGTATAAAATTTCTTAGACAACTCTTATTAACAACAACATGGTGCTTGTCAGACCATCAAGAGCGGTGATTCAGTGGCTTCTAGGCAATCCCCATGTGGTTTGGTAAACACTAGGGCATGGGTTCAACTCCTGCAACAAGTATCTTCACGCCTAATTAGTGTAAATCACATTGGGTTTCACTGATATCCTGATGGAACTGTTAGGCTATGGCTCAACCTTGCCATTTACCGCAATTTAGGCTCCTCCTCTCATTGGTTCCCAATAGACAAGTACTACTATGGTCACTCTCAACTAGTTAGAAGATTTTGCCTCAACCTTGTCGACTTTCTTTCACTCCAAATATTGGATATTCATCATGAAACAAATCCATAATCTACATTTTAAGATTAGGATCCGAATTCAGTGCTGTAGTTTTATCTGTAATTAAAACTACAATACATCTACTGCACACACACACACAAAAAAAAAAAAAAAAAAAAAAAAAAAAAAAAAAAAAGGAAAATGAAGGGCTTAGATTTTTTTTCTTGTGCAAACGTTTTCTTGTTGGGAGGAAGGGCTAACTTGATTGGGACTTTCTGACTAGAAAATCTCGTAAGGACAAAATTTTGTGCAATCTCTCATCTTTGACATAGAAAAGAAATTCTTCTTGTTAAACTC
Source organism: Alnus glutinosa (assembly GCF_958979055.1). Taxonomy (NCBI): domain Eukaryota; kingdom Viridiplantae; phylum Streptophyta; class Magnoliopsida; order Fagales; family Betulaceae; genus Alnus; species Alnus glutinosa. Next base: position 19,753,595 of record NC_084893.1, on the reverse strand, counting down.
ATGGTGGAATTGGGACAATGTCATCTTGCCCCTTGATCCACACTACAAAAATTCTTGTAATTCGCCGCGTGTCTACAGTAGTTATTACTGTAGCCACGCGGCCAAATAGCCACGTGTCTTCATGACAACGTGGCTATTTGTACATGGAAAACGAGTGGTTGTGTATTTATTACACGTGTCCAAGTAGCCACGTGTAATAAATACACGTGGCCACTTGGACGCGTGTATAAAATACATGTGGCCAACTATTTTTGAGAATTTGTACACTATAAGTTATATATATATATATATATATATATATATATATATATATATGATAAAAAAAAAATATTTAAAATATACAATCAGGGATTTGGCCACGTGGCCAAAATTTGTGCAGGTAGGTGCGCGGGACAATTCCCGCGCATCCACCTGCCCATTACTTTGAAATATATATATATATATATATATATATATATATATTCGGTTTAGAAAGAGAAGCATACGATGCTTTAAGTTATTTCTCTCAGTGTTCTCTCTCTCTCTCTCCGTCACTGCACCACTGGTTAGCTCCCCGACCACCGTGTGGCCGGCCTTCCCTTTGGTGACACGCCCTTTCTCTAATATCTCTCTTGCTCTTTCTCTCTCTGTATCTCTCTCTCTTTCTCTCTCTATCTCTCTCCAAACTCCGGCCGGCTAGTAAGACAACAGTACCCTCTCAGTATCTCTCTCTAATCTCTCTCTCTCTCTCTCTCTCTCTCTCTCTATCTTTCCAAACTTCGGCCGGCCAGTACATCACCGGCCGGTAAGACAACAGTACCCTCTCACTCTCTCTCTAATATCTCGCTCTCTCTCTCTCTCTCTCTCTCTCTCTTTGTATGTCTCTCTGTATCTCTCTCTATCTCTCCAAACTCCGGCCGACCAGTACATCACCGGTTAGGGTTCAGTGGTTGTGAAATGAAGGTATGAACACTGTGGTAGCACAGCAAGCACCAAAGATATAGGTCCATGTCCATTTGTCCAAATTAAAAAAGAATTTAACAAAAATAAGAAACAAGAAAAAAAAAATTAAAAAGGAATTTAACAAAAAAAAATTAATTAAATTTAAAAAGAAATTAACAAAAATAAATAAAAATAAATCAACAAATAAATTAATTAATTTAAAAAAATTAAATTTCTAAAATTTTGCCACGTGTATATCAGTACACATGACTGGCAGTTAGCCACCTGTATTTATATACACGTGGCCAACTGTCAGCCACGCGTACAGTAAAACACGTGGCCACAAAGCCACATGTATTTATATACATGTGGTTAGCTGTCAGCCACATGTATATAAATACACGTGGCTGACAATCAGCCACCTGTATTTATATACATGTGGCTTTGTGGCCACGTGTTTTACTGTACACGTGACCAATTATACAATTAGCTATACTCGGATCTACCACGCACTGAATACGTGGCCATTTACACATGTCTAACTGTTCGCCACGTGTACAGTGTCTATACACGTGGCGAAATGCAAGTGACAAATTACAGAAATTTTTGTAGTACGGCCGCTAAGGCTGCAGCCGCCTTCTTCCCTTTCAGTTTGAATTTGGTGCCACTGACACTCCTAGTTATTACTAGCTGGGGCAGAGGCGCTGCTTGCGCACTAAGGTCATCTTCGTTCTTTTTCTACTCCTAATTAGTCTCCATGGCCTTATCGTGTTGGGGAAGATTTGAATTACTCGGGTACTTGGAAGTAACAAGCTCAAACGTGCAGCAACTATCACGGGGTGAAGGTTCCAAGGTACCAAGGGACCTAAAATAAATAAATGTAAGAAAAAAAAAAGAGATTTAAATTACCCAATCAAGATGATGGAAAGATTCCTCCTTTGCCCCAGTAACTAGTATTGCTCCTCCCACAGACAATTTCCAAGGTAACAACTCTAAAACTATAAACTTCTGCTTTATTGATTAAATAACCTTGCATTGCATATTCAGGTGCCATATATCCGCAACCAAATCACGAAACAATGTGTATCATTTTCAGCATCATGAATTTGTAAAATTGCTAATATTAAGGGCAATAATTTCTAATTTCTAATTTCTAATTGCTTTTTTTGTTTTGTTTTTTGGTTCTTAATGCATTGGTAAACTAAAATCAATACCATAAAGTAAATAAGTTAGCTTGTAAAATAATTCAAACAACAAAATTTCTCAAGCTGAAGATTTTTGGTACAATTGAACTTTACTAACAATTCCTCTACTTTTTGAATCAAAAAAATAAAAAATAAATTTCCTCTACTTTCAATTTTATTTTTCTTCTATATTTCTTTGAATCTACTGACAAATTAATACACAACCATTCACTAAGTTCCAGCAACTCGGGTGCTTATGTGGGTATTATCCTCTTCATTAAGCTTGGCCAAACCAAAGTCAGATATCTTAGAGTTGAAATTTTTATCAAGCAAGACATCAGTGGCCTTGATGTCTCTATGAACAATCTTCAACATCGATTCTTCATGGTGATAGGCCAAACCCTCTTGGTATACCAACACAAATCTTTGAGCAGTGATAGGGAGAAGTAATATTTTCGGAATTCATCCAGAAATATTGCTTGTCCATGGCATAGTTGTAATTATTATTAATTACAACTATGCCATGGACAAGAAATATTTCCGGATGAATTCCGGAAATATTACTTCTCCTGAGCATTACCCCAAATCTTTTGTCTCGTTGGCCAATCCAATTTCAACTCATGTTCTTCTGGCCCTTCAATCAATCAAATTAATAGAAAACAGTAAATGACCATGCACACGTGTTAGATAAAAGTAAAAGAAAGAAAGTAGAAAAACGAAATGCTCTTAAGGTGCGTTACAATGTCGCTTTTCTTAAGAAATTATTTGCCCCCTCCAAAAATGGTATACAAAGGGTTACATTAAATATTTTTCTAAGATACAATGGAACCTAGAAACCCTTTGTTGTATAGTTGTGTTTTGCACAAACGAAACTAAACTCGAATACGTACCCTCAGATTTGCTATTGCAGCAAGAGATAGAGACTCTAAATTTTAAAGTGAAAAAGGTATCATAAAAGAAAACAGTAGATGAGAGAGACAATAGTTCTGTATATTTTTAATAACTGGACTGTAGTTACTTCTATATTGTGTTGAATAGCAGTTATTTAATAACTAGTAATACAACGGTGATAAATTTCTAATTTAATAATTATAAACTGCTATTTTAACAGATACTTAATTTTGACTATCAGATCAAATAACTATCAATGATTATTTAATAATAACCATTAGATCGTAATTATTTAATCTCAACCATTAGATCAAAGTTAATTTGATTTTACAGTTTACTTTAGTGATAGTTCAGTAAATCCAACCACTAGATCTATCTAAGAAGCATCCTACGGTCTAAATCAAATGATCCTAACCATCCAAAATTAAATGGTCATGATTATATCGCTTCAAGCTCCGATGCTTCGTGCCAAGTGCGCTACTAATGCCTTACAACCCACTGCCATGTGGGCATGCACGTGTATTTGACGCTTCGCACAGTACTAAAGTATACATATAATGCATACACCCAAGCATTACTTTAAATGCTTAAAGTGTGTTGGGCTTTATAAACGCCAACTACACTTTCTATTTTTTCCACATTGGACTCTTTTCATTTAATGCTCTTTAATATCTTCCATTTAAAACATTTCCAAAACACAAAATAAATATATATACATATTAATTTTGCATCTGATCAATGACTACAAATACACAACAAAAACAATTAAGTGCATGAAATTAAAATTTTACCAAACAAAGCACGAGGAAGACTATTATTTTCCATGTACTCGTATACTAGCAACAATTGATTTCCTTCAATACAGCATCCATAGAGCTTCACAAGATGAGGGTGCTGCAAAGTAGAAATCATGCCTATCTCATTCACTAACTCACGATTTCCTTGTTTTGATTTGGAAGAAAGCTGTTTGACTACAATTATGATGCCATCTGACAAAAGGCCCTACATTTGGGAAACATAAAATTTTGTCATAAATGAGTAAGGAACAGTTTAAAAAGAGAAAGAACTACAATAAGAAACATTCAATGAAAAGAAACTATTTATTCTGCAAATACCTTGTAAACAGAACCAAAACTACTTTCCCCAATTTTATTTGCAACATCAAAGTTGTTTGTTGCAGCTTTGATTTGCCTTAAGGTGAATGTACCAGTTTGCAAGTTTAAACCCTTTAAATATAAGGGAGATGCAAAGTCAGATACGGAAGCAAAATTCTTGACATTCCTCATAGTTTGAGACATTTTAAAGCGTACTATAACTAAACAGATGATGAGTAAATTAGCTATTTCCACTTGAAAGAATTAGGGGTAGGTAAATAGCTTGATATATATACCTTATAAATATATATATATATATATATATATATATATATATATATATATATATATATATATATATATATATAAGGAATTTATTTCATCCTACAAGTGTATATATGCACCTGTTGCGTGTTCAAACATACATACAAATAGGAAAAAAAAAAACTAAAAATAAAAAAAGAATCCAAAGAACATATCAGAAATAAATATTTATCTATATAATAACAATATCAATTACCTTGTAAATACCTTGTTCCATCTTATATTTTTGTCCAAGACAACATTTCAACCAGAGGATACCCATAACGAAAAATATAACAAAAGCACTGGCAACAACAATCCCGACCGTTGCACCCAGAGATATACCAGTTCCATTTTCTAATATATAATCTATTTGAAGAAAAAACATAAGAGTTACAATGAAAATAAACAAGAAAAGGATTTCATTCTCGTATTCATCAATATTATTTTTTAATATCATTTTGTGAACTCGTACACATCAAACTGAAAAAATATAAAATAAAATCCTAAAATGTGGACAAAAAAGACAAATACATTGATCTATGATACCATAAAGAAATTAAAAGGTTCAACTCAATTACTTTAAGGAAATTATTGATGAAATATAATTAGCATCATGCTTCCGTAAAAGTTTCCAAAGAAATAGAGATAAATTTAAATGTTAAGATGTAAGCAAGTCTAAAAGAATGGATCACTTTCAAACCGTTGAAAGTTAACATGAACTTATAAAACATACAACCTACCAAGATTAACCACAAAAATAGCTGGAATAAGAGGACCACAGACTCCTCTGTCCAGGATAGCAGTTGTCCCCTTCCCAGCCCAGTACAAACGGATATCTAAGATATTATTAATCAATAAATGCCTTACCAACTCCACCAGCCTCTTTTACAATGTTGAAATCCTTCCATACCAACTCTCCCTACAATATTCAAATCCATTTATGTGTTTAACAACCATTTCATGCTAACAACTATTTGAGTAACTGAAAATTGGTTGATGAAAGTGGAGGTATATTGTAATAACTACCTGAATCTAAATATCAAATATACGCCTTCCCAAGCTACTATATGTTTTATCATCAGTGAACATTATTTCTGCGAAATGGTGGTTTATTGTGTAGTTTCCATTTCCCATACAAGAAGCACAATAAGTAAGAGAGAGAGAGGAGATCGAAAGGCGTGCATTCATGTATAGTTTAGGGTTAGTCATAGAAAGACTGGATGAATTTTGCCCAATATAATTGTCAGTTTCACCGTTATCCATGACGTCACCAGTGCTGCTAAATGCCTAGTTTTGTGGACTCCCTGGTAGAATTTTGAAGGTTCACCTGAATCTGTATCAACATCATATGCTATACTTCCATTAATAGTTACTGATTTTCCACCACAATTTATATGAAGCTTGTAAGATTTTGGGATAAAAGCAACAACAATAGTAACAACTAAACATGTAGATATAATAGAATTGATACTCATCAAAAACAAAAAATGAAGAAAACCTATTCAATACTTTCAATTTTGAGAGCGGAGTGGGGAGAGGAAATTAGGATGAGTTGGGTACACAATTCAGGCAAATGAAATTAAGACTACAATTGAGAAATTTCTTACTAAGACTATCATAAATATGTGATCGATAGCTTAGATCTTCACCGTCCCTCTTAAAAATAAACTTATAACATTGTTAGATCCAGCTAGACAACTATGAAGGAGGCCACAAATGGATGCCAACCATCTTTAGTTCAAGCCTAATGCATCATTTATTGGTACTGCTAGCACACACAATTCATTTATAGGTGCAAAAACAATTGAGAAAAATTAGGCAAAGTTATGAGCCTGATTTGTACAGAATGTGAAAGCGTTGGCAATGCTTTTTTTTTTTTTCTTTTCTTTTTAAAAGACGTGCGTTCCGACCTTCCCAATGAAAGAGTTTGAGAATTCTCTACTTGGTTGAAATCCAAGGGCAGAGTTATTGTTCTATATATAGAGAGTGAATATACAACAAAAGTACATACAGGCTCGGTGAACCAATAACAGAGACAATAACAGGACACAATATTCTAAACATAAGTCAAAGTAACAAGTTCCTATGCTTCTGATCATAATACAAACAAAGAACAAGATCCAAGACTGATCACACATGAATCTATGCTGAGTTGGAGGAGTATTCAGCAAAAAAAATGAAGACCATAAAATCAGGAGTAGGGTTGACTGTGTCAGCTACTAGGGTCTTCTGCAGAATGGTGTGCGGTAGCTTGGTAGCTGCTGCTGTGGTCTTCTGCAAAGTAGCTATAGGATTGCTGCTGATTAAGAGGAAAATTAGTAAAGAAAGAGTGCAGCTTAGGTTGACTAGAATTTTCCTTTTCTGGTTGAATGTGAACCAGATTGCTAGTAGGAGTGCTTTGCTGTTCTTGATCTTGAATTTCCTTAACACCCAATAGGTGAAAACCTGCAAGTTCTCAATTATAGTAAAATAGCATTTCTATAATATAGCGCCACAATTTTCACAATGTCTAAGAACTACAAAATTGTTTATCAGAGGAAAATCCTAAAATATGAAAGTAGGATCTTTAAAATAAAAAAGTTCCCTGTTCACTAAGAGCACAAGCATTGCAAGAAGACAATCGGTAATAACACTATCACCCCCGTAGAAAAGAAAACTTCCAACAACTAATAAAAAAGAAAAGAAAACCCTAAGCTGTTATGGTTTTATCGCTCAGTCAAAGCACTACAATTTTAGAGGAAATTTCAACACATTATATTTCATCCATTTTTTCCTTCAGTTTTTTATTTTATAAAATCTTTTATACTCATTCACTTTAAGAAATTACACACCTATTATAAATATCCCAATCCCCCCATCCACGAAGATAAGGAAAAGCAAACCAGGTTGTACACTATTCAAATAAGGTAATCATTAGAATATAACAACCTTCAGGATATGGCATTTCAACTTACTTTGATCAGGACAAGGAAAGCTTCTCAAACACGAAACCAGGCCACTGTTGGAACAATCAATGTCCATAGCAAGTTATTATTAAGATCAAAATAGGATTTGTGTTTACTCATATCAAGACAATACACAAGAAGATTAATATCAGAAAAATTTGTGATGCATATTTTTGATGGATGAAGTTGATACTTACGAGTTATTTCCAATCAAAGAGTTTGCAAACAAGTTCCTGCAAAATATAACAAGAGAAAGTCTGGTGAGTATGCCCATGAGCGCTTGCATTCAGACAAACATGCTTAGAAGAAAGTCTTACACACTACCTTGTGAACAACGTGACGAGCCTAATTTTCCAACCGTAAATTTGTTATATGAAAGATCAGTACTGCACACAGAAGAAGCAACATGATTCACTATCTTCCATAATGTAGCATGACCAGAAAACTTTTTTTATACATGATAGTAGATTATATACTTGGAAGCGATGATAATATTCAATTTAATTGTTCTCATACTTCATTCTATATAGTCCAAGAGATTACACTTACAACTGAACTTAAGCAGAAAAACGACAAGCACTTTCCACCACTTAAAAGGGGATTAGCTTCTAATCAATCCTCATAAGATAAGCAAATACTGCCTAAAATGATCATCCTCCTTATAGTTTTCGAAGTTGGGATGGCATTTTTGACATATTTTAGAAAAAGACTCTAGAAGTAGAATCAAGGAGAGTAGGAAACAGTTGGGAACTCTCAGGAGTAGAAATTCTTGGAAATGATTAAACAGTAGAAAAGAAGAACAAAGGAGGATATGAGGGGAAAATTTATTATTCGATGATATTCTTTCTCATACGATTACATGTGTTTAAATAGAAGAGAATACAAAGCTTAATATGGAAAGCAAATATTAAGAGATTACATAGAATAAAAGAGTAAAAAAATCATAATAAAATTAGGGAGAGAGTAGTTTCTATCTTCAAAACTCCCCCTTAAGCTGAGGAATAATAGATCTCTTGCATGCCTAGCTTGCATAAGGCTGAATGAAGAATAGTACTAGACACTCCCTTTGCCAAGATATCCACAAATTTTTCTCCCGTCTTCACATATGGTGTACAGATGCCCCACCGACAACTTTTAAGGTTTTGAAAGCGAGCATGGCTGAGTTCCCAGCCCTCAATGGCCAGAGTGTTTCGTATGCAGTTCTCCAATACCCAGCTGGCTCCGTCAACCCGCCTCACACCCATCCCCGCTCAGCTGAGCTCTTGTTTCTCGTTGATGGATCCCTTGAAGTTGGATTTGTTGACACGACAAACAAGCTCTTTACTCAGAAGCTCCAAGTCGGTGACTTGTTTGTTTTTCCAAAAGGACTTATTCACTACCAGTACAATAGTGATGCAAAGAATTCTGCAATAGCTGTTTCTTTTCTTTAATAAAGTGTCGATCAATTTCAACATGCTTGGTTTGATCATGTTGGACTGGATTATGAGCAATACTAATTGCTGCTTGATTGTCACAATACAATCTAATAGGATCCTTGGAATCAAACCCAAGTTCTTTCAAGAGCATCTTCAACCATTATATTTCACACATTCTATGAGCCATGGCTTTGAATTCTACTTCTACACTGGATTTGGCAACCACTGATTTTTTTTGTTATGCCATGTAACCAAATTATCTCCAAAAAATGTACAATATCCTAACGTGGACCATCCATCCATAATCGAGCCAGCCCAATCTGAATCTATATAGACTTCTATTTTCAAATGATCATGTAAAAAAAATAACAATCCCTAACTTGGTGAGGATTTTAAGTAGCGAAGGATTTGGTAAACTGCTTCCATATAAAGCTCTCATGGTGAATGCATAAATTGACTCACTACACTAATAGCATATGCAATGTTTGGACAAGTGTGAGATAAATAAATCAACCGGCCAACTAATCACTGATATCTACATTTGTCCACCAGAGGACTCTCTCTAAATTCTCCCAATTTAACATTTACCTCCAGTGTATTATCAGTGGCTTTACATCCAAGTATCCTCGTTTCTTTGAGTAGGTCAAGAACATATTTCCATTGGGATTGGAAGATAGCACGTCTTGATCTTCCTACATCAATGCCCAAAAAGTATTTCAAATTGCCCAAGTCTTTCATCACAAATTCACTAGCCATATATTCTTTCAACCTCTGTATTTCTTCATTATCATTACCAATCAACACAATATCATTTACATAAACAATCAAGGCAGTTAGCTTCCCATGTATAGAATGTTTGATGGATAGTGTATGATCCGTATGAATTTGGCTATAGCCAAATCTTTGCATAGCTCGGGAGAATCTCTCAAACCAAGCCTTCAGAGACTATTTCAACCCATATAGGGCCTCCTTCAATTTACACGCTTTACCTTTGGTAGAGAAGAATTGGGGACTAGCATAAATGTTCCATGTAGATCTCTTCCTTTAATGCTCCGTTTGTTTCGACGTAAAATGGTTTCCGTCGTAAAATATTTTCGACGAAATCAATTTCAAAAGAAATTATTTTCTCGAAAATATTTTTCGGCGTTTGGTTCGCACGAAAAAATTACGAAAAGTGAAAATGCAACTGTCGCCGGAATCCGGCGACGACCGGTCGCCGTCGCCGGAATCCGGCGAACATGTTTGGCCGGATCCGGCCAAAATCGCCGGATTCCGGCATGACACCTCCTGGCCCGGTCAGATCCGGCCTGATCCGGTCATTTTGGCCGGATCTCGGCAGGATCAGTGGCCGGATCCGGTCAGATCCCGCCGGATTCCGGCCATTTGGGCCAGATCCGGCCGGATCAGTAGCCGGATCCGGTCAGATCCCGCCGGATTCCGGCCATTTGGGCCAGATCCGGCCGGATCCGGTCAGATCCCGCCGGATTCCGGCCATTTTGGCCGGATCCGGCAGGGCTAGTGGCCGGATCCGGTCAGATCCGGCCGGATCCCGTCCATTTCGGCCAGATCCGGCCGGATCAGTGGCCGGATCCGGTCAGATCAGGCCGGGTTCCGGCAGGTTTCTGTCCATGGCCGGATTCCGGCGGCCGGCGGTGTTCCGACAACCGGATTCCGGCGGCTGGCGGTATTTCGGCGGCCGGATTCCGGCAGCCGGCGGGATTCCGGTGGTCGGATTCCGACGCCGGCATTATTCCAGTGACTTGATGATGTCGGATTCCGGTGCTACCTATTTTCGAACGACCGACTATTGTAGGATTTGGACAGTCAGATATTAAACGTGCGTGTAAGGACGAAAAATATAATTTTGAAAAACGATTTACGGTTTTAAAAACCGTAAATCGTTTTCCAAAAATTAAAGAAGGTTTTACGGTCAAACCGAAAATGATTTTCGTTGACCATTATTTTCGCCCCTACCAAACACCGTAAAATACCGAAATCATTTTCCGGAAATCATTTTACGCCGAAACAAACGGAGCATAAATCTCCATGAAGAAATGCATTTTTCACAACAGGTTGCTGGAGTGGCCAATTTAAATTCGCTGCTAAGGAAATAAGAACTCAAATAGAATTCAACTTTGCTATCGAAGCAAAGGTCTCCTCGTAGTCTATCCCATATGCCTAAGTAAAGCCTTTATGAACCAATCTGGCTTTACATCTTTCCACTAACCCATCGGATGTATGCTTCACAATAAACACCCATTTGCATCCAATTGCCTCTTTTCCACCAGGCAACTTGACTAGCTTCCATGTGTTATTTTTGTGTAGAGCTTTCATCTCTTCATGCATTACTTCCCTCAACTTTCAATCACTAATTGCCTCTTGTAAATTTTGAGAAACAAACACAGGAGACAATTTAGATATAAAAAAACGATACAAGGGTGAAAGGTGCTGATAGGATACGAAGTTAGATATAGGCTATTGAGTGCAAGATCTGACCCCTTTACACTGACCAATAGGCAGATTCATATTATCAACAACAGATATTGAATTTAAATCAAATGTAGGGTTACTATTACTTGAGCCAGGGTCAGATGTTCGGCAAGTAGCATCAAAAATAGCCTTAATTTTTTGGCGTTTGAAGTAAACTCTCAACAGTGGTGGCTCACACAACTCATTAGTACAAGACTCATCAACTGTATGTTGTTTGTCATGCTTTGGCATAGGAGCAAGGATAGGTAAAAGGCTACGCATAAGCTTTTCTTCACTCGAACTCTCCCCCTGAAGAGAAGTTTTGGTAGATGGAAAATATGATTGACTCAAAAAAGGTAACATCCATCGAGACAAAATGCTTCTAAGTGGGGGGATGATAGAACTTATACCCTTCAGAGTAGGGGAATAGCCATTGAAAATACATTTGAGAGCCCGGAGACCTAATTTACCCCGAGTCGAACCATGAATGTGAACAAAACAAACACAATCAAACACCTTTGGAGAGACACCTTTGGAAGTAGATAAAGGTGGAGACGATACTTCCGGTGGTGTTTTGAAATCTAAGACACGTGAGGGCATCCTATTGACGAGATATGTAGGAGTGAGTAATGCATAATCCCAATAAGATTTAGGGACATGCATATCAAGCATTAACGACCAAGTTAGTTCAAGCAGATGTCAATTTTTCCACTCAGCAATGCCATTCTGCTGGGGAATATCAATACAAGTGGTTTGATGGATAATACAACGTCACAAAAAGAAGTACTTAAACTACTAGATAGATACTTACCCCCATTATCAGAACGGAGAACTTTGATAGAGGCATTAAATTAGCTCTGAATCATGTGGTGAAATATCTGAAAAACAAAGGATAACTCACTTTTATCATTTAACAAATAGACTTAGGTGGCTCGAGAAATATCATCAATAAAAGAGACAAACCATCGATGATCAAATAAAGAGACCACCCATGAATAACCCCAAACATCAATGTAAACTAGAACAAAAGGCGCATTGCTTTTGGTCATACTAGGGGAGAACGATACCTGATGAAGTTTGGCAAGTTCACAAGTTTCACACTGAAACTTAGAAAAAAGATTATGCAAGAATAAGTGTAGCGCCCCAAATTTTAAGACATAATTTAATGTCTTAAATTAGATTTCATAGCTAATAAAAAGGTTAAAGAATATATATGAATATTTATGTGAATAAATAATCATTCATTTTATAAATTGTTTTATAAAAATATTCAATTGATTTATGAACTTTGTTTTAATAAAACAGATATTTATTTTATACCCGAAAATTATTGAGTTAATAAATAGACAAGTTAGTAAATCATTAGATTAATTAACTTTATTATTATTTCAGTTAGTATATAATCGTGCAAAATATTCTTTGACACTTTATTATCTAGTATCTATGTAATAACATTTGTGATAAAATATCATTAATTATGAAACAAATGAAAACGGATTTAGAATAGTTTTTAGGGATAATTGCACCGTTGGTCCTTGTGGCATGCCATAATTATTTTTCATTCCCTATGGTTTAAAAAGTTTATGAGAGATCCCTGTGGTATGCAATAATTATAAATCGATCCCTGTCGTCAAATTCTGTTAAAATTTTTAACAGATTCCGTCAAATGCCATATCATCGCCACGTGTCGTCATCTTATTAGTGACACGTGGTGCTGACATGTCCATTCTCAATAAAATAATATAAATTTATTAAAAAATACTTATTTTTTAAAGAAATTAAAATTCAAAAAAAAAAAAACAAAAAACAAAAATGGCAGCAAGGGGTGGCCGCGCGCCACCCCCAGAGGCTGCCGGGGGTGGCGCGCGGCCACCCCCATTGGCTGGGGATGGCCCAGCCACCCCAAGCCTGCCCTTTTTTCTTCCTTTTTTTTTTTTGTTAATTTTTTTTTAAAAAAATAAGTTTATTTATTTATTTTTTAAAAAAATTTATATTTTTTTTATTAAGATGGACACGTGTCGCTGACGTGTAGAGCTAACAGATTCCGTCAAAATTGTGGACGGAAAATCGACCCAGCGAGTAAAACGTAATTATTGCATACTATAGGGATAGAGAGTGAAAAATAATTATGATATATCAGAGGGGCCAACGGTACAATTATCTTTAATTTTTAAATGAGTCAGATTGTATTAAAAAGATCCGGTGTATAAAACTTTAACTGCCGATAAATTATAGAATTATCAGCTGTCTCTGCGTCATCCCTTGTGTCGTATCCCACCGGATATTATAATAAACCAACACAGCACTCTCCAGCCTGCTCTCCAACTCCTACACTCATGACTCTCACATTTATAAAATCGCACGCTTCTTCCTTCTTCTTTCTTCTCCCTTCTCCTTCTTTGTTGTTCTTCCTTTGCTCTCTTCTAACCAAGAGATTCAAAGAGAGTGAGAGATCGTGGGATTGAGAGAAATAAGAGGGAGAGAGAGAGACTCGAGTGAGAGACTAACAGAGAGATCGAGGAGAGGAGAGGGAGATCAGACCCCGAGAGAGAGAACTCGGAGACCCGATCATGGAGGACTCGTAGCAGACCCGAGCCGAACCCAGAGGCCGTGTGACCCGTCGACCCAGGAGGACCGAACGGAAGATCCAATCACCGGAGGGTAGCGCTGCAACTCTTGGTGAGCTTCTGGACCCGGAGCCAAGAGACCCAAACCTTCGTGGGTCTCCGGTGGACCAATCGTGGGGAGAAAAAGAGGATCAGAGGATCCGATGGGGGTGATTTCCGGTGTTTGGAGGCCGTTCGTCAGTGGGAGGAGTTCCGGCGGTTTTGGGATGCGATTTCCGGCAATGGTGGGGGGATTCACAGATGGTAATTCCTGGTAGATTCTTGCGATTTCATTTGGGTTTATTATTGATTTTGGGTTGTTCCTTTGTGGTAACCGAATGGGTGTGTTTGGAGAACTTAGTGAGTTGTGATTTTGGGTGTGTTTCTGAGGAACAAGATTCACGGCTATTTTAGAATGGTTTTGAAATGTATTGGCCGAGTAAACCCTCATCTCTTTATATTTATTATTATCTATCACTTCATTATGTTTGAGGATTTGAAGATTTTCCTTAGGAAGTTTAAGGAAGAAGCTGAGAGGTGGTTGGACTTTTTGGAGTTGGGCTACGGGAATGAAAAAACGGGTTTAGGTGGGCTTGAAGACGGAGGGCAGGGGAATAAAGCCCATGGTGAGCATTTTAAATCCAAGGGCCCTATTCTCTCAGATAAACGTGATGGAGAGCTCACGTGTGTTTATTCTAGACGTTCGCCACGTAAGGTGACAACTCAGTGGCAGCAAGTATCTCGGCCTCCGCTGGCGTCGGTTTCTCAGACGGACAGGGGGGTGCAGACAGAGAAGACCGGTCTTTCACCGGGTGATGAGAAGGATAGGTGTGCTCCTAGGGTACTCGTGGTTGGGTCGTGCTCCAGGGGCTTGCCGGAAATGTGCTCTGAAACAGAGCACGTGTCCCGGCAACCACTGGCGCCAGTATTTCAGCCGGACAGGGAGGCCCAGGTAGAGAAGGAGGTTCTGGCAGTTGGGAAGGTCGGGATAGTTGAAGAGCAAGTGGCAGGGTTGAGTTCTCCGAATGGGCAGGAATCACGCACTGTAACAGGGTCTGAGTGGGCAGCGGAGAGGAAAGAGGAAGATTTTATGGAGGAGACCGAGATGGAGGAACCTGGCTGTGAGGGGGTAAAGTCTGCTGGACTGGTGGCAGAAAGTGGAGTTTCGGGTCTTCTCAACCAAGGTATAGGGGAAGATATGAGCCGCGTGGTTGTGGAAAAAAATATAGGAGAGTTGGGGATCAATGGAGTTGTAATCGAAGAACCTGAGGGGGAAAAGGATAGCGGTCCAGACCCCGTGTTCCAGCTTGAGCCTAGTCAGAGGCTTGAACTTGAGTCGGGAGGTAGGAAGGGAGTTGGATGGGTTGGGGGGGAGGAATCTGCTCATGCATGTAATTCTAGAGAGCCGGAGGGCTTAAAGGAGATGCCATCTGATGTTATTTAGTCCGGTTTCAATTCTGAAATTGTGAAAGGAGGAGGAGGCGAAGATGTGGAAGGTGTTGGCCCGATTTCGGTTATACGTTTGGCAATGGAGATGGACAAGGATTCTAATTTGAATGTGTCTCCTAGATGGGTGTTGGAGAGGGTGAAGGGCTATTACAAATTAGTAGGAGTCTCATGTGACCAAGTTGAAGATAAGTTATTGGCAATGTTTGAACAAATTGAAGCCATGAGGACCCAATCTTTGGCTGATTCATGGGCCATGGTCACCACAGTCTCAGGGGTGAAAGGCCAAAGGGAGATTAAGCGGCTGGATTGTTCTATAAACTATGATAAGAAAGGAGAGCAGTCTAATAGAAGGAGAGGAAAGGGAAGGGGCGTGACGTGTGTTAATGAAGCCTAAAATACTCTCTTGGAATGTAAGGGGGTTGAATGAGCTGGATAAAAGATTGTGTATTAAAGGGCTCATTAGAGAGTGGAAGGTTGATTTGGTGTGTTTGATGGAGACAAAAATGGAAGTCATCAATAGAGCGGTGGTTCGCAGTTTGTGGGGATGCCAACACGTGGATTGGTGTTATATGGGGGCTAGTGGGGCGTCAGGTGAAATTTTGATTATGTGGGATAGGAGGGTGGTGGAGAAGGTGGAGGAATATGTAGGTCGGTATACCTTAGCTCTTTCTTTTCGTAACGCTGAGGATAATTTTTCGTGGGCGTTTGGGGGGGTGTATGGGCCTAATGATGATAGGGAGAGGAGGGTGTTGTGGAATGAGATGGCTGGTCTGATGAGTTGGTGGGATAGGCCGTGGTGTTTTGGGGGAGACTTCAATGTGGTGCGGTTTCCGAGTGAGTGATCGGGAGCAGGGGGTTTTACTACAGCTATGGAAGACTTCTCGTAGTTTATTCATGAGCAGAGCTTGGTTGATGTTCCTATGCATGGAGGGCAATTTACTTGGTCCAATAATCGGGGATGGTCTAAAATTGATAGGTTTTTGCTTTCTCTGGAGTGGGAAGAACATTAACCTGATGTGTCTCAACGACGATTACCTAGACTTTTATCGGACCACTTTCCTTTGCTGTTGGATTGTGGAACACACAGAGAAGAAAAAAGACATTTTAAATTTGAAAACATGTGGCTCAAGTTCGATGGTTTTGTGGAACAAGTGCAATAGTGGTGGGAGTCTTATGATTTCCAAGGCTTGCCAAGTTATGTGTTGGCGAAAAAGTTGAAAGCTTTAAAGCTAGATTTGAAGAAGTGGAATGAAGAGGTTTTCGGTGATGTGGGGAAGAAGAAGAAAGAGTTATTGGAAGGTATTAAAGAGTTGGAGGGTTTAGAGGAGTCTCGGGGGCTTTTGGAGGAAGAGCAGGTACGAAAGTCTGACATGATCATGGAAATGGAAAAAACACTCCTGTTTTAGGAGGTTAATTGGAGGCAAAAATCTCGGGCTTTGTGGCTGAAGGAAGGGGATAATAACACTAAATTTTTTCATAGGGTGGCAAATTTGCATCGGAGGTACAATCATGTGGGAGCTCTAAGGATTAATGGGGCTATGTCTACGGATCCGGTGGAGATTAAGAAACACATTGTCAATTATTATGATACTTTGTACACCGAGCAGTGTTCGTGGAGGCCTAGGGTGGACGGGATTTCTTTCTCTTCCATTGATGCGAATGAGTGCATCTGGTTGGAACGTGTATTTGAGGAGCAGGAGGTATGGGAGGTGGTGCGGGAGATGAACGGGGATAAGGCTCCGGGCCCAGATGGTTTCTCTATGGCTTTCTTTCAGAAATGTTGGGCTGTTCTCAAAAAAGATATTATGGCGATTTTCTCAGAGTTTCATAATAGCTGCCAGTTCGAGAGGAGTTTGAATGCAACTTTCGTCTCCCTTATCCCTAAGAAGGTAGATGCGGAGGAGATTAAGGATTTTAGGCCTATTAGTTTGGTGGGAGGGGTCTACAAAATGATTTCTAAGGTCCTTGCTAACAGGCTCAAATCGGTGTTGGGGAAATTAATTTCGAGCTCTCAGAATGCATTCATTGGTGGTCGGCGAATCCTGGACTCATTTCTTATTGCCAATGAATGCTTGGATAGCCAGTTGCGGTCGGGGGAGGCGGGGTTATTATGCAAGTTGGATTTGGAGAAAGCTTATGATCACGTGAGCTGGGATTTTTTACTTTACATGCTTCAGAGGTGTGGGTTTTGGGAGAGGTGGAGGAAATGAATTAAATTTTGTGTTTCTTCTGTAAAATTTTCTATTTTGGTTAATGGTGCGCCGACAGGTTTTTTCCAGAGTTCAAGGGGGATTAGGCAAGGTGATCCTCTTTCTCCTTTGCTATTTGTGGTGGTTATGGAAGCGCTAAGTAGGATGTTGAATGAGGCTATGCTCCAAGGTTTGTTGTCTGGTTTCTCAGTGGGCATCAGGGATAATGAAGCTTTAGTGGTGAATCATTTGTTGTTTGCTGATGATACATTAATTTTCTGTGGGGCACAGGCTGAACATGTTCGAAATTTGAGGTGTACCTTCTTATGCTTCAAAGCGGTGTCAGGGTTGAAGATTAATCTTGGCAAATCCGAATTGATCCCAATTGGTGAGGTGGATGATGTAGAGTCTTTGGCTCATATTCTGGGTTGTAGAATTGGGTCTTTGCCGATGACTTATTTGGGTCTGCCGCTGGGGGCTTCGTTTAAATCTCTTTCTATCTGGAATGGGGTTATTAAGAAGGTACAGAGAAGGTTGGCTAGTTGGAAGAAGATCTATCTATCCAAGGGTGGCAGGGTGACGTTAATTCATAGTACATTGTCCGGCATTCCTACTTATTTTTTATCTTTGTTTCCCATTCCTGTAAGTGTAGCTAAGAAGTTGGAGCGGCTTCAAAGGGAGTTTCTATGGAGTGGTTTGGGGGATGAGACTAAATTTCATTTAGTCAATTGGAATAGGGTTTGTTCTCCAATCAAGGTAGGTGGATTGGGAGTTCGTAGTATTATTAAGTTTAATCAAGCCTTGTTGGGGAAGTGGTTATGGAGGTTTTCGCAGGAACGAGATGCTTTGTGGAGATTGGTGATTGAAGTGAAATATGGGAGTGTGAGGGGAGGGTGGAGTTCTTTACCCGCAGCGGGGTCTTATGGGGTGAGTGTTTGGAAGTTTATCCGAAGGGGATGGGATAATTTAGCCAAGTACTTGCGTTTTGAGGTGGGTGAGGGGTCTCATATTCGCTTTTGGCATGATTTATGGTGTGGGAATAGGCCGCTCAAGCTTTGCTATCCAAATTTGTACTCTATTGCTCGTTTGCCGAATGCTTGGGTGGTGGATAATTTGTCTGTGGTAGGAGGTGTGGCTCATTGGAATGTTCCCTTTACGCGCTATGCTCAGGATTGGGAGGTGGAGATGGTGATATCCTTCTATGAACAATTATACTCTATACGGATTCGGCACGGAGAGGTTGATAGGGTGGTGTGAAATCCTTCTAAGAAGAGGAATTTTGAAGTGAAGACTTTTTATAAAGCTTTAGTTGGTCACGAGGCGGATTATTTCCCTTGGAAGGGAATTTGGCGTGTTCAAGCTCCAAAGCGGGTGGCATTTTTTGTTTGGACCGCAGCTTTAGGAAAGATCTTAACTCATGATAATTTACGTAGGCGTGGTATGGTGGTGGTAGAGTGGTGTGTTATGTGTAAGAAGCATGGGGAAACTGTTGATCATATCCTTCTTCATTGTGATGTGGCGCGGTTTGTTTGGAGTTACTTTTATAGCTTGTTTGGGGTGGAGTGGGTTATGCCTAGTAGTGTTTTGGAATTAATGAGTGGTTGGGGCACCTTGCTGGGTCGTGGTTCCACTATCCGTATTTGGAAACAGGTTCCTTTATGTGTTTTGTGGGGTTTGTGGTATGAGAGAAATTCTAAGTTTTTTGAGGATGTGGAGGTTACAGTTGGGGCTATTTGTAGAAATGTGCTTCAGATGTTATATTTGTGGGTGTCTGCGCATAGCCCGGGTCGTATGTCGTTTGCTAATTTTTTACTTTCATGTTCGTTTATTTCCTCTGACTAGGGGCTCTTTTGTATACTTCCTGTGTACTTGGGTTGCGCCCCTTTGCGCTTTTTTATGAATTATTACTTATCAAAAAAAAAAAAAAAGATGAGGGTCTATAAACATTGTTTTGTTTGATAGATGATTGATATATATTTTATTGTGTGGATTGATTTATATGTAGAAAAAGAAGCTAAGGAAGTACACTAAGGAGAGTAAGTATGAAGTTACTTACTGAGAAATGATTCTATGTTTCATTAGGATTGTGTGGTGTGTGTTCATTGCATGTGGTTGTTCTTGCATTGCATGCTGTGTCCAATTAATATAACGGCTGATGAGATAGCCATCAACAAGCTGATGTAGTAGCAAGTGGAAGGAAGGGCTAGTCAGTGGACCTAGGGGGTTCATAATGACCCAAAGGAGTCCAAAGTCCTAATATATAATTTATGCTGGGACCAGTAAGATTTCAATAAAAACAGGTAAGACTTTAAGTTTGAGGTAAAGGACATGAACGGGTTCGAATAACCTAAGAACGAGAGGTCTAAAAAAAGATGATCGTAAAACACCAAACTAAATGGTTACTACGATGCATATTAATACAACCCTTGCATTTGCATTCTTTATGAACTGTTATTAGTTTGATGGTAACTTACATATGAAAATAAATGACTCACTTGTTTGTCTATGCAAATATGATAACGTCATATTTGCATAGTTACCTTGCAAATCTGGAGGATCAAGGCATTGACCCATATGCTAGTTTGATGTTTGTTCTTGAAACCATTATCGAACTATATTGTGCTAGCTTAGAATTGGTAGTTATATTTATGCGTGTTTTGGCATGTAAATATTTATAATAATGTCATGTTTGGCATATTTTACATTGTATGTTTATGTGCCGTCTGTGGCACTATTTTTGATGATGTAAAGATAAACCTAGTAGCTTTAAAATAAACGTATTGAGGTATTCCAGTCCGTTCCAATGTGTTATGCTATTAATTCCTAAGTCTTTAGAAGAAAGAAAAAAACTAAAAATATATATATATTCCGTTGCGAGAGTTTATTTCTGATGTAGTAATGTCACGTGGAACTTGAAGTTTTCTGCTTACGAATTTGCTGGCTTAAATTCGAGGCGTTACAATAAGGAAGGAAACATTCATTGCAATAACAGAGAAGAGGTGGATGCCCTAACCGCTGATGCCAAAGCTAAATTCTTGCTACAAAGTCATTTGACCGAACGGTGTGTTAAATCACTACTTTCCCCAAAAGTTTAAGCAGATAAGAAAAGGTAAATTTAATCATTTGCTCAATACTTTAACACTCTCCATTAGATGTGGGCTCAAACTCCCTTTTAACAGGTGATGAATCATGAGGCTCAACACGTAGAATATTTAATTAAATAGGGAGGTAAATAAAGGAGACAGAATTCAAACTTATGACCTCTACTCTGATACTATTTGTTGGGTCTAGCCTTTGACCATATTATCTGAAAACTAATTGGTGTACAGTTAGGGAAGCCAAAACGGCATTCTAAATCACACCTCGCAAGGCATGTTCATAGAGTTTTCCACTAGAGCAGAGCAACACTGTTGCAACCCAACCATCCCTTTCTCAACAGGTAGATGTAAATTTAGTAAATGAAGGGGAAGGGTTCGAACTCAACCTCCGCTCTAATACCAAGTAGAAAAGAAGAACAAAGGAGGAGATGAAGGGAAAAATGTATTATTCGATGATATTCTTTCTCGTACGATTACATGTGTTTAAATAGAAGAGAATACAAACCTTAAGCAAATATTAGGAGATTACACCCAGAATAAAAGAGTAAATAAAATCATAATAAAATCAGGGAGAGAATAGTTTCCATCTTCAAAAAAACACTTGTAAGCAATACATTTCTTTTAATCCTCTTGTTCTTATATGCTTTCACTCTCTCATTTTCATAAATGATTAATGGAGCTTCTCACAAGTTTCTGTAAATTACTCCCTAAAGACACATTGTTTTTGCTCATGCCACTTTTCTAATGATTAAGATTTACTTTATAAATATGTCAAAGTTTCTTCACATTTGACATTCAGACCAATCATATGGAGAAAGTACTGTCAAAACACACAAGTAACTACATATTGCCAAAGGTCATACACAGATACTTTTTTTTTGTTCAGTTGAAGTAAAATTGACTGAGTCAGAAAGGCAAATAAAGTTCCAGAATAAAGTCAACAACGTAATGACTAGGATAAAAACTACGTCAACATTTTTGGTTAACGAATTGAATATATAGAATATGGTAGAGAAGCTTACATGCTGTGCCCTTCATTCAGAATCCAACCAGGCACTTCTCCAGTTAGCAAGTTGCCAGTTAAATATCTAAACAAAACCAATATTAATAATTCAATATTAACAAAACCAATGGCTAAATGAATATTTGTGCTTTGGATGATTTCATATTAACAATGATAAATTACATAAAATGGTATCCCTACTCTAGCAAGTAGAGGTATGAGTGTTAGCTACATCTTTCCTTTGAAAGAGGAACAACTTTAACCAGGAAGTAAATTTAAGAAATCCTTAAATGGATGTCAACATTCAGTATTTAACTAAAGGAAACCAATAATTTCAATGACATGAAAGGACTTATATTTTCCTTCTTAGCCTTAAGCATTCGCACCATTGGGTATGCATTTAAGAGAATACATTTTCAGCACTCAGTTACCCATATAGATGATATATACATCCAATGAAAATACGTAATACTTTTTACAGAACCCTTGTGACTAAAAGCTTGACTTGGTGTATTTAAGCCGTACTTCTTACTTCACCCTTGAAACATCCTGTCAGATTGGCCACAGCTAATTCTATTTGGGACCCAAAGTTTGTTTGAGTTTAATTAACTTTGATGCCAAAAGGATAATTTTTTTCTTGATTTTATACTGAAGGATATTTAAGGCCAGAATCTAGGAGTCATCCAGTTAATCAAATTGGAGATTGCCTAATAGATCAGGCCATTAAACTATTCCCTTTTCATCCCCACTAATATGGTAATGATCACACTGTCTCTCATCTATACAAAATGGTTCTGTAATTTGAAAAGATACATATAATTTAAAATGCATACATGTAATCTGCGTTCTGTAGACCAGTAAAGCTGCTTGGAATTTCTCCACTTAATTTGTTAAAGCTGAGATCTCTGCAAGAAAAGTTATAATTAAATGAATTAGAAAGAAAGAAAATAAATAAATTAGCACCCTAAAAAGCCAATCCTTTCCTGAAAAATGTTACAAACAAACAACATATTGAAGTTGTCAAAACGAGAAAAGACAGTCGTTTTTATATTCGAATGTCATAAACAAAGCCAAAACTATGCTAGTTTATAGGGAATTCTTAAATCTTTTAAAAATCATTTTCAGTTCTAGGCCTTCGTTTAGGTTGCAAGTGTGTCGGAAAGGGAGGTCATGGTTTTGGTTTTTGTTTAAAATCTTATAAAATATAAGTTTTCTAGAGCATTTCCTAGTATATCATTCATGCTTGATTGTAGCAGCACATTAAGCTACCCACCTCTTTTCTTGTTAATTAAATTAGTTGTTAACTCATTTCTAGTGGGACAATTTTTTTCTTTGTTAACATAACTTCCCTCTTTTCTTTGTACGTATGGACTAGTTTATAGCTTTATTCATTTGACATCCAATTAGGTGAAGGATCTATGCCATTTTCTCAGACATATACACAAAAAGAAATATACACTTGGGCACACAATTGAGCAGTCAGATGATTTGTTCCCATTTTAACTATATAGGGTTAATTAGGCCAGCCAGGTTTTATGCACAATAGGCTGGGGGTGGTGCAAACAACAAGCCTCTAAATGAGTATAAGAATGAGGATTTCGAAATAGACAAAAGGAAGTCAAAAAGGGAGAGAATCCACCAAGTAAAAGACAAGAAAAAGGTTTGTCTCAAATAGTTCTCTCAAGTGCACCAAAAAACACAGATGAACCTATCAAAGACAATCATGTTCAATGTCTAGAAGGCTTCAGCAGCTGACAAAATGTGAAATAAGAGAGAAACAAAAAATACAGAAATATTGTTGGATTAGAAATGTTAACCTCTATCTAAAAGGACAGTGCCCTCAATAGAGCTAGTGGTAGAAAAGAAAATGAATTGTTTAACTCATAAATTGAAGGTACAAAATATTTTTGCTTAGTGCTAACTAAAAAAAAAAAATTCCACAAATTCCATATCAAGAATGCCACCTAAGTCGGTTTAGGTCAATCAACACAAGGAGAAGAAAAAGAATTCTAAGCCATGCAAGAATACTGAATGATCCATGAATTAGCATAAAAGCATTTTCTAGAGGACTTTTGACATATCAGCAAACAGAAAAGGGAAGGAAAAAGTGCCTACTATACTAATAAGGTTTTCAACGTTGTCCTATCCCAAAGATAAATTCATCAGGACAAGATGATTTCTCGCCAGAAGACAAAAGGCAAGAGGGAGCTCTTGAATTTGAAGAGCTCCATCAATTATAGCAGTGCTTGCACTTCCTTCAGGCGTTGGAAAGGAAAAGCTCACATGACGTAAGATTGTGTGCTTTCGTGGGGCTTGAGGGTAAAATATCTATGTAAACTTCAGTAGCCATAAGCATGGGTACTTTGGAAAATCATGTTGTTGGATCTGGCCTTTAACCATCTCATCTGAAAACTAATCGGTGCCCAATGAGGAAAGCCAAAGCCTTTTATGGCTTTCAAGATCGTAGCTCGCAGGGCAAGTTCTAAGAGAAGCCAATGCCTTTTATGGCATTCGAAATTGCATTCCACAAGACATATTTTAAGAGCCATCTGCATGAGCAGAGCGATAGTGTTGCACCAACACATGTCATCAAAACATTTTAACTTAAAATGTTTTCAACTGTGTATGATTTATAGTTGTGAGTAAAAGGAATTCTGAGACATGCAAGAATACTGAATAATCCATAAATTAGCATAAAAGAATTTTCAAGTGGATTTTTGAAATATCAGCAAATAGAAAATGGAGGAAAAAGTGGCTACTATACGAACAAGGTTTTCAACGTTGTCTTATCACCGAGAAATTCAGGTATCTGTCCAGTAATATTGCAACTCCTCAATATCCTATAACAAAATAAAAAATATCTATGTAAACTTAAGTAGCCAGGATGGACCTTTCGAAAATCATGTGATTGAAACATTTAACTTACAGTGTCTTCAACTGTGTCAGATTATTAAGTGGTGGAAAAGGTTGTTCGAATCCATTCAAGTCACTAATTCTCCTGCATATCAAATTCAATAAAGAATAAAGTAATTCAAATGCAATTCCATCTAAAAATGATTTATAGTTGTGAGATAAAAGGTTGATACTGACAAGTGAGATAAGTTTTCCAAATGAGCAATGTCTGGAGGAATTGGCCCGTTCAAACCACTTGCCTGAATCATTCTGTTGTTACCAAGTTTTGATTTAATGAGGAATAATACATAACAGCCCCAATTAAATAACGACAAAATCCTTAAACAAAATTAAAAAGAAAAAGGAATAACACTCTCACAGGTTTCCAAGTTTTTTCCAGTTTTGAATATAATTGGGTATCTTTCCAGAAAAGTGATTGTAGCTGATCCGACTGCATTACGTTGAATGGACAAAGTGAATTAAAAAAAGAAGGGAAAGAAATATCATATGTAATCTCATGATGCAAAAATTAGTAATTAATTGCAGCATATTAAAAAGTTAATACGGAAAGAAAGAAATAGTAGCTTACAAGTCCGTCAATGTGATCAGCCTTGCAAATCAATCAGGCAGCTCCCCAGTAAAATAGTTCGAGCTTAGGAGACTATAACAACAACAACATACAAGTATAAACATACAAGTAAGAGCAAACCAAATAAGCGCTATCAGCATCAGGATTCAACATCTTTCTATAGAAAAGCCAACCCAAGTAATTCTCACACCAAGTAAAAGAGATAAGATTCTTGTATGGGGGAATATTCAAAATTGTCTTACAGTCTTTCTATGGAGGGCATATCGCCAAGCTCTGGAGGAAGATTTCCGGAAAGCTGATTGAAATCCAGCACACTACGAAATAATAAAACCGAATTCCTTGATGACAAAACTCCAAAAAGAATTCACAAATAGAAACAAATGGGTGATCAGAACTCACATGACTTTGAGAGTTGTGATGTTTGCCAGCTCTTTGGGGATAGAACCCGTTAACCGGTTTCCACGAAGGGAACTGCAATAAGACCCTTACGTAATTAAAATCATCCTTCATCAAAGAATCGATTCGACAAAACACTTAAAAAAAACTATGGATAATATATATGTGAGAGAGAGTACATGTTGACGAGCTGCGTAGAACCCCATCTCGGAGGGATTGAACCGCTAAGGTAATTGCGAGTGAGGTCACTAATACGAGAGAGAAATGAGTCAGTTGACGAAAGAAAGTACAACATGTGTGCATCTCTGTTCTGACTACTTACATTTGTTGGAGGTGAGGCAACCCGGCCAAATCTGGTGGGAGTGTGCCGGGGAGATTTTGGCCTTTTGAGAACTCTGTACATCCAATAGAGAGGGGTTTTTAAAGGTTGTGTTTTCATCCTTATTTTCACTTCTAAAAAAAAAAAACAGAAAGTCAACATCGTTTCTAAATTATTGTCAAACAACTTTATTCAATTTTCTCTAAAACAAAATTAAAAAATTAAGTCTTATTTTAATTTACATCACACCAATATCTACTTATTACTATTCAAACAAAAAAAACTCACACAAAGCTCTTTACCAAACAAAATTTAGTTAACCGGGCTTAACTATCTCAATATATATATATATATATATATATATATATATATATATATAACCGGGCTTTATATATATAAGAAAAAAATTATATTTGGTCCTTAGGTTTTGTCAAGATTTTAAATAGGTAATTCTATCACTTTTTCATCAAAATCAAGAGTTTATCATACGTGTGTCTCAATTGACACGTTAGTGTTTATATCATTAAGCATCAAATCATCCATTAAAAATAAAAAAAAAATAAAAAAAAAAAAAAAAAATAAAAAACCAAAAAACTAACCTAAAGAACTCCAAAAAGAAAAACTATCATCTTTGTCATCTTAATCGCCTAGATTTGTAGCGTTAAAGAAACAATTTAGGAGCTCATTCTTAAAATTGAAAAATCTAATAACTAAATTCAAATAAGATGAAAACTTAAGAATTAAATATGAATTTTTTCCTGTATATAAAGCAGCCTAAAGAACTTATTTATGATCAAATTGTACGTTTCCCCATCAAGGAGGATAGATCTCTGATACAAAGCTTAATTTTAAAAATTTTCCTTTTCAATTTCTTTTTCATTAAGTTCTAAGTACTTTTTATGTGAAATGCCTATAAACGTACTGTGAATTTACATTTATTTAATGATTGACCGCAACAAAACCTTTCAATGATGAGGATGATGACAAGAGTGCGAATCATTGGCGATAGAGGCTCATATTGAAAATCTTTGCAGATATTTTTTATCAATCAGTTTTCCATTTCAAGTTTAATGCCATCGAGTACTCTTCAATGAAAGAACATTTTGAGAGTAGTTTTATAGGAATTTTGTATAAAACCACTTTTTTTTTTGCCCTTGAAGAAAATCTCATGAGAAATCTGTCGCTGTTTTTTATTTGTGTTAACCGTCAAATTAAGAAATTGCTAAACTAACGAGTTATCATAGTACCAAAACCATGATTAAAGTTCATGTAATTGGCCACAAAAAAAAAAAAAAAAAAAAAAAAAAAAAAAAAATAAGGGTTCTTAACTCTTAAGGACACTAGGCCAATGGATTAAATTGATTAATGAAACTCTCATGTCTCACTAGAGAGAAGAGAAATTTTATTCAATACATCTCATTACCTTACATCATTGTTGTTGGGGATAAATTCCACTCAATCCGATCCAAGGAGGAGATAAACATTTAGCAACTACTCCAGAGAAATCAGGTATCAATTATCTCCGTAAATTCGGATTAGGACTCTACTCCAAGTTAAATTGAAGTAAGTAGTCATAATCTGATCAATACATGATCCTATCCCCAAGAGAATTGGGATAGGACTCTAATTAGTCCAAGTATAGTTTGATCAGTAGTCGTATTCTTGGTGGAATTGGGATAAGACTCATGGTCCAATCAAATAAGAAGAATAATCAGATCAGAAGTCTAATAAGATATCAAATTATAAGTCTAATAAAGGAAAAAAAAAAAAAAAAAAAAAAATCCAATTAGAACTCTGACACCAGTTCTAGATCAACAAGGAGCAGGAATCCTAATTCAGGTTTGACTCCACCTCTTTGCCTATAAATAAGCTCATACCCCAGGTATAAACTAAGATTCAATTTTTTATGCACAAAGTATTATTTTCTCACAAAAGCTAATTTAGGCATCGGAGAGGACCCCCGGAAGGGTCCCTTAGTTTTTTGTTGTTTTGTAGAATTATTAAGAAGCGTGAAGAACATCAGAAGAACATGCAAATTCACACCATACCGAAAACTGTACCAACAGTTTGGCGCCGTCTGTGGGAAACGATTATTTGTTCCTCATAAAAGAAAAAGAAGATCTAGCATGGTGATGAACACATGTTCCGGAAGCCAGACCAACCGACAGCCCAGAGCCCCAATAGAACCGGTTATTCAAAATAATCCACAGCCCCCACCGCCCGGTGGAGACCAGGATCGCATAGCAACGTTAGAAGCTCAGATTAAAGCCTTGAATGCCGAATTGTTGCGCAGGAGGCCGGGACAACCCTATCCTGAGATGAACAGGGATAAGTGTGAGGAAGAAGATCACAACAACAACACTAATCCTCGGAGGGAGGATGACCACCAAGGAGATTTGAGCAGAGTTATTGTCGACTTGGAGAGAAGGTGCACGTACATGGAGATGGAAAGAAAGGACAAAAGCAGATCTGTAGTGGTGGACAAGCTCCTAATGGGTACAGACTCACCGTTCACCAGGCGAGTAGCAGACTATCGGCTACCCGAGAAGTTCAAGGTACCTCAAATTCTAAGTTATGCTGGAGACGGGGATCCTCTAGATCACCTAGAGAATTTTCGAGCTCATCTAGACCCTTATGGGACACCCGATGAAGTAGTGTGCCGAGCCTTCCCCCTTACTCTTTCGGGGAATGCCCGAGACTAGTTCAGGAAGCTGCTCCTGAATTCTGTGGATCAGTTCAAAGAGTTGTCCAAGAGATTCCTAACGGAGTTTCTAGCTTTCCAGACAAAGAAGAAGCCTTCGGGATATTTGCTATCATTGCACCAGCAAAGCAACAAGAGTTTTAAGGAGTTTATGGCCCAGTTCAACCGAGAGAAGGTTACGGTCAAAGATCCGACCGAGGATATGATATTTGCTGCCATTTATCAGGGAATTTCACCCGAGGAGCCTTTGATGAAGAAGTTGGTCCGGAAGCAATCGAGTGCCTTGCAGGGCCTAATGAATAAGGTAGAAGAATTCATCAATCAGGAAGAGACGCAGAAGGCTATAGCTAGTTCTAGGCTACCCCAAGAGACAACCTTGGAAAAGAAAAGGAAAGAGTTCAGAAAAGCTAATAGGGAAGAGCAGAGGCCGGTAAAGAAGTTCAAAGATTACAACTTTACACCTCTCAATGCCGAGATATCAGAAGTCCTTATGGAGATCAAAAAAGATTCGGCGTTTCGAGAACCACAAAAGATACCAAGTAATCCTCCTTACAGGAATGCATGCAAGTATTGTGATTTTCATAAACAAGCAGGTCATTACACCGAGGGGTGTGTAACCCTAAGGTTGTTAATAGAAGAATTCATAAAGAATGGCAAGCTGGTTCGGTTTTTGGGAGAGCAACAAAACCAGTCAGGAAATAACAGGCCCCGAAATCATCGGGACTGTCAGCCCCTAGATCAACAGCCACAGGATTATTATCCCCGAAACCGTCCTTAGCCAGATGAAAGGGATCAGGAGAATGATCCCCGAGATGACATAGAAAGAAGAGAGTACCGAAGAAGTAGAAGCCCACGGCGTAGAGAGCCGAGGAAACAACAGAATCTGCCCGTGATCATGTAGAAATGACTCTAGGGAATTTTAGGCTAGACTTTTATTTTTAGCATCTATGTTTGCAAATAACTAGCTTTTATTTTTAACTCAAACTAGTTATAATAAAAGACAGAAAATTCTCCAGATTTTGGGAATAAGTATTTTCAGAATAAAAGAATAGAGCTGACTTAAGCATCGGAGTGTTCCCGGTCTAAGGACACAAAAATAGAGCTGACTTTCTCCCTCCACCCAGTGGCCGGTGGTGGCCAGGCTACCCCTTTGCTTCCCGTTTTTCTTTTTTTTTCTTTTTTTTTTTTTCTTTTAAAATAAGTATTTTTATTTATTTTTTAATAAATTTATTCTTTTTATTAAAATGGACACGTGTCACCATCTTATTGGCGACACGTGGCATTTGACGGAATCTGTTAAAAATTTTAACGGAATTTGACGCTAAGGATCGATTTGTAATTATTACTAACCACAAGGACCTCCCATGAATCTTTTAAACCATAGAGAGTGAAAAATAATTATGGCATACCACAGAGACCAATGGTGCAATTTTTCAAAAAATAATAAAAAAAAAGACCTTGATTGCTGCACTACAGTAACACAACATCAGCACAACACTCCCTCACATGAGGGTGGAGCCTACACACTGGGCCCCACCCTCATATGGGGGTGTTATGCACGGGATTTGATTCTTGTACAACACCAATACAACAACTGCACAACAACCCCTCACATGAGGGTGAGCCCCAGTATGTGTGACTCACCCTCATGTGAAGGATTGTTGTACAATTGTTATATTGGTGTTGTAAATCTAACATTTTCCGTTATGCACATGTGCTGTTGTAGTAAAACTAATATTTTTCAAAAAAAATTAAAAAAAAAAAAAAAACTGAAAAGATGTAAAATCCAACGTGGAAAAAATGTCAATTAAACTTATGAAAAATGATAGAAATACATCATTTTTACAACAAGTGTACAACAGCCCTCTCATATGGGGTGGGCTCCACAGTGTGTGGGGCTCACTCCATGTGAAAGGGCTGTTGTACACTTATTGTAAAAGTGATGTACGAGAATCGGTTCTCTAAACTTATATATGTCGGTGGATGTGTATGTGCAAGGGCCAAGGGGAGTACTGAATATACGAGAGAGATGACGTACATCCTGACGACGTGGCACACAGTTTCATTGGAGAAGGAGCAGTCACAGGTAAGATTATTCTCTTTTGATCCTTGTGTTGGGTCGACCCATCCAGATTGTCGACTGCATGGATCTACGCTGAAATTCCAGTCCGTCTTCCCTAAACTCTTCGCTATGTCATGTAAAGCTTCCACTGCAAAAGTTATTGCGCAAATCAACACAAGCGATCAAATCAGCTACAATTAAAAAATAATTTTTTCAGTAGAAAAAGGAGAGGCTATCCAAATTAATCCAACCAATTAATTTCTACGTTTTTCTGATGAAAAGACTTGAATTGCACCGCCATGGAATTAATATCATACATCTGTGTGATGATCGAGCAAATATATATATATATATACCTTCAGCATTCGGCAATAGAGTGGCTCCGAAAGCGAAGCAAAAGCAGAGAGTTGAAGCAAGGAGAAATGGAACAAGAAACGTATTCATTTTGCCAATTAAGGAAAATAACTTCACCTACCCACCCAAAAATGGTGGCGGCGCGGCCGAATTGTAGTATGAAGGAGTTTGGAGAGAGAGAGAGAGATATATGAAAGCAGTGATCAGGAAACAAGGGAATTTTATAACCTCCGGCTTTGCTTTGAGAGTGATAAAGAGCCAAAGAGGTCATCGTAGACCTCAAAGACAAGTCAACTTTATATTATCGTGTCGATTATAAGTAATGGTCGACTAACGAGGGAAAAATTTACTTAAACAATTTGATCTAGCTATCACTATATTTTTATATTTACGTTTTCCAACTTTAAAAAGAAAAGTGATATCATAGTCCCTTCAATTATTACCTCGTGTCTAATTGAACTTTTTTACATTTTTTTTTCTTAAAGTATAATTAAAGTTATTAAAAAAAATTATATAATAAAAATAATCATTTGGAAAAAAAAAAAAAAAAAAAAAACGGGGCTGATATGAAAATGGCTATCCTTTTTTGGTATTTTCTTTTTTCAGTTTTTTCCTTTTTGTTTAATTTTTTAATAGTTTTATTTTTTTTTAAATGGTAATTTTTAATAGGAAAAATTATAATTTAACCCCCTCAAACTAACAGTCGTTTTGCTAGTAGCATTACGAACTGTCAACGTTTGGACTTTAACTCCCAAACTATCAAAACATTTCAAAAAAAGGCACATTTTGTAAAACTATACCTATAATACCCCTGCCCATGTCATTTTTCAATTAAAAAAAAATAAAAATTAAATTTAAAAATAAAAATAAAAGAAAAATAACCAACTTTTTTTATTATTATTTTTAAATAAAAAAGGGTGTTTACACCCATTTATATTTATTTTTTTAATTGAAAACTGACCATGACAGATGTATTATAGGCATATTTCGACAAAATTATCCTTTTTGAAACGTTTTGGTAGTTTGAGGGTCAAAGTTCAATCGTTGACAGTTCTTAGGGCAACTTGCAAAACGACTAACAGTTTAAGAAATTAAATTGTAATTTTCTCTTTTTAATAACTTTTAAGAGTATTTTAAACAGAAAAATACAAAAATATTTTATTTGGCACGCGATAATAGTTCCAGAAGCCTTAATATTACATAAGTTTAAAGATATAAATAAAAATATGATATTAGACTTATTAGTCCAGGAGGCAAAAATATATTTTCGCTCCGTAATTGATTTGTGGACAACTTGTAAACTTGATTGATGCCTCTTATGCCTGGAACATGTCGTGTAACATGAGAAATGGTAATATATAGTGATTATATACTAAGGTTTTTACCTGACGATATGCACCGTTGAAAAGGTGAGAAGGACACATCTACTGAAAGCTAAGTGTGTGTAGGGGTACAAACTACAAAGTACTACACTACCAGTATCATCCATTATAATTCTTCTAAACTGGCGTTGATAATTCTCCTAAGCTTTTTCCACAATCAGAGGGTGGCAGCCTGGCAGACTTTGATGGGTCCACGTGTCCTTTTCGAAATGGGAAACGCTAGACTTACACCTGTCCACCACACCCAGCTTTATAGTCCCTGACTAGCATTTCCCTTCCGAAATTTCTTTAGCCTTAATCCTTATATGTCACTGCTAAGAAGGGACGGACCTGCAGTGGAGTGTAGAAAAAAATTTCAAAATTCATGGCCCCGTCTTCCAGAAACAAAATAGAAAAAATTCATTGGAAAAATATACCTTACCTCCTATATTTCACTTCTTTTTCAATTTTACTTTCAAAGTAGAAAAAATTGTAATGCACCCAAACTAAGTTTTAAAAATTTTCAATGTTGCCTGTTTGTTGCTTAAATTCGTCCTTTTTTAAAGAAATAGACCAACGTATTTCTATAAAAAATGACGAACTTAAATAACAAATGAGCAACATCAAAAAAAATTTAAATTCGGTCGGGATACATTGCAATGTTTTTCACTTTGGATGCAAAATTGAAAAAGTGGTGAAATATTAGGGGGGTAAAATGTATTTTTCCGAAAAATTTTTAATGTAGTTTAGTTAGATTAAAAAAAAAAAAAAAAACTACTAGCATGGATGGATAATTAAGTCGAACGTTGGCTTGGAATAGTACACCGAATGTTCGACCGTATGTCAGATGGTACCTTGAACATTCAATCAAATAGCTGAACGTTCGCTCAAAACCCTAAAATTGTTGATCCAACAGTAAACTGAACTTTCCATGGTATAACCCATACGTTCGATGCTATAGCCGGAATGTTCGATGCCTGCAGTACTTGAAGAATCAAATAGTTCAGTCTTATCCTCAGCTTTTCAAGCCTATAAATAGGATCCTTACTACCGATTCTCCTTCACCTGTTGTTTTTCACTATTCCAAAAACCCTTGAGTGCCATAGAGTTGTTTGGAGAGAAAGAATGAACTCTCTTGACTCTTGTGCTTCAAGGGAGGTAACCTTCCTAGACTAAACCCATTTTTATCTTGTTTTGAACCTACTGTTTAGCTATATTTTCGTGGCCTAGCTTTTGCTTTTCAATCTCTACTTGGATTTTGGTTTTAAAACAAGTTTAGTGTTGGTTTAATAACTTAATGATGAACATACTGTGAATGTTATTTTGGCTTAACATTGTGTTAAAGATCATTTTATGACCATCACTCCGGGGCAGTCAAACTCAGGATATCTACTATTTAGAAAACAAAGCTAGTAACAAAGCAGTAACACTCACATACCTCTAATGCAGCAATCGTACGTTGCACTCTAATACATAACCCAACGTGAACGCTTCCCAACCAAGTCCCCTACCTAAAGAGGTCTTCAATGGAATACTTTAATTTAGGGCTCCTTCCTAAGTTAGATTTCACACGATCAAATCACATTACGGACAACTATTAGAGAGCTAGCGGATCTTCACAATTTCTACGTAAACACCCTCTGTAAATAATACATGCCTAGAGAGTTTTATTTATAGGTTTTAAAAGACCTAATACAAGTCTGATTTGAAGTTTTCTGGGCGACGTCCAAATGTAGACAAAGGGCGTCCGAACGTCAAGCTACAACCGACTTCCATAAGACGCTTCACGCGTTGCCTTATTAAGGATCGCGTCCTGACGGTGTTGCCTTAGCGTCCGGACAGTTGCAAGCTGTCATCACCAAACATGTTTGCTGAGCTATTCATAATCTTCTCGAACACTGAGTAGCGTCCGGACTATGTTACCCTATCGTCAGAACGGTTGCATGTCGTCTATGTTGAACTGTTCAGGATCTTCTCGAATACTGATGGGCGTCCGGACACTTCACTAGGTCGTCCGAACGGTCAACTGGGGATCCGAATTTTTGATGAGCTATAAACGGCGTAGAATCTTACTGGAGTTCGAAAATTACTTTCTTAATGCTTATGACATTGATATTTGTCATATTAAGGCATTTCCATAGTTGAGAATTAAGCTCTGAATATTCTGGAAAACTCTGGATAAATATGGCATTCCTGTTTTCAGCAGCACACTTACATGGCAGTGATTTTGTCAACAGAATGTAGTCAATAAAACTAACAAAACTCAATCAATTGAATTATTATCAAATCAAAGAATTTTCTCTCAAATACTTTGTAGAGTTTTATATTTCTTTTAATATGCGGGCTTGCTTTTATCTTTTTGGGTAGAAGACGAAGACGCTTCTCTTTGTAAAATCAAAGACGCTACTATTTAATTAATTACCTTAGTCTACCGATAAGTCATTTGGAGACTTTGAGTATTTTAACAAGGCGTTGATAGCAAAGAATTTGTGGAGATTACTTCAAAATCTGAACACACTGGTGACGTGAATTTTTAAGGAGAAGTATTATCCACGAGGTACTTTTTTGAAGTCTTAATTAGGCTATAGACTATCCTATGCGCGGCTAAGTATGTGAAATTCTCAAGATCTTCTGAAAGCCGGACTAATACAGAGAGTAGAGATGGATCGAAAATTAAAATTTAGGAAAATAAATGACTTCTCACCCCGTCAATTTATGCAGTTCAATTACCAGTGAGGGTTCTCGATAGAGATGCAAAGGTTAACAAGCAATAGCCATTGCCGTTGTCCATTGTCCATTGAGTAAACAAATTAAAGAGTCGGTCCACAAAAATAAGGGACAAATTAGAACACAAGGAATGCAAAGAATCAAATCCACAATCGTAGAGGACCAGTGAAAACAGTGAACCAGAAAAGTTCAATCGGTTGCCAATTAATCTGTCTGTGATTTTCTTTTTTCTTTTTTTAATTATAATTTTTAAAATTTTAATTTCTTTAACTTTTTAGTTTTATATATATATTTATATTTTTTTTATTTACAGTGACTTGTGCAGTTATTTTATTGCCGCTGACGTGGCACACTAACGGAATCCGTAAAGTGTTTTGACAAAATTTGACTGCAGGAAATAATTTATATTTTTTGGCATATTCTAGGGACCTCTGAGTTTATTTTGATACCGTAAAAAGCGAATTGTAAATCCAGTAAACCATATAAATTGATTTTATATTTTTCCTTTAATTTTATCATAAGATACTTATCAGTTAGGATCTGTTTGTGTTTGCGATTTTAAAATGTGCGATTTGAAAAAGTGATTTTTAAAAACGCAGTTAAGCATTTGGCAAAATCACAGTTTGGCTTTTAAAATCACAAGTTAGACTTTTAAAATCCTGCGTTTTCAAAAAAATACCACATTGCATGCAATTTGAATAAGCATTTTTCTGCGTTTTCAAATCACAATTTTTTAAAAATGCAGTTTTCAAACTGTTCATTTTTTACAATTTGGTTTAAAATCACATTTTTTCTCTATGAAATCACAATTTCAAACGCAACCTAGCTATAAATTAAAGAATATTACGATATTGAAAAGAAAACATATTAGTTATTATCAAAGAGAATTTACACGTCATACTAATAAATTAGAGAAATACTATTTTTCTTCCATTCAATTTCGGTCAAATCTATCATTGACTCTGTGAAAATTAACTATGCAACTGACACTGTCCGCAAGAGAAAAGTCAAGGTGCATGGAGTCATTGACGAAATTTCGGGCTTGTTTGGAAACGCTCTGCCGTGTGCGGAGTAGGGGGAGAGAGAGATTTCACTTTTTTTTTTATTATTTTTTTTTTACGTTTTTCAATAACAATGACATCAAAATATTTAAATTTTTTTTTTCACTTTTTATATCACAATAATAATTTTTTAATTACTATTCAAATAAAAAATTCACTACAATACAATTTTTTTTTTCACTTTTTTATACAAACATTTTTTACTTTATATCACATCTATCACTTTCTTTAATTTTAAAATTAACAACTCACTACTCTATACATGTATGTCATTTACCTTCTTGTTTGTTAAACACAACACAGCACAGTAATGCGGGGTTACTGTTCATATACTTTTTTTTTTAAACCTTTTTATATATTTTTTAATACCAATCAACATTAAAACATTCCTATTTTCTTCACTTTTTATATCACATCAATAATTTTTTATTACTATTCAAATAAAAAAATTCACTACAATACAAATTTTTTTTTACTTTTCTATACAAATTCTTTTTGCTTTATATCACATCATCACTTTTACTAATTTCAAAATTAAAAACTCATTACTCTGTTATGTATATGTCTTTGCCAAACAAGCCCATAATATTGAAAAGAACACATATTTCATAGAGAATTTAGACATTATAATAATATATGTAAAACTTCTTACAAATTAGTTTGTAGAAAATTTTTTACAATTCACATATAAAAAGAACATGTATCCTTTAAATATGTGAGAATCACATGTTTTTTTATTAATGCTATTATAAAAAGCTTGTAAGAAGCGCATGCTATTTAAATAACATGTGATTCTCATATACTAATAAACACATGTCAATATTATATATGAAGTTGTAAAATTTTTTTACTGAGCAATTTATAAAAAATTTATGTCCATAATATATTAATTATCCAGATGACACTGCCTGCCGGAGAAAAGTCAAGTACCATGGAATATCAACTTTGTTTCATTGTGGTTTCTAACTAGGTCTAATTGTATTCTTTTAATCTTACGAAAGTATTCCCTTCTGGACACTCCATTCTTTCTATTTTCAGCATTTCTTTTCCTCTTTCATACTTTATCTCTTTCTCAATTTCACTTTCTAAAGTGAAAAACGAAAAACAAAATGAGACTCCCAAAAAGAAAGAAGGAAAGAAAGGAGACAAAAAAAGGTACACCCAGAATTCCAAAGACAAAATGAGGAGAGGAATGATACATGCATAACAAAAATTTATACAATATATGCACAATAAGACACATTGGTGAAATAACTTTTCTTTCCTCTCTTTTAGAGAGAGAACGTCTGAAACTTCTAGAGAGAGACCTCTGTGTGAGATGATTTCGCCGGAGGGTGAGGCCTCACGCCTTCCCCTCTCGGCGCTGGTTTTGTCCCCGAGCCTCCGTGGACGAGGGTGATTTTTGTCCCCCTGGTTTTGTTTCCAATGGCGGTTTTTTTATCCCCAGAACTAGATCCGGTGGAGGTAGTTTCGTTTTCTTTGTTTTGTTGTTGTGTGTTGGTGCAAATTGGAGATTTTTGGTCCAGGTCCTTAGTGAACGGCGGGTGTTGGTGGTTTCCTGTAGAGATGTTGTCAAAGCTAGATCTACAAGACTCGGCTGGAATTTCCCTGACAAGGGCCTTTCTATTGTGGTCGCCGGCCTTCTCTGGTCATAGTGGTCATTTGAAGAGCCTGTGTGGTTCGTTCTGGTTTTGACGCGTGACCAGCACGCGCCTAGGGTTTTATATCCCTGATCGTGCGCGTGTGGGTCACCGTTCACTTCTCCGGTCTCGGATGGTGACGATCTGGACTCTTGAAGGTTGTCCGACGTAAGGGGGTTCCCGGAGAAGGAGCGTGCTCTACACGCGGCGGTTCTTCCGGTTCTTGTTTCCGGGGGTTTTCTGTTTGTGTTTAATTGTATAGTCTTATCTTTGTTCACAGTCTACTGTAATGGTAGCTGCTTTAAGCTAGGTTTCTAGCTTTGTGGGTCGAGAATCTTTTTCTCTAATCGCTCCGATGGCCTTCGGGCTCTATTCTTCGCCAAAAAATAAAAAATAAAATAAATAAATAAGACACATTGGTGGAACTTATACATGTGAGACCCAAATGAGGAACCTTCTTTTAGGAATACTTAGAACATGTTTGAACTTTAAAGTGGGTGTTCCATTCGATTGGCAGTTCGTGCACGCGTTAAGTTTGGATTGTGTCAAAATATAGGTATAAAATTATATATGTTAACTTTAATATGATCCATTTAATTAAACGGGTCAAGCTCCTCAATTCTAACCTCTTAATTTCGTGTTGAGTTTGTATTGAATTTGCGGGTGGTATCAAAAAAATTCAATTCTAGTGTTTGTTTTCCTACTTTTAGCTTCAAGTAAGAAATATCAAAAGACTAATATTATTTAGTAGATTGTCATATAATTGAAATGATATGGCAATGAAGATTTGCCCCCTTTTTTTTTTCTTATAAATGTTAATTTAACACTTAATTTTTACTGTCACATTATCATATTGTTTAATAATTTTTTAAATAGTATTACTCATATTAAAATATTAAAATAGTCCTTATCAATGAAGTGGCCCTGGGTTTTGATTCCTTCTTTGACTACTTTGATTTCTCACCCTCTCGATTTAGTGTTTTTTTTTTTTAACAAAAATTTGAGTATTTCATTGATCAAAGATAACGAGTATAAAACTCTGCAAAATCATAGTCACATGCTATGAGGTTACAAAGTCATAGATACAAAAACAATCTTACAATAAAGTGTTATTTATGACTTTCATCTTCTGCTAACTCATGTACAAAAATAGTTAAAGATAAAATCTGCTTTGAGCAGACTAGATCTAAGACAATGGTAACCAAATATCCTAAAAATTTATTTAAACCGGCCGTGAGAGATAACCTCTCACACCGAACTATCCAGACTATGAGAGATAACCCCCCACACCGAACTATCCAGACCATGAGAGATAACCCCCCACACCGAACTATCCTTCATCCCATAGATCGCCCACGATGTTAGATCTAAAGAGAAGAAAAAATTCTTATTCAAAGCAAAAACACAACCAGTAAACAGTAACAGTGGCCATGGAGGAGATGAACGGCACAACACGAAGATAAATAGATGGATGCGTAGCGGAGAGACCGAAATTGCTGATCTGATCGGAAAACACCTACAAACAAAAGAAAAACCCAAAATGGGATGGGGATGGTAGGAGTAGGGCCGGAATAGAAAGGAAGAGGGAGAGGAGGAGGGAGAGCATATCTACTCTCTCCTCCTCTCAGATCTGTTTTCTAAGAGATGAAGTCTATGGCCGGCTTCTACTTTTTCCTTCTCCTCTTGATTTAGTAATTCTAACCATTTTAATAAAAAAAAAAATTAAAAGTAACCTCTTTAATATTGTTTCCTTAATTTATGGACCCCACTGTCATGTGACACTCCCGCGTGCGTTAGAGAACGCCAATGTGGACAAGCTTGACTGTATAGTTTTCGTAATTTAGGATAATTATAATAAATATCTTCATGAGTTGGATAAAAAAACTGTCATTAACCTAATTATAATAATTATAATAATGATATATACCACATTGCATTATTGAAGTTAGGAAAATGTTAGATTTACAACAACTGTACAACAATCCCTCACATGAGGGTGGGTCTCACATACTGGGGTCCACCCTCATGTGATGAGTTGTTGTACAGTTGTTGTATTGGTGTTGTACAAGAATCAAATCCCTTGAAGTTATTTTTGTTGAGGTTGTGTTTAATTTATTATAATAATATTTGGGCTGAGCCCCTTTCAAAAAACACCAAAAAAAAAGAAAGTAAAATCCACGTACCTCTTAAAACTATGGTCTACCATACAATTAACAATATCTCCTTCAAACTTTCAATTTTTTAGAAAAAAAAAAAACAAAAATTAATTGTCTTGATTTTTTATTTTAGGGATAATTACACTTTACTCTCTGTTTTCTCCACGGGGTGGCGATTTACCTCTCAATGTATCAAAATTGTTAGATGACCCTCCCGAACTTGCCAACGTGTGGCAAAATTTACCTTCCGTCTAGTTACCCGTCTGTTTGGACGGAAAGTAGGTCACATGCATTGCACGTGACCTTTTAATGCTTTTTTCCTTTCAAAAATGCCCCTCACCCCATCAGCCCCATGTGTCTGCGTGAAAATTCTTCAATCTCTCTCTCTGGCTCTCTCACTCTCTCTCTAAACTTTCTCGCCGACTACCTACTGACCTAGATTCCAGAATGGCCGGAACTGTAACGGACCGGATGGAGAGCATGCAGCTGGACAGCCGCAGACCCACTAGTTGACCTAGTCCACGAAGCTTCCAGTGCCAACGATAGTCACGATCACCACTGTCCTCCTTCTTCCTGCGGCAATATCGACAACATAAGCTACCCGTTTCGGTTGAAAGGCGATCCACCAATCTATCGCACACCCCTGCATGTCACGTGCCCATCACCTGGAAACGTGCCATTCTCTCGTCTCTTGGACGCTTCGACAAAATCAAGCCCTGGCTCATTATCATGCTCTGTTTTTTGAACCTCAAACGATGATCTTTTCTTGTAAATGCCACTTGCCAGCACATGCACCTACTGATAAATTAAGCTGTATGTCCTCATTTTATGTTCTTCTGGCAAGAACACGTAGGTTTCATATTGCAGAACCCAGTTGAAATTTGTGGAAGATGAGGCCAAAGATTTATCTTTTCGGTGACTCAATTACTAAGGAGTCCTTCGGTGAGGTGCTGGACAAGGTTTTTCTGGTGGTAGAAGGGGGTGGCGGTAGCAGCGATATATTATTTACTTGGTGGTGATATATTATAGAGAAGACTTTGGAGAGATAAATCAAAGTGGATGCATGAAGAAGAAACCAAGTACATGCAGGATCGACAAAAAGATCAAGTGGGCTACACGTGTGTGAAGAAAGAAATAAGTCAAAAAACTTGAGGGGCCACAGTAAGACTTGGTAGAAATTAAGTCATGACTCACAACCTCTACAGGAATGGTGGACGTCTTCAACCTTCTCGAAGAGGTGGAACGGCTTGATGAAGAAGGCTCGCGAGCTCTCAATTCTCTGCGACCCAACTTCTAGAGTAGCTCTTGCCCACTTGTCATCGCAGCAGTGCTTGGCTAACATGCAAAGAGAGCAGACGAGGTTGGGGAGAGAGCGAAGGAGGAGTGGGGGACGACGAGGTTGGCTCACTGGGGTTGGGTGGTTTGCAAGAGAGGGGCGGTGTCGGAGCAGCTGGATAGTAGGGTTGAATGAGTTTTTCTTTTCTTCTTTTTTGTTTAATGCATGTGCGGGTAAAAAGGTTGACGGGAAAGAAGATATTTTTTGAAGACAAAATCCTTTAATCGGTCATGTGCAACACACGTGACGGACTTCTCGTCCAAATGGACCGGCGACTGGACGGAAGGTAAATTTTGCCACATGTTTTTTTATTTGATGAAATGTATTTTTGTCATTTTGACGACATTGACATTGTTTTGATAGTTTAGGAGAAATATTGACACAATTAATAGTTTGAGAAGACATTGACAATATGATAGTAGTTTGAGGGGAGTACGTGCACTTTTCTCCTTTTTTTTTTTTTTTTTTTTTAAATTTTTATAAAAACCGTAATGTTGAGACAGTAACATCAACATTACGGGATAATTATTAGCTAAAAATGTAGTTTCTATCATTACTCTTTTATCTACCGGGGCTTTACACATTCTGTTCTTTACTGTGTTGAAACTTGAAAATGCTTCGAGAGTGCCTTCACTTGCATTTCATCGTTTGAGACACTTGGATCAGGAACCAAGTCTGGAACAACAGCCCTACCCTCAAGCATTCTCACCACTGCAGACATGGGAGGCCTGACTGTTGGGGAAACATTAGTGCATAAGAGGGCCACATTGATCATCACCATAACCTCTTCCGTCTTGTAGTTTGAGCCCAACTTTGGATCAACCAGTTCCAACAAACTCCCTTTCTCTTTTAAAACAAGTGCCTGCAAAAATGACAGCAGAAGTAAAATGTATAATTTGTAACTTTGAAAAATACAACGGCATTTGGCTCTTTCTCACTTGAAGAAATCAAGACACTACATATTTCTTAGACAAGTCTAATTCATAACATGTTACTGGTCAGTAATTTGTGAACTCTTGGGGAAAAGAAGAATTCAAGAAACAAATAAATAAAGTCAGTTTTTTTTTTCCTAATTAAAAGGGCATGAGGGGGCGGCCAACAATGGCTACTCTACTTGGACATTACCATGGTAGCACCTACCCACTGGGAATTGCTCAGGAGGGGCTTAGACAGCGAAGA
This sequence comes from Alnus glutinosa, assembly GCF_958979055.1. Taxonomy (NCBI): domain Eukaryota; kingdom Viridiplantae; phylum Streptophyta; class Magnoliopsida; order Fagales; family Betulaceae; genus Alnus; species Alnus glutinosa. The sequence goes on along the minus strand of NC_084893.1, from coordinate 19,711,252 downwards.
ACTGCAGGCACTCTCTCAAAACCAATTGAGTCATAGTCTGACCCTACCTCACTAGGACATCAGTGGAACCCAAGATGGTTACCATTAATTAGGAATTAGTGATTCCCATTGCGGGATTCGAACTCACACCCTAATGCTTGCCTAATCTCATAGGGATTCTCTTGAGACCACTGAATCGCCACTAGTGGTAAATAAAGTCAAAGTTGATTCATCATGAACATTTCCATATTCTACATTCTAAGATTAACAAACGCAAGCATGTAAAAATTAACAAGAGCATAAAAAGCAACAAATGTGAGAAAGGAAGAGATTCAAATTACCCGATCAAGAAGATGAAAACATTCCTCCTTTGGCCGATAACCAGTGTTGCTCATTCCACTGACAATTTCTAAGGCAATAATTCCAAAACTATAAACATCTGCTTTGTCAGTTAAATAACCCCGCATTGCATATTCAGGTGCCATATATCCACTGCAAACATTTTCAGCATCATGAATTCGTAAGATTGCAAATGTTAAGAGCAATAATTTCTAATTGCTTTTGTGTGTGTATGTTTGTGTCTTAAGGGCACGGGTAAAACTAAATCAATAGTTAACTTGTAAGATACTTTCAATTTTCCTTTTCTTCCTATTTTTTTGAAACTATTGGTATCACATGAAAATAAGAAAAAAGATAATAGGAAATACTATGACATGAAATTAATACAAAGCAACTCACTAAGTTCCAGCAACTCGTGTTCTCATGGGGGTATTATCCTCTTCATAAAGCTTGGCTAAACCAAAGTCAGATATCTTAGGGTTAAGATTTTTATCAAGCAAGACATTAGTAGCCTTGATGTCTCTATGCACAATCTTCAATCTCGATTCTTCATGCAGATAGGCCAAACCTCTTGCTACACCAACACAAATCTTGTGTCTTGTTGGCCAATCCAATTTCAACTTATATTCTTCTGGCCCTTCATTCAATCAAATTGAATAAAAACAGTTAATGACTAAGCATACATCATGTTATCAATGACTACAAAAATAAACAACAAAATCAACCAAGTGCATGAACTTAAAAGTTTACCAAACAAAGCACGAGCAAGACAATTATTTTCCATGTACTCGTATACTAGCAACAATTGATTTCCTTCAACACAGCATCCGTAGAGCTTAACGAAATGAGGGTGTTGCAAACCAGAAATCATGCCTATCTCATTCACAAACTCACGATTTCCTTGCTTTGATTTGGAAGAAAGCTGTTTGACAGCAATTATGGTACCATCTGATAGAAGGCCCTGCATTTGGGAAACATAAAACGTTTTTCATTTATGAACAAGGACACTTCAAAAAGAAAGAGCTACAATAAGAAAAGTTCAGTTACAATCAATCAAAAGAAAATATTTATTCTGCAAATACCTTATAAACAGAACCAAAACCACCTTCCCCAATTTTATTCGCAGCATCGAAGTTGTTTGTGGCAGCTTGGATTTGCCTTAAGGTAAATGTACCAGTTTGCCGACCCAAACCCTTTAAATCTGAGGAAGATGCCAAGTCAAATACAGAAGCAAGTCTAAGAAAATCACAATTCTTGACATTCCTCATAGTTTGAGACATATTTTAGTTCATCTTACAAGTGTGCATATGCATCTGTTGAGTGTTCAAACATACATATGCAAAGTGCTTAGTGGTTAAAAAAATAAAAGGAAAAAGAATCCAAAGAACATACCAGAAGTAAACAACTTTTACAAAAATCAAATACCGATCCATATAATAACAACATTAATTGCTTTGCAAATACCTTGTTCCATTTTATTTTTCAGTCCTAGACAGCACTTCCACCAGAGGATACCAAGAACCAAAAATATAACAAAGGCTCCAGCAATGACAATCCCAACCTTTACAACTAGAGATAGACCAGTTCCATTTTCCGATGGGGGCATAAAGTCTGTTTAAAGAAAAAATATAAGAGTTATAGCATTATTCATTGTCAAAGTAATTGATAGGAGAAATCATCATCCAACCAAGTAACACATGGAAAACAAAGAGGTCCAAACTGACAGTTAGGAATACTTCAAAGAAAATAAATAAGAAAAGGATTTCATTCTCTTCTTCATCAATATGATTGCTGAATATCATTTCTTCTAGTTGACATCAAAGTGAAAAAAATACATAAAATAAAAATAAAACCATAGAAAGTGAACAAAAAAAGACAAATACATCCATCTATGTTGCCATAATGAAATTAAAATGCTCAAATCAAACACTATAAGGAAGTTAATGAAATATCATTAGCATCATTCATCCTCAAAAGTACCCAGACAAATAGAGGTAAAGTTTTAGATATATAAGCAAGTCCGAGAATGGTTCACTTTCAAGCCACCGAAAGTTAATACAAGAGCTCATAAAACATAGAAATTACCATGATCCACAGAAATAGCTGAAATAAGAGGACCATAGACTCCTCTGTCCGGGATACCAGTTGTCCCCTTCCCAGCCCAATAGAAACGGATCTCCAAGGTATTACTAGTCACAGTGGCAGTAAAAGTTGTTATAACTGCCTTACCAACTCCACCAGCCTCTTTTGCAATGTTGAAATCCTTCCATACCATCTTTCCCTACAATATCCTAACCCATTTATGTCTTTAGCAACCGTTTCATGCTAGCAACTACTTGAGTAACTGAAAATTGCTTGATGAAAGTGGAAGTATATTGTAATAACTACCTGAATGTAAATATCAAATATACGCCTTCCCAAGCTGCTATATGTTTTATCATCAGTGAACATTATCTCCGCAAAATGGAGGTTTACTTTGTAATTTCCATTGCCCAGACAAAAGGCATAATAAGTTAGAGAGAGAGGAGAAAGGCGTGCATTCATATACAGTTCAGGGTTGGTCATAGATAGTCTGGATGAATTTGTAAATATAAGTGGGTCCATTTGGTCATCATTATCCATGAAGTCACCAGTGCTGCTAAATGCCCAGTTTTGTGCACGCTGGAAAAAATTTGAAGGTCCACCAGAATCTGTATCAGCATCATATGCAGTAGTTCCATTGATAGTTACTGCTTTTCCGCCGCAATTTATATGAAGATTGTACCAATCTGGGACAAAAACAACAATAGATTACTAGATTAGTAACAACTGAACACGTAGCCGTAAAAGCGTTAATAATCATCAAAAAAGAAAAGGAAGAAAACCTATTCAGTATTTTCAATTGAGAGAGCAGTGGGGAGAAGGAAGGATGAATTAGTACACAATTCAGGCAAATGAAAGAAGTCATTTATTGTCATTGCCCGTTAACAGAGAACATTTACATTACGACTAAGACTACCACAAATATGTCATTGATTACTTGTATCTTAACAATCCCTCTTAAAATTTCACTATGGCATTGTTAGATCTAGCCAGACAACTATTTAAGAGGCGACACGTGTATGCTAACTTTCATTAGTTCAATCCTGATCAATTAGAATTATAGTGCATGCTTAAGTCAAATAAGGAGAGATTGGTGAGCAAAAACAGTTAAGAAAACTTACGCCTAAATTATGAGCCTCGTTTGTACTGGTTGTGAAAGTATTAGCACCAAGTTTTTTATTTTGAAGACGCATGTCTTCCGACCCTACCAATCAGTAAAAGTTTGCTAGCTTTTAATTATAGTAAAATTGCATCAAAGGGGTTTGCTTAATGGCAAGGGGCTTACTCTCAAGTGGTTTGGTGAGGAGGAAGACATGGGTTCGAGTCTCTAAGGGCACTATGCTAAGGGGACAAGACTCATGCCCATTAATCCCTACTCACCAGATTCCTGTTACTATGCCCTTCGTGGAGCTAGGGCAAGGCTATGGGACCCGTCTTGTAGGGAGCGCCTACAAATCACCCGCATTGCCCTCCTAACTGGTGCCCCAATGGGTAAGGTGCTACTATAATAAAGCCCACGGATAAGGAGTTTTAGCCTCTGGTTGCCCCCCTTCCCCCTCCGCCAACCCCTTTATGCCTAGAAAAAAAGAAATTTTCATTACTATAATATAGTGTTACAACTTTCAGAACACCTAAGAATTGAAGAATTATGTATCATAGGATAATCCTACAACTTAAATATGAAAGTAGGATTTGTAAAAGCAGGTTCCTTGTTCACTAAGACCACAAGCATGACAAGAAAACCTATATGATTTATACAGGTTTCCTTTCCAACTGATGAAGTACACTTGATAACAACAGTGTCACCTTTCTATAAAGAAAGCTTCCAACAAAGACTTAAAAAATGAAAAAAGAAAAAGAAAAGGAAACCTAGAGAAGTGCACCCTCAGCTATTGTGGTTTTATCGCTTGGTCATAGCACTACAATTTCAGAGGAAATTTCAACATCTATCTTTCATCCTTTTTTCCTTCAGTTTTTGATTTCACACAATCTTTTATACTTATTCACCATAAGAAGTTGTACTTCAAACAATCTCTTATTCTTTAGAACTTACAGACATATTTATAAGAGGTTTGGCTATAAAGTCTCAGTCCCCCATCCACCATGACAAGGAAAAGCAATACATATTGACACAAGGTAATCTGAGAATATAACAATACTGAGGAAATATATGATATTTCAACTTACAATGTGAACAACGAAAGCTTCTCAAACACGAAACCATGCCACTGATAAAACAATCATGGTCCAGAACAACTTAGTGTAACATCAAAAATGAATTTGTGTTTATATCAAGGCAATACAGCAGAAAGTTAATATTAGAAAATTTTTTGATGCATGTTTTTGATAGATGAAGTTGATACTCACGAGTTATTGCCAATCGAAGAGCTTGCAAACAAGTTCCTGTGGAAAATAACAAGGGAAAAGTTTAGTGACTATGCCCATGCATGCATGTACACACAAAAACATGCTAGCTGGAAGTCTTACACACTACGTTGTTGACAAACTGATAACCCTGAATTCCCAACTGTGAAGTTGTTATAGGAAAGATCACTGCACACAAAGAGGCAACGTGATTCATCAGCTTCGATGATGTAGCATGACCAGAAAACTTATGTTATACATGATAGTGCATAATATAGTTGGAATGGATAATAGTATTCAGATTTAATTCTTCTCATTCTTCATTCTACATAATCCAAGAGATTAAGCTGACAACTGGACTTAAGCAAAAAACCTACAAGCACTTTCTACTACTCATATGGGGATTAGCTGTTCATAAACTATCATAAGCTAAGGAAATACTTCCTAAAATGATCATCTCCTTATAGTCCTATTATCTTGCTAACAATCCCATGAGCAAATACTAGAAGAGTGAATGCCAAACCAGAATATGGAGGCTCTTCTCCTCCAAGTTGGATCATGAACGATAGCAACAAAGATATTTGAATCTTGAACTCAAAAGGAGACATTAGTATGGCTGTAATTGCATAGTACATGCTTTCAAAGAAAATGCATATTCTCTGGGTCTTGTTTTCGACGTTGGGATACCATTTGTGACAAATTGTAGAAAAAGCTCTGGGAAGTAAACACAAGGAGAGTATGAAACATTGGGAACTCTCAGCCTCTTGGGAGTATAAATTCTTGGAAATGCCATTGAAACTTATAAGGAATGCATTTCCTTTAATCCTCTTGATATTACTAGATATTACTAGAGGTGATACTCAGATACATTTTTTTTCTTCAGATGAAGTAAAACTGACTGAGTCATAAAGGCAGATAAAGCTCTAGAAGAGAGTCAACAAGGTAAGAGGCACAATCATTATTATTATTAATGAAATATCATGCATTGATTAGGATAAAAAAATCAACATCTTTGGTTAACTAATTGAATATATATAGAATTTGGCAGAGAAACTTACATGTTGTCTCCTTTATTCAGCATCCACAGAGGCACTTGTCCAGTTAGCAAGTTGCCGGTTAAATATCTAAAGAAAATCAATATTACCAATTCAGTATCATTATCTAGTTTGTGCATTACAGATCATCAGGTAGACTTGCCCTTGAGGATGCAAATATTTAACACATCCAGTGGCTAAATAAATATTTATAATTTGGATGATTTCATATTAACAATAATAAATTACATGAAATGGCATCCCTACTCTAGCAAGTAGAGGTAGGAGTGTTAGCTACATCTATCCTTTGAAAGAGGAACAACTCAAACTGCGAAATCAATTCAAAAAATTCTTATATGGCATGACATGAAAGGACTTATTTCTCTTTTGCAGCCTTTAGCAGACACACTACTGGGTATGTGCTTAAGAGAAGACATTTTCAGCACTCAATTACTCATATGGATGATATGTATGTCCAATGCAAATACGTCAAACTTTTTACAGAACCCTTGTAACTAAAAGCTTGAGTTCGTGCATTTAAGCCACATTAGTTCCACATTTCTATTCTACAGGCCATTCAGTTACTTCACCCTTGAAACATCCTGTCAGGTTGGCCACAGATAATTCTGTTTGGGGCCCAAAGTTTGTTTGAGTTTAACTTTTGATGCCAAATGGATATTTTTGCCTGATTTTATACTTGAGGTCTTTTAAGGCCAGAATGTATGGGTCATCCAGTTAATCAAATTGGAGATTGTCTAATTAGGCCATTAAACTATTCCTTTTTCGTCCACACTAATGAGGTAACAATCAGTGTCTCTCAGCTATACAAAAATGGTTGTCTGCAATTTGGTATATGAAAATATACATATAATTTAAAATGCATACATGTAATCTGTTTTTTGTAGACCGGCAAAGCTGCTTGGAATTTCTCCACTTAGTTTATTAAAGCTGAGATCTCTGCAGGAAACGTTATAATTAAATGAATTAGAAAACGAATAGCACCCTAAAAAACCAATCCTTCCCTGAAAAATGTTACAAACAAACAACGTATTGAAGTTGTCAGTCAAAATGAGAAAAGACAGTCATTTTCATATAAGAATGTCATAAACAAAGTCAAAACCATGCTAATTTAGTGGGAATTCTTAAATCTTTCAAAAAGCATTTTCAGATCCTGGGCCTTGGTTTAGGTTGCAAGTGGGTGGCAAAGAGAGGTCATGGTTTTGGTTTTTGTCTAAAATCTTACAAAATAGAAGTTTTGTAGAGCATTTCCTAGTATATCATTCATGCGTGATTGTGGCAGCACATTAACCTACCCACCTCTTTCATTGTCAATTAAATAAGTTGTTAACTCATTTCTAGTGGGACAACTTTTGTTAACATAAGTTCACTATCCTTGGTCTTTATTTTTATATTTTTTTAACACTAAGGATAGAATGTTAACTCCTGCTAACATTTCTAATATTGTTGGATTAGAAATGTTGGCCTCTATCTTAAAAGAACAATGCCTTCAAAAGAGCAAGGAGAAGAAAAGAAACTTTTGTAACTCATAACTTCAAGGGACATATTTTCTTTGCTTATAATCTAGAAATTTTAAAAAAAATAAAAATAAAAATAAAAAAATTCCATATCAAGAATGCCACCTAAGTCGGTTATGTCAATCATCACAAGAAGAAGAAAATGAAATCTGAGACATGCAAGAATGCTGAATAATCCATAAATTAGCATAAAAGCATTTTCAAGAGGATTTTTGAAATATCAGCAAACAGAAAATGGTGGTAAAAGTGGCTACTATACTAACAAGGTTTTCAACGTTGCCATATCCCCGAGAAATTCAGGTAGCTGTCCAGTAATATTGCAACTCCTCAATATCCTGTAACAAAATTAAAAAAAAATATCTATGTTAACTCGAGTAGCCATAAGGATGGAACTTTTGAAAATCATGTCATTGAAACATTTAACTTACAGTGTCTTCAACTGTGTCAGATTATTAAGTGGTGGAAAAGGTTCTTCAGATCCATTCAAGTCACTAATTCTCCTGCATATCAAATTCAACAAAGAATAAACAAATTCAAATGCAATTCCATCTGAAAATGATTTATACCTGTGACATAAAAGGTTGATACTGACAAGTCAGATAACTTTTCCAAAAGAGCAACGCCAGGAGGAATTGGCCCATTCAAACCACTTGCCTGAATCACTCTGTTGTTGCCAAATTTTGATTTAATGAGGGATAACAGATAACAGCCATAATTAAATAATGACAAAATCCTTAATCAAAATTAAAAAAGAAAAACGAATAAAGCTCTCACAGTTTTCCAAGTTTTTTCCAGTTTTGAATATAATTGGGTATCTTTCCAGAAAAGTGGTTGTCACTGATCCGACTGCATTACATTGAATAGACAAAAACCGTCATATGTTATCTCAGAATGCAAAGATTAGTAACTAATTGCAGCGTATGAAAAACTTAATGAGGAAAGAAACAAATAGTAGCTTACAAGTCCTTCAATGTGATCAGCCCTGCAAATGAATCAGGCAGCCCCCCAGTAAAATTATTCGAGCTGAGGAGACTATAACAACATCATCATCAACAACAACAACACATAAGTAAGAGTAAACCAATTGAGCTATCAGCATCAGGATTCAACATCTTTCAATAGAAAAGCCAATCCAAGTAATTCTCACAACAAATAAAAGAGATAAGATTCTTGTAAGAGGGAATATTCAAAATGGTCTTACAATCTTTCTATGGAGGGCATATTGCCAAGCTCTGGAGGAAGATTTCCGGAAAGCTGATTGAACTCCACCGTACTACAAATAATAAAACCGAATTCCTTGAGAAAAGAACTCTAAAAAAAAAAAATCACAAATAGAAACAAAAATGGGTAAACAGAACTCACAAGGTTTTGAGAGTTGTGATGTTTGCCAGCTCTTTGGGGATAGAACCCGTTAACCGGTTTCCAAGAAGGGAACTGCAATAAGACCCTTTCGTAATTAAAATCATCCTTCATCAAAGAATTGGTTCGAGAACACGCTTATAAAAACCATGGATAATATATATGCACAGAGAGAGAGAGAGAGAGAGTACATGTTGACCAGCTGGGTGAAACCCCATTCGGGAGGAATTGAACCGTTGAGGTAGTTGCGGGTGAGGTCTCTAATGTGAGAGGGAAATAGAGAAATGAGTTCAAATGTGAATCAGCTCACGATGAAAGAAACTACAGCATGCATGCATGTGTACTTACATTTCTTGAAGGTAAGGCAACCTGACCAAATCTGGTGGGAGTGTGCCCGGGAGACTCTGTGCTTTGAGGACTCTGTGCTTCCAATAGAAAAGTGGGGGTTTTTCGGTTACCGGGCTTAACTTTCTCAATACATAAATAATGAATACACGAGTAATGATATTTGGTGAAAATTAATCCTTAATTTTATTTTATTTTTATAAGTGTTCGTTCAATGACTATGAAAATCATGACTTATAGAAAAAGTGGTCTCGTAATCAAATTTTACCTTTTCCCTTCAAAAAGAATAGAAATCTGATGCAAACTACGTTTTCAATTTTTTTTCAGCAAGTTGTTAGGATTTTTTTTTTTTTTTTTAATGTGAAATACCTCTAAAAAGTACTATGAATTTACATGTATGCCTTTTTTTTAGGAAAAAAAAAAAAAAAAACTCATTAAAGGAGAGATGAAAGTAATCATTCCAACTCCGTGCAATCAAACTGATCAAGCTAACGATAAGAATAGTAGTAATGTCTTCTAGGCTACATAACAATAGTAATAAGCAAGATGCATTAACCTAAATCATGACCATGAAATAAATGGTCATGAAGAGAAAACTTTAGCCGCTGAGTTTCTTTTTAGATCTTCGTTGCCCCCTCCCCCCTCCTCTTTGCTTTTTTCGTCTTGTTTACTTGATTTCTGTTTATGGTTTTGTTTTCGGCCCGACACTGAGCCGTGGGCTATTAGATTTCTTCCCTCTATGTGGCTCTTTGTAGACCCAAGAGGTAAAGGTGTTTTCCTCTAATTCTTTTGAGGATTTGGAGTTGGTGGGTTTCGCTCTACAGTTGGGATGTTCAAAGTTAGGAGCAAAGATTGGTTTTCTGTTTCTAGCGAGGCTCGGACTGGTGCAGGAAGTGTAGAGGATGTAGAGGGGTTTTCTCTCTTGGATCTGCACTTTATGTACTGTTTCAGGAGTCATCAGCAACATTTGAGGAAGAATGAATGATGATGGGTTGCACAATCTGGAGTATTTCTTTTCCAAAGCGTCGGCAGTGTTTTGATGAAGAAGAAGACTGATGTTTTGGTGCACAATTGGGTTACTTCTATTCCAGCAAGGGAATAGGCTTATTCTTGAGCAGGTTTTGGTGGGGTTTTATTCCGGTACGCGATTAAGCTTATTCCAAAGCAAGTTTTTGTCATTTGGAAGAAGCCTTATACAGATCTATCAGCGACTCCCTACGCTTTATGCCGACCAATGTTATTGAGTTTATGTTTTTGGCTTCTTTAGATTGTGTTGAATTGTTTAATCTCTGCAGCCTGCAATGATAGACTTTAGATCTAAATTTTAAATAAGATCTTGTTCTCTTATCTTCTCGTAGTGGAACTTATTGTAAAAGAGATATGTTTTTTTGTGTCCTTCTACTAAGTCAACTGCCCCTCCAAGTCAGAAACTAGTCATGTACTTTGTTTTTAGGAGTCTTTGTACTCCTAATTATAGCTTTTGGCCCTTTGGGTCTCAGATTATAATGAAGGTTATTTTCTTGTTAAAAAATAAATAAATAAATAAACCCCAATAGTGATTAGCTTTTCATTTTTTGATGGGATATTAATTTTTAGGTGGAGTTCCACAAAGAGAAATGTTACTAGGCTATCATACGATTAATAGTAATGTTTTTTAGGCAGATTTTCACAGTTATAAAATTAAGATGACGTGACAATGAAAATGTCACGTCATTCCAATTTTATAAAGTTGTATAATAGTCTACTAAATAACATTACTCTTATATAAATAGAAAAAGATGAAATACCCTATTCGCCAAGCATTGGAAATTTTTATAAGTTAATGATATTAAAAATATTTTTATACGACTGTCATACAAATGAGAAAAGACTTCTACAAATCGGAAATGATGAAATACCCTATTCGCTGAGCATGGAAAAATTTTATAGAGTAATGATATTTATGTTCCGCTTGTTTCGACTAAAAATGTTTTCCGTCGTAACATATTTTCAACGAAATCATTTTTGAGAAAAAAAAAATATTATTTTCCTAAAAAAAAATTACCAACAGCGAAAAACCATTGATGGCGAGATTCCAACGATAGTGACCGGAATCTGGCAGAACTCACTAGATTCCGTTATTGGCCAGCTAAATTCCAGCTAGATTCACCGAAATTTGGGTCGCCGAAAACCGACTACTATTGCCGAATTCCAACAACGATAGCCGGAATCTGGCACAGTACAGTCGGATTCTGACAAAATTGGCTAGATTCCAACTAGTGGCCAGTGTTTGGATTCCAACTAGTGTAGCTGGATTTCGGTGACCGAATCCTAAAATTCGGGGGATCTTCGGCAGCATATTCGGGCTATCAATAAACTTCAATGCCCAGTGGTAGTGGATTTCCACAAACGTGCGTACAAGAATGAATAGTTTAAATTCAGAAAACGATTTTAAAATCGTAAATCATTTTCCAAAAATTATAGAGGCTTTTTCGGTTAAACTGAAAATGATTTTCATTTATCATCATTTTCGGTTGCACCAAATACTAAAAAATATAAAAAAATATTTATATGCCCAAACAAACAGAGTATTAGTATACTGTTATACGACTGTAATACAACTGATGTAATTTTAAAGATTAATCCTTAAATAAGCAATTATAATCTTCAATCACTAAAAGGTATGGGCCTTGGGTTTCAAGTTTCAACCCATTTCAAAACCATTTAGGCATCCTAGCTAGTCAAATGCAAGTATAACTGAATTAACGACAATCTAGTTTACAATTTTTTATTATCGGCCCAGTTTTCCTTCCAATCTTTGGGTGAAGAAAGCTTGTTAGAGACCCGGAACGGGCTACATTTTTTATTTTTCACAAAAGCCTTTTATATTAAAATTGAAGCTTAAGATTATCTCCCACAGGCCCATTTGGGTCTTTCCCTAATATGTTTTTCTTTATTATTTTATTTGAAAAATTGACCCATACCTTTAATTAATAAAGACCTGAATTTCAAATTTTGATAATTAAGCATACGAATTTTGACCATATGATAACTAGCTTATTCCATCAAATTTTTTTGTGTACTTTTTAGCAATATAAGTGCTAGTTAGCAGTTTTATCAAAAAAAAAAAAATTATTAAATACCATATTTTTATCTTATAACTGTTCTATAATGTTGACGTGACAAACTCAATTGATTCTTAAATTTTTTTATTTTATATAATAACTAATTTAAAGATTAATTGAAATTGTCACGTTAGTATTATGATATAAAATTATAGTTTATAACATTACTTTTTTATTAATGTTAGACCAATAAAATTATATGTATGTTTAAAAAAAATAAAAATATCAGTAGAAACAGAGGGGTGGTTCCATTCGCTCGAGTTACGATCCCGTTTGACAACCCTTTCTTTTTCCCTTTACTTTTTATATCATATCAACAATTTTTTACTACTATTAAAAAAAAAATTCACTATAATACAAAATTTTTTATTATCACTAAAAGTAAATTAAAAATAAAAAATAAAAAAACTCCTCAAATCAAAAAAGTGGTTGCCAAACGGAGCCAATTTGACAGACCAGCGAAAGTGAATGAGAATAAAAGACGTGGTCCCAATCTCCATATGAATAAGATGTCTTTTTTTTTTCTTTTTTGTTTTTTCTGCGGAGCCAGCTGTAAGATATGATAGGAGTGAGAATTAAAAGATGTGGTCCCCAATACCCCACTTAATATATTTTTGACATTGATATATATATATATATATATATATTTTGTACAGAATGGAAGTCAAAGGTCAAAGATATGAGTCAAAATACTTTTATAGAAGACCCCTACTTCGTTTTTATTTGATTGTTTAAATATGTAATTCCACGTTGGTCTTATGTTTAGTATTGCAGCTAATTAGCCTTTAACATAAAAAAATTAAAAAAAAAAAAAAAAAGGTTATTAGTTGATGTTTATTCATCTGATAAATTTTTTTGTTCTCATGTGCGAATATTTGTAGGAAAAAAAAAAACAAAAATTAGCTATAAACTGATTTATAACTATAAATTAGTCTAATAAAATGACATGTGTCATTTAAAACGTAAAAAACATATGTTTTATTAATAGCATGTGCTTCTCACATATTTTTTTAATAGCATATATTAATAATATTTTTTACATATTTTAAAAACACATGTTACTTTACTTGATTGATTTGTAAGGAATACTTATAAATCAATTTGTAATTAATTTATGCCTAATAAATAGCAATCTTTTAAAAGAGTAACGATAAAAATTATATTTTTATTTCATTATTAGTTTATGCATAACCGGTGTGGATTGTTTTTATTTTTTTTTTAGCATAAATAGTCTTAAGTGAAAAGGATAGAGATAACGTACATGCTGATGACGTGGCACACAGTGGCGTTCGAGAAGGTGCAGTTACAGGTAAGAGCATTATCAAATCCTTTTGGTTGGTCGAGTTTTACCCATCCAGATTGTCCGCTGCATGGATCTACGCTGAAATCCCAGTCCGTCTTCCCCAACCTCTTCGCTATTTCACGTAAACCTTCCACTGCAAAAGTTACAGCGCAAATCAACAAACAAGTGATAATTGTGGTAGATCGAAAAAGAAAAGGGTATCCAAATCCAACCAATCAAACACTTGAATTGCATCGCCATGAATGATGAAACTACGATTTGTTCAGGTAAGAAAATCTCTGTGGTGAGCATATATATATATATACCTTCATCATTCGGCAATACAGCGGCTCCGGAAGCGAACGTTGCGAAGTAAAAGATGAGAGTTGAAGCGAGGAGAAATCGAGCAAAGAACGTCGACATCTTCATTTCGCCAAGGAAGAATTGGTGCGCAAATCAGTAAGTACTGTACTACTATGAAGGAGTTTGGAGAGAGAGAGAGAAAGATGAAAGGAGTTCGAATACGCGGGATGAAAGTAGTGAGGCCTCTATAATGAGAACGCAGACTGAATATTAACAATTATTGTGTCCAAAGTTACACGCGGGATGAAAGTAGCGAGGCCTCAATAATGAGAACGCAGACTGAATACTAACAATTATTGTGTAAAGTAACTTTTGACCTGAGTCAACCTGAGTCTTCTTCTTTTCTTTTTCTTTTTTTTTTAAAAAAAAAATTAAAATTTTTTTAAATTTTTTATTTATTTATTTAAGTACAACCAGAAAGAACAAAGCGCAAAAAATAAAAAATAAAAACTCAAGGAACAAAGAAAGAAGCAGAAGATTTCTTTCTTAAACAGGGTGGAAATGAAATCGGTAAGCAGGAAGGATTGGGAATGCAGGCATGCAGCTAGAAATGAATCTAGTTACGGTTCAATTTGCCACATGATGGGTACAAAAGTTTACACTTCGGTTGATATGACTAGCTGACCAGCTAGTTATTGATGGAATAGTGGAAGAAAGATTCGAGATAAGTGAAGAGATTCTCCAGTCTTCTGTAATAGTAGGATTATTGATGGCAAGGTTGATCATAAGTGAATCTCCTTCAAAGATGACTGAAGGAAGCTTGAGAGACAGAGACAATTGTGCTGCTAGGAGAGTTGCAGTAGCTTCACTATAAATAGCTGAACATAGGGGACTAATTTGAGCTAAACATTGAATAACAGCTCCTTTAGAATCACAACAAACTGCCTATTGGGCTGAGTAATCTTTCCCGATGGCAATGTCATAATTAATCTTGTAAGAATTTGTTTTGGGCATGCTCCATACCAGAAGGGCAGGGGAAACTTTGATTTTCCATGCCATATTGTGTTCTTTGGAGATACAATTGATTCTGGCAGAAATAGACAAAGCATTTGGAACCAAGTTCTCATGATGCGCTTTATTCCTTGCATACCAAATTTGATCACAAACAACCTCTGCAAAAATTTGAAAAAGATAAGATTCTGAAGCAAGAATACCAATAGTTTGTGGATGGAGTATAACATGCAACCAATCTGCCATAGAGGAGATTCGTAAAGCTAGAATATCCATAGGCCAGAAAAAATTCCTCCAGACCACTTTTGCAATAGGGCAAGATATAAACAAGTGAACCAAAGAATCTGTAGAAAAAGAGCACAGAGAACAAGTAAAATCTGATAATGAATAAGGAATAGCAGAGGATATATGCTCCTTAGTAGGAACAATATTCCAAACTCTTTTCCAGAGAAAAAGACGAAGCCGATGATTGAGTTTTAACTTCTAAAAAAGTTTCCAGCTAGACTTCGGCAAAGGGGATAAAATCGGAGACCTTTGAGAAGTTAAGAAATGGTGAGTAGACTTAGTAGAGAAAACTCCCGTAGAAGAAGGGGTCCAAAGGAGAGCTTCTGTTGTGGATCTGATCTTAATCTCTAAGATCTCGGAGACAGAAGAGGGAAGAAACAAAAATCTTAATAAAGGTACGTAAATTCCAAGTCCCCGAAGATGAAGAGATGAGATCCGATACCGCAAGGGGATAGTTAGCTAGTAAACTCTCAACTCGTGGAGCTAGCTTAAAGTCAGGTAACGTAGGAATCCAGGGAGAAAACAATGGATTTAATACCATTCCAAATAAAAGAACCAATAGGTAGAGGACTAGTAAGGAGATTCCCATATTTTACATATTTAGTCTTGAATAAAGAAACCCAAAGACAGTCATGATCCGAGAGAAGCTTCTGACCCAACTTCGATAAAAGGGAGATGTTGACATCCTTCATAAGACGGAAGCCGAAACCACCCTGATCTTTGGGCAAACATAGGGAGCTCCAAGATTTTAACGACAAATTATGAGACTTACCCTTAGGAAAACAACACCAAAATTTTTTAAAAGTCATATCAAGTTTGTGACAAAAATCATCTGGAAGCAAGAAGGAGCTCATGGCATATGAAGGAATAAAAGAAGCCACCACCTTAATGATGACAAATTTTCCAGCTTGGGAAAGCGTTTTAAAACACCAACCCTCAATTTTTCCCTGAACTTTCTCCAAAATATCTAAAAAAAGCACTTTTCTTTGATCTACCAAATAACATGGGAAGTCCCAGATGCTTCGCTGAAACTGGAGTGTTATGATAGGGAAGAAAATCCCTACTTCCTGAAATAGTAGAAATAGATGTATTTTTACTGAATAAAATATTAGATTTACTAACATTAACAGATTGTCCAGACCAGAGACTGTATTTATCCAAGCATGTCTTAACAATGGAAGCTTCAGAAGATGTAGCCGATGTGAATATAACCAAATCATCAACAAAGAGAAAATGGTTAAGGGCCAAACAGTCTTGAGAAACCTTAAAACTCCTAAAACTGTAATGAAGCAAACGAGATAAAGTCTCAATACCAATGATAAAAAGAAAGGAGGAGAGAGGATCACCTTGACGCAAACCCCAAGAAAGCCTAAAATGGCCAAAAGGACTACCATTTAATAAAGGGAATAAATTTAATTCAGCTGTGGCAGAAAGTAGGCTTTGTTTGCCTACCAATGAGAAATTGACACGTAAGCCTAGAGCAAGAAAATCACATACAAGCAAAACAACCGATTTTTTTTTTCTCTCTTTGCAGTGAAATGAAGAGATCGAGGGAGAGAGATGGGCGTGTCATGCTGGAAACCCAAACCCGACCCCCGACCCAGACAACCAAACCGGTGTAGCCCATGGAAGCCGCGCCACCACGTGGCCGACCCGAGTTCGACCTCGACCACATCGCCGTTCACCATCTCCGGTTGAACTAGAATGCCGAGAGCACCAAATCACCGGACCAGATGTGATCACCGACTAGATCTGATCACCGAAAACCACCAGAGGGGCGAGAGGGGAGAACGGCAGGCGAAAGGGAGAGATCCCGGGAGAGGACGAGGCTCAAGTCGGATCTTTGTCGACGGTGTCAGGAGGTCGCGAGGAAGAGGATCTGGAGGCTCGCCGGTGGTCGCTGAGACTCTATCGTCGGATCTCTGTGACCGGATCTCACTGGTTGGAGGACCGGTCGTCCGGCGACAGGGAAGAGGCAGTCGGCTGACGGGTTAGGTTGAGGAGCTTCAGTTTTTTTTTCATATTTTTTTTTTTTCAGTTCGAGTGGACTTGCGGTGATTTGGGGCGGACCAGCTGATCGGCTGACAGGCGAACGGTGAACGGTGGATGGGCGGACGTGATTTGGGCAGTGGGGTTTTTCTTTTGTTTTGGAATGGGGGTACTCTGAAGTTGTGAGAGGGATTGGCTACTTCACCAAATTTCAATTTTTTTTGCTTTTAGCTGATGTGTCAAGTGATTATTTGTGGGAATAAACCCATTGTTTTCTGCCACTACCGTATAGAAGGGGCTCTCTTTAATAAAATTGAGAATAATGTTGTAGATATACAGAGACGAATCCATTTGTCCTTAAATCCCAATTTATGCAAGATAGATAAGAGAAAACTCCATTCCATTCTAGCAAAAGCCTTTTCCATATCAATATTGACTGCCATAAGTCCTCCTCTACCCCTCTTAGATTTAAGAGTATGAAGAATTTCATGCGCCAAGATAGAATTATCCTGAATATGACGTCCTGACACAAATGCTATCTGAAAAGGTGAGATAATTTTGGACAAGAGAGGCTTTAGCCTATTAGCAAGCAATTTAAAAATAATTTTATAAATAATATTACATAAATTGATAGGCCGATAATGATGAACGGAAGAGGCACCCAAATGCTTTTGAATCAAGGCAATGAAAGTATGATTTTGCTCTCTCAACAGATGGCTGTTCTAGAAAAAATTCCCTATTGCAAGAAGAACCATGCCTTTTATGTATTCCCAGTATTTGACATAAAAAAGAGCTGTAAAGACATCTGGACCAAGTGCTTTAGAAAGCCCTAAACTGATTAAAGATTCATAAACCTCAGATTCTACAGGCAAAGCACAAAGTAAATTGTTTTCATCCTTCAATATGACGGTATCAAAAAGATTTAACAATTCTTCATTTGGGAAAGGAGCCGAGGAAGTAAAGAGAGATTTAAAGTTATCAACAAAACAAGCCCATATATCAGATCTCTCCGTAAGCCAACCCCCTTGAGGGGATTGCAGAAGAGTGATAGAATTTCGTCTCCTTCAAATCAAAGTACTTGTATGGAAAAACCTGGTATTAAGATCTGTGGTTGTGAGCCACAGTTCCCTGGATTTTTGCTTCCAAAGGGACTCATCTTGTTGTAGATATTCATCCAAAAGATTCTGAAGGTGAAGCTCCAATGCTAAATTTGAATCCGATGGTGTAGCCTGTTGAGTAATATCCAGAAGAGACAGAGTATTGTCCAATTTAGTCTTAATATCTCCAAAATAGTTCTTATTCCAGTATTTAATAGCAGATTTAGTAAGCTTCAACTTTTTAGCTAAACAATAAGAGGGGGATCATGTAATAAGAGTAGAGCAAGCTTCCTCAATCACAATACCACAAGTAGGATCACGAGTTCAAAATTCTTCGAGCCTAAAAGGCCTAGCTAGGGAGAGAAGGAGAAGGAAGGGAGATATTCAATAACAAAGGGTTATGATCCGAACTATAAGCAGGGAGATGTGTAACCGAATAAGAGGGATAATAATGTATCCATTGACTATTAGCAATGCTCATGTCAAGTCGTTCCTTAATCAAACCAAAACCTTGTCTATGATTTGACCAAGTATAATGATTACCCGAGAATCCTAAATCCACAATTCCAAAATCATTCATAAAATCAATAAAAGGATTAAGCGAGAAACGATCAAAAGGCCGACCACCCAATTTATCATCAAAAGATGAAATAGCATTAAAATCTCTGATACAAAGCTAAGGGTCTGAATAAGAAAAACCAATATTAGCCAAAGCAATCCAGAAATTTGAGCTAGACATTTTGTATGGGGGGCCATAGACAAAAGAAAACAAACATCTCACAGCAGGATCATCAGAAGAGTACCAAACAGAAATTATATTACTAGAAATAAACAAACTAGCAATATAAATATCAGTTTTCCAAGCCAACAAAAGTCCTCCTTTAGAACCGGAGGAAGGAGCTTGGATCATCATTACAAAATCCAATTGATTCAAAATAGGGCTAGCTAAGTGATGAGCAGTCTTTGTTTCTGTCAAAAAGAGAATATCAGGATTATGCTTCCTGATAAATGCCCTAAGACTGCGAACTGTAGAGGACTGAGCTAAACCTCTACAGTTTCAGGATATAATAATCATGGAATTGAAAGGGGCATGGCAAAGCTAGCCACCTCAACAGATGCAAAAGTTGGAATATCTGCATGGGTAATTGCATGAGAGACTTCATCCACAAGAACAAGTTGGGTGACACTCCGTGATTTCCGAGCTACTTTATACAACTTCTTTGCTGCCGATGGAGACATTGAAGCAGTAGGGATAGCCATAGAGTCAGTCCTCAATCCTGGAGAAGATGCTGCCAGAGAAATATCCGAGACGGTTCCTGGAGTAACTGGAGCTAGTGGGGAAGTTCCTCAGGGAAGTGAGTGATTGAGCTGCAAGCATCATTCGATCCCGTAGGCTACTAGGAGTAGTCATCCGCTTCAGAGGAGGAGAAAATAAATATGAAACCTCCGAGACTGCTACACGTTTGTAACCAAAAATTGTGCTCAACTCCAAAAGAGGAGAATGATACACTTTGGTAACCGAAGCTCTCCCCTAACAACCAAAACCTGGGTTTTTGGCAAATAAGGATGGTGCCTAGTAGAAACCCTAGCAGTAGATGGAGATTTCTTAAAGGATGTGGGTTGATTAGGTAAATAAAGAGGTGGGGAATTATAAAAGGGTGAGCTAGAATAAATTTGAAATGGAGGAGGGGGTATGGTGATAATCGGGTGAGTGTAAACATGGGGATTATCAATGAGAGATGTGTGTGGATATTCAGGCCTAACAAGTGTAACAGGTGCATGAAAGGGTGATAGAGGGTTCAACCTTACCTGTTGCTAATGAGGACTCGGATTCGAAACATTCAAAGGTGGACTGAAAAACATAAGTCCAGAAGTTGTTTGTGGAAGCCCAAAGTAGAAGTACAAAGCTGATGGCCCAAAGACAGTAAGCACAGAGGAGGACTGACCCATTGCCCCGGTGATCTGTTGGGCAAGTTGCAAATAACCAGAGTTTTGTTTGTCATTTAGGCCATAGACAATTAGCCTGGAAGATGAGTGGCATGTAGTGAAAAGAGGGTCAATTGAAGGATCATGACCAACAATTGGAACTAGGCCCAAATCATCCGAATTAGTGGAGCCCGAATTGAAAAAGCTTGATATTTTTTCCTTCCCTGTAGAAGATGTGTCCAACCGTGCATGGGGCGACATAGCAGCACCCCATTCATGCACTTGAGTGTACGGCCCATGGTGAGAGAATGGACGAGAATCATCTAGTAGTGAAGCTTCTCTCGCAAGCTTCAATGGAGAAGGGCTCTGAAGATGGCCATGGACAGTGAAAGTAGTCGGAGAAGAACAAGATACACCCTGTAAATATAATATTGAACCCAGTTCTTCGGTACAAAGAGGAGATGATGTGGTGATAGGGCTACTAGAACCCGAAGCATGACGAGAAGAAAACAATCTATGGGTACCTAGATAAACATAACCTCGAAGAGAAGTTCCATAGCGATCAGGAAGACCCAGAGGAGGAGGTGCGGGGCAGAACGACTTTTGACGACCAATACATCCACACAAAGTGCAATAGTCAGCTAAACGTGCATAGAGAAATTTTATCCAAATAGCCGATCTTGCACTACGGGGAAGATGAAAACCAGGAACCAAAGGCAAAGACACATCTAGTAAAATATGAATACAAAGATGATGATGGCTAATGATACCTGACTTATCTCCATCTTCAACATCTAGGACTTTAAGACCAATATGTTTGCCGATTTTAATTGCATTAACAACCATCATATTCTGAAGAGGAAGGCCATGCACTTGCACCCAAAAAACACAAGAAGAGAGATCGACTTCCTCAGAGGTGAGTTCCGATGGCCATGGTTTCACAACCAGCAGCGATCCCTTAATATTGTAGGGACCATTATCCATAATTTCTTGAACCAGACGTTCCTCAAAAACTTTGAAAAGAAGTCGATCCCCAAGAAGTAAATCCACTTCAAAAGGTAAAGCAAATTTCCAAGAGAGGTTAAGTATATCACGTACCCAGTAAAGAGACGGTGGATTTGGAGAAATCAACCGATCCAATAGACAAAAGGAGCGATCTTGTGGGGAAAGCAAGAGGAGCTGACTCCAAGGGACAAGGATCCGCACAATTGAGGGCTTCAGTTTCCCGAATAAGGGCTTGTAGGTTGAATTGCAGCTTTTTCATTTTTGGTTTGTGAAAGAGAAAAGGTGGATCAAAAGGAAAGAGAATGATAACAGGGAAAAGTGTTGAAAATGATATAGGGTTGAAGAGAATTTGAGGTGGGTATGGTTGAAGATTTGACAGATGAGGGAGATGTAAGGAGAAAAGGTGTAGACAAGGTTGAGAAAACCTTTTTAGAGTCTCTCTCTCTAGAAAAGACATGGCGTTAGCTTTGTCACAAACCCACTACGATGGATAGTTAATCTCGAATCAAAAGGCCCAAAGTCAAGAAAACCCATGCTCATATTCAGCAACTCGAGCCTATTGTGCCATGCTCAGCGAGCTAGCAATATTCGGGATCCGATCACATATTTTTGGAGATTGGATCGGGTCCGATCTTCCAATATCAGATTCCCACGTACAACAAGTCCTCGATCCCACGATCCGAGGAGCACGGGTATCAACTCTCTGCCAATGGCTACATCTAGCCTTTATAAATAGCACGTCTTAATCAGGTAATGGGAACTTTGTTTTCTTGTCATTATTTTCAAATCAATAATTGATTTAAACATCAGAGTTATCCCTCCCCTCCTTCTTCCGGCCCACTCTAACTAGCTCTTTTGCTTGACACTTTTAAATTTCATAGATGACGAAATTTTTTACTCTCTAATTAATATATCGAAAAGATCGGATCGTATAAAATGAAAATTGTTAATATAATGATTGTCTGACTAATGGATATTACGTTGTTACTAAAGTTTTACTTTTACTTTTTTTTTTTGAACAAATCAAAATACCTTCTTCATTAATAAAAAAACTGACCCAAATCAGGATCTAGGGACAACTTGTTCCCTAAGTACAATGCTAAGGATACTGCTAGAAATGTCCTCCAACCAAATAGCAGTTTGCCTACGGGAAACAACCTCTTTTGCAAGATTATGAACTGCACCATTTGTTTCCCTAGGGGCATATACAACACAAGAGGACCTAAAGAAAACCAACTCCTGTTGTATGCTTTCTACAAAATGACCAATACGGCTAGCATAAAGGGATCCGAATTAATCTCTCTAACAACTTGTAGGGCATCCCCTTCAAAAATAACATCGACAAAACCCATCTCTTTACTGAAAACAATAGAATTGAGAGCTATCATTCCCTCAGCCACCTTAGGTTCAACTGCCATTTGAAGATGAATACATTTGACTCCCAGAAAAAAAAACCTTCACAATCACAGGCTACTATACCGAGAGTAATGCAACCCTCTTGTTTGTGGAGCGCTGCATCCCAATTCACTATTATAACTCCTGAGGGTGGGGGCTGCCATAAGTTCTAATGAATAAGCATTGTCCCCTCTGTCTGAGTTGGAAGTAGAGGCTCCGGTTGATGACACATTTTGAACTCATGAAGAGCCTCGGCTGCATTAGAGAAAACAATAATAGGGAAAGTGAAAACACCATCAAAGATCAAAGTATTCCTTTCCAACCATATCCTGCATGCCAAAACTGCCATGAGGTCTAACTCTTCCCTACTGAATCTATATAAGAAGCCCTCAAGAATAGACAAGAAAGTGTTCCCCCATAATTAGGTTTTTTGGAAAAAAATTTGGACCATTACCCCACACATCCTGTGCTACTGGACAACTCCATAGGGCATGAATAATTGTTTCTTCCTCCAACTTGCATTAAGGACATAAGGAGTCTTCCACACACCTTTCCAATACAGATTAACCATTGTAGGCAGGAGGTTATTGCATGCTTTCCACATAAAGATCTTCACAGGGTTAGGGACTTTGAGACTCCATTCCTAATAGCCTTCCAAGCTTCCAGGCCTGTCTCTGTGTTGGAGCATGAAAATTAAATTACTTCTAATTTGCTCTGTGTGTGTGTGCACAATGTGTAACAAAATATTGTAAATGCAGAATTTAAAGAACACAAATATTTTGTTAACAAAGTGGAAACTCAATTAAGAGAAAAACCACTCTAGAGCAGCCAAACCCATGAAATCTACTATTAGAAGACAAAGCTAGTACATAGACAGTAACACTCACATACTCGATGCAACGATCGTATCTAGCACTCTGACACGTAACCCAACGTGAACATCTCCAAACCAAGTCTCCTACTTGAAGGGGTATTCTATGGATTCCTTTACCTTAGGGCTCCTCTCTAAGATAGACTTCAGTTATGAGCACAACAACAGTACCACGACAACGGCTTGAGAGTTAGCAGATCTTCGCAATTTTTTCCTAAAATATACTCTCTAAGCTCTAAAGAATTCAATACTGAATTCTGTAAATAATACATGCCTAGAGGCCTCTATATATAGGCTACAGAAGACCTAAATCGACACTGATTCGATTTTTCTCTTGGTGGCGTTCGGACTCAAGCAGAGACCTTCTGGACAGACAACTGTGCAACCAGCTTTCCATAACGCGCTCCATGCTATACAATATCAAGGCTGTGTCCAGATGGTGTTGCCCTAGCGTCCAGACGGTTGCACTTCTGCTGCATGTAATAACCATAATAAGGACCGCATCCGGACAGTGTTGCCCTATCGTCCGAACGGATGCAGCTGTCTTCCCATATTTGTATTTGAAAATTCGATTTCTTGTCAAACTCTGATTAGCATCCGGGCATGTTGCCATGACGTCCGGAGGGATGCAACCTTGAACTATTTGAATCTTTTAACACCGAAGGGTGTCCAGACGCATGTCTGGGCTATTCGAAACTTGGGATCCGATTTCTCTAACTTGGAATCTGCACAGAATCTTCTTTTGAGCGTATTGAACCATTTTTTTGAAATGAAGACTCTGAAATAAACATCTCTGATTATGTAGCAACATTACATAATAGTGATTTTGTCAAATAGAATGCAACCAATCACAAACTAACAGAGCATTCACCTCGACTCCTTTGTTGCATTTCCTTCCCCAAATGATAAGCACTTTGAACCGAGAAAAGACCATTAGAGGTACCCTGCCAGACCAAACGCTCTTGAAGTAAGGTAAGGCTTAATGGAATGTTGGATATCGCCTTGGCTTCCTCCTCAAAAAATAAATCATTAATCAGCCCCAAGTTCCATCCCTTTGAGCCTGGATCAATGAGGCATGAAATAGTGGAATTCTGTGGCAGCATCCTTGGGGTTAATTGCACTGTGTACGTAGTAGGCGTGGGCAACCACCTATCTCCCCATATTTTGATACTTCTACCATCCCCCACACGCCAAACCAAGCCCTGTTGTAGTAGTTCTCTAGTTGAAAGCATGTTTCTCCATGCAAATGATGGTCGGGTCCCTAGAAAGGCTTCCAACACCGAATCATGAGGAAAATACTTGCCTTTGATGATTCGAGCAGCAAGGGATTCTGGATTCTAAAACAACCTTCACATCTGCTTGGCTAGGAGGGCCTTATTGAACATGGTTAGGTCTCTATAGCCTAGACCTCCAACTGACTTAACATATCCAATCTTCTCCCAACTCATCAAGTGAATTTTAGAATTATTAGACATGTGACCCCATCAAAATTCCTGCATCATTCTGTTTAGTTCCTTGCAAAGAGTAACTGGAAGTAGAAAAACACTCATGTTGTATGTCGGAATGGCTTGGACTACAACCTTGAGCAAAATCTCCTTCCCGACTTGTGATAGGAGCTTAACCTTCCAATTGTTTAATTTCTCCCCTATTCTGGCCTTTATGGAGTCAAAAGCTTGTAGTTTAGACTTACCAACCAGGAAAGGCAAACCAAGATAACAGTCAAAACGATTGGCCTCAACTAGATCAGATAATTGGAGGATTTCAATTCTCTTCTCTTGGCTTGTATTACAACTAAAAAAGATTGTTGACTTTTGAAAATTGAGCTTCTGACGACCCGACCCCGCCTCATAGATTCCAAAGATTCTTAGTACCCATCTCCAATCCACAAAATTTGCTATGAAAAAAAAAATCAAACTATCGTCTGCAAAGAATAGGTGGCTAAATCGCGGCCCCTTCAAAGAGGTGGGGACCCCAGTAATAGTGCCTGAAAGTTCAGCATGGTGAAAATCGAAGTACTAAAGTTTTACTTGACACTGCTGAAAAGGACATCATCTAGTGGAGGCCATGTGTGTGTGTGTGTGTATATATATATAGACATTGACAAAAGATATTTGAACAATAATACTTGCAATTTAAGAAGAAAAAAAATGAAAGTATATAGCAGTAGCACCATTGCAAGTTCATAATAAATAATTATAAAATTATTTATAAGTAATAAGAAATGTTTATGGTGTTAAAAATAATCATAATTTGACATCATTGTTAAAATATAAATTCTGTCAAAATTTCAAAAATACCTCTAATTTTTTTAGGAAAAAAGAAAAAAGAAAAAAAATTACAAGGATTTATGCGTTGGTCAAAATTTAATGGAATTTGCAAAATTATTCATGCTTGAATCTTTGAAGAAGAAAAAAATTATAATTTTTTTAAAAGCAAAACACAGGGGTATTTTGGAAATTGTGATAGAATTTAACGAAAAATTCTAACGGAATATTAAAATTGAAAAAAAGAAAGATGGATGCCATAAATTGACACTTTTTAAAGTTTAGATACCTTATTTTGAAAGTGAAAAAAGATCAATTGTTATAAGTGAAATTTTCTCAATGTTTGATGTAGCTTAGCTTTGGTTTCCATTCACATATTATGTCTTAATTTAATGTATATTTCTAGAAGTGTGCCTTAAGGCTCCAAAGCAAATAAAAAGTCACATTTATATCTATTGTCAGCTTGATAACTTATATCAAAATCATAGAATTTTTTTTAAAATAATCAAAATGATGATTTGAAAATTGAGCTCACTTTTTGTGATTTCTTATATAAGGCCAATTAATTAAACATTTTTATTTTAATTTTAGCATAGGTTGCTAAAGTAGATTCGATTGTTAAGAATGTTTTATCAATTGATTATGAGTTAAAAGATTCTTCAAACAATAAACAGAACATATACATTGTTATCATAGAGAATTTTAACATCTTTTAACTTCTTGGTCGTAAATCATACTATAAATTAATGGGATATGTTATTCCTACATTACATTATCCTACATCAATTCTACACCAAGACACATTGGGTGTGGGACCCATGTATATGGAACCCACATGCATGGGTCTCACACCCTATGTGTCTTACTGTAGGATTAATGTATGATAATGTGATGTAGAAAAATCATTTTCCATAAATTAATAGTGCACCTGACAAGTGACACCGTCCACTAGAAAAGAAGTCAAGCCGCGTTGAATGTCAACTCACCAGTCGCCAATATAGCTTCCTGGTGGCAGCTCTACGTTGTTTCGTTGTAGTTTCTTAAAGGCTTAAAGCTAATTCAACTAAAGAGGGTGTCGAACTTTTTACTCTTTTTGAAAGAAAATACTTAAATTTTAAAATGTCTCAATTTAGAGTATTCATTTTTCGAAAAAGTCTCAATTAGGGTTCCTCCATTAAGATTTTCCGTTAAATCATATTAAAGTTCTCCAAATACCCCTCCACTTTTTTAGGAAAAAGAAAAAAAAAAATTGTAGGATTTAGTTGTTGGTTAAAATTTAATGGAATTTGCATGCCTGAATCTTTGAAAATTTTGATAAGTTTTTTTAAAAAATTAAACACAATGATATTTTGAGAATTTTGATAGGATTTAACGGAAAATCTTAACGGATGACCCCTAATTGAGACTTTTCGAAAATGGATACATTAAATTGAGATGTTTTGAAGTTCAGGTATCTTATTTAAAAATGGTGAAAGTTTGATACCCTTAAGTAAAGTTATCCCTAAAAAAATTTAGGGAAAATTGCACTATTAGTTTCTATGGTGAGCCTAAATTATAAATCGCTTTCTCTAGTATCAAAATCAATTACGATATCCCTATAGTTGGCTTAATTTATAAATCACTCATTGGGGTCAAATTCCATTAAAAAAAATTTGACAAATTTCGTTAAGCACCAATAAGATAGCGACACGTGTCGATCAGAATAAAAAAAATATAAATATATCAAAAATATAAAGAAATAAAACTTCAAAAAAATTAAATAGAAAAGGGGTGGCTGCCGGTTGGGTAGCCACCCCCCTTTGGGGGTGGCAGGGGGTGGTGCGTAGCCACCCTCAAAGGCATCTAGGAGTGGCCTTCAGGCCACCCCCTCCCTTGGGGGACGTCGATCGCCACTTAAGAAGTGGCCGGGGGTGGCACGCGACCACCCCCATTGGCTGAGAGTTGCTGCCCATCCGACAACCACCATTTTTCTCTTTTCAAAATTTTTGTTCTTTTTTTTTAAAAAAAAAATAATTTTTTAAGTATTTTTTATTATAATCAACACGTGTCTCCATTGTATTGGTGCTGATGTGGTACCTAACAGAATCTGTCAAAAATTTTAACGGAATTTGACTCTAGTGAGCGATTTGTAAATTAAGCCAACTACAAGGATCTTTGAATTAATTTTGATACTAGAATGAGTGATTTATAATTTAAGCCAACTACATTGACCAATGGTGCAATTTTTTCAAAAGTCTACAAGTCTCGCGCCTATTTGGGCATTCATTCACTACAAATATGTGCACATTTTTTATAAAACATTGTTTCTCTATATGATTTATATAAGAATCCTTGGTACCTATCATGTTTCTTTTTTTATTTTTATTTTTATTTTTTATTTTCTTCTTCAGCTAGTTTGTTGATTTGGTTGTATTTTTTGGTACATAATGCTCCATTTGTTTGGACGTAAAATATTTTTTATATTTTTTGATGTTTCGTACAACTGAAAATGATGGTCAATGGAAATTATTTTCAATTTGATCATAAAAGCCTATTTCATTTTTTGAAAACGATTTACGGTTTCAAATTACGGTTTTGAAACCGTAAATCGTTCTCTTTATTTAAATTCTTCATTTTTGTACGTACGTTTGTGGAAATTCACCACCGCCGGGTATTGGAGCTTGTTGGTAGCCCAAATTTACTGCTGAAGGTCCCCGAATTTTAGTATCCGATTACAGGAATCCAGCGGCACTAGCTGGATTCCGGCAAGCTAAATTCTGACAAAACAGGTCGGAATCCAATTGGTGTTGGAATTTGGCAATTTATGCTGGAATATGGTGACATCCAACCACCGTCATTGAATTCCGACGGACATTCTGACCAGTATGGCCGGAATCCAGTGGTACTTTTCCAGATTCTGGTTAGTTTGGCCAGAATCTGGCTATTTGTGCCGGAATCCGGTGAAAGTGACCGAAATCCTACCGGCCAGTGATAGAATCTCGTTACCGCTAGTTTTGTTGGCGATTTTTTCGTAAGAGCCATGCACAAGAAAATATTTTCAGGAAACTAAAAATTAATTTCGTTAAAAATATGTACAAAGAAAAACATTTGTCGAAACAAACAGAGAATGAAAAGCTTATTCATAAAAAACAAAAAAACAAAAACAAAAACAAAATCATTTCCTTTTTGTATATATACTAACTTAAACAAAAAGTAAAATAAAAAATCCAATATTTGTTTAATTAATAATCGAGACAAGTGTAAAAAGAAAAAAAAACACGTTTTTATTTTTTATTTTTTTTTATTTTTTATCAATTGTGTTCTTTTTTTAACTCAGTATATGCCACTTGCCTGCGTGCGGGTCCTCAATGTCCACACAAGTTGTTGAAAAACAACAAATCCGATCCAAGCTTATCTATTCCCACACGGAATACCCAGATGCTGAAGTATCAAGTTTTTGATATATATATATATATATATATATATATATATATATATATATATAATTTTTAAAAACAAGATTTGGGGGTAAAAATTTAGTTTTGAGAAGGGATTTCATAAAAACCAATAATTTTTAAGGGCAATTTTAAATTTTTTATTTTTGGGGAGACCTTAATTAGCCCCCAAAGCATCTCACATTTCTGCCCATGAATACAGGAGTGGCCAAGATCGCAGGTTCTCCCTAAAACTTGATTGGACCATAATTTGACTAAGCTCTACTCAAAAATCAATGAAATCCAAAACCTCTAACACTAATCGGACTAGTATAGAATTTTTTATTGCGAAATCGAATCCAGATCCTATTATGTGTTTAACCAATTCGGGCTCGTTTTGGTGTTCGGTTTTTTTTTTTTTTTTGGTATTATATTCTCTACTATATTATACTATATTCAAAATTGTGAATATCGATGAAATTTGTTTTTAAAATTATGTATGGATAATTTAGAGAATTTGAAATAAAATTTAAAAAATATGTTTGAGAATGTGAATTGAATTGAAAAAAGTACATATAAAAATGATTTTTTTTTAATTATTATTATAAAACTAAAAAAAAAACAAAATGCGGGTCGTTTTTGAACCATCCCTAGGGATGGACAGGGGGTGGATTGGCCACCCCCAACCGCTATTTTGGCGGTGGTTGATCCACCCCCCATTAATTGTGGGGGTGGTAGATCCACTCCTGGACTCTTAGAAGTGTTTCGGTCACCACACCTAGACGCCAGTCACTTGAGTTTTTGTTTTTTTTTTTTTAATTTTTTATTATTTTTGAGTTGGGTTTTTTTTTTTTTTTTTAGTTGGGTTAAAAACGGATCGGGGAAAATCTGAGTACAATTTTAACTTAAAAAAACCAACCCAAATTTTTTTTTTTTGAAATACAATAAAATATAATTTAATATAATTCAGCACCCAAACATGCTCTCAAAAATTTATTTCAAGCTATAATTTTTAGGGGCGATTTTAAAATTTTGGAGAAACATTAGCCCCCAAAACAACTCACATCTCTGCCCATGAATACAGGAGTGGCCTACATCACAAGCACTCCCTAAAACTCGATTGAATCAAAAGCTCACTCAGCTTCACTAAAAAATAGTGAGACCCAAAATCTCTAACACTAATAGGACTCTAGTATAGAAATTTTTATTGCCAAATCGAATCCACGCCCTGTTAGAGTTTATATATATATATATAAAGATGAAAGGAAAAAACTAAGGTTGGAGGAAATTGTACGTATTCAACAATGCATTGTTTTGCCTAATAATTAAGAAACATGACTGGTGGTACGTACGTAGATCTAAAGATGAAGATATGTGACAAAGACTTGTTAAAATAATGATTATGATTGAGACGACATAGACTTATGTATATTATCTGCTACATGCTGCCATGCATGCAATGCACTGAATCTGAATGTGGATGGTTTTTAATTGGCTGTCCCCCGAAAAGGAGTTGGATTTATTTGACTCTGAATTTTCAAGGCGGTGACCGACTGGTGATCAGCGGAAGATTCTTCAGTAGCTGTCAGGAAAGCAGCCATGACCCATATTAATTTGCACAGGAGTTGGGGACTGTTTGGACGATCGACTAATTAATTTGCATTGACTGCTCATATTTGGCGTTGTTTTGTTCTGGTTGGAGATCGACATCTTTGACCTGCTAGTTACACTTTCATACTCTATCAATTACTAAGGCTATATTTCATTGATATGCAAAATTACTATTTCATTAAAAAAAAAAAAATAACTTCTATTAAAAGTAGAATAAAAAATAATAATTATTCCACGTACTAGACATGACCTAAAGCACAATTTTCTTATTTTTTTTAATTAAATATCTCGAATTGTTCTGCTGAACTTTTATTGTACAAGAAAATTATGCATTTTCTCGACTGGTGTGATGTTTCAATTGTATTTGTTGAATGCCAATAAAAGAAAAACAACTCTAAACTCTAATCAGTAAAGTATCGATATGGCAATTCAGATGCTTTAAGTTAATTAACAAGGTGTTTTGAATAAATAAAATATAAATAGGTAATGATTAAGGTTTTGGGAAGAGACCAAAAGTCTCATTTACATGATTGTGAGTTATTTTTTATAGTGAAATGCCTTCACCTATTTTTCATCGGTTCCTGCACCACAACCCTTTTTTTCTTAGGTGATTCATGTCACGTCTATTTGCATTAAAACACGCATTATTCTTGAAATAGTATATAATAAGGATCTCAATTTGAAATAGACATGCTCATGTCATAAGGGAATAACTATATATTCCTCAATTTAAAAAATAAGCATTAATCTCCTCATGGGCCATGCTAATTGAATGGCTCTTATAAGGCTATGAGCTTGTTTTGGTGTGCGATTGTTTTGTATAGTTTTGTAAATTGTGAATACCAAGGGAAAAAAGGTTTGAAATTGTATTTGGATGATTTAGGGAATAAAAAACAAATTGGGAATATATGTCTGGGAAGGTGAATTAAATATAATATAATTAGAAAAATTAAAACTAAAACTAAAAAAATAATAATAAAAACAAAAAACCACAACCAAGTTTTTGGAGGTGGCCGAGCGGCCCGAGCCAGCCCTTAAGAGGTGGTTTGACCACCTTTCAAATTCAGGGGGTGGCTAACCCACCCCAGTCGCTGTTTGGGGGTGGCTGAAAAATGCTCGAGGGTGGGAGATCCTCCCCCTAGGGTAGGTTCGGGCACCACCCCCAGACACTTGAACTGCCCCTATGTCTTAATTTTTTTTTTATTGCCTTTTTTCTTCTTTTTTGTTGTTTTTTAATATTTTTGTTTTTGAGTTGGGTTGAAAATTGGATCCAAACATCAATTCAAAAAATAATTAAAAATAATCCTACACCTAAACAAGCTCTTCAGAACATTTTGAGGGGTTGGGAGGCCTTTTGTAATTAACCATCTCTGTTTCATTCTACATTCCTCTATTTTCAATAAAAAAAAAAAAAATGACTTATTTTCTTAATGGAATATTCCATATACCAGACATACCTAAAGTTCCATTTTCTTATTATTTATTAAATATCTAGTATTGTTCTGCTGAACTTTTATTGTGAAGAAAATTATGCACTTTGTCGACTGGTATATTGTTTCAATTGTATTTGTTGAATGCTAGTAAAAGAAACAACTCTAAACCCAAATGAGTAGAGTATCGATATGGTAATTTTGATGCTTAAGTTAACAAAGTGTTTTGAATAAATAAAATATAAATAGCTAATGAGTAAGGTTTTGGGAAGAGACCAAAATTCCATTTTACCTGATTATGAGTTACCTTTTATAGTAACTTGCCTTCATCTATTTCCCATCAATTCCTGCACCACAAGCCTTCTTTTCTTGGGTGATTCATCACACGTCTACTTGCATTGAAACACGCCTTATCATTGAAGTTAGGGGGTCCACACTTTAATTATAAAATAGTGAAAATACACATACCCCGTCAAGCTAACATTCAAGTTGCAATGTTCATCCCAAACTAAAAATTTGGGATGTGTCCCAAATAAATAAATAAATAAATAAATAAAACCTTTAATATATATATATATATATATATATAACCAAAAGAGAGAGTGGTCGAGCCATCCCCGTGGCCACCCCTTTGGCCAAACGATTACTTCAGTGATGTAGCCTTGTCAGATCTTTGCTTATCGGGGCCAAATGATAGAAGCAAAGATCATTACATTAATTTTGTAAACTTGTAATAGAAGATTTTCATTTTTATCTTCTATGCCTTGGCGAGTCATGAAACTTCATAGTTTTGTAGTGACTTAGTTTAATTAATGACTCATTTGCACGTATGAGATATCAAGATTTGCTTATCTTGGTTTTCTGAAGACTTTGTGGAGCTTTGTATTGTTCACCTTTTGGTTTTAAGAAGAGAATGACAATTATCTACTTGCTCAAAAAAATGTTTAGTTTTGATTCTTGTTTGAATCCGGTTTTCAGAAATATTCCTGGAAGCTTCTCCACTGATATTGTTGATATTTAATTACAAAGATGTTGCTGCTTAATTAGTAATATCATTTAAATAAAACGAAGCCAAGGGCCCAAGAGAGAATATTACAAGAAAGAAGAAGCCATGCACCCACTATTCAGTCTATTCTACCTTTTTTTCTTTTTCTTTTTCTTTTCTTTATTTTTTATTTTTAAAAAAATAGTTTTACATTTAAAATTTAAAATTTGTTTTTTATTTAAAATTTTTTTTTTTTTTTTTTTTTTTTTTTTTTTTTTGAATTTATAAGAGTATTTTTGTCTTATTAATAAATTTTATGATCATTTTTATCTTTTTGCACAACAAAAAGTAGTGCATTGCAAAATTTTAGTAGTTTGAAGAGGACATTAATGTGATCTTTTTCTTATAAATTAGATATTAATTTGATGAAGATATGTGTATTTTTTTCCTATAAATTATGGCTCAGGTGGCAGCTACGTGCCTATGTAGTGCAATAATGGTTTGGAAATGAATTCCCTGTTACGCTTGTTCAGTACTCTTGGGTAAATGGGTGAATGCACGAACTAAATGGGCTTGGTATTTTCAGTCATGTGGCTTGCAGCTCAATCATAATCCAACTATAACGCCACGACTTTAAAATAAGCTGTAAGTGAAATTATCTAAATTATCAGTGACGCTACTACTTATTTAAAAAACTAGCAGGGAAAACTACTGATCGTATAAAATGTTTCTTTTCTATTTGAAACTACAAAGTCACTCAAAGACATAATGCACGAGAACTTCTATTGAAAACACGACTTTTATAAGCTTACCTTATAGTACTGTCATTACATATAAACAACTATTGTCTATTACAAAACATAAAATGCCAAAGTGGCATACAAAAAATATTCAACTGAATTATAGTAAGTCAACCCTTAAAAAATGGGAGTCCATCAGCAAGTCTCATGGACAAAAGTCCAATAACGCGTACGGGTCCTTGTCATTAGCCTTCACAATAATGTCTATAGAATTACAACAATTATATATATATATATATATATATATGTGAGTCCGTGACTGAACAAGTACAAGCATTCTAACCATTTACGTGTGGGATGTGAACCCCTTTTTTTCCTTTGAAAAATCATCTTATCTCAAGTTTACTAAACAACAATTATAATGCAGGTTTTCACATAAAGCATTTTTTATTTTTTCCATAGCTGTTTTGCAAACCAAGCATACAAGTTTGTATATACATATTAATAAAATCACATATATTTTCCTTTGCATTTTCTTAATTACAAAAAATAAAAATTTGAATCCCATAATACAAAACAGTAAAAAAAGTTTATATCACATAATGTAAAACATCATTTAAACATTCAAACTATACGTACTTATCATATCTCATGCATATTTCGTGTAATAACATATACTAACGTATTTATCAAACTAGTTTTTTCGAACCAAAGTTCTAACCCTGTTAAACTAGGAAAACAAGCGTGCAACCTTGCTTGAACTAAGACTTCAAGTGAATAACCCTGCACTTAAACTAAGACTTCAAATGTATAACCCCATTCGAACTAAAGTTTCAAGTGTACAATCCCACTTAAACTAAAGCACCGAGCATACATGTCCAGTGGAGGAAACAACAAACATTAGGGGGCATTAGTCCCCCAAAAACTACATGTTTTTAAGGGATAACCACTCCAAAATTAATTTCTTACCCACGTTGATTTTTTATTTTTTATTTTTTATTTTTTATTTTTTATTTTTTATTTTTTTTTTCGGTTCTCTCCCTCCCCTTGCTTAAAATTCTAGCTCCACCCCGAGTATAACCCAACTCGATCTAATAGTTTAAGCGTACAACCACACTCGAAGCAAGGCACCAAGCTTACAACTTCGCTTGATCTAAGACATCTCACATAATCATACATTTCACAACTTTTTACATGTACTCATACATTTTACAACTTTTAGCACTCATACTCTTTCACAAATCACGTTTTCCTTCAAATATTACTCATTTTCATAAATCATTTTGCTTTCAAATTCATTACGGAAAGCACGTAGCTAGAAAGTCATAGCATTTCATTTATTTCAAACTACTGAACTATATATATAAGAGCGAAGGGAGGCCGGGGGGTTGAGATGGGTCATTTAAACACTCCACTAAATTCAATATTAACATATTGATTAGTGGCCTTGTAGAAAGGTCACTAATGATACGCCACTAGTGTTTAGTGACCTTTTAGACATCCTGGCAGGTCACTAATGTTTAAGTTAAACAAAAAAAAAAAAAGCTTTATATCATATTTACTCAGGAAAAATAAATAAATAAATAAGAGAAGGACACGTTAATCTGATTGAGTGATTGTCTAAAGCAAGACTTCTTTAAAACATGTGACTTTATATATATATACAAGTTACAAACATGTTTGGCAACCATCTCTCATCTCCCACTTTTTTTCTTTTCTTTTATTTGTTTTTTCATTTCTTTAAAAAAAGTCAAATCCAAAACATTATAACCTTTTTCTCTCACTTTTTATATCACATCAATTATTTTTTATTACTATTCAAATAAAAAAAAATCCACTACAAAGCAAAACTTTTTCACTTTTCTATAAAATAATTTTAAACTTTTTAATATTTTATATCACATCAATACTTCTTATTACTATTTAAACAAAAAATTTGCAACACAACCATTTATCCAACATACCCATTACATAACTCGTAAGACACCTTTTACAACTTTAGAGACTCTTTCTTTTCTCTCTTTTTTTTTAAAAAAAATTTATTTATAAAAAAAATGCCTTAGACGACTAAGACTATCAGCAATGAAGAAATCATGCACAATTTTAAGGTATAAAAACTCGTAGAGAACAACTGAACAAATGAATACTAGGTTAGGTGTGACAAAATAATTTGTAAGTTTCATTTATGTTTTAAGCAATAATTAAATTTTGTTTAATTATTTATTTGTTGTGTTATTATATTTTTATTTATTTTTTGATTAAATTCAGTTTTTTTTTATTTATTTATCGATCAAATCGAAAATAATAATAATAATAATAATAATTTCTTGACCCCTCAATCAAAATCTTGGCTCCTCTTTTGTGTGTGTGTGTGTATATATATATAAAGATGAAAAGAAAAAGGTTAGAGGGAATTGTATACGATAATGCATTGTTTTGCCTATTAAGAAACATGACTGATGAGAAAAGTTTTACCAAAGACTGCCCAGAACCCCAACAAAAGAAACCTACTGTTGCCGGGGGAGGGAGGCAGGCTCATTTGTGTCCCTTAGTCCTCTTGGACTAAAGTGTTTTGTTTTCCTCCCTGAATTTTCTCGGTGGAGTCAGAGTCTGGCACGTGGCTTGCACGCGCCAGAGAGCTCTTTGCTCTTTGGCGTGCATGACGGCCAAGCTCCGCCTTTTTCTGGCCATGCACGGTGGGGCTGCGGGCTATGGTGGCTGATCTACGGCTGGGTGGCATCAGTGATGGCGCGTGCCCTCCACGCGCCACCATCTCTGACGAAGTCCGCCCCTGACTCTTCTGATGGTTGCTTGGTTTTGTGATTTTCTGTTTGTTTGTGTTGTGTATTCTCTTATTTCTTCTGTACAGTCTGCTTGTGTATTACTCAGATCTTATTAAAAATTTTGTTGGCTTGATGCTAGATCGGCCCTCTTTTATTTAAGAGTGAGCGTTAATGTAAGAGAGACTCAAATATAATTCTGGTTTAATTAGATAATTCTGATGAGACAACTATTTTTTAAATCAAATCCTTCTGACTTAGAGTTTAAGAGGTCTATATCCCTCTTTCTCATTATGTACTTTGCAAATTTTATAATATGACATGCTATTTGTTAAAAAAAAAAAAAAAAAAAAAAACATGACTGATGGATGGTACATAGATTGAGACGGCATAGAGTTATATATATTATCTACTACTACTTTTAGTTACGTTCCAGAAAGAAAGTAGCTTGTCTCATGCTGCCATGCATGCAATCCACTGAATGTGGATTTGTTTTTGGCTGTCCCCAAAAAGGAGGTGGATTTATTTGACCGTGAATTATATATTCAAGTCGAAAGCAGCCATGACCCAATCAGAGAAGAGAGCAGAGAGATTAGAGGTATACGTTATACATAAATAAATAAATAATTTTCATTGGGGCCCGTATTAATTTGCACGGGAGTTGGGGACTGTTTGGATGACCGACTAATTAATTTGCATTGACTGCTCATATTTGGCGTTGTTTTGTTCTGGTTGGAGCCATCTTTGACCTGCTGGTTACACTTTCATACTCTATCAATTACTAAGGCTATATTTAATTGATAAGCGAAATTACTATTGCACTTAAAAAAAAAAAAAAAAAAAAAAAGTAATAACTTTTATTAAAAATAGAGTAAAAGAATAGTTATTCCTCGTATAAGACATAACCTAACACTACAATTTTCGTAGGAAATGAATTTTTCAATAGATAATTTTATGAAAATTAGATTATTTATAGGATTTTATTGTAGCCATAAGAATATGTACTTTGATTTGGTAAGGTGGATTCTAAAACCTTAGTGTCTTTTATCAATTGTTCTTTATCAATTTTAATTTAGTTTATTATTTTGCATAAAAATTTCAAAAATTTGGAATTAGGTTAAAATATGATTAGTTTAAATAGAGATTAATTTTTGCAACACAAATCTCTGTAGATTTGACCTCGCACTTGCACACACACTATATTGTAAACGATTCGTACGCTTGCGAGTATTTTAAAACTCACAACAAGTTTTTGAATCCATCATTTCTACAAATCACAATGAATATCCAATTTAATTCAAAATCATCAAATGTATCCGTTTGATTAACAAATCACAATGGATATCTAAATTAAATTAAAATATGCAATGTATCCGTTAGATGAAACACATTGAATATCCAACGTTTACATATATATTAATCGAAACAATCAATTAAAATAGTTTTAATCATTTATAAATTGAAATGAAATAAACACTCATTCGGATTATACAAACAAAACATGAAAATACGAAATCTAAT
This sequence comes from Alnus glutinosa, assembly GCF_958979055.1. Classification (NCBI taxonomy): domain Eukaryota; kingdom Viridiplantae; phylum Streptophyta; class Magnoliopsida; order Fagales; family Betulaceae; genus Alnus; species Alnus glutinosa. Next base: position 19,673,203 of record NC_084893.1, on the reverse strand, counting down.
CAATGGCGATACTTTATCTTCAACCTTAGTTAAAGATTTAGCTACACATGATTAAAAAAAATGCTAAACTTTATTAAAAACTAAAACTCTTACAAAGAAAACATACAAAGAAGAAGACTTTGGTTTGGAGGCTGCAAGCTTGTGCATTTCCACACGTACTCTCTCTTTTACAAAAGAAAAGCTCTATTTTTATATGGTGCTTTTAGGGTTAGAAACAAAATATCAAAAATGCCAAAGTGGCATAAAAAAAATATTCAACTGACTTATGGTAAGCCAAACCGTAAAAAAATGGGAGTCCATCAGCAAGTCTCATGGACAAAAGTCCAATAACACGTACGGATCCTTGTCATTAGCCTTCACAATAATGTCAACAGAATTACAACAATTATATATATACAAGCATTCTAACCATTTACGTGTGGAATGTGAACCCCTTTTTTTCCTTTGAAAAATCATCTTATCTGGAGTTTACTAAACAACAATTATAATTAATGCAGGTTTTCACATAAAGCATTTTTTTTTTCCATAGCTGTTTTGCAAACCAAGCTATAAGTTTGTATATACATATTAATAAAATCACATATATTTTTCTTTGCATTTTCTTAATTACAAAATATAAAAATTTGAATCCCATAATACAAAACAGTAAAAAAAAAGTTTATATCATATAATGTAAAACATCATTTAAACATTCAAACTATACGTACTTATCATACCTCATGCATATTTCGTGTAATAATATATACTAACGAATTTATCAAACTAGCTTTTTTGAACCAAATTTCTAACCCTGTTAAACTAGGGAAACAAGTGTGCAACCTTGCTTGAACTAAGACTATAAGTGAATAACCCTGCTCAAACTAAGACTTCAAATGTATAACCCCATTCGAACTAAAGTTTCAAGTGTACAATCCCACTTAAACTAAAGCACCGAGCGTACAAGTCCGGGGGAGGAACCACAACATACATTAGGGGGCATTAGTCCCCCAAAAACTATGTGTTTTTAAGGGATAACCGCTCCAAAATTAATTTCTTACCCATTTATTTATTTTTTTCGTTCGTTCTCTCCATCCCCTTACTTAAATTCTAGCTCCACCCTGAGTATAACCCAACTTGATCTAAGAGAAAGTGTACAACCCCACTCGAAGCAAGGCACCAAGCTTACAACTCCGCTTGATCTAAGACATCTCACATAATCATACATTTTACAACTTTTAGCACTCATACTTTTTCACAAATCACGTTTTCCTTCAAATATCACTCATTTTTATAAATCATTTTGCTTTCAAATTCATTACGCAAAGCACGTAGCTAGAAAGTCATAGCAGTTCATTTATTTCAAACTACTGAACTATATATATATAAGAGCGGAGGGAGGAGGGTTGAGAGGGTCATTTAAACACTCCACTAAATCCGATATTGACATATTGATTAGTGGCATTGCAGAAAGGTCACTAATGACACGCTACTAGTGTTTAGTGACCTTTCAAACATCTTGGCAGGTCACTAATGTTTAAGTTAAACAAAGAAACGACTTTATATCATATTCACTCAGAAAATAAAAATAAATAAGAGAATGACACGTTAATTTGATTGAGTGATTGTTGAAAGCAAGACTTCTTTAAAACGTGTGACTTTATATATATATATTAGTTGAAGGATGGGATTTGAGTTAGACAAGTAAGAAGGAGAAAGGTAGTACAAGTTACAAACATATTTGGCAACCATCTCTCATCTCCCACTTTTTTTTCTTTCTTTTCATTTCTTTTAAAAAAGTCAAATCCAAAACATTATTACATTTTTTTTCACTTTTTATATCATATCAATTATTTTTTTATTACTATTTAAATAAAAAAAAAATTCACTATAAAGCAAAACTTTTTCACTTTTCTATAAAATAATTCTAAACTTTTTAATACTTAATATCACATCAATCATTTTTTACTACTATTTAAACAAAAATTTACAACACAACCATTTACCAAACATACCCATTACATAACTCATAAGACACCTTTTACAACTTTAGAGACTCTTCTTCTCTCTTTCTTTTAATTTTTTATTTTTATTTTTTAAAAAAAAATGCCTTAGTCGACTAAGACTATCAGCAATGAAGAAATCATGCACAATTTTAAGATATGAAAACTCGTAGAGAACAACTGATCAATAAATAAACACTAGATGTGACAAAATAATTTGTAAGTTTCATTTATGTTTTAAGTGATAATTAATTTTTTTTTGAATTATTTATTTATTGTGTTATTATTTATTTATTTATGTTTTGATTAAATTCAAATTTTATTTATTTATTTATTTATCAATCAAATCAAAATAATAATAATTAATTTCTTGACCCCTCAATCAAAATCTTGGCCCCTCTACTGTGTGTGTGTGTGTGTATATATATATATATATATATATATATATATATATATATATATATATATATATAAAGATGAAAGGAAGAAGGTTAGAGGGAATTGTATACGATAATGCATTGTTTTGCCTAATAAGAAACATGACTGATGGATGGTACGTAGATTGAGACGACATAGAGTTATATATATTATCTACTGCTACTTCTTTTAGTTACGTTCCAGAAAGAAAGTAGCTTGTCTCACGCTGCCATGCATGCAATCCATTGAATGTGAATGGACAGCCATAAAGGAGGTGGATTTATTTGACCGTGAATTCAAGTCGGTGACTGGTGTTCAGCATGAAGATTCTTCGGTAGCTGTCACGAAAGCAGCCATGACCCAATCAAATAAGAGAGTAGAGAGATCAGAGATATACAGAAATAATTTTCATTGACGGATTGAGGCCTTGGGGGTCATATTAATTTGCATGGGAGTTGGCGACTGTTTAGATGACCGACTAATTTGCATTGACTGCTCATATTTGGTGTTGTTTTGTTCTGGATGGAGCCATCTTTGACCTGCTACTTACACTTTCATACTCTATCAATTACTAATTAAGGTTATATAATTATATCTAAATAAAAATAAAATACTAAGGTTATATTTAATTGATAAGAAAAAAGTAATAACTTTTATTAAAAATAGGATAAAAGAATAGTTATTTCACGTATCAAACTTAACCTAAAGTACAATATTCTTAGGTAAGGAATTTTTCAATAGGTAATTTTATGAAGATTAGAACATGTATAAGATTTTATTGCAACCATAAGAATATGTGCTTTAATTTGGCAAGGTGAATTTTAAAACCTTAGTGCTTTTTATCAATTGTTCTTTATCAATTTTAATTTAGTTTATTATTTTGCATAAAAATTTCAAAAATTTGGAATTAGGTTAAAATAGAATTAGTTTAAATAGAGATTAATTGTTGCAACGCAATTCTCTGTGGATTTGACCTCGCACTTGCACACACACTATATTGTAAACGATTCGTGCGCTTGTGAGTATTTTAAAACTCACAACAAGTTTTTGAATCCATCATTTCTACAAATCACAATGAATATCCAATTTATTTCAAAATCATCCAATGTATCCATTTGATTAACAAATCACAATGGATGTTCAAATTAAATTAAAATATTCAATGCATCCGTTAGATGAAACACATTGAATATCCAACATTTACACATATATTAATCGAAACAATCAATTAAAAGAGTTTTAATCATTTATAAATTGAATCGAAATGAACACACATTCGGATTATACGAACAAAACATGAAATATGAAATCTAATCAATGGTGAGACTTCTTCTTCAACCTTAGTTAAAGATTTAGCTACATATGATTAAAAAAAAAAAAAAAAAAAAAAAAAATTGCTAAACTTTATTAAAAACTAAAAATCTTACAAAGAAAACATACAAAGAAGAAGACTCTTGTTTAAAGGCTGCAGGCTTGTGCATCTCTACATGTACTCTCTCTTTACAAAAGAAAGCTCTATTTTTATACGGTGCTTTTAGGGTTAGAAACAAAGATAAAAAATGACGCATCTACCCTCAATTCCATTTTTTTTTCTTTTCCCACTTTTATTTTCTTCTTTTCTTTTATTTGGTCTCACGCATATTGGCTTTCTTCAAATTTTTTTTTCGTTCTTTCATTTCTTTTTGGTCTTCTACAAAATAGCTTATTCCTTTTTATTTTTATTTTCTTTTGGAATTCACTCAAGCGTCTTGGGCAGAGATGTACTCGAGCCAACAGATCAGAATGTACTTGTTTTCCCGTTTCTTTGCATCGCCATGTTCTCTCAATGACCTGCAAAACACTCAAACATCAAAACTAACAAAAAAAAAAATTAGAAAATAACAAAACTAAAGGTTTAGCTCATACAAATTAAGGGGATCCAAATATACAATATTTGACACTAATGAGACTGCATGAAAAGAAATCGGTTGTTGCTTGCCGTCCGTGCGCCGCTCAGAGAACTCCGAATTAGAATTATATTAGGTCTTCTAAACCCTATATGTAGAAGTCTCTAGGCATGTATTTTTTAAAAATTCGATACTGAATTCCATTGTGTTGATTAAGAGATGGTCTTTAAGCAGAGATTGTGAGATCAGCTAGCTCTCTTAGAGTGTTTTTATTTGTGTGATTTGATCAACCCATTGAAGTCTAGTTTAGGAAGGATCTCTAAGCTAAATGAGTCTATTGAAGACCCCTTCAAACATGAGGTTTGGTTGGAAATCGTTCACGTATAGGTACGTGTCAGAGTTAGAGGTACGATTACTACATCGGGTTATGTGAGTACTACTACTTTGTAACTAGCTTTGTCTTTTGAATACTAGATTTTTTGGATTTGGCTGCTCTGGAGTGGTCTTTCTCTTTATAAGAGTTTCTACTTCGTCAATAAAATATTTATCTCTTTTAGATTTCACATTCACTATTTTATTGTACAATTGACCACACACTCACATTAATTAAGAGTCTTTATTTTTCAAATTCATCTTGCAACATTGAAGAATCTTCAAGAATATTAAAAGTGTATCTGGTTTATAATTGTCAGTCTAAGATTTTACCCATCATTGTGAGAATGGTAAGATAACAACATAAATAAAGAAAAGCATTTCCTAAAATCACCTGGAAACAGCAACTTGGAGAGGCCGATTTTGCTTGGCCAACTGGCTTGCCGTAGGTTTCATCAAGGTTGAGCTCCTAGGAATTGAAAAATAGGCTTGCTAGTAGACTTTGCTTTAGCTTTTAGTTGATCAGTAGACGTGTGATCGTAAAATGTCATTCCTTCCAAGAAAGGGCATCACAAACACAAAGGCAAAATAAAAGTAGCAATAATAAGGACACAATCATAAGAAATATGATTGAACTATGGAAGAAAACAAATTATTAGTATGGTAAAGGTGATCAATTTCGATTGTAGTAACGCATATATGGATCAAGAAACCAAACAATGTTATACTATAAATTGAGACAGATCAACAGAACTCAAATCAAAATATATAATATTTATAATTATATGTCGCTACCAATTCAAGTAATCACTATAAACTGTTGTGTTGGTAAGACTTTTTAACCCTCTGAAAAGATCATCCATGCACAAGCATATCATTTATCAAGGTAGATAACTGTTCACCTGTAGTTAATTCCAATAGTTGATTCATAAATTTTTGCAGGTTGCCACTCTGTAATTTGGTTTATATCTAGTACAGAAAATCTGAGTTCCTAGCCAATAGCAAGCTTGACTATAAACAGCTTTAGTTAAATGTGAGTTGAGACTCATGCCTCAAGCTGTGACTTGGAAGCTTAATAAGGGTTGGTTTGGGTTTGTAATTTTAAAAAATGCGATTTAAAAATAGCGATTTTAAAATATGCGGTTTGAAAATGTAATTTTTAAAAATGCAATTAAGCAATTGGCAAAATCGCAGTTTGGCCTTTAAAATTCCAAATTAGTCTTTTAAAATTCTATGTTTTTCAAAAAGCATCCTATTGTCTGCGATTTGAAAAAGCGGTTTTCTACGTTTTCAAATCGCGATTTTTTAAAAACGCAATTTTTAAATTGTTTATTTTCTACGATTTGATATAAAATCACATTTTTTATCTACGAAATCGTAATTTCAAACGCATCCTAAATATGAAGATCCCTTTTTCATAGCTTGAGTATAGGTAGCCGTAGGCCTACAGTATGGACCTCATCCAAGACAAATATGGGGGCTATTATTTCATCTCAGATTTGTGGCCGAGGTTCTTCAGCTATGAAAGCTTCATAAATTACAGAAGCCCACACTGCTATCATCCCATAATCAACTTAAGACATAACGCTACAGTTTGGATCTATATTCAACTGGATTACCATCTCTGCCTAGATGAGTCGTCTATGGAAGTCGCTTTCCGGTGAAGACGGTATCAATGATGTCAGTTAAGTTGCTTAGGCTAATGATGGTGCTGATAAACTGATAATCGACAAGAGGTGGCAATGGGTCTGTCTATATAAATGGTGACAACATGTATATATTGACCAGATTAACAAAGTTCGTCTTCTTGATAGCAGTTGTGTTATGTCATAATTAGATAACAAGTTCAATTAGAAGATAAGGGGCAAAACCCAATACCTTTGTTAATCGAGAAAAGGTTGAATTGGGTCTGTCTATGTACATGGTTATTGGTTACAACATGGATTTACCAGATTAACAACGGTAATCATCCTCTTGATACATATCTTAGCAGTTGGGTCATATCATAGTTAGAGAATGTATTGTACAATTTTTTATTTTATTTTATTTTTTTGAACAGAATAGCATGTGCTACTCATAGATCTAACAGCCAAAAGGCATACATGATGAGAAATGAGGGACAGACCCCTCACACTCTAAGCCAGAAGGATCTGGCTTAAAAACAGCTGCCTAGCAGAAACTCAAATTTCACTAGAATTACATAAAGCCCCCTAACTAAAAAAATTCTAGTAAACTTAAGCCACACAAAGGCAAACTGTACATAGAAACAAGAGAAAATACAACACAAAGGCAGAAAACCCTAAAAAAGTTGTCGTCAGTGGAGAGGGAAGGCAGATTCGCCGGAGTGACGGCGCGTGTAGGACACGCACCGCATCCGGACGCACCCGGCCGAAGAACCGACACTGGAGACTCCAGACGCCGCCAAGCACGGCCAGAAAGTGCGGAGCGTGGCCTACACGCGCAGAAAGAAAACAAAGACGCCCTGGCATGTGAAGGCCACGCGCCGAGCTCCGATGACCAGCACGACCGCAGCTTCCAGCACCCAGGGCGGAACACGGCATGGACCTCGGGTGGGTAGCGCGTGTCCACAAGAAGTCGACGGAGATGCGTAGATCTAGCTCCAAAAATCAGAGAAAAAACCAAGAAAGTCCGACTAGAGCATGCCGCCGACGACACCAAAACCGGCCTCACTCCACCTTAGACTCCTTAAGAAGAGACATCCTGCCAGAAACAGAAAGAAAAACAAGAAAAAACAACAACAAACAAAACCACCATAGCCGAAAAGGCTAGGGGCAAAACAACCACCACCAGTACAAAACTGGGGGGAACAAAACTCTCCAGTCCTAAAGACTGAGAGGAACAAAAAACAGCCGGGAGGAGGGAGGCGAGGCCTCCCTCCCCGGCAAAACGATACTGGAAGGGGAGTCTCTCTGGGTTTTTTTCTCTCTTTTCGGCTTGTACAATTTAAGGACAAATTAAAGCTAACAAAAATTCAGCAACAATGCAAAGCTAGGCAACAGAGAAACAAAACTAATTAAAATCACCAAATCCCGAGTTTGAGAAATTATCTCCAGCATGATAATTCAATCAGGGAAATCTAAAGTTTCTGAGTAAAACCCACAAATAAAAAAAATATATATGAAAAAAAAAAAAAAAAAAAAATCTACATGGCAAAAGACATAAATAACCCTGCCTGATTTAAGTTTAACGAAGAAAGATGAAGGGCATAATCATAATTTCGTAGAGTCTAAGAAAAATGCATTGCGTGGAGGCCTTCACCGCTTATTATATTGTAAAGATGAAATAAAGATATCTCAACTTCCGTCATCGTCGTCATTCAAACCGTGGGTCACTATGCGCAAACCGATCCAAAGGGAAAACCGGTTGTCCTTCTGTCTGTCTGTCCGCGTGCAATAAATATTGCCGCCACTGCCATACCGTGTTGGTTCTCTTGTTTTTGGTAAAACTTAAGACGTTCACTGAAAAAAGAAAGAAGCAACAATTTTCGTGTGTTTTCGGCGGCTCTCTTGATCTTTTCTAGTCAATCTTTACGACCGTACTCGTACGAATTTTTGTGCTTTTGTTGCTTTTGATTTTTTCCTTCTCGCTGAACGTTTACAATTTCCACTTATGTTTAAACCCAAACCCCCGGTTCTCTCTTAGCCATTTCTTCCAACTACTCTTCGTCTCCGTGTCATCCTCCGGGCTTTATTTGGGTCATCGACCATTTTTGGTTCACAGGACTTGGCAGTTTGAGTTCGTTTTGCAGAGGAAATGGGGTCCGTGATCTCAGACAGGGCTGTCCCTGTTCTTCTTCTGGGCATTTTGCTTTTGAATTGCTTCACTGAGTTTGGAACGGACGCTCAGGCGCCTTTGGCACAAAATGAAGGTACTTTTCTGGAACAGTTGCATTCTTCGCTGTTGTGTGACGGTTTGCTTTCAGAATTTTGCTTCATTTTTTACTTCTGTGCAACCGAACAAGCATTTTGTAGAACAAGTGGTGTGCACAGTTTGGCGTGCGAGTTTGCTCCGTGAATTTCATGGTTTTTGAGACGAAAACTTCAACATGCATTTCTGAATCTCTGTTGTTAATCTCTTTTTCTGCTTCTATGTTCTTCTTCTACGCGATCAAATTGTGGGTTAATTATTGGTAGTTTCTTTTTGTGTTTCAGTTTTAGAATTCCACTCCACCCCAAGAACACACACACACACACACACAAAAAAAAAAAAAAGAGGAGAAAAATATTGGAAAATTAAATGAGTAACTAACTGTAGGTGGGGGGCCCAATTGGTAGTCTTTTACAACTTGCATGAATGGGTTAACTTTTGATCGAGATTAATTCATTATTTGTGGTCCAATGTGAGATTACGTTACGTATAATTCTTTCCTGGATCGATCAGGAGCTTTTGTCTTTTCTTTCAGTGTCCGTAAGTTGTCACACAGTGCTTAAACAAGGGCATAATCGTCGTATTTATTTATTATATATTGGGCTAAATAATGGGATAATCCTTCCATTATTGATAAAAATATCCCCAACCTACGTGAAAATGGGATTCAATTTCAACTACTTTGTGTACAATTATTACTAGAAGTTAAAAGAAAAGATATTTTTGGGTAATTTTTCAACGGTTTAGATTTAACTTCAAATTTTATATATATTTTAACAGCTAAGCCCGATTCGATTGAAAATTCTCTGTTGGAGTGGTGGTCTGGATTTTTGTTTTTCTTAACAGTATTTGGAGTATATTTAATTGACCACTCGACACGTAGAAAATTGGTTGTATTTTTTTTTTGTTTTAGATTTTGTCTTGTAGCAATCATAGAGTGGCGATGCGACTCTTCAATTAATTGAGGAGGAATATAAAATAAAATCCGACGCTTTAGGGTTGGATTGGCTTGCCAGCACGGCTTTAATTAAGATCAAATTAATGCGAATTGAAATTTGAGTTTACTTACTTTTATTGGATCGCCTCAACCACGTTATTGTTATAATGTGATTGTATGTTAGAAAAGCGTCAGTTTCTGATTGATGGTTACTTGTTGGGTCCTTTTTTTCTTTTCTTTTCTTTCTTTCTTCTATTTTTTTTTTTAAAAAAAAAAAGAAGAAAAAAAGAAAACAAATAAATATTTGGTTTGACTGGTCTTAATTCATTGCTTTATTTATATCTATTTTATGAAATGTGAATGTGCTCGACGTTATTGCTCAATCACTCTTTTGAATATCTTGTCCATCATCTTACTTTGGCCGGACTGAGACCAAGAATTTTGTGATTTAATTTGGTGTTTCACCATATGATGCTATATAAATTTATGCCTCGTATTTCGCATTTCATGTCTTAAATAAAATAAAAATTCGGAATTCTAACTTTTTATTAGAGTTAAAATGGAAAATATGAGTGTGATGTCTTTTATAGCAAAGATGCATGTGAGTATTGAACTATGCGTAAACTTGGGTTATAAAGAGGGGTGCTTATTCCCCATAATTGCCATTTCAGATCGCTTTGTGAAAGAAAAGAAAAAATGGTATATTAATTATTTTGCACTGAGAATTAAGTTGATGTCTTTTGGTTTGTTTCCTTTTTACTTGGATGATTTGTAACTTTTATTTCTTTAATTGTTCATATAAACGCTGATTACTAATTGATTTTTCTGTAACAGTGAAAGCTCTTGAAGCAATATCCACAAAATTAGAGAACCTAAATTGGAGCATCAATGAAAATTTTTGCACTGACGTCGGAAGGATGAACTCCATTGATAGCAAGAGCAATCCTCTAAGGAACATCACATGCGACTGTAATAACACTGTTTGCAGTATCATAAACATGTATGACCCTTAAATTTTTATTAATAAATATGCACCTAAATATACACAAATATATATAGGCATTTATTGTGCAGGTTCTTTATGGCTAGCAAAAAAATGGTTGCATATTTGGCTTGATGCTTTACTATTGATATATAATAGTTGCAATATACATGGTATCCTTGATAAAGAATTGTTCACAAACATGTATTGCATGATGTTTTTCGATCTAACAAATACTAGAATTCTGACTCAATTAGGATTAAGTTATATCTTGTTCTTATTTCGTGATGCCATGTGTATTAGTTTTAATTTCAAACTAAATCTTTCAGTCTAGCAGTATACTACAGTGGACATATTTCACATGCATACAGGGGTGACCATGTGATTTTTCTCCATCTTGCTTCGGCCAGCATTGTCCTTTTAGTTTATAAATAAACATTTCACAAGCCAAGTTGGCCTCATTGGTCATGTCCTGAAAGTGCCAATGGAAATCAAGCCATCACCTGCCTAATTTTTTATAGGGCATTCCCATTTGTTCTCTAATATTTGGATGAATGCAAGTAAATTCTTGTTTCATTTATAATATGAAGTGTTTCAAGTGATGTGGACAAATTGGATTACCTATATCTTGTAATTCCTGACCTTAATCATCTGTATTGCTTGTTTCCTATGAAGTATGCCATGGCAAAATCTTATATTTACTTGGGACTAAACCTTCAATAGTTTTGAATCAAAATTTGAAAAGTTAATTAAGTAGTCTTTGTTACAGATTGTCGGAACCGAACATCGACTATTACTACGAAGTGATTATTTTATGCAGATTCTTAGTCTTTATCTCAAATTTTTCTTTTATGCTTTCGTCTCTTTTATTTATTTATTTATTTGTATGACAGCGAGCTGAAGGGTTTCAATTTATCTGGAGTTCTACCAGCTGAATTTGGAAATCTTACTAATCTGCGACAACTGTAAGGGAAACACAATCATGGTGCTCTTTTCTAAATTCTACGTAGTTGTTTAATATTTTAGTAATGTTTGAGTGAGTTCATGGAAGATTGGGACCCTTTTTGTATGATGACGTGTAACTGAGAAAGACTAAGTGAATTTTATTTTATTTAAACAGTGATCTCACTCGCAACTATATCAGTGGATCAATTCCTACAAGTTTTGCTCAGCTCCCTCTGGTCAATCTGTAAGTTATTATTAGCATATGTATATATGAGGTCCTTTGTTATTTGCCATGCAGGTATTGACCAAGGGGTCAACAGGTTGGCTAATTTGTAACACTTGGTATTCTGCAGGTCCCTTTTGGGAAACCGACTAAATGGTAGCATTCCTAGGGAAATTGGTGATATTGGTTCGCTTGAGGAGTTGTAAGTCATGAATTCGAGTTTTATGCCTAATGAAAGAAGAATGATGTACAACCTGGATTACTGATTAAGTCGCATTTTGCAGGGTCTTGCAAGATAATCAGCTTGTTGGACCTCTTCCTGAAAGCCTAGGAAATTTGATAAACTTGCAAAGACTGTAAGACTGCTGTCTTCATTTGTCCTTCTAATTTCTTTTTTGCAATAATACTTTATCCTTGTTATTCTAGTTGTCTACTTCTTTCACTTCCTTCTCTCTGTTTTTTCAGTTTTTTTTGGTGAGATAATCTTTTGCAAATAATGTTTTCTGGCTTTAAGCTGCCAACCCATTATGTTTTATGTTTTCTTCTCCTTGTTTTGCGCGCGAGCACACACACACACAAAAAAAGAAAAAGAAAAAAAGTGTATTCTGATCCATAAATTGAATAACATGAAACAGAGGTGAGAGAATGTGAGAAAGAAAGAAAAAGACAAAACAATTGTGTTCGTGGAAGAGAGAACCAATGTAGTCTTGATATCAAAGAGTTGAAATAATAAAATTATATAAATTCCCTCATATAATAAAATTAAAATATTTTACCACATAGGTGATACATGGTTGTTGTCATCACTCCAGGTGAGCAGATATATGACCAAGTACTTGACCCCCGCGGCTGTCTGGTATGAAGTCGGGTAGCAACACCTGAGGGGCATCTTCAAATTCACCCCCAGCTTTGTCCCTTACCTATGAAAAAGCCCTCGCTTTCGTACTCTGAAAATTCCTGGTCTTTATCTACTCAAGAGGTTCATTATGCCATCGAATCCTTGACCCTTGTATAGAACACACAGTGTTGAGGTTTTGTGAAAAATAATCTTTACCTCTCTACTTGCCTTCGAGAGTTCCATTCAATATATAATTGATGAGTTACAACAGTTTGTATTTGATACAAAGACGACAACACAAAGTTGAGATAAACTATAACAAAGAGTTTATGTAGAAATACATCATGAATCCTTCTGAGTAGATGAGTCCTTTTGAGTTTTATCGTCAGTAGAAGTAGGAGATTGTAGTTCATTATCCATATCCTTAACAACCCACAAGTTTGACAAGTTACATGAGGCAATTGGGTTCTTCAGGGAGGCCAACAAAAATATAAAAGCTCAGTCTACTGAGGATCCTTTATGAGTGAGAACCCATAATTAGCGTTCTCACTTGTATTATTTATATGGTAAGGATAGAAATTTCTTACAAACCGATTTGTAAGAACTTTTTTACAACCCACATATAAAAGTGACATGTATCTTTTAAGCATATGAGAATCACATGTTTTTTTATTAATATTATTAAAAAAACACGTGAGAAGTACATGCTATTAAAACAACATGTGTTTTTCATATGCCAAGGGATACATGTCAATCTTAAATATGGTTTGTATGAAATTTCCTACAAACCGGTTTGTAGGAAATTTCTGTCCATATGGAAAATGCTAGAGATACTACCAATTTCACTACACTTCTTCTACAAAATGATGTGATATCTTATGTGGCAACTATCACATTAGCAACTTAAAAATTAGAGAAATGATGCACTTACATCTTCTATATATCTATTGTACATCTTCATATAATCAAGTTTCAATCCACCATTGAATTTGTGGGACCCAATGTGGGTCTCATAAATCCAAGGTTGATTTAAAAAGCACAATTTAGATGTACAAAAAATGTATAGGAAATGTAAAAATATCATTTCTCTAAAAATCATAGTAGTTAAGTTGTTGACATGGCAAAAACAATATAAGTGCCATGTTAGTTTGTAAATAGTATGTTGTAAATTTTGTAGTGTATGTAGCAATGCTCTATTTATATTAGGACTAAAATAATAAAATTACATAAATGCCCCCAGATAATAAATTAAAATATTTCACTATATCAACATCATATGTGCAATGAAAAGGCACTGAGTGTGGAACAATAGAAGACGAATGAAAAATATAATGAGCTAATTTTTTGGTTTTAACAACATCCAGTGGGTCTGAAATTTTTCTCGAGTTTGGTCTGGTTGTATGATTTTAGGTTACAAATGCATTTCTTTTTTCTCAAATATGTTATTCATTTTCATTCAAAAGTATAGCTCATTAAGTTACTTGTATTTATTCTGTCTTATCTGGGTTGAATGAAATAAAACCTCCTGTTTGTCATGTCTGGCTTGAACCTATTTCTGTATGCAAGGCTTTACTGCTTGTTACTACTTCTGTAACTGTGCCTACACCTCATATCAATGTTAAACATCAGTACACTTTGTTTTGTATGCTACCACAACTTTTTGCCACATCGCTTCAACAAGGGAATGTGTGACTGAATATTTCTGTATTTTGCAGCATTCTTTCTGGAAACAATTTTACAGGCCCAATACCAGAAAAATTTGGCAATTTAAAGAACTTAACTGATTTGTAAGTAATGTAATATGACATGATTACTCGGACATGTTGTGTTTAGAATTCAGAAATTCTTAGAACTTTACTGCCTGCAGTAGGATAGACGGGACCAAAATATCGGGGAAGATACCTGATTTTATTGGGAATTGGAAGAAACTTGATCGACTGTGAGTATTATACTTCATTCCTTTTATCTTGCCATATTTCCCGTTTGGACATATGAATTTAAAATCTTTTAGTTTTTCTTTTTGGTATATGAGGAAATATTAAATTTTTTTTGCAGTTATATGCAAGGCACATCCATGGAGGGCCCCATTCCTTCCAACATATCCCTGTTAACAAACTTAACTCAACTGTGAGTGTTCCTGTAGCAGACATTGATTAGGAACAGGAAATCTGGAAGATATTACAATCGATTTTCACTGATCTGAAATTTTTGCCAGGATGATATCTGACTTGAACGGATCGAGCAGTAGATTCCCTGATTTGGAGAAATTGACAAATTTGGAGTATTTGTAAGTTCTATATTTACTTAATTTGCTACTATGAGTAATCAATCATATTGTGATTGATTGTGCAGTTTTCTTACTTTACCAAGTTGTTGGTCTTATTCCTGTGCCTCAGGGTGCTGAGAAATTGCTTAATCACTGGTTCAATCCCAGCCTATATTTTATCGATGAAGTTGAAAAGAATGTAAGTTGCTTGACATGAATCTACTTATGGACCTGAATCTTTTTCTCTATATCCAGGTTTAAAACTGTTTTATGTTCTGGACTTCTTTGATTGTAAGACATCTTATATTTTTTATTCTGACAAGTGTTATGAAGTCACTTGAGATGAACCAGAGTTGGATTGAAATTTACAGACTATTAAAGTTTTGATTTATTGTTCATCTAACTTGCCGTTGATTGCTGACACTACTTGTTATTAATTTTATATGATACTACCATGTTGTCGAGAAGCAGGATTGATTGCTAAGGGAGATCGTTCCTCCAAAATACAAATTTGTAGATTTTTATTCAATAAAAGTTTGGCCGTATGGCATCTAGTTAGCTTATATGGGACTTAAACTCTACCAATAGGGAAATTAACACTTTATTTTTGGTAATTATTGGAAAACCAAACACATAAAGCATATTACTCCTAATAGTCGCCAACCAACTAACTGACCAAACTCTGACTAAAATAAATAAATAAAATCAGATTAGATACCAATTTCTATATAGTCTAATGGTACTTCTTTTCCTTCCAATATGGAGGCTTGGGATTCAACCTGTCATGGATGTGGAATCTGGGATTAAGCACGTTAGACTACTCTTTTTTCTTTTCTTTCTATAAAAAAAAGAAAAGAAGGTTACTTGTTCTCTCCGTTCTTCTCTGTTTGTATGCTAGTTTTAGCAAGAGGTTTCTTATTCACATAGAAATCGTTCACTCTTTTGAAACTAGGGTTTAATTTATTACAGTTTGTCTATTTATTCTCTTTCTCTCTCTCTCTCTCTCTCTCTGCTCTTAAATTTTTTCTTTTTAATATTTTGGTTCTCGTTGTTATCCATGAGTAGAAAATTTATTTAGACTTTGAGATACTAGAGGTGCTTTCGTATGTCCCATGGCAATTGAATCATTTCAATTCAATAAATTCTGCTGTTTATCCCCTTGCTTTTCAAATCAGCCTATAATCTATAAGCCTCTGAATGTATAGAAATTTTTCTCAAGATTGTATGGAAAGAAAATATAATATCAACTACTAACATGTGGTGATGGATTATTTCTACAAGAAACTGCATTTTGGTTTATAGAATTTTGCTTGAATATATTAGTGCAACAAAATGGAAAACAAATTATATTAAAGAAATTTGATTCCGTTATATAATGTCTTCATTAGTAAAATATATAATTTATGCTCATATGAGATTTGTTTCTATCTTTTAGAGACCTGAGCTTCAACAATTTGAGTGGTCCAATTCCAGAGACAAGTATGAACGAGGAGCTAGATTACATGTAAGCCATATGCGCACACAAAGAAAAAATTACATAATGATGCAAATGTTTCATGTTTAATTTATATCTCAATTATCTCTGTTTTATCCTTCACTGTGACTACTCACTCATTTGGCAATAAACAAGACAAACATATATTTTGTAAATGTAGGTTTTTGACCAGCAACTCATTGACTGGAAAGGTGCCGAGTTGGATCTTGAAAAGCAAACATGCAATGTATGTCTACTATAAGCTGAGAATCTTTATTTCATTTGTCTGTAAACTTTATTCTTCCTCCTTTTTGATTGCGAGATCTCGTGAGACTTGTGATGAACTGTAATCTCTCAATCAATTATCATTCTTTTCCAATTAAGAACTGTCATAAAGGGATGATGACATGTATTGCAGGGATTTATCTTACAACAATTTTTCAGCATCATCTGAATCATCTGATTTTAGTTGTGAAGTACAGTCACCTGTGTAAGTTTCTTTAGTATTAATCACTGCTGTTTTCAAAGCTTGTCTTATCAAAGAGGGAAGAAAAGAAATTCAATACAATTTCTTTTATATCGATGCTAACCTATATATATACTTGCCTGACAAATTTGCCCTCTTTCATTACTTATCAAAAAAAATAAAATAAAAAAAAAATCACCCTCTATCATTGCCCTAACCTATCTTTATTGTCAAACAGGAATTTGGTTTCCGGTTATTCATCCCTGGAGATTGACTCGTAAGTTCTTTGCTTTAGTACACCTTTATTTTACTTGCTGAAACTTCATTAAAAACAAAAATTATTTAACTTCACCTAAATTTTGAACTTCCAGAAGTCGTTGGTGTTTGAAGAAGGACCTCCCCTGTTCCCAAAAACCACAATGTAAGTATAGACACATATGTGGTTGTGCTTTTATGAACTGTAGTAGCTTATGAGTCAAGCTATTTGAGACAATGATGGAAGTATGGTATGATAAAATTACTTTTACATCTGCAGATTATTCATTTTTTATTAATTGTGGTGGGGATGGAATGAATTTCGAAGGGAACAAATATGAACAGGACATAAACGCTCCATCTGATGGAGCGTCACACTTTAGTTCTTCTGAAAAATGGGCTTATAGCAGTACAGGGGTTTACACAGGCAAGAATGGTGCTTCCTACATAGCAAAAAATACATTTTCTCTGAATGTGGTTGGTCCAGAATTCTACCAGACAGCACGACTTGCCCCTCTATCACTTAAGTACTATGGCCTTTGCTTGAGAGAGGGAAGTTACAAAGTAAAGCTTTATTTTGCTGAAATAATGTTTTCTGATGACCATACATTTAGCAGCCTGGGAAAGCGCATATTCGATGTCTCAATTCAAGTGAGTTCATAGAGGCTTTTCATGATTAGGATATACCATGTAGTATGATGCCTTTCAAGATTTTGCTTAACTTCAAAAGAGAAAGGATGTCAATTTTTGGTTGAAGCTTGTGACGTTTTTTATTTGATTTTTTTTTTTCTCAGGGGAATTTAGTTTTGAAGGATTTCAACATTATGGAGGCTGCTGGAGGTGTTGGTATAGGCATCCATAGGGAATATGATGTTCTTGTTAATGGTAGTACTTTGGAGATTCATTTATACTGGGCAGGGAAAGGAACTACTTCCATTCCTGACAGAGGTGTCTATGGACCTCTTATATCTGCCATTGCAGTGACACCAAGTAAGTTTCTCTCGTGATTTAGAATCTTTACCCTTTCTATTATTGACTTTTCGTGTAAGATTTCTCTATTCTTGTAGACTTTGGCACTGGAAAGGGTCTACCTGCTGGAGCTATTGCTGGAATTGTACTTGCATCATGTATGCTCCTTGTATTGATTTTGGTAGTTCTCCGAATGAAGGGTTACCTAGGGGGGAATGACCTTGAAGATAAAGGTAAAATTAATCTTATAAAAAATATATGCATAGAAAGTACTGACCAGCCACTCTTTGATGGTTAATCTTTGCTAGTTAGGAGTAGAGTAGGCAGTTATTTTGTGCTTTGTTTGGTCACTAGGAGTTACATGTGCAGAATTTTAACTAGGAAGCTGAACTATTAACCCTCTCTCTCTCTCTCTCTCTCTCTCTCTCTCACACAAACAATCAGGGAGAAAAGATGGGCGAATAATGGTGGTTCTCTCTTTGTGTATGTTGTGCAAAAGACCACAATTACGGTAAATAAGACAAAACAATCACACACAGAAATACCAAAATTTTCGTGGTTCCCTCAATGTGAGGTACGTCCACAGGGGGAGGCGATCACGAAAAAATTCACCATCAAAGATGAAACACAAAATAGTAAAGAGAAAATACTTAGAAACCAAAGCTCCAATACACGAAAATCTCACTTACAACAATTACAAGGCCAGGTCTATTTGGGATGGCATTGTGGAAAAGATGAAGCACTAGTTGGCCAACTAGAAAATGATGTATTTGTCAAAAGGCGGCAGGGTCACCCTTATTAAAAGCATTCTTTCCAATCTACCTACATACTTCTTGTCTCTCTTCCTCATTCTTGCTGGTGTGGCCAATCTTATTGAGAAGCTTCAACGAGGCTTTTTATGGAGAGGGATAGGCGAAGAATTTAAATATCATTTGGTTAATTGAGTCAAGGTTTGTTCTCCGATCTTTGTGGGTGGGTTGAGTATAAGAAATTTGCGAATGTTTAACCACACTCTCCTAGGTAAATGGTTGTGGCGGTATGGGACTGAAAGAGAAGTGTGGTGGATTCTTACCCTGGATAATCTCAAGAAACGGCATATTATCGTGATAGACAGATGCTACATGTGTAAGAAGACTGGTGAGTCTGTGGATCATCTTTTTCTTCATTGCGACGTGGCTTCTGCTTTGTGGAGTTCTCTCTTTAGTCGTTTCGGGTTGTCCTGGGTTATGCCTAGACGGGTTATCGACTTGCTTGCTTGTTGGTGGTCCTCTGGAAGGCTGAAGAGTGTTGCAATGTGGAAAATGGCACCTATTTGCCTCTTTTGGTGCCTTTGGAGAGAAATGAACAATAGAAGCTTTAATGATCTAGAATGGTCATTGGAGGAGATTTTATCCTCTTTTTACCATACGTTGTACCTTTGGACTACGGTCTTTGTGTTCCCTTTGTCTTTTAACTTTGATGTATTTCTTGATCGTTTTTCTCTTTTTACTTAGGTGTTTTCTTTGTATGCTCCCAGTGTACTAAGGGGTGCATTACGCTTTCAATGAGATTAATTTATTACTTATCAAAAAAATGTTTTGAAGTTGTATCAGGATTGAAGATTAATTTGGCGAAATCAAAGATAGTTTCTGTTTGCGATGTGGGAGATTTAGAAGGTTTGGCTTGCATTATTGGCTGTAGAGTATCGTCTTTGCCAATGAATTATTTGGGTTTGCCATTGGGTGTATCTTACAAGGCTATATCTATTTGAAATGGCATAATTGAAAAAATGGAACGTTAGTTGGCTGGATGGAAAAGGTTGTATTTATCTATTGGAGGTAGATTGACTTTGATAACAAGCACTCTTTCTAATTTGCCTACTTACTACTTCTCTATTTTCCCTATTCCGGTGGGTGTGCCTAATAGGATTGAAAAACTTCAGATAAACTTTTTATGGGGTGGAATTGGTAACGAGTTTAAGTTCCATTTAGTGCACTTGTCAATAATTTGTACTCTGATGAAATCAAGTGGGTTGGGGCTTAGAAACTTGATTTAGTTTATCAAGCCCTATTGGGTAAATTGCTATAGCGTTATGTTATGAAGAGTGATGCTTTATGGAGGTTGGTGATAGAGACTAAATACGATAGCTTAACGAGAGGTTGGTGTTCCAAAGAGGTAATAGGGCCATTTGGAGTGGGCGTGTGGAAATATATAAGGAACATGTTGGAAACTTTCTCAAAATTTGTTAGATTTGAGGTGGGTGATCGGTAAAAGGTTAGTTTTTGGCTTGATGTGCGGTAACCATTGAAGATGTTGTATTCGGATTCTTTTAGTATTGCGCTGTGTAATGATGCATCGGTGGCGGATCTCATGCAGTTACAAAGTGGAAGTATTCATTGGAATATAGAGGATTTAGAACAAGCAGCATGCATTGCCTGGTATTCGGATTCAGTAGAGGATTTAGAAAAGTGAGCTTGTTTCTTACTATTCCAAGAGATCAAAGAATCACAAGAAACATGCACCAACTCGTGACAAACCGCCGAGTATTAGGACATCCGGTCTAATCCGCATCACTATAAGCAACAAGGCGAAGAGGAGAGCCAGTTGGACAGAACAACCCACGACCAGGCGACCCCCAAAGATATTGAATGATACAGCGAACAGCAGCTAAATGAAGGTGGCATGGAGTTTGCATAAACTAACCTGCTAGACAGCGAAGGAAATATCAGGTCGAGTAATAGTCAAATAGTTCAAGTTGCATACCAACTATCGAAACACAGGAAGATCAGAAAGAAGATCACCCTCATCACTTCGATATTTAAAATTGACCTCCATAGGAGTATCCACCGAAGAAGAATCCTGAAGACCAGACAAGCTAATCAAATCCTGGGTATATTTGTGTTGATTCAAGAATATACCTGAAGAATCAGTATGCACTTCCAACCCCAAAAAATACGTAAGAGGACCAAGGTCTTTCATATGAAAAAAGCCTGAAGATTCTACTTGAGGTGGGCAATCAAGTTGGAGTCGGTGCCAGTAATAACAATATCATCCACATACACAAGTAAAAGAATGAGTCCAGTCGGAGTCTTGCAAAGAAACAAAGAGGAGTCATATTGGCTTTGAACAAAGGAGAAGTGAAGTAGAGTAGACCTGAATTTTTCAAACCATGGCCAGGGAGCCTGTTTTAAGCCATAGAGAGACCGCTTTAACTTACACACAGCGAAAGACAAAGAATAAAACAAACCTGGAGGAGGAGTCATGTCAATATCCTCTTTGAGATCACCATAAAGAAATGCATTTTTTACGTCCATCTAGTGAAGTGGCCAGCCTTGGGAAGCGGCAATAGAAATAACCGTACGCATTGTGGTCATCTTCGCCACCGAAGCAAATGTCTCCTCATAATCCACCCTATATTCTTGCCTATTCCTAAGGGCAACTAATTGTATCTTATACCGATCCATAGTCCCATCAAATCGGAGCTTAATCGAGTAAACCCATTTACAACCGATGGCTTTAACAATAAAGGGGCAAGGAACCATGTCCCATGTATGATTGTCCTGGAGAGCTTGAAGTTTCTCATTCATCGCTTTTCGCCAACATTCATGTTTAACAGCCTCGAAAAAGTATGCAGGGATAGAAATAGAAGACAAAGTAGTATTAAAAGAAGTGTGGGAGAGACCATACTGATTAGGAGGACGTGATACTCAGACAGATTGTCGAGGACTAGGCTCAGTGGGCATGGGAGAACTGATCATACCTGTCTCGGATGACATGTCAATCTCAGGATAAGGTGTCGGAACAGTTTCGGATGAAGGTCAGTCTCAGGAAGAGGAAAAGTTGGTAGATGTCGAGTATACACAATTCCAGGTTTGAACCATTCAGGGAGAGGAGTCAATTCATCAAAACAAGGTAGAGTACTAATCTCAGGCCAATGACTGAACATGTGTAGAAAAGAAACATTGATTCTCAAAGAAAACAACATTACAAGATATACGAAATTTTAGGCCTGGCGATGGTAAGTCAGTGTCAGAAACCCCTTCACCGACTTCCGACTGAAATAGTTAGGGTATTTACCCAACTTTTTTTCGAGAATGAATATTTTCGAAATTTTCGGATAATTCAGAATAATCGAATAAATCGGTAATTGTCAATCGGATAAATCGGTAATTCAATCATTACTCAACAAGATTACAAGAAGATTACAGCCTAAAATTCCAACAAACCCAATAACCCAAAACTCTCAAACAATAATCAAACCCACACATCACAATTAAATCAAAGACATAAAATAAACCCACTTCAAAACATATTTCATTAACCACAATGGAATAAAAGGAGGAGAAAAGGAGTGGGAATGGTTACCTCGATGGCTCGATTCAGTTGAACACGAGGGTGAGAGAGACATCGAGACTCCACAGACCACAGTGACTGAGGCGAGAGAGAAAGAGAAAGACGGGCGACTGGCAAGCTAGGCGTGGGCAGCTGAGCAAGGGCAATAGATGGGCGTGAGGAGTGAGCGGCGGGGAGGGAGTGATCTATGCTTAGGTTAATCGTCATCGTGTGTGTGTGTGTGTGTGTGTGTGTGGACCTTCAATAGCAAATGATGCAGTTTGGAGGAAAAAATCGACTATATAGAGTCCCAAAACGACGCCATTTTGGTACTCTAGTTGGGTCAATAACCGTTGAAAATTAGCTTTTCACCGATTACCGGCCAACTATTATTTCATAAAATAAATTTATTCCGATTTTTGTATTTTTAAATATACAATAGGCGGTCGAAGGCAGTTCGGTGGGTTTTTGGTAGTGGGTAATCAGATAATTTGCCCACCCCTACAAAATTTGTTAGAGCAATAATCCTAGTAAACATAACATTTGTGTGAAATACTATAACCCATAAAGGCACATTTAACAGACTGAGCAGAGAGTTTGTAACGTTCATGAGGAGGTAAATGAACAAAACAAACACATCCAAAAGTATGAAGATTAAGATAGCTAGGATGCTGATGATACAAACGATAATAAGGAGAATCAAAATTCAAGACCTGAAAGGGCAATCTATTAATTAAGTAAACTGTAATAGATAATGCCTCAACCCAGAATTTAGAAGGAACAGATGCTTCAAGCAATAAGGTTCGAACAACATCCAAGAGATGTTGGTTCTTTCGTTTTGCCACCTCATTTTGCTGGGGAGTACAAGGACAAAAGCGCTGAAAGACAATTCGTTTGTGGTGTAAGAAATCATGAAACTCGTGGGACATGAACTCCCCACCAAAATCAGACCTCAACATCTTAATACCTGTAGAAAATTGGTTCTCAATATATGCGACAAAGGTTTGAAAGATAGACAGGACATCAAATTTGGCCCAAAGAAAATAGACCCAAGTATACCGACTAAAATCATCTATGAATGTCACAAAATGTTTATATTGAGCATGAGAAATTAAAGGAGAATTGCTCCATACATCACTATGCACAATATCAAAGCATTTTGCAGCACGACTACCATGAGAAGAAAACGAAAGAGTCTTGCTCTTACCAAGTTTGCATACAGAACAGTCAAATGACAAATTTTTAGAAACGTGTTCTTTATTGCCTAACAAACAAGAATTTAACATATGAGATAGAATAACAGAGTTTGGATGACCCAAACGTTTGTGCCTTACTTCGAATAGAGTATTCTCTGTCATACAAGCCAAAGAGAAACAACTAGGAATTGAAAAGTGCAGTGGAAATAGTCTGCCAACTTTAGGCCCCTTCGTGAGTATCTTTTCCGACACCTAATCCTGCACAAGACAACCATCACGAGAGAAATGGACTTCATAGTTTTTTTCAACTAATTGGCACAACTGAAATAAGACTATTAGAAAGTCCAGGAGATACATAAACATCTTTGAATCAAGAGTTGATATCTCATTTTTCATTAATAGCTAAATGACTCCCATTAGCTACCTGAATTTGGGATGAACCATGATAAGGACGAACATTGCACAAAGTATCAGATGATATGGTCATATGATTGGATGCAGCAAAATCAATAAGCCAAGACTTATACGAAGTAGTACCATTATCTTGAAGCCCTAAGGCAAAAAAGGCTAACATAATCATCTGCTGGACCATTTTAGGAGTAAGGACAGATGATCCGGCCGCAAAAGAAGAAGCTGAGGACATCTCTGGAGCAAAAGAGGTGTTCACTATAGCCTAATAGGCGGTAGCTTGACGATTTGGAGGCCAAGTGAGACATTCTTTGATAAAGTAACCCTGTCTCTTACAGTAGTTGCAAGATTCTTTGCACAGTTGGTGACAATATGACCATACTCTTGAGCTGAAACACTAGACCTTGCGCATATCCTTACCCTTACCTTTCCTGTAGGCTGCATAGGCTACTAGATTCGAGTTGAAATCTTGCTGGAACATAGCCTTTGTGAGAAGACACTATTCCTCGCAAAGTAATTCTCCAAAACAAACATCCAAAGATGATGAAGGATTCCGATTCATTAAATTTGAGCGAGTTTCCTTAATTCAAGGCACAATTTCATCATAAATTGACCTATCTTGCTCTGCTCATGAACAACCTGAACAGCAGAGAGAGATGCAGCAAGTACCTTCGCATAAACCATATCAGAAAATTCTCCCCACAAATTTTGAAAACCAAAAAGATACTCCTGAATGGAGAGATTGCCTTGAGTGTAATGGCGTGCGGTATTATTCTGGTAACTAGCAATCTCATATTCCAACTAAAAACGGTGTGCAGTATTATCCTAGTAATAAACCTTCAACAAGTACTCTCACATAGTCTTCGCAGACTTATAGGCCCTCAGATTGAGCATAAAAAGAGAATCGACGAACCCTAAGATCAAGGACATCACAAGTGCATCTTTGACCTTCCACTTAGCCAACTCCTTAGGCTCTGTAGGAGCTGGATCACTACCGTCAATATGGCCCCACAACTCTTTTCCCATAACAAACAATTGAAACTGAAGTTCTCAAACAGAATAATTTTTTCCAGTAAACCAGACCCCGAAAGGCTCGCTAGAAGACATGATGAAACCAAAATAGAATCAGAAATTATAAAACCTGATAAAGGAGTAATAGGCCCACCAGATCTGGTGGACAGCAAGCCCAAGTCCACCAAACTTGTTGAACCTCAAGCCCAAGCCCACCAAACAGCAACCTTAAGAGCCCACAATTACCAGTCCACGCTCACCGCACCAGAACCTGCGAACAACACCAAATCCCCGACAGCGCCAAATCACCGGAAACACTCCTCCAGAACCCGTCGACAACTACCACAGATCGCCGGGAACACTCCAAGATTGCACAGAACGTGCCGACCACCGGGTCGAATGGTATTTCATGAAATACGTGCTTTGTATTTCATGAAAGTTTCCAATTCCAAAGACTACTGGGTCAAAACTAACTTCCAGAAGCGAGCGTTTGCTAGATCATTTGCTGGAAGGTTCGATTGGTAAAGCTTCAAAGAGCACCGTTCGCTAGGCTGTCCGAACGGTATGTTGCTTTACAGATCCAGAGACCACCGTTCGCCGAGCAGTTCGGAGCACCGTTCGAACACTAGTTTTCCAGAGTTCACTGTTCGCTGAGCCTTTCAACGGCGCTGTCAAGAACTAGTATTCAACCTAGTTCCGTTCAAACGGTGGGTTGGACCGTTCGAACGCGGCTGCGTTTTTTCCATATTTGGGTCTCCTAATTGCTCTAGTAAACCTAGTTTTCAGAAGTCTATTTAAAGGGCTCTTAGAGCACGATTTTCTAAGAAACTAGAGGTAGTATTTTCAAAGAGCTTAGAGCTTAGTTTCTTTGTGCTAAAAGAGAAATTTGTTATATGGTCTTTCAAGTATATTTCTCTTAGAGTCTTTGTTGTAAACTACAATCATTCATTAACAACTGAAGTTTACCGGAGTTTTGGTAAAGGAGATCAAGTAGAAGAATTGTCTAGAGGTTCTGAGAAAACTACTGCAGTAGCAGGCAAGTGGGTCACTTGTCTAGTACAAGAGTGTTTCGAGTGTTTCAATTGCAAAGGTTTAGTAAGTATAAACATGTTGTAATTTCTCATTCTTCTATAGTAGATTGATTTCTTGGGTTTGGCTACCCCGGAGTTGTTTAATTTTGAAGCGTTCTTCCAAAGGTTTTCATTTCGTCACCAAATTACTTGTGTTGATTGATTTATCGCTTTCATTATATTTGGTGAATATTCGTGAGGTTGCTTAATTTTAAATTCCGCATTAGTTTGGCATACACGGATTCACCTATTGAACCTCCCTTCTAGGTGTTGTTGGAGTCTTAGGCTATATTTTTCGCAAAGGCCTTCAAGGTTTTAGAGAATTCAAGTTCCCAATAGGCTCATTTGTAAGCATGTTTGAAGACCATTCATATGGAGGTGTTTAACAAGCTCATTTGAAAGATGTTCGAGCGCAATGAGTATTGAGCTAAATCAGAGACACCCGGTCATAGGACGTACGAACGCCATTCAAGCGTTGGCAGTGGTAAAACTGTGAAACCATAGTATGCGTTCAAATGCGTCATTAACCCGTTAAAACGCCACGGTCTCAGTGCTTTTTCTAAACCAACTTGCACCTTAAACCACGGTTTTACCAAGGTCTATATAAGCCTTATAATTCACGATTTTCAACAAAACCTTAGGCCATTATTTTGTGTTCTTAGAGAGAGCTTTTGTATCCCTACGCCTTAATTCTCTTATCTCTCATAGACTTCATTGAACCACACAAATCAAACCTTCAGTCACCAGAGTTCCAGGTTGTAGAAGCTTGATAGCAAAATTGCAACAATTTTGGAGCTATAGCGATAGGAAACAAACGAATCATTTGTTGGGGTACACATCGGGTTTTTACTACAAAGTTTTTGTAAGTATAAATTGATTGTAAATTGTTCTTCTATATAGTTGATAAGTTTCTTGGGGTTGGCTGCTCTCAGAGTGATTTTACTTTTGAAGAGTTTTTCAAAGTGTCCACTTCATCACCAAATTTGTATCTATCTTATTTTATGCTTTGTTGGTATTTGGTGATCTTGTGTGTGGTTGATATTTTAAAATTGCTAGTGATTCTTATGACTATCAAGAAAACAAACACCTATTAATTCCTTCCCCTCCAACCAAACCCCCCCCCCCCCCCCCCCCCCCCCCCCCCCCCCCAGCGGGTGTTATATGTGTCGTTTGGCTTATGAAATTTCATAATTAGCCCTTGAAGATAGAGGTCCCTTTATCTACATTTTTTGCATATTTTACTTCCACCGCACTATATTTCAAACGAGCCACTAGGAATGGATTAATATCACTGTCAAGTCCCTAGCTCATGTAACTTTCATTATCTTAATTTCATAATTATGTTGGACTTTAAAACAATTTTTCAAAGCACTAAATATATATTTAGATATTTTTATATATATAAGAATACTTTGAAAAATCTCACCGGTTGGTTTTCTTTTAAGTCCAAATCAACTGAGTATACTACTCTCTGTTTGAGATTGGTGGATTTCTTATTGAGCATCTACATATTCTACTCATTATACATGCAGCCCTTTATGGGGCATCAACGGTTGACATCATCAAAGTTTATATGTACAATAAATAAACTATATAAACCTCTCAGGTCGAAGGACAATAAGCAAATTGTGATAGAACAACCTTTCAACTGGCATTGATCACTCCATAAGGCGTTCTTGATATTAGATCCAATTTAGTGTATGTACTTGTTGTCAAAAATATTATTTGAATGGCTGAATATAGCCTTGAGTTCTGTCCATTATAAAGACTTTACATGAATGCTATACATGGAAAGAAAATAAAGTAAATAAAGTCCCGCATGATTCTAACCCTATACATACAAATCATAATCGGGCAAATATATATGCCAACTATACAAAATAAGAGATGGAGAAATAAGGAAAGAATAAGAAAGAAATAAGGAACAATTATGGACAGCACAGCTGTCCATTGACAGCCCCCCTCAAATTGATGTAGGGTGATCAACAAGCATCAATTTGCCACTTAGGAAGCAATGTCGATGACGGGTGAGCGCCTTGGTGAAAATATCCGCAATTTGGAGATCAGTGGAAATATGTGGAAGAGAGATAATCCCAGCTTCAAAGGCTTCCCGGATAGAGTGACAATCCACTTCAATATGCTTGGTGCGCTCATGATAGACAGGATTGGCCGTGATCTGAATAGCACTGGTATTATCGGCATAGAGAGGTGTAGGGTCGGTCTCAACAAAATCTAACTCAGCAAGCAAACCACGAAGCCAAATGATTTCTGAGCAAGCAAGGGACATAGCGAGGTACTCAGATTCCGTAGATGACTTAGAGACTCGGTCTTGCTTCTTACTTTTCCAGGAGATCAAGGCATCACCTAAGAACACACACCAACCAGTGATGGAGCGACGAGTATCCGCACAACCAGCCCAATCAGCATCACTATAAGCGGCAAGATGAGTAGAATTGTGGCAGGAAAGAATAAGCCACGGGCAGACGTACCGTGAACATAGCGTATAATTCTTCGGACAGCAGCCAAATGTAGATGACGAGGAGTCTGAAGAAACTGGCTGACCTGCTGAACAGCAAAGGAAATGTCCGGTCTAGTAATGGTGAGATAAACAAGGCTCCCCACCAACTGCCGGTATAGGCTGGGATCAGCAAGTAAGTCACCTTCATCTTTGCGAAGCTTGACATTCAATTCCATGGGAGTATCAACAGAAGAAGTCTCTTGAAGACCAGCTGTAGCCACCAAGTCACTAGCATACTTATGTTGATTGAGGGAAATGCCGGAGGGACCACGATGCACCTCAAGACCAAGAAAATATGTGAGAGACCCAAGATCTTTCATATGAAATGACCCAGAGAGATGAGTTTTGAGCTGGTCAAGTAAAATAGAATCAGAACCAGTGATCACAATATCATCAACATAGACCAATAGAAGAACAATACCCATGTCCGATTTCCGAAGAAACAAAGAGGAGTCATACTTGCTCTGCTTGAATGAGAATTGCAATAAAGTGGTGCGAAATTTATCAAACCAGGCCTTCGGAGCCTGTTTGAGACCATAAAGAGAGCGACGAAGCTTACACACGTGTGAAGTCGGAGATGAAAACAAGCCTGGAGGTGGCTTCATGTAAATACATTCTTTCAGATCCCCATGGAGAAAAGCATTCTTAACATCCATTTGATGTAGGGGCCAATCATTAGAAGCAGCAAGGGCAAGAATCGTACGAACAGTTGTCATTTTAGCCACTGGAGCAAAAGTTTCTTCATAATTGACACCATACTCCTGATTATTTCCAAGAGCAACAAGCCGAGCCTTGTAACGGTCCAAACTTCCATCAGATCGAACTTTGACCGAGTAAACCTATTTGCATCCCAGAGGCACAACAGTAGGAGGACAGGGCTCAATGTCCCAGGTGTGATTGGCCTCTAGAGCGGCAATTTCTTCCTACATAGCCTGTCGCCAACAATCATGCTTGGCAGCATGTGAGTAACAGTTGGGAATATCAAATTGGCCAATGTAGCAGTGAGAGCTGAAATAGAACTGTCAACACTGGAAGAAGAAAAACCATACCTATCCGGAGGTACAGACACTCGAGAAGAGCGACGAACCAAAGGCACAGTAGGTGCTGTCACGGACTGAATCTGGAGCGCGGTAGGATCAGATACTGGGTGAGCAACCGGAAGAGACTGTGGGCGGGAGCGTCTTGTATACACCATACCTGGTTTAAATCGGGAACTAATAGGAGGAAGATCTGAGGGCCACTCCTCAAAGGAGGGAAGAACCACAGTAGAGGTCGATGACAGAGAGGACACAGGAAAGAAAATGTTGGTTTTCAAAGAAAATAACATTCCTAGAAATACGAGTACGATGTAAGATAGGATCATAACAAACAAATTCCTTTTGACACACATTATATCCCAAGAAAGCACAGCGGACAGATTGAGCAGATAATTTATGTCGCTCATGAGGAGGTAAATGAACAAAGCAGACAACCAAAAATACGAAGATTATCATAACTAGGTTGCTTAGCAAATAAGCGGAAATAGGGAGACTCCATATGTAGAACTTGAGTAGGTAAACGGTTAATCAAGTGAGTAGCCGTTTTCATAGCCTCAACCCAAAACATGGACGGAACAGAAGATTCTAACAAGAGAGTACGTACCACATCAAGGAGATGACGATTTTTGCGTTCGGCTACTCCATTTTGTTGAGGAGTGGATGGACATGAACGTTGATGAAGAATACCATTAGATGCCAAGAAAGCCTGAAACTCAGTAGACAAATATTCACCACCGGAATCGGTGCGTAATGTCTTAATAGAAGAAGAAAATTGATTGGTAACGTATGCAAAGAATTCAGTAAAAATACGAAAGACCTCAGATTTAGAGCGAAGAAAGTAGACCCAAGTAAATCTGCTATGATCATCAATAAACGTCACATAGTATTTAAATCTTTCATGAGAACTCACTGGGGAAGGACCCCAAACATCACTATGTATAAGTTCAAAGCAGTGAGATGCCCGACTAGCATGCAAAGGAAAGGGAAGAATTTTGCTTTTACCAAGTTTAAGAAGCACACTCAAGAGAGAAAGAAGAACTGTTTTTATTACCAAGCAAACCAGAATTCAATACATGAGATAAAATCTGAGTATTGGGATGGCCCAAACGACGATGCCACACCATACTAAGATTGGAAACATTATTACAAGCAAAAGACTGAATAGAAGAAACTGGAGACGAAACTGGAACAGGTAAAAATAGTGGAAACAAGCGCCCCACTTTAGGTCCCTTCGCGATCTGCTCCCCCGTTACCTGGTCCTGCACAACACAACCATCACCAGAAAATTTAACATCACAATTGTTTTCAACTAATTGGCCAACGGAAATAAGATTTGTGGAAAGCTGAGGAGCAAGAAACACATCAGTTAGCGTAGGAGAGGCATCTCCGACAGCAGCTATGGGTAGAGAACTGCCATTGGCAGTCTGGATGACAGAGTGACCA
The DNA here is from genome assembly GCF_958979055.1 of Alnus glutinosa. NCBI lineage: Eukaryota > Viridiplantae > Streptophyta > Magnoliopsida > Fagales > Betulaceae > Alnus > Alnus glutinosa. Next base: position 19,642,312 of record NC_084893.1, on the reverse strand, counting down.
GCATAGGGCCGAACATGACGCAAAGCAGTATGAGTAGGAGTCATGTGATTAGAAGCGGCCGAGTCCACATACCAGAGGTTAGGAGAAGTGTTACCTTGAAACCCCATGGCGGATAAGGCGGAGATCAGAATCTGTTGTACCATTGCTGGAGTGCAAAAATCTGGTGCAGGAGGAGCGGCTGGAGCAGCAGCAGGAGGGGGAAGAACTGAAGTCTGAAATGCCTGGGCTGGACGATTCGAGGGACAAATACGACACTCCTTGATAATGTGACCCTTCTTCTTGCAATAAGAGCAGAATTTCTTAGGACAATTAACAGCAATATGTCCAGATTCCTTGCAGCAAAAACACTGCAGTGTCCGAGAATGGAGAGGTGGGCCACGGCCTTGGGCAGAGAAGGCCACAGTTGCAGCCCCAGAACTGCCATGAGATTGCTCCAAAAGAACTTGAGTACTAAGACGTTGTTCTTCACGAAGTAACTCACCAAAACAAACATCAAGAGAGGGAACCGGAGAGCAATTCAGCAAAGAGGAACGAACGGATTCAAATTCTGGGCGAAGTTTCATAAGAAACTGATCACGCTGGGTAGCAGCGTGAAGCGATTGAATGGTAGAGAGAGCAGCAGCAGGAACATCCGCGGTAACCAAGGCAGCATATTCATGCCAAAGAGTTAGAAAACCCGAGTAATAGTCTTGGATGGAAAGACTATTATGCTGAAACATGGCAATTGCATGCTCTAACTGAAATCGACGAGCATCATTGGCTTGAAGATAAACCTTCTTCAAATAAGCCCACATGGCTTGAGCAGACTGATGAGGTCGCAGATGAGTGACAATGTGAGACTCCACTGAACCAAGAAGCCAGGACATGATACGTGCATCAAGCACAGCCCAGGACGGAGAAGACCCGTCACCCTTCAATTTCTCAGAAGCCGACCCAGATTCAACATCCGTGCCATCAATATGACCCCAAAGAGCTTTACCCTTGAGAAAAAATTCAAACTGGAATGCCCAGGTAGCATAATTGGTGCCTGTAAACTTAACACACACAGGAGCAGAATCCATAGAGAGCCCGAGAGGAGAGAATGACCAAGAAAACCACCGAGAAATACAGCACCGACTACCCAGCAGTGACCGAGAAACAAGAAACCAACCACCGAGACCGCAAACAGAGGTAGCCAAGAAAACCACCGAGAAAACCACCGAGAAAGACAGAACCGCGTGACCGAGAAAAAAACACCGAGTAGTGCCGAGAAACAGAACCCACCGAGACTTCAAACAGAGGCTGCCGAAAACACCAAAACAAGCTGCAGAAAGTCGTTCCGAGAGACTTGAGCCAAGAAAATTGTGCCGAGATGGACAGAGCACCGTGCGGTGAAAAACCAAAAAAAAGAACAGAAAACCGAGAACCGAAAAATTGTAGAAAAAGAAACTTAGCAATTTAGCTCTGATACCATGTCAAAAATATTATTTGAATGGCTGAATATAGCCTTGAGTTCTGTCCATTATAAAGACTTTACATGAATGCTATACATGGAAAGAAAATAAAGTAAATAAAGTCCCGCATGATTCTAACCCTATACATACAAATCATAATCGGGCAAATATATATGCCAACTATACAAAATAAGAGATGGAGAAATAAGGAAAGAATAAGAAAGAAATAAGGAACAATTATGGACAGCACAGCTGTCCATTGACACTTGTTACATTTTACACCCACTTGTCTACTTAAGGTCACTACCTCAATGATGAAGTAAATCATCCTATCTGATAACAGTACAACAACTGTAGACTTAAGCGGTATAATAATTAGTTAGTATCCACAACCTAAAACAATTTTGGGTTTACAAGGGACTGAAAAATCATTCCTCCATGCATTTGGTTCATTAACTCCAGTATGATTTTTCTACAATGTTACCCAAACAAAATCTATGCAAGACATTTCATGTCACAATTACCCATAATAATTGTGCATGTGGAAATAAAATTTATTATCAAATAATAAATTCATAAAATTTGTTTTTGAGGGCATATAATTCTAACAATACGTGTAGAAGATGGTGAAAAAGAAATGCAAGACAAAAATGCAGAATGAAGTGTATTTTGGTTTTATCAGTATAACGTCCCACTTGAAAGACAAAGCCTCCCTTTGTATGGGTGTGTGTTCTTGTCTGTGTATCCTCTAGAGACAGATTCTATCAACTTTTTTTATTTTTGTTTTTCTTCATTTCCTTCTCTATTTCTCCCCAAAAAAATTTAACTTCTTCTCTTCTTACAGAACTACGTGCACTAGATCTACAAACAGGTTATTTTACTTTAAGACAAATTAAAGCTGCCACCAGTAACTTTGACCCTGCAAACAAGATAGGCGAAGGAGGCTTTGGGCCTGTTTTCAAGGTAAGTATGGATTATTGGTTTTTAGCTTTGGTAAATGTAACCACTTGCAAGACTTTGGCAATGCCACCGGCTTAAGCACGAATGCAAGATAAGTACTAGTTAGTCGTAGAAAAATCATACCTAAAATATGATTCTTGAATTGCTTTTCTTGATCTTAGGGTGTACTATCAGATGGTGCTGTAATTGCTGTTAAGCAGCTATCCGCCAAATCGAAGCAAGGGAACCGTGAATTTGTCAATGAGATAGGCATGATTTCTGCATTACAACACCCAAATCTTGTGAGGCTTTATGGATGTTGTATCGAAGGAAACCAGTTGTTACTAGTATATGAGTACATGGAAAACAATAGTCTTGCCCGTGCAATTTTTGGTAAATCCTTCACTAACATCCACCTTTTTACATATTCCAAGTGTAAGAATAATAGCAGAAAATCTCTTTCTCTCTCTTGGTTTCCAATTTAGGTCGTGAGGAAAACCAGCTACACTTGGATTGGCCAACAAGGAAGAAGATATGCTTGGGAATAGCAAAGGGATTAGCTTATCTTCATGAGGAATCAAGGTTGAAAATCGTTCACCGAGACATAAAAGCTACAAATGTGCTCCTTGATAAGGATCTAAATGCCAAGATATCTGACTTCGGTTTAGCTAAACTTGATGAAGAAGAGAACACGCATATCAGCACACGAATTGCAGGAACAATGTGAGTTCTCTCTCTCTCTCTCTCTCTCTCTATCTATCTATCTATATATATATATATATATATTCCCCTTCATTTAGCTTCTCTAAATGTTACTTGTTTCTTGTATGTCTGAGTTTTAACATGGGCACTAAAAACATTGAGTAATCATTTCTTTCTAGTGGAGTATGTATCTGATAATAGAGAAATGTATATAATTAGTTTGGATTTGATATAATGTGTATAATATGTAACCCTACTTTTCCCAAAAGAATAAAAGACGTAATATACCAACTATATATATGACTATTCTGCATCTGATTTTCATAGAAGCAGCATATTCTATTTAAACCCTGAAATTTTCATATTGACATTCAATATTATAGCAGTGACGTTATGTAATGGGTTGCACTATCATTTATATACAGTGGCTAATCTGTGAGCAGAAAACCTTATACTTGGTATATCTTTTAGATGCTTTTCTAATGGGTATAAGAAGCGTGTCTTAGCTGTCATTGACGAATGCCTAATGACACATGTACTCACTGTTCTAATCCTGTCTGCTTTTTTTCAGTGGTTATATGGCTCCTGAATACGCAATGAGGGGTTACTTGACTGACAAAGCAGATGTTTACAGCTTTGGAGTAGTTGCTTTGGAGCTTGTTAGTGGGAAAAGCAACACAAATTACAGACCAAAGGAGGAGTTTGTTTATCTGCTGGACTGGGTAAGCTATATTTGGGACATTCTTTCATTTCTAAAGGATCTTTTTGTCTACACTTCTGACTGTTATATGTAGCATTTGCATATTTATATCACATAAGTTCAGGACAGAGAAAATGATATTTTTATTTTGTTCATAAGAATTCCCAAAATCATTAAAAGGAATTTTAATTATGTGTTTTCTTGGAAAGCTATAAAATTCATTTGAGTGGGACAAAAACAACTTACCAAAATGAAGTTTACACAAAAATTAAATATTGTTGTTTCAATGTGGGATCTCATCAAGGAAACTTCTCAAACCTCCTTTCTCGACATATTTGTGTTAAATTTTTGTATCCATATAATCTTTCATGCGTTTCATCTTCTCTAACTTGGCAAGAAATGCAGAAGTTCATGACTTTTTTTGCTTTGCTTCTTTTACATGTGATTGAAGGCCTATGTCCTAGAGGAGCAAGGTAACCTGTTAGAGCTTGTGGATCCAAAGCTCGGTTCAAGCTACCCCCCCGAAGAGGCAATGAGAATGCTCAATTTGGCTCTCTTATGCACCAACCCCTCTCCCACTCTCAGACCATCAATGTCTTCCGTAGTAAGTATGCTTGAAGGAAAAATTGCAGTTCAAGCACCAATAATCAAGCGCAGTGAAACAAACCTGGATGCAAGGTTCAAAGCCTTTGGGAAATTATCACAAGACAGCCAAACACAAATCTCTACATTTTCACAAGATAGTCAAATACAGAGAGAAATTTCAATGACTGGGCCTTGGACTGATTCATCCGTTTCTGTCCATAGTAAGGATGAGACCCGAGACCATTCTTCATCGAGCAGGCTTCTTCAGGATCTATATGATGTAAATTTAGATTAACTGATTAATATATAAGGAGAAGAACAAATTAAGATTATGGTATTCTTTTCTTATTTTGGTTAGATTCTTACGTAAATTTAAGGAGCTATTTGACAATTGTTTATACTGTTAGAAAAACAATAGAGCAAAGATGCTTTTAGATTATTTAGCAGATTCGTATAGAGAAAGTTACATGAGTTTGTCTTTTAATGAGATTCTGTAGCACTGATGACATTCTGCCTATTGGTTTATTGCATTATAAGTCTTATGAATATTTATTTATTAAATTTTAATACTCTTTAGACCAATCATTAATATATCTCCAAGAAATTCTAGAGATTCTAATAAATGCTAGAGATTTTATCCATAAAATCTCCACATTCGTCGTGGCAGACGACATTCCTGGTCCGACCAGTAGTCTTCGGCTACCGAGAATCAAAGAATGCATGCCCGGTAAGATGATTGATAGACCTTCCTGGATATAGAATATTGTATCCGAACTATTGTCCATCTGACCGCTCCGCTACGGCCAATGTAGATCTACTCGAGTTCAATTCGACCGTAGCCCCCTTGGGCTTGGGAAATGATAATTTCCGAACAGGATTCAAATAAGAATCCTATATTTTTGCATGAAGGTGAGGGAAGGTGAGGGTTGAGTTCCTGTCAGAAGATGGAAAAATCAGAGACATACAGTTCAAGCCAACCAATCCGCTTTGTGGAAACCTTTCTGAAGAGCGCTCCTCTTCTTGCCGGATTCCAATCAGAATCCCAAGTTCTGAACGTAAAAATGAACAAATTGTAACGGGTATATCAGTAGTGTATGGGCTGGGTTATTAGTAGTGGGTAGAATGGGCTTGGCCCATTTCAATTAGTGGAGTCTTTAGATAAGGGGTATGTCTATATAAGGCCTAATAAAGGAATGATAAGATTATGAAAATGAAATTAGTCACTATGTTGGCCTAGAGATTATTCTCTCCTTTGCTGACGTGGCAGAGGTAGTTAGAATTCTCTGTGGTAGTTTCTTCGGTTTCTCTATTGCGAAGGGTTTTTTTGCGCGTGAGGGCGCGTGAGGGTTGTTCGGAGGGATTTTCAGGTGATCGGATTGTTTGGTTTCCCGGTGACGGTGATCTGTTGATACTGTTATGGCAAAAAGACCGAATCGTGGGCGAGGAGGGAAGAAGGTTGAGGTGATTAGAAATCAGTCTCGAGATTCTGTATCTGGTTCTGATGATCTTTCTAATCAATTGGATAAGGTGGGTTGTGTTTCGGAGGGTGATAGGGAATTGAATATACCTGTTGAGGATGTGAATTCCATCTCTTGTTTGGGGGATGGTAATACGGTTTTGTTGCCTTCTGTATCTCCCCTGGTTGATGAAAGTCCTGTTCAGGAAATTGTGCAGAATGTGCAGATTTCTGATTCTACGTTGGAGAATAGTAATATGCCAGAGTTGTCTATTCATGCTGATATGAATAAACAGTCTATTGCTCAGAATGATAAAAAGAGTATTGATTCTGCTCCTAAGCTTGTTCAAGATTGGAAACAGTTGTTCAAGTCGGTTAAATCGTTTGGGTCATTGAGTTATCATGAACCTGTTCGACAGAATGGTAGAGTGACGGTTCAACCTCCAAAGGAAGCTGTGGAAGCGGGAATCTTGAAATGGTCTGCTTCTCTAATTGGACAATTTCTTGATAAGCCATTGTCTTTTTTTGCTGTGAAACGTGCTGTGGATAATTTGTGGGCAGCATATGGGAAAGTTGAAGTTTTCTTGCTGGAAAATGGTCTATATCTTTTTCGGTTTGCTGATGAAAAAAGTAGAGATTCTGTGTTGGAGGATAAACTTTGGCATATTGCCAATAAGCCTCTCATCCTGAGAAGATGGACTCCAGGTATGCAGTTACTTAAGCTTTCCTTATCTACTGTTCCTGTATGGATAAAAATGCATAATCTGCCTATGGAGTATTGGAATCCTATTTGTTTGAGCTATATAGCTAGTGGGGTGGGTAAACCCCTTTGTGTTGATTCAGTTACTGAAGATCAGCTTAGGCTTGGGTTTGCTCGTATTTTGGTTGAGGTGAATATTGATTCTGCTTTTCCTAAAGAAATTGATATCTTAGGATCCAGTGGTGATGTGGTAAAGGTGGGTATTGAATATCCTTGGCTTCCTATAAAGTGTAGAAAATGTATGTCCTTTGGTCATGCCTCTCATACTTGTATTAAGGTTGAAAAGAGTGCTTGGATTCCTCGTAGGAAAGAGCCAGTCCAGCAGGTGAATGAACAGAAGAATGTTTCTGTATTAAATGAGAAAGTTAGTGAGGGTGTTAAATCGGGACCTTCTAATGTGGATCAATGGACTACGGTTAGTAGGCCCAAGAGAACACCTATATCTAGACCTATTATAACAGATAATAGTCAACATTGGACTAATTCTTTCCAATTGTTGGCTAAGGTGGATGGGATTAAGTATGATGATCGGGAAGTTAGGAAATCTAATGAGGCTTTTCAAAAGCTTATGGATGAAATGGAGGATCCTGCTCCTTCTTTGGATAAGGGGAAGGGTCAATTGGTAGAGAAGGAGGGTGATGGGATGAGAGGATTTTCTCCTCATTCATGAATCTTCTTATCTGGAATGTGAGGGGTCTGAACCACCCTTCAAAGCAAAAGGAGGTTCTAAGCATTTTAAGGGTTAAGAAGATTAGTCTTGTTTGCCTTATTGAGACTAGAGTTCAGGAGCATAAAGCTGGTTCTATTTTTTCTTCTATGCTGCCTGATTGGGAGTGTTGTTTCAATTATGAGAAGCATGCTTTAGGCAGAATTTGGATTTGTTGGAATAAAGCTGTAATGAGAATTTCGGTTCTTGATAAGAGTGATCAATGTATTAATTGTCTGGTTCATTCTGTTAAGGACAATACTAATTGGTTCCAAAGCTTTGTTTATGGGGCTAATAAGTCTGTTGATAGGCGTTCTTTGTGGCAAACTCTCTTTTCCATGAAGCTCCAGGTGTCTTCTAAGCCTTGGATTCTTTGTGGAGATTTCAATGTTGTGAGAAAGTTGTCTGAAAAATGGGGTGCAGATAGTCTGAATGCCTATGAATTGGAATTTGATAATTGTCTTAATAGTTTGGAGGTTACGGATCTTAATTTTAGTGGGTGCCTTTTCACTTGGAATAATAAAAGTGAAGGTTCGGGGTTTATAGCCAGGAAATTGGATCGAGTGTTGGTTAATGAAGCTTGGCTTTGCAACTTTGGTAGAACTTGTGTGGATTTTCCTCCAGGTGGTATTTCTGACCATTCTCCTGCTTTCATTTCAGTAGGGACAATGGTGAGTTTTGGTCCTAAGCCTTTCAAATTTTTCAATTATTGGTTGGAAAATAAGGATTTCATGTCTTGGATTTCTGATTGTTGGAGTCAAGATATCCAGGGTGTTCCTATGTTCAAGTTGTGTAGGAAACTCAAAGCTGTTAAAATAATGCTTAAGGAGAAAAATGCTGGTTGTTATGGGGATATCAGAAATAAGGTTTTGCAAGCTCGGGCTCATTTGGAGTTGGCTCAACTTGATGTTCTTGATTCCCATGGTAGTGCTGCTAGTTTGCTCAGAGAGAGAGAATGTCTGCATGCTTATGCGTCTCTTATGAGGGCTGAAGAGGCTTTTCTTAAGCAAAAGGCCAGAAATCAGTGGTTGCATTTGGGTGATCAGAATAATGCGTTTTTTCATAGAAGTATGAAAGGTAAACATGCTATTAATACCATTACTCATCTTTATGATGATCATGGTAATAGAGTTGAAGATATTGGTCGTATTAAGGAAGTAGCTGTGGAGTTTTATGAGAAACTCTTGGGTTCTTCGTCTTTGGATTTCTCTGATTTACATATTGCTCGGCTTAAGGAGTTAATTTCTCCTGTCATTTCTTTGGAAAATGCTACTGTGTTGAGTAAGGAGGTTACTGCAGAAGAAATCAAAGCTACTCTTTTTAGTATGAAAGCTAATAAGGCTCCTGGCCCTGATGGGTTTTCTGCTGATTTTTTCAAAGCTTCCTGGAATGTTGTTGGGGAAGATTTTGTTGCTACTGTTAAAAATTTCTTTGACACTGGATTTCTTTTAAAAGAGATAAATGCCACTATTTTGTCTTTGATTCCAAAGAAGCCTAATCCTTCGGGTATGGGTGATTACCGTCCGATTTCTTGTTGCAATGTCATTTACAAGTGCATTACTAAGATTCTCTCCAATAGAATGCTGTTGGTTCTTGATTCTTTGATTTGTAGAAATCAGTCTGCTTTTATTCCTGGAAGAAATATCTCGGAGAATGTCCTTTTGGCTCAAGAGCTTGTTAGGAATTATCATAGGAAAGATAGCAAACCTCGATGCACCTTGAAAATTGATTTGATGAAAGCATATGATTCGGTCAATTGGAAATTCATTATTCAGTGTTTGGTTTGCTTTGGTTTCCCGGAGAAATTTACTAATTGGATAAGGATTTGTATTACTTCTCCTAGATTTTCTGTTTCCATTAATGGTACCCTTGCTGGTTATTTTAAAGGTGCTAAGGGGCTTAGACAAGGGGATCCTCTTTCCCCTTATCTTTTTGTTCTGGCTATGGAGGTTTTCTCTAAGTTGATGCTGGAATATACTAAGGAGGGTTCTGGTTTCAAGTTTCATCATCGTTGCTCTAAGCTGCAAATTACTCATTTATGTTTTGCTGATGATCTACTTATTTTCTCTGAGGCAGATAAGTTTTCTATTTCCATCATCCAAGCAGCTCTTCGGGAGTTTGAAAGTTTGTCTGGTCTTAAGGCAAATCCTTCAAAAAGCTCTATGTTTTGTTCGGGTATTTCTTTGAGTTTGAAGACTGATTTACTGAATAGTTTGCAGATGAAAGAGGGAAAATTACCTGTTAGATACTTGGGAGTTCCTCTGATTTCTTCCAAGTTGTCTGCAAGTGATTGTAAGTCTTTGATTGATAAGATTTCTAATCGTATTGATTCTTGGACTTCTCGGAATCTTTCTTTTGCTGGGAGATTGCAGCTGTTGTCTTCTGTTTTGTATAGCTTGCAGGTGTTTTGGTCTGGGATTTTTATTCTTCCTAAACAGATCATTCATGAGATTATTCAGAAGTTTAATCGTTTCCTTTGGAATGGTAAAGATAGTGTTTCTGCCAAGGCTAAAGTGGCTTGGAGTGAGCTATGCTTTCCTAAGAAGGAAGGTGGTTTGGGGTTAAAAAATTTGGAGGTCTGGAATATTTCTTCTATGCTTAGGCATATTTGGATTCTTTTTGCTTGTGCTGGCTCTATTTGGGTTGCTTGGATCCAGACTTATTTGTTGAAAGGTAGGAGTTTCTGGAGAGTTAAAATTCCTTCTGATTGCTCTTGGTGTTGGAGAAAATTGCTTAAACTTCGGGAGTTTGCTAGAAAATGTATTAAGTTTGAAGTTGGGGATGGTAGCAATATTCATTTGTGGTATGATCAGTGGCATCCGTCTAGCATGTTGATTGAGAAATATGGTCCTCGGATTGTTTATGATGCTAGTAGCCGGTTTGATTCCAAACTTAGTTCTGTTTTGAATAACAGTACTTGGTGTTGGAAGCCTGCTAGGTCTGAGGCTCTTGTGGAGATTCAATGTCATCTTCCTGATGTTCCTTTAGGAATTGTTGACAAGCCAGTGTGGCATATTGCTCGTAAAGGTTCTTATGCTTGTTCTGACACTTGGGAGTTTTTTAGGGATAAGAAACCTGATGTTGTTTGGTGGCATTTAGTCTGGTTTCCTTTAGCTATCCCTAAGCAATCGTTTATCCTCTGGTTGGCTGTTCAGAATCGCCTTACTACGGGTGATCGTCTTCTAGTGTGGGGATTTCAAGGAGATGTTAATTGTGTTTTTTATAGACATGGTGTTGAAAGTAGGGATCACTTGTTTTTCGAATGTAGTTTCAGTTCTCGTATTTGGCTTGCTTGTTTGCAGCGCTGTCCGTTTATTGATCCTAATTCTGATTGGCAGAGCTTGTTGGATGATGGTTGTATTCATTGGAAGAAGAAGACTTTGGCTGGGATTTTGTGTAGGCTTGTTTTCAGTTCTGCAGTGTATAATATTTGGCGTGCTCGGAATGAAGTTAAATTTCAAGGGCATCCCAAATCGGAAGAGCAGATTCTGAAGTTGATTCTTTGGGAAGTTCGAAATAGAATTTCTGGCTCAAACAGGTTTAATAAGACTAGGGAGAATATTAGAATTTGTCAATACTGGAATTTAGATTGTTCTGTTTTGCATTAGTTCCAGTTTTGCTTGTTTTGTGGGTTTTGGTGTTTTTGTTTCTTTGTTCTGTTGGTTTTGCTGCTATTGAGATATAGCTAGCTTTGGTTGTATTGTTGTTTCGTTGTTCACTTTGGTGATTCGTTGTTGTTAATAATATTGCTTACTTATTCATCAAAAAAAAAAAATTAGTCACTATGTGATTAGAGATTTGCACTCTCAAATGTGCTTCAAGACCGGACCTCTCGAATGTGGCTCAATTAATAAAATTTCTTTCTTGTTCTTTCATAATTCCTCAATTTCTTTTATTTTCCATTTTTATTTTCAATTTCATTTACAATTCAGCAAATATAATCCCTAGAATTTCCTATCAACCAGAAAATCTGTTACAAATTGGTATCAAAGCCTTGATCCAGCCTATCCGGTACATGAAACCTAAATAGACGATTATGGCGGAAGATAAGAGTGACCAGGTCGGAATTTCACAGTGTGATGCAGACTTTGCAATCTCGGATGAATCGTCTCGAGGATATGATGGCTAAACAATTCGGATTAGGTGCAGCCTCTAAATCGTCTGTGCATCATTATGAATTTCAGCATCAGAATTTTGGAGGAGAAAATTCTTCTTCTCATGAAGGTTCCAGTTCACGTGATGGAATGTTCAAACCGACGTCAATCGAATTGGATGAAGAATCGTTAGAAAATGTAAAGGATGAAAAAGAGCAGCCGAGAGACCAAATAATTCCAGAAATTCCAGAATCTGAAACAGATCCGGTTGAAGACTCAACACACACAACAAATTCAGAACTAGCTCCGGCTGAAAATGCAAACCACTCACTGATTTCAACAACCGAGCCGGATGCAGACTCCTACCGTCCGTTCGTGAAAATTCCTCAACCAAAAAATTCCGACTCTCTTGTGAAGAAGACACATCCCGATCTGAAAATTATTTTGGATGCGGTGGACTTTGTTGTCCTGAAACACCGTTGGCAATGGAAACAGGTGGCCGACGTAGAGGATGCAGCGGCTGAAGCGGAAACGTCGAAATGTCGATGTCGCCGGAGCCGAGCCGGACAGAGAACCGGTTGCTCGAGAGGCCGAGCGGACAGGCCAGTACCTCGACACGGATCCGGTGGAAGGCCGACCAGCCGCGATGGGCGGAGGGAGCGTCGGCGGGGGAGGCCCTGTTCTCTCGACGAGTCCATTTCTGAAACTTGCCAAGACGAAGGTGAAACCGTGAAACGAAGAATCTGGAAGCAAGAAAGAAGAGCAGAATATGGAAACTAGCAAAACGGTGCGCTGAGAGGGAAATGACTTAGTGGAGTGGAAGGGTAGTTTCGGAAAGTGACTGCAAGCCGTCGAACTCAGTAGAAGCTCCTGGAAATTGAATGGGCTTAGGCACCCCTCATATCTTTGCTACGAGTCAAGGGATAAGCAGCTACAGTTGGTGGAATGGGTTGGATGTGGGCTAGCTTGGCTTTTTCTTGGCTTTCATTTTTGGGCTGGCAGTAACTTTTTCTAGGCTTTCATTTTTTCCCTCAGAGCGTTGACTGGGTGCTTGGAGGGGTCGGTATTGTAATGGGTATATTAGTAGTATATGGGCTGGGTTATTAGTAGTGGGTTGAATAAGTTTGGCCCATTCTAATTAATGGAGTCTTTAGATAAGGGGTATGTCTATATAAGGCCTAATAGAGGAATGATAGGATTATGAAAATGAGATTAGTCACTATGTGATTGGAGATTTGCACTCTCAAATAGTCAAATGTGCTTGGAGACCGGCCCTCTCGAATGTGGCTCAATTAATACAATTTCTTCCTTGTTCTTTCATAATTCCTCAATTTCTTTTATTTTCCATTTCTATTTCCAATTTCAATTACAATTCAGCAAATACAATCCCTAGAATTTCCTATCAACCAGAAAATCTGTTACACAAATTCAGTGAAGGGCTGGAGCCAACAGCCAGCTTGAAGGTGAAACTAGAACAGAGAGCAGAATATGAACATGGTGCAGTGCGGGTATACCTCAAGCTTGAATCTGAGCTGCTAGCTGGAGGAGAACATTATTTGAATGGGCAAGTATTATCTCATTCTTGACACAGTTGGTGTTTGGTCAATCCTAGCCTTTTGTAGACCTATAATTGTCCCCAGAGGAAGGCCAAGGATTGGATCTACTAGAAATTTTCTCCTTGATCAATCATTATCTTTCGGCTGGTACAGAAGCAGCTGAAGGGACGGCTTAAAAGGATTTTGATGAGAATGGTAACACAACAGAAGATCAGCCAATGTCACCACGTTTAATCTAAATAGGCGATGGGTTCATCCCTTATTTATAAAGTCTACAAAAAAAAAAAAAAAAAATCTAATCCTTTTCCTTTGGGTTTTTTAAGTTTATTTTGGAACTTTGAAGAACTTTACTTACAACTCTCCGATCTTTCATCACTTTTGAAATAAGGTACCAAAGCTTTCAAAATTGTCAATTTAGAGTATCTGTCTTTCAATTTTTTTCAATTTTAACCCTTTATTAAAATTTTTCATTAAATCTTATCAAAATTTTCAAAATACCTCCTTTTTTTTTAGGGAAAAAAAATTGCAAAGATTTAAGTGTTGGTCAAAATTTAACGGGATTTGCAAAAATACTCATACCAAAATATTTTAAAAAAAATTATAATTTTTTTAAAAAACAAAACGCATGAGTATTTTGAGAATTTTGTTAGGATTTAACGAAAAGTTGAAATTGAAAAAAATTGAAAGATAGATACTTTAAATTGAAACTTTTTAAAATTTGAGTACCTTATTTCAAAAGTGATGAAAGATCAAGAGTTATAAGTAAAGTTTTCCCTTAAAACTTCAATATGATACCAAAAAAAAACAGTAATGTTACACTCACTCATACTTCTCCACCCTTAGGTGGCTTTTTAAAACCATTATTAGATTAAAATTCAATAAAGATCCATATCAAAGCTAATAGTGGTTTCAAAAGCCACCTAAGGATGTGGAGAAATGGGTGTGGAAAAGTGGGAGAGTGTGTAGCATTACTCAAAAAAGAATCTTCATACTATAATAATATAGACATTAGTTAGTAAGAGTAATGATACTTTTCACACCCATTTTACACATGCTAACTTGACGTGTTTTAAGTGACTTTTTTTTTTCTTTAAATTGTTTAAAATAAAAAAAAAAAAAAATCACTTAAAACACATTATATTAATCCGTATAAAATAGATGTAATAAATGGGCGTAGCAATACTCATTATCTAAATCTGGGAAGATCAAGATTGTAACCCAATATTTTTCAAACCTCCAACCAAAAATAAACTAGGGAAAGACAAAACATGCATTAAAAAGATGTAAATACAAAGAAACAGAGGATATGGGTGTAATTTACATAGACACGTGGAATGGGCTTATTGATATAGTTTGAAACGGGAGGGTTTGAAGGTCCTAGTCGTTCAAGTGGGGCCAACTAACGGGTTGTTTGTGTTAAGCAACAGCACCGCCTCTTCCTCTCTCATTCCAGGCCGGTGGGGTGGTCAAACTACCCATTTGTTCGGTTTTTAATTTTTAAATTTTTAGGTTTTAGCTTTTATTCGTGAATAGTTTTTAGCATTTGAGCAACAAAAACGAATTCTGTAAAATTTGCCAAACGCACCCTCAAAAACTTCAATCCAAGAGAGGCTGGATTCTTTTTAAGAGATGTTGGTTCGATGTTAGATCGTTTTACAGTAACTTAATTTTCTACGATAAGACTACGTTTCTTTGGAGGTGTATTTGGCAAAGTAAGACTGATTTGAGAGTGACATTATTTGCTTGGACGGTGACGTTTAAGAATATTCTCACTACAAATAACCTAAAGAAGCAACATATCATAATAGTAGATTGGTGTAAACGCGAAAAAAAAGTGGAGAGTCTATTAATAATGTCTAAAAGCATATCCAGCAAAACTATCTAAAACCAAAACTTACTAATTTTTCTAAGTATACTCTAATACATTCTCTATTATGTTCTCTACTTTTTTAAAAAAATATTATATTTTGTTCTCTATGTTTTTATCATATTCTTCCAAAGAATTTACTTCTCTCCAACCCTAAACGGGTTCCAACTTCCGACTAAAGCAGGACTTACCTCTTTCAAATGGGTCATGGTCTTGCTCTGTTCCTCTCCTCTTATATTTTAACACCTTCCACCACTTTGTCATTCTAACATCTCTGACCATAATAGTTAAAGTAGCTATTGAAAAAGTACAGCTCTTTATTTTAGCTAATAATTTCTTTATATTCTCTCCAACAGATTCTTTATTCTACTCTCTACTTGCATTTAAATATTATTTTGTATAAAAAAAAGTGTGAAAGAAATGGGGAGAGAGCTATTCACACTAGAAGAAAAAATAAATTCTATTTTATCTATTCTGCTGGAGACGAAAAATGGCTCATAATAGTCAAATTTGACTATTATGAATCATTTACCTATTCTGTTGCAGATGTTCTGAAATCTGAAGAGCATCTCTAACAACAATAGTCAAAATAACTATTAAAAAAATACAAATTTCTTCTTAGCTACTGCTTTTTATATATACAGTCTAGTAGATTCTCTATTCTACTTTGATCTCTATCCTATATAAATATTATTTTTTTAATATTTTTTTTTTATTGTTTTCTTTTCTTTTCTTCCTCTCTCTCGTCTCTCTCCTCATCTCTCACAATTTTGGCAAGGGCATTGATGAGTCTAGGGATTTCATCGTCTGCTTCCATTTCATCCATTAACGGAGTTCTTATGAATTTGATCGGCGAGCAGAGAACTTGCATCAAACAATACGAACCAATAGAACTATAGAAGTCAAGGCTCCAAACGTATGTAGGAGTCGTAGGACCCATGAACACCAATCCCACAAACACATTCTCATTGAGTCAAAAAGTATAGATTCAAGAAAAAGATTACAAATCTGATAAAAAAAAAAAAAAAAAAAAAAAAACCTTGATAATAGTCAAATTTAACTATTTTGAACCATTTGATAGCCTACTGAAAATGCTATACATAGGCCCTTTTGCCTATACATTATCACACTACAAATTTTTTTATTATTATTTTCTCTCTTCCTTTCCTTCTTTAACACTCTCTCTCCATCTTTCTTTCACTTTCTCCTACACAAATAATATTTAAAGAAACTAAAGAATGGAAGAAAATTTGTTTGGATGTATATAGAAAAATGAATGGTTAAAATAGAAATTTATACTTTTTCATTAACTGTTTTGACTACTCTTGCTAGAGATGGAACTGGATCCTCTCAGTTGAGAGGAACTGAAGAAAAGCCAATTAGTTATAGAACTATATAAAATTATAAAAATACCCTCATGTATAATTAACCAGCTCCTCTCCAGTTGAAACTCAACCACGGAGGATCCTTTTGCACTAGAGATGGTCTCCATAGCTAATTTGTTGCAGAGCAAAAACTCTTCATAATAGCTACGTACATATAGCTAATATGAAAAGTTTGGCTATATTGCTGGAGATACTCTCACCGTACAATTGCTTGTAATTATGTAATACTATTTTCAGCCTCTTCGGGATAGGTTAGGTCATGCCTGGAAGAATTGTATTCCTGATTTTCAATATATTTGTTCTTTTTCTGGATGTGTTTATCTTCTATTACTTCTTATGCACCTCAATAGCCAAAAAAAAAAAAAAAAAGGTTCAAGCCAAATGAAATAAACTACAAAAGACAAACATACATATTAAAGAGTTCCGAACACAGCAAACAAAAGGAATCGATGTAATTGACTGACCTAAACAGACATTCAAATATTCACATGTGGTATTATATGTTTTTCGAGCTTGAGACTAATGACTTATATACACTTCGATTGCAAATTATGCAGCGGGTCAAACAATTAAAATTCAATGCCACAATTTATCTGAACAGAGAAGGAAGGTCGACCAACACTGGAAAGAGGAGTATCAACTCTCACAACTATCCCAGAATTCCCAACATTTCCATTCCACTTTGACCTACCAAGCTGCATAGCATATACGCCACAAGAAGGGGGAAATCAAATTCAAATATACTGGAAATTTAAAAGAAAAAAAAAAAATTGAAGAACAATATCATTACTCAATAAAGGTCCAATTTATAAGGTTCACAGAGAAGTAAAAGCTGACTGGCCATCATAAAAAGGACTAGCATTTAGCCAAGAATCAATAACATTACAGTAACTACATTACTGTCTCAATGACAAGAATTATTCTCAATTAATAAGTTAAGGAAATAATATTATATTGATCATTATAAGATTTATATCTTATGCAAGTCAAGTACTAAATTCCTTCTGAAATCAACAATTCAATAGTAGAGGTGAAAGAAAAGGAATCTGAACCAAAAACCCCAACATAACTCAATTCAAATATGTAGTACTAGAAGAATTGGAAGTGTATTCTATAGGCCTAAGCAAGTTCCAAGATCAGTATTAAGCAAGGAAAAGATAAACCTGTACACGTCATATACTTTACCAAAATCATGATATCTTATTGGTGATTATAGACCATCATATAAGATCCCAATTAATAGTACATACCTCAACATCACTGTTAAGAAACATTTTTTTAAGTAAAACATTATAGGTCCATCACTTTGCCAGTCAATAATATATTTAACTACTAAGTTCATTAACATTTTATGAAAATTATTCTCTTCAAATACTAAATCAAATTTACAACGCAAAACTTCAGAAAAGCAGAGGTGTTTTAGTTTTTGCAATTGTAGGTGAAATCTTATCCCCTTAATCAACATGGATGGCGAGCTACTGTGAAGGCAATGACTTACAGAGATGGACGCAAATGCAGAAGGATGTGTCACGAATGCACATCCAAATATCAGACTCAGTTGCTCCTTCACCGAATGAATAAGTTCCGCCCGCAACCCAGGACTGGTTCCACCAAAAGTGGGGCATAAACTGACCATGGTAAAGTTTAACAAGAAACATGTGAGCACCAAAGTTTCAAGCAAAAAGAATACAAGATGGAAGCAAAGGCATACCACTGATGATTTTGCGAAAACCGCCTACATATATAATCAATGTGCAGTGAACAAACCAAAATGGAAAAGAGAAATATGTAATCTGAAGACATAAGCAAACTGGCAATGTAAAACAGGAAATGAGAACATGGCTAACTTTAAGCTGGTCATGTAGCTTGGAACCAAAATGGTGGGTTTTCTTTTTTAATTGCATCCGATTGCGGCTTTATCTCTTCCTGGTAGAGCGTTAGCAGAAGGGCTCTCATTTGGATCTAAGATTATCTTGATAGGAGTATTCATGTGACGCTTAAAAAAAAGGCTAGATGGATAAATTACACCAACCTCCCTCGGGGTTTAGGAAAATGACAGGAACTCGCCTTCTATTTTCAGAAACATGCCCCCTGAGGCTGCTAATGGCTTACACTGCTAACGGAATAATAATAAAAATATATTTCTGCAAATATATGAACACCTTTTTAATATGACTAACTTGCCCTTGGGTTAGCCCTTGCACACATGCTTGAAGAAGACATCATGACCTGGAATCTTTCAGTCTTTGCTTCTTCCTCTCTTGCACCGGCTACAGAGATTTTTATCATTTTTTACATTGAAAAACATCTATTTTTTCTGATTTCCTTGTCATCTAACCAGTACAGTTAGTAATCATCACCTGAAATTACTTTTGATGGAAAACTAATTTTAAGAAAGACTACACTGTCACAATTTCTAACCACATGAGAGCATAAGCATGTCATAATGCTGTATCGATTATATGGATCAAGAATCTTAACGTACAATGTTTTTTTTTTCTGAAAATAGAAGGCAATTCCCTAATATTTCCCTCAACCTCGTGGGAGTTTGTTGTAATTTACCTTTACATAGAGTATTATATGGAAATACATTTCCTTGGACAACCATAAATGAAATATTTACTTTTAAAGATAAAAAAGCATGAAAAGTAACCTTCATACTGTACACTGTCCATCAATAAATAATAGCCTAAAATGCACTCACACCTCACCGAACTTTCATTAAGTTTCACTAAAACACCCTTAACCTAAATTTCACCGATTTTACTCAAACTTTTAAAGGGTCCAAATCAACCACTCTGTTAGTCTGCCATTCAAATTGCCAATGGCTCATGTGATAATCACGGGAAATTACACAAATCCTAACAATGTTGACTTGCACCTTCTTGAAAGTTTAGAGGTATAAAATTGACTAAAATTTAGTTTAGGGGGTGTTAGTGTAACTCAATGAAAGAACAGGAGGTGCTAATGCATTTTAGCCTAATACTAAATTACCTTTCCTACCCTCAATTAAAATAGGCAATGCATTTAATCTAACCTGAATTGGATGGTTGGCCTCACCATGAGACCAGATCTCTGCCAAGCCAAGGCTTGTGCAAGACCAAATGTAAATGACTTGTCAGGCCATTGAACCATCGGTGTGATGCGTGTTCCCCACTTATTCTGGAAAAAAAAAAATTCAAATAGTAAATCTTAGGTCCATTCACATACACGCCAATGTAGACTCATTAGTGAATTGTGTCAGAATCCACTTTAGATTCATTGAGAACATAATTTCACTAAGATTATTTTTCCGTAGCTTGTTACAAGTTCGCAATCTCACCTTGCAAGAAAAGCTGAATCTCATTTCTCCTGGATATTGACCCTGAGCTTGTAGAAGGCCCCCACAAATAGGTAGGAAAGCACTTGTAGTAAGCCCCTCACCAGATACATAGGTCAATTGCCCATTTGGAAACTGTAAATCTACAAATGACTGGGTAGAGAGAGAGAAGAGGAGAAGAAAATTGTATCAGAAACTTCACCCCAACAAGCTGACAATAAGACATGTTTCTTCAACTCTACTCATATCTTCATATTTTATTAGAATACTGCTATAACTACTCAAGACAGCTACAACTACAGAAATTGAATTTCAAACAATATGAGGGAGTTCATTCATGCCTTCACTAAGTCAATCAGTACTTGGTAAGTAGTGGATCTCCAAGAAATTTAAGTCATTAAATTTTTGCTGGTGAAAATTCATTTTCAAAAGAATAAAAATGATAGCATAACAATCAATACTTCAAGCATTGGCTCTCAAATAACATTACCCAGCATACTTTCCATGCAAATGTATACTAAACGATTGTCCTGAACTCCAATATCATTTTTCTAATTTATTTGCTTCGACTATTTGTGTAGAACGGTAGGACTTCAGAAGTTAACTATGACCAGTGGTACTTCTTTTGTTTTCTATCTTAACACTTATTAACTGATTCTAAATTCTATGAAAGGTTGTTTTTAGTTATCATAACTCTCATTCTAGCCCCTCAGTTGGCTCAGGATGTAATGGTAGGGTAAGGTTGAGTTGAGTCTTGAGTTCAATCATGCAGAGCAAAAGACTAAATGCTCTTCGCTGGACCTCTCAATTTCAATTTGATGCAAGGCCAGCCAGAAAGCAGGACCATCCAAATCCTATGAATAAAAAGGAAGCATCAATGGTAAATGAACTGAACATATAAATCCATTGAAAATTAAATTCATAACAGCTAAACTGTCCAAAATCTAGCCCTGTGAAGGAGGCATCAAAAAATAGATAATTTTGAACATATTAACTACAGTGTTCTCGTAGAAGTCATTTAACTTACACAAGCTAAGGGATTGAGGCAGAGCATTGACATTAACAGCCACCTTCTATGCTTTGACCACACAGCTGGACAAAGTGAGTGCATTCCGTTCTGAAGAATAAACAGACAAATATATAAGTACAAACCAAGGGAGAGACAAATTTGGAGAAGCATCTAAAAGATGAAACACCATCATATGGCAATTTTAGTCACGATAATTACAATAGAGTAACGATTCAAAGGGAAAAACAACGTAATCTTAGAGGGAACAGGATGCCACTGAATCTCTCATTATCATACATGGCACCAATACTTGAGTTCTTGGAGATAATGCAGCTTCACATGATGCGCTGCCCAGTCAGTATCACAAAATGAATTGTACTTTTGAAAGAAGTAACGATTCAAACAAGTGTTCTGGCCAACATCATTTAAAGAACATATTTCTAGTTAAGAATACAAGTTTCACACATTCTGTAGGAGGTGATTTGGTGGCTGTGGTAACGTTACATAAAATAATGTTTTCCCCCTTTTTAGAAGTAATAAATTGCATTAGACAAGTGAGAAGGGGTGCATCCCTAGTACAAAGGATGAATACAAGAGAAACACCCAACAAAAAGTTCAAAAAACTTAATGTTCAAAAAAAAAATTAGTAGAGAGAACTCAAGAACAAAAAAAATTAGTAGAGAGAACATTTCACCCCTCAAAAGTACACCACATTATACACAAAGGAATTGCTTTCCAAATTCCACGGCTACAGTGTAATTTTTTACCTATTTTATCAAGTTCACACATAAAGTTACAGTTAGAGCTCTTTTCTTAGCTTTTTCATAATCTTTTTCTTTTCTTTTCTTTTCATTGTGGCAACTTAGAATTTTAAGTTCCAGACAACAAGAGGTGGTTTAACTGCATTAAAAGTGCAGAGAAACTATTAATCAATTAAACATCCTCATTCTTTTTGACTCTTCTGTAGAAATATGAATCCATTTTAACACTAAGATGCCAGTGTACTATGTTATGAAGGTTATTAAAGAAGAGG
Source organism: Alnus glutinosa (assembly GCF_958979055.1). Taxonomy (NCBI): domain Eukaryota; kingdom Viridiplantae; phylum Streptophyta; class Magnoliopsida; order Fagales; family Betulaceae; genus Alnus; species Alnus glutinosa. The sequence goes on along the minus strand of NC_084893.1, from coordinate 19,620,768 downwards.
AGCCGTAGACATGTCAACTAGTATCATCATAATCATCAAAACAGGGATGGGACTTGGGCTTAAGCAAAGGCTAGGTAAGAGAAGTTGGGCAACAAAGTCCAACAAATTTATCAAAATCTAAAATCTGCCACTTGGCATGAACAAATTTTACCAGCTGGCCACGTCATGTTCCAGGAAAGATTCCAAAATTTTACCACCATGGATGTATTACAATGTTTGACCATTCACAAACAAACCAAAGCTTGTAATAAGGAGCTTAGCTTGCAATAAGAGGTTTTTCTTCTTTCTCATTTCATGATATTTTGGATCTTAGTTTTCTTTTTCCTTTCTTTTTGTGACCTCTTATATATTTCCCGTATACTAAGGCTACAACCTTTTCTTTTCTTTTTAATACTGCCAGCTCCAAATAGGGCTTACTACCAAAACAATTCTGGCATTATGGCAAAGAGGTCAGATGACTTTGGCGGAAAGAAGGAATTGAATGGTATTGTTGAATCAGGATAACATATCTTCTTCTGGCACGGAACATAGACATATAGCATCTTATGATCATAGACAGGGAGCGTTTGGGCAAATTTCTCCGAATATTTGAAGGCATAACCAGATTCAATATCATTTAAAAGTCATTTTATCACCATGGAAGTCAAAACCATAGAGAAAGCAGAAAAGCAGACACCCACAAAGTGACAAAAATGCCACCCTAATGAAAATGACAATGGGATATAAAAATTCTATATCGAAGTAAAGGCTAACATATCAACCCACAAACTAAAGGGCCACCTAATGTAAATTTTCTGAGTATATTAGGCAAGGCATCATTAAGAAGTTAATCGAGAATGGCATATTTGGCAACATTGGAGAATGTCTGAACATATACATGGATAAAAAAAAGATTAGCAGACATACAAATTCATAGCTGCAATTATTTATCTATCCCTTTGTCAGTGGTTGTAACATTGTCCTACATGCAACGGGAACTAGCAAATGGGAAGTCATACTCAGGTACTTAATATCAAATAAAATTCTTTTCCTAGGCCAAGTAAACCTAATAGAGAAGGGGAAAAGAAAAGTATGGTCATTGGATGGGTATTTTCATGCCAAAATCCTCCTTCCAGAAGCTTGTAACGATGGGCCAAACAATTGTTATGGCCAAAAACAAAACAATGGGTCAAGCAGTTTCTCATTGAAAACTATGTGAAGGAGAATCCATTACCACATGATAGAAGCAATCCTTAACTGCAAGCAGCCTAATACTAAAACTTCAAAAAACAAAAATTACTAAGATTAAAAAAAATACAAATTTGGTGAACGGTTCCTCTACAGGCTTCTTTAGCAGTTCTCGTGGCTTAAGGAAAGGGGACCCTTTGTCCCCTTTTATCCCCTTTGGTGTTTGCTCTAGTGATGGAGGCATTGGGTAGGACGATTTCAGCAACGGTGAGTGGAGGTTTGTTGTCTGATTTCTCTATGGGACTGGGGTTGATATCTCTCATCTTCCTTTTGCTGATGACACTTTGATTTTCTGTGGAGCCGACCCAAATCATCTTGGCAATTTACGAAGCTTGTTTTTCTTATTTGAAGCTGTGTCTGGTTTGAAGACAAACTTAGCCAAGTCATAATTGGTTCTGGTGGGAAGTGTTGATAATGTGGCTGGGTTGGCTTAGATTTTGGGATGTGGGGTTGAATCCCTGCCTTTGAAGTATCTCGGTCTTCCTTTGGGAGCTTTCTTTAAAGCCAAGCATATATGGGACGGTGTTATCGAGAAGATAGAACGTCAGTTGGCTAGTTGGAAACGATTGTATCTGTCCAAGGGTGGTATGATTACCCTTATCAAGAGCATCATTTCTAACCTACCTATGTACTTCATGTCCCTCATTCCTCTACCTTCGAGTGTTGCAAACTGTATTGAAAAGCTCCAACGTGATTTCTTATGGGGTGGGCTTCGAAACGAGTTCAAATATCACTTGGTGAGTTGGCAGAAGGTGTGTACGCCAATCTCTGAGGGAAGGTTAGGGATTAGGAATCTTTTGAGGTTCAATCATGCTCTCTTAAGTAAATGGCTTTGGCGATACAGGATTGAGAGAGAGGCTTAGTGGAGAGCGATGGTGAATTCTAAATATTGAAGTTCGTGGGGAGGGTGGTGTTCTAGTGAGCCTGTTGGGGTGTATGGAATGAGTTTATGGAAAAATATTAGTAAAGGCTGGGGGAAGGTCTGTAGTCACACCAGATTTAAAGTAGGTGATGCTCCAAGGTTAGATTTTGGCATGACCTGCGGTGTGGGGATGACTCTAAAGGATGCATTCCCAATTTTATTTGATATTGCTTGCGCAAAGGATGCTCCTATTGAGGCTCACATAGAACTTTCAAGAGGTGACATTCAGTAGAACATGAGCTTTGCTAGATCGGCTCAGGATTGGAAGTGGATGCCATTGTCTCGTTTTATAGGTTGTTGTATTTAGTAAGATTGAGACATGAAGGGATTGACAGGTTATGGTGGGTCCCTTCCAAAAGAGGGTTGTTTGGTGTTAAATCTTTCTACAATGTCTTAGGTTGTCTTGATAGTTTTCGTTTTCCTTAGAAAAGTGTTTGGAGGAGTAAAGTCTGATTGAATGTAGCCTTTTTTGTGTGGTCGGCAGCCCTAGGAAAGATCCTTACCATTAACAAACTCTGTCATGATGGATTGGTGTGTTATGTACAAAAAGAATGGAGAGTCTGCAGATCACCTTTTTCTTTATTGTAAAGTTGCTTGTGCCATTTGGAATGTCTTCTTCAAACGTTTCGGGTTATCTAGGGTTATGCCGAGACAAGTTGTTAATTTGTTTACTTGTTGGTGGACTGCCAACAGCACTCGAAGTGCCATTGTTTGGAAGATGATGCCTTTGTGCCTTTTGTGATATCTATAGCAAGAGAGAAACGATAGGTGTTTTGAGAACCGCAAGAGGTCTTTGGAGGAGTTGCAATCTTTTTTCTTAAACACCTTGTACCTTTGGACAATTGCTTATGTTTCTCTTTTAGTAATTAGTTCTCATGAATTCCTTGTTCTTTTTGCCCCTTCTACCTAGGCGGCTTCTCTTGTATACTTCACGTGTACATAGGAGTGTCTTACGCTTTTAATGATATTTCAATTACTTATAAATAAATAAATAAATAAAATAACAAAGTATGTTTTGTAGTAAGTGATAAATATTTTGTTAGAATCAAGTCCCAGGTTGTATACAAGAGGTCCACCTAAAAATTACAATCTAAAAATTTAATAGATCAGGAAAATCCAAAAAAGAGGAAGAGGAGACAATCTAAAAGGCAGCAATCCAGTCATATGATCTCAGAATATGGATTTCAGCTCTATCCTGTAGTAGGTATAGAGAGCTTACCAATACAAAGCCCAAGAATATTAGCTTATCTTCTACCCTGTCACAGACATTCAAACTTGTTGCTTTTATATTTATACACCTTATGCAGTTACTTATGCACTCCATGAGTCTTAAAACAAAACATAAAGAAAGTAGGGTGAAAGCTCAGGGAAGTATTTGAATCATTTGGGAAGGAACTACAAAAGGCTGACAACTCGGGATATCTCAGGAGGCTGATTCTCATTAGATCTCCATGAGACAGCATTCTAGCATGAAGTTTATGTGACCTTGTTCAAATATAATTGATGAACTGAGTCATCCATATAACAAAATAATGTAGGACAACTAAAGGTCATCATACCTTCCTATCGTAGCCATACCAAAGTAAATGCTGCTTTGACAAATGGACCGGCAAAAGAAGCGTTGTATCACGAACAAAGAGTACTGGACCAAGTTGGACAAGGAAGAGAGATGAACTCTCATTTCCAGATGTAGAGCTGCCCTGTGACGCCTCTACTCTCCATAAATCTCCCCTTGCAACCAAAGAACTTTCTACGTCATGTGTTCTGCTGTCATAGGTTGATGTAATATTAATGATCCCCTGCATCAAAAAAAAATGAAACAGTCATCAAATTTTTAAATAAAAAAATACGGTGATCAAATTCAAAAACAGTTGCATGCATCCCTCCTACCATTTACATCAGATAAAAAGCTCACAAATGAGACTGCTACAACAAACAATCTTTCGAAATGGGACTCTAGTTGTTAGATATCTAATCAAACCATCACTGGAATTCAGATCTCATTCAAAAACGAAAGAGGTTCTAATCATAGACAAGACCAGTAGCCATGCAGGATGGTCATAATAAATTTTACAAGTAGTTTCAGATGTAAATGAAATTCTAATGGCCATTTCTCAGGGAATTGAAATAATCAGGATTGTTTAAAACATCCTTTCTATTGCCTAGAATATATCACCTGACTAAATCTTGTGGAGAAATATTGATTTACTTTTCCATGGGAGGTAAAACATCCTTTCTATTGCCTAGAATATATCACTTGACTAAATCTTGTGGAGAAATATTGATTTACTTTTCCATGGGAGGTAGTCCGCAAAACAACTGCACATGAAAGAAAGCTTTTACAAAATGGCAATAGGACTTTATTAAATCAATGGAAAACTCAAATTCTAGTATTAACATAATAGCACACCAAACAATGCCAAAAAACTACCTAATCAAATGTGCTCAAAAGGTAATTGCCTGCTTATCTATATGATAATCTCCAGATGACAAAAGATTTTCCTGAAGGGAAACAAAGAACAAACGAATGAAAGATCAATCAACTAACTAAAAGTTCCATCCACCTTTTTTTTTATATGGGTAATAAAAGAAATAGCATTAAAAAAGCGTAAAAGCGTCCCTAAGCATACAGGTAGTAAACAAGATGGACACCCCAAAACAAAAGAAAAACAAAAAACAAAGGAAGAACACCCCAAAAAAACCCAAAAGACAGAACAAATGCTGCATTAAACCCCCAACCTCTTGCCTCTAACCTGACTAGAACCCGCACCCCTAGCATCGAAATTGATCGAGCATTCTAAATTCTTGACCTCTCTTTTCCTTTTTTTCTCAGGAGCAGAGACAAAGTGCTGCCCCTCATCAACTAAAGTCAAGAAATCCAAAAACCCCTTCTCAGTCCCCTGGAAAGAAATTCCCATCGTGCGAAAACACAACCTAACAACTTGCACTACCCTGTGGCATACAACAACCCCTCCCTCATGATAATCCCTTTTCGAATATTCACCCACCTCGAAGACCCAAGAAGACTGCTGGTCCCTCCAAGACATACCAAGTAAAAACTAGGGAGAACACCCATACACCGAGAAGAATGGCCTCGGTGAAAACAAAACCAACTGAAAAGGGAGAGGGAAGCCCAACACCACCAGACGAGGGCTGGCCTAGCGCCGTCGAGGACTGGTCCACAGCCCCGATAGGGGGCTGAGAAGGAACACCCAAAGATTGTGCTATCGGAACATTGATCGCCGCCACAGCCTCAACAATCAGAGAAGCGTCCACCTGTGCTACACTACCTTTCTTTGCTTTTCGGTAATATCTCTGCACCTGCTTGGAATCTAAAGGGTAGATGGGAGCCCGCACTCTGACATCACCGAACAAGACAAGCGGCTCTGAAAACTTCTCCACTACGACCGCCGGAGATGAAAGCTTCGGTGGAGAGGAAGAGGCGTGCACAGAAGACACTAGGAACTCAACTGACGAACAGCCCAAAGCTTTTGGCACCAAAGAAGAAGAACCAACAGTGACCACCGAAGATGCCGAGCCTAAAATCGTACCCAGACTCGAGCTCAAACCCACAGAAAATGCGTTGAAACCATAAACCGGATCAAGACCCGACTTAGTGGAATTTTTCGAATAGGGCCTACAACCCACCCTACTGGACCCGACCCTTAAACGCATCCAGCCCAACCCAAAACAACTCTTAAGCAACTGGCCCAATCCATTCCTACCCATTCTCCGCTTCAGCCCAGAAGAAAAATACAAGCCCAATTTAGCCCTATGCCCACAATCCCAAACTAGCCACGCTTCAAAAATATTAAGAAACTTCCTGAAAACCCCAAACTTCTGCATTGATGCGTCAACTTCAAGCTCACGTCATCCACCGCAACCCTCTTCTTCTTGGAGCACGCCAAATTGCACCCTCTAGAATCTCGAATCCTAGAGACATCAGCTTGAAGGTCTTTACCCAAAGGACCAAAAGAGAACCTCTCCATTGTGAAGCAATCCACCGCTTGCCAGATCGTCTCCAGCTCCCGACCCAGTGGAATGATCTTCTCCACCTTGCACCAGACCATCGTCGCCGTCTGAACCAGAGGCCCACCATCTAAGACAGTAGCCGGCGAGCACACCACCTCAACGAACGACAAAAAGCTCGCGACCTTACCCAAACTCTTCCCCACAGAGCGCCACTAGAAGATGAAGACACCACCGTGGTTTAAAAAAAGGCCAACACTTTGCTCAACTCCCCAGAAACACGACTCCAACCCCACCCGTCACGACCTTTAGGAAACAAAATCATTCCTCTCCGAACACCCACAGCATACACCGCCACCTCCAAGAACCGGTCGGATCTATTCCCACCTCTCCGAACAATGGTCACCTTTGAGCCCTCCCTGAATGAGTTAACGAAATCCTCAGAACCAAGATTTCGCAACACCTCTTCCACTATCGACAGCAACTGAGCAACGCAACGCGCGCCCACAGAACCCATCCTGAGAAACCATTCCTCTTTTCCACCACCCTCAACCCAACAGACCCTTTCACCACCGAGAAGATGAAAGATTTAGCTTCCACAAAGAACCAGCTCTCCATACCCAACCGCACACGACAACCCCCGAAGGGGTCTGCAGCAGCCGCGCCGCTCACATGGTTGATATCCAAAGTGACCCAAGCTTCCCAGAATTAACAGACGAGAAACTAACCAAAACCAGAACCTAGGCCACTATCCAAAGTCTCCTAAGCAACTATTGGTGCGACTAGCCTTGGATAAAAAAAAGTTGAAAGTTGCCGGAGAGTTGTGGTCGTTTCCAGCGAGGTTTGGCAGTCGCCGACACATTTCCCAATTTACTTGTGGTCTACAAATCTTTCTGTGACATTCAAGTTATTCAACTCCATTAATAGCCACAGCTGGTTCTATAGCATATGCCATAATGAAGTTCAGGAAAGTATTCAAGCACTACTATTGGGAGCGAATTAGAGTAAGCTACAGATTAATTGAAATTCTACCAAGGATTGTAGGAAAAAGATTTTCAAGAAAACTTCATATCTAGAGAGCTGTTTGGATACTTTAATGTATGGACACTATTCAAACTAGCAATCAGATTATAATCAAACAGAAACTCGAAGAATGAAAAAAAGTTAAGGATAGAAAGAATTCATGCAGTAGAAGATGACACTTTAGGGAACCAGGCTCAGTAAATTAAACACTCCAAATACCATGAATCAAACGTTGAACTCGCTATTACAACACGTGAGGTGTAGACAGTATAATACTTTCTTGGTAGGCAAAAACCTTTCAGTGAAAAGACTGGCCAATTTAAAAAACCATGTTAGGTTAGACTTCGATCAAAATAGAACCAATCCAGTAAACACCTAATCAAATAACTAGAAACCCGAGAATCAAAACTAGCACTCTCAAACCCTCATTCCCATCTTTGCATCACCATTATTGCACCTGCAATATAAATTATATCACTCCACACAGCAACAGGACAATCTACATAAAACCAACCTTGTTTATCCTGGTCTCAAAAAGCTCTTAACTCTTTGAAATTCAATTATTCCTATTCCTTCAATTCATGATCAATCTTTCACCCATCAACATCCTTGTTTTTACTAAGCTAATTATATAAACATTGTCTTGTTAACTGTCAAACATTTTTTACTCCATGGCATGGCCGTCACTTTTAGCCATCTTACACAAATCACCACTAATTTGGAAAGAAATTTTCAATCACACAACACCCAGAAGCGTTTATACCACATCATGCATCCCACTTATCTTAGCAAACACTTCAATCTTCCCCTCCTGAACAAAGTAACAGCTTCTTGCTACATCATGATCATCATTTTTCACTGTCCATTTATTTTTACTTCTATTTTTACTTAATTTACATAATTCTTGTGTTAGTCATTTTCATTTTGAGACTTAATTTACAAACTCTTATCTTTTTATGACTAAAATCCTAGCATTTTCAACCCCCCTTGCCCTTCTCCACTTTGTTTTTATAAGTAATTGGGAGGTGGATTCCATTTCTTCGTTCTTCAATCTATTGTATTCCATCAGATAGAGGTGGGCAAGAAATGCTTTGTTGGACCCTTTCCAAGAAAGGGTTGTTTGAAGCCAGATCTTTCTTCTTTTTTTATAAGCCCTTACTTCCTCATGATATTACTAATTTCCCTAGAAGGGGTATTTGGCAGAATAAGCCTCCCTCGAAAGTGGCTTTCTTTGCTTGGAAGGCCGCTCTAAGGAAGATCCTCACCATGAATAATTTAACAAAGCGACATTTCATAGTGATGGGATGTCGCATGTGTAAGAAGAGTGAGCAACTGCTAATCATCTTTTGCTTCATCGCGAGATAGCCATGGCCTTATGGAATTTCATCTTTGATCTTTTCGGGATAAAGTGGGTAATGCCTTGACGAGTGGTGGAGTTGGAGAGGACAATTTGGTAGTCATCAAAGTGTGGAAGTGTGGAAGATGATTTCGTCTTGCTCAATGTGGTGTATTTGGAAGAAAACAAAATGATCATCTGTTTGAAGTCTGTGAGAAGTCGGTAGTGAAGGTCTTTTTCTTCAAAACCCTTTACCACTGGACGGCTGCCTGTGGTTGTCTTCATATTTCTTGATCTTTTATTTTTTTTTGCTTGTTATGTGTATCTCTTGTATACTTCTTGTGTACCTGAGTTATACCCCTTTACGCTTTTAATAAAATTTGATTACTTTTTTCTAAAAAAAAAAATCATAAAGAAAACACCGACTTACAGTTCTGTCACTTCATTGCATCCAATCATGACTGCATATTTGGCTGGAGCACGTCTAAAGTAAAGAAGTTTGGAGTTGGCTTAAGTTATTGTTCAAGGTCTGTACAGGTCAGTCTTCCGGTTGATGCTCACGAGTCACAACACCATGGCTAATTTCTTATCTTAAAGCAACATTACTGTCAATTAGCACATATTGCCATTTTACATTGCAAAGTGGGAGGTCCAGAAACTAGAGTAGGCTTAATTGTGAGACACAGTCCGACCGAAGGGAACGAATTGTGACATACACCATTAAAAGAGCGTAATCAACTTCTTTCTTCCTCACCAAAATCCACTTAAGGGCTGCCTAATCTATCTCACTTCATCATTTCCAAGATATTCAATACCTTCACAAGCATTATATCAATATAAAACTTCTAATTTTTATTGGCTCTTAGCACTTGAAAATGTCACAAGCACAACCATTGCATAAAACAATGAATGAATTCAACTAAATAGCTTTAAAAACTCTTACCTGCGGTCTACCCAGAAGTCCTGCCGTCCTCAGATTAAACCCGGCAACTTCATCATCCAGCGACCCATCAGCACTACTATCATTCTCCGCAAATCCCAAGTCCCTCAGCCGCGCCGATAACAACCCAAAATCCCCTTGCCCAGTCACACCCACATCACTCCTCAGCCTACTCCCCTCCACATCCACCTGCATCACCGCCACTGCGTTCTCCTCTGTCCGAAACGGCACCGGAAGCCTCCTGAAAAGCTGCTGAACTAACCCATTCAAGCCCGCCCCGAAGTCCGCCCCGGCCTGCCCTATCCTATTCCCGATATCTATAATCGCTGATACTCCATTAATCCCCGAGCTATCGGCCACCAATCCGAAATCTCTTCTCCCGAAACTCTGACTCGGGAATTCGAGGTCGAAGAGCTTCGAGTTCTGGGGATTGGGCCACGGAAACGAGGGAGGGCTCATGTGAGACTGGATCAAGCCCGTGAATCCCTGCGCGAGCCGGTCCGCCAAGTCCTGACCGTGCCGCTGCACCTCCTCCCATGCCTCGAACGACCTCTCCACCGACATTCGTCGCAGAATACAACCTTTTCCCTTCTCTCTGGTCGCTCACACCCTCTTAATCCAAGCTAAAATTGATGTTCGAAACAGTGGATTTAGGGTTTTTGAGTGACAGAGCTCACAGGAACTGTAAAATTTGGGGGCTGAAATTAGGGTTTAGATCTCTCTAGAATTTGAAAGCGTGATTGGATTGGGAGAATCTGAGAATCTGAGGTTTAAACGGAGAGAATGGAATGGCAGGCGTTGCACAGAGAGAGAGAGAGAGAGAGACGATAGCCTACGTACGCCGGTGAAATGCGCACGTGGTTGGAGTCGACGCCACGTAAGCGGTAAATACTGTGGGCCGTGGCTCGGAGGATAGAGATTTTATTGCAGGGAGTGCAGGCGTCACGGGTGGTGAAGAAACGTGCAGTCACAACCAATGATATTTAAGGTGCGCTCCATTCGAATTTTTTTTCTTTTTCATTATAATACTCTGTCTCTTGATTATAATCAACCTATGAAGTACTGCTTTATTCGCTAATCAAATCGAAACATAGTTGCTACTTTTTTTTTTTCTTATGTGGACAAAAATTAACTGCAAATCCTTCTAATAGGCTACCAGTCCTCAAACTATCCCTCGCTAGGGATGCTCTTAAGGATTGATGACTAAATTCCATTTGTAAATCTAATTTATGCAGTATTTAGATCTTTCAAATCTCCATCCCTTGCTTGTTGTCTTTCAATTGGAGCAAGATGGCATTGAGGGGATAATAATTGCATGTATTTAATACACATGTTTGTGTAAGAAAAACATTATTCATACATGTATTAGTAGATTATGCTCCACCAACTGTGGCTTTCATGCTTGAACTTATTAGTTTGGTTATGACCTCTGTGTTTATAGTAATTGATGAAGGGAAGAGTGGGGTTTATATGTAATATGCACCGTGTACATGTAATATCTCATATTTTATGATAAGGGTGTCTTAAATAAAATTTAAGACTCATGGTGATCAATTCACACTTTTAATCGCTCGATCAATTTTTATTTACTTATCATTATTAAGTCACTCGATCAATTTTATGATCGATCGATCTATTTTATTCGTTACACATTTGCTTGATCGACTATAAAGTCGCTCGATCGATATTATTTTGATAATTGCATATTTATGTATCACATATTCTTATTTGATAATAGGCAAACTTAAATATTTTGTGAATTAGTTGGAATAATAATATCTCTAATAGTATTATATGAGAATATTTGTAAAATAATATTATTAAATATTTATTGTACATAATATTATTTTGGCATAATATTATTTGGTATAATAATATTATCAGTATAATAATGTTATTCAAAAATTAACATCAATTATGAAACGAACTGGACTCAAAATGGATTTAAAATTACACCCTAGTGAGTTATTAAATGAGAAATGCCTTATATAAAAATAATTATGATTAATAGTAATTAGATTTTACTAATGAGTAACTCTAGTTAACCTAATTAGATAAAAGTCAACTATAGATTAGTTAGATATTTTTAAAGGTTAATTAAAATTAATCTAATTAAGGTAAATTTAACTAGGAATTAATTCGATATTTTACTTTAAACTCATTTTAATTTTAACTGCGGTAAAAATTAACCACAATTTACAAAGCTTATAAAATTCACCCTCAATTCCTTCGTTAATCTCGCACCTCTTAGTGAAATTCACTGAGTTTCTTCTTCCTTTTCTCTTCTTTTCTTTTTCTTCTCCAGGCTTCTTCTTTTTTCTTTTATTTTTCTCTTATTTCCTCTTTTATGTTCTTCATCTGAAACAGAGAGAGAGACAGTGACGGTGAGAGTGAAAGAGAGAATCATCCCCTTCCTCTTCCTGATTCTCCCTTTTCCTCCTTTTCTCTTTTCTTCCTCTTCCTCTTGTTCTTTCTCTTCCCTTTTCCATTCAAGTCTCTAATCAAGAGGCGATTATAAGGAGAAGGGAGAGCTAGAAAGTGAGGGAGACAGAGAGGGGAAGATGAGGGAAATTCAAAGATAAGAACGAGAGATTGAGTGAGTTTGAGAGAGAAAATCTGAAAGTAAGAGACTTAATTCCCCTCTTCCTTTCTTCCCGATCCTTCTATTTTCTTCTTCTTCGTTCTATTCGTCTCTTCTCAAACACAGAGGGACCGTGAGAGAAAGAGACACAAAGAGAGGCCGATCAGGAGACAGATGAAGATGGAGAGCCAGGGGAGGGTCAGACCACCAGAGGTTCGATTTCCAGTGGTCGTTGCTCGTGCAACCGATGGGGACCCGAGAAACCGACGGAGGAGAGGACCCAGAACCCGGAACCTATCAAATCTGAGAGACCCAAACCCATGGGTCATTGCCATTGACGGTTTTAGTGGCGACTTCCAACGATCCGAGGTGTTTCCAACGACTGTCCGTAGGAGTTCCAGTCGCGAGTTTTTCGGTGAAATTCTCTGTAATTGAACAAAAATTTCCAAAGTGAGTAAATCTTTTATTTTAGTTTAATTTAGTGTTTATCCTTACTGATTGTTGGATCCTTTTAGTTATTTGTGACTGGACCAATTATTGTGGTGTTAGATGTTTTCTTGATTGGCTGGACAATATTTGGGTTGTGAGTTTTCCGGCTGAAGTGGTGTCCCCTGTCTCAGCCATTCGTGTGTGTGTGTGCATGGGTGAAGCTTAGTTGTGTATCCCTGTTTTTATGTAGCCAAATACCCCTATTTTAAATTATGATTTTTGGGTATATTTTGAAGATGAGTGTGTGTGTGTGTGTTTTGGAGAGGTTGGCCGTGTGATTGTTGGTTGGGTATGAACTAATTTTGGATATTACCCAGTTGCTTGGTATTTGGACTATTGGGTTTAATGTTTTGAATAGAACCGTGTAGTTTAAGGCTCAAGAGTCCCCTATTTCGGCTAAGGCCATCTCCAGCAGTTAGAGTTAAAATAGTTATCCAAAAAGCCTCAATCTCTACTTTAACCACTGGTTTTCTTAAAATCACTCAAACAATAATCTCTATTCCACACTTCATTTTCTTTAAATAATATTTTTTTATTGTTTTATTTTCTTTCTCTCCCTCCTCCCTCTCTCTCTCTCTCTCTCTCCGGTCACTCCTCCTCACCAGTGGGTTCACCAGAATTCCACACGCAATCAACTTCCAGCCAAAACACTCTCCAGTCACTCCTCCTCGCCGGTGGGTTCACTAGAATTCCACACCCAATTAACTTCTGGCCAAAACAATAACAAACACCGATTATCTCTAGAACTTATCAAACCCAAATTCACAAATCCAACAAGAGATTCACACACACACACACACACGGCCGGAAGTTCACAACACAGCCAACACACACACAACCAAAATTACTAATGCCACTACAGAGAACACACCAAATCGCCCAACTAAGGAAGAATCCACAGAAAATCTCATTTCGCCGGAAATCACCCTTCAACCGTTGGAAGATGACCCGCGACCCGAAATCGGCCCCTCTACTCGCTGGAAATCGGCGCCTCTCCTCAGTCGACCCACCTTCTCAGATCTCCTTCTCTTCGGTTCTTCTCCTTCCTTCTTCGTCGAACCCTAAGCAGGGAAGTGGGGGACATGCGGGATTGAAAGAGAGGGATTGCAGATGAGAAGTGAGCGAGCGAGAGAGAGAGAGAGAGAGAGAGGCTGAAGTGGGGAGATGGTGAGAGAAAGAAAAAAATATAATATAAAATAAAATAACCAATGAACAGTGAATAGCCAATAGTGGCTATTCACTGTTGATGAAGTTAAGAAAAAAATTAAGATGACTATTCTGTTGGATGAAGAAAAAGAGGCAAAAATAGTCAAATTTGACTTTTTGGTTAAAATAGAGCTTCTGTTAGAGATGGCCTAAGAGTGGATGCTTTAGTTATATTTTAGAATTGAGTATTTATTGATGGGTTTTATCTGCTAGTTGTGTGTTAGCTTGTTATTTCTTCGGCTAAGGTATTATCATTTGGTTTTATTGCTTAAAATAGTGTGATGCTTAAATTGAGGGTTAATGGATTTTAATGAGATTTGACTAACTGATTATGTAACAGGAGAAGTGTCAGTTTAATACATAGCTGTAATATTGGATTTAAGCTATTTTAGTAGCATGGTGTTTTGGGTACTTTGACCGGTTATGTAATGTTTTAGTGTTTTGCTTTTCGCCAAATGGTTGGATCATAAAAAGAGTTTAGATGTTATTACTAGGAATTAATATTAAGACAAAAACATATCATGTTAAGTGAAATAAGCAATATTCTTGGAGTGGAGATGTTAACACTATGTGTATAAATGTATTTATTGCAGAGAATGACTTAAGAGACTGCACAAAGGGTTGTAAGTATCTTTATACTTACTGAGGGCGATGCTGGTGATTTTTCCATACTATTATGTTTACTGCTTTATTTAATTTGGCTGTGCATGTGAATTTACATGTTTTTCATTTTAACGAAATTGGTTAATAACAAAGCTGGTATGCAGCGGGGAATGATGACTGCCAGTGAAACTTAATAAATAAACAGGTTAAGACTTTTGGCTCTTAGTCTGCTGGGACCTTTGGATTCCAGCAACAAACAAATAAGCTTTAAGTGACAGTTGGCTAATACAGCGGGTGGGAGGAGGGGGTGATGGTGTTGCCAGTTAAGACCGTTGACTCCCACAACACACTAATCCGGACCATTGATTCTATCACGAGAGGAATGCAAAAGATGATAATTAAACATTGCATTTAAAACTGTCATATTATTGCTTCATGATTATGTTTATATTTAATATATGACTATGATTAGCTACCATGGATTATATATTGCGTATACATGTGATTATAAAGTCATATCTGCATTGTATTGCATTTATTAAATAAATCAACATTCATATTATTATTGGAAACGACGGACTCACTTAGGGTATTTTGTCTTTTTGTTACTATATATATATATGTGTGTGTGTGTGTGTGTGTGTATTGGTGCAGGTTTTATAAATGAAGGTTAGAGCTCAAGAGGTTTTAACCTTTTATGTTGAAAAGATTGCTAATAATTTCCATGTATTCTTTTGTGTCACTATTGACACCTGTTTCCATGTATTTGTTCTAAGTATTTTCTTTATAGATGTCTAGAAGTATTTCAGTTAGTAGCTCTGTTGTGTTATTTAATCCAAATATGTCGAATAATTATACTTTCCGCTACTAATCGATAACTCTGATGTTATAGTAATGTCATGTGGAAATAATAAAAAAAAAAAAATCACTTACGCTTTTTGCAAAAGCGAGGCGTTACAATACTAGCTTTAACATTTAAATTATATCCTTGTACTTTGATCAATAGGCCTTGCATCACGAATACGTGGTGTAGTCTCATAGTTAGGGGTGTGCAAAACCCACAATCCCTGCTCCACCCCGCAGATGACCTGGTTTTTAGGTTTTTTTGCGGGTTAGGGTCTTAATTTGATAAATTTATGCGGGGCGGGGTGGGTTGCGGGTTTATCCTTTTAAAAAATACGGGTCCCCGCCCCGCCCCGCACTGCACAAAGGAGAAAAAAAAAATAAAAAAGGAGTCTACTAGCTCATTTTATTGTGTGAGAAATACAATTTTTATGGTTCAATTTTATGGGATGTTAAAGTTTACACATTTTTATTGTATTGTTATTTGAAATAATCTTTTCATTACTTCTGGAAAAGACAAGAAAATTGATTACATGGAATAGTGAAATATTATAACTTTTTATTCTTTACATTTATTCAATTATGCTTTGTTGATGGGAGAAAATAGAAATCATGTTTCTTAGAATTTTATCTTATAATTAATAGGGCTTTTAGTTTAAAATGTTAATTCCATGGAAAATGTTATTGAATGGAAATATGAATTTAATTTTTTATTTAAAAAACCAGTATTTTTTTGAATTTTTATTTTTTTAATAAATAAAATCAAAATTATGTAAATGAAACTCAAAATACCTGCCCCGCCCCGCAATACCCGCAATCCCCGCCCCGCGCGAACCCGCCCCGCAATGATCCACCCCGCACGGTTAGTCTTTATTAAGTGTGGTTCGCAGGTTGGAAATTTCCAACCCGCAAAGGTGAGGGGCGGGGCCAAAAAAGGCGAAAACCCACCTTGCCCCATGCACACCCCTACTCATAGTTAATTTCAGTATGGAAAAACATACACAAGTGACCAATGGCTAACAAATTGGGAAGGCTCCTATAACATATATTGAGTGAGATGACAATTGAAGAATCATGAACCAACTAAACTAGTTATTTTGCCGATTGCTAGAGTTTTCTATTTGGTTGACGTCAAAGCTAAATAAAATAAATTAATAAATTTCACATTTTAGATTGTTTTGATTTTCATAAAATATAAAACTAGTATAAACAATGCCAAATATTTGCTTTAGACACATAGGAGTGAAGCTTTTTGTTCTCTTAGGTCCAAACAATGAGAGAACCCAAATCTAAACTTTTTAAAGTCAAATATCTTTCTTCACCACATTATCTCATTAAGAAAGCATAATATTTTACAAAACTAGGACACATGTTAATTAACATCAATCACCCGCTGAAATATATATATATATATATATATATATATATATATATATATATATATATATATATATATATATATATATATATATATATATATATATATTTTGGGAAAGGATGAAAAGATGATAAAAGAATGAAATAAACAATAATAAGCCAGATTAACAATAATTTTAGGTATAACATATAAAAATATGCCACATCACACATTTCCATCAATTACAATTGAAGAATCAAGAACCAACCCACTAATACTAATATTACAACTGCCAATGCTCTTGTTACTAACTGCCACTCTCACAAATCTAAATCAAAGATCACCATTAGAATGTACAAAGAATGATATCAGTTGTACTCTCCTCTCACCCTATTGGAGGCTACTCCTTGAACCTAATATTATAATTCTCCAACCAAGTTTCTACTCATGAAAGATTCTTACATATGATATTTTAGCAATTTACATTTCAATTTGACTTAATGGTAGTAATTGCTTAAAAGGAAACTAGAAAATAATAATAATAATAAAATCATACCTGAGTCAAGTTATCCAACATTTGAAATTTTAGTCTGACATTACCATGTTGTCGCTAAGTATTGATGTCAACATAGGAATCTTGTATATAATTTATTAATGTAAACCAAAATACAGTAATAGACTTATAAATTCTTGTATATAGAGAAATGTAACATATCTTACTTTACTTTTTTCTTTTTCTTTTTTTATTCAAAGATCCCTTCCAATATTTATAAAAGAGACCAAACGGTTTAACATTCAGGGTTATAAAGATTTCCTAATAAACTAAGTCAGAGGCACAGGGAATAGAGTTTCCTCCACCCAAGCAAAGTCATACTCAGACTATTATTGACCACAGCTGCAACAAGATAATCTAAACTACAGAAAATACCTCTACATTAACATAAGTCTCTGCTTGATATAGGAGAAGACATTTGAGCTATAAAATACCTTTTACAGACCAAGTTGGAACTAAAACCAACAGAGCAGACTGCATAAGGAACTAAAAAAAAAAAATGAAAAAACAAAAAAGAAAAAGTCTCCTTGTTGATCTCCCAAAAAGTCTGAATGTTGGATATGTCCCATAGCAATGTTGTCTCCAAAGCTCGGGGGAACTGTTCCATGAAGGACACGTTAACATGTTAAACGACCGGTTATACATCCTGTAGGTTTCTAACCACATCATTAGCCTTATAAACTGCCACGTGTCCAAAATTGGTTACCACTCCATGGAACTGCAAGGAACGGTTATCATCGAAATTGTCGCACAAGATGCAGGCTTGAGATCGTGGTTCCAGATTAATCGGCTCCGATACTTGTGACATAGCTTCCCGACAGCAAGGTGGATCTGTTCCCTCGGGCGTCTGCCATTGACTGGTGCGAAGGCTGGGATCGATTTTTTTGCCACAGTGCTCATCTACGTCACTAGCGCTCGTGGTTTCGAGCAAATCGACAGGGATCTGAATTAGGGCACCAAGGACCTGGACGATGCGGGAGATATTATCCATGGATCTCAAGATGCCATTGGAAGTCAGGGTTTTCCGATACGAGGAAAATACTCCAATCCACCAAATGTAGTTGATTCACCAATATGCATAGATCGCATATACGTCCTTGCTTGCAATTAGAGTCCTCCTCAAAAAACCACCGATCTCTCTCCACAATACGATATTCAGCGAGAAAATAACTCTAAAGAAGAAAAACACAACAAAGACATAAAACTACATCTCCATCCCATAAAAGGACAAGACAAAACTATGTTCTCTTCCAAGGGACAACGTCGCCATAACAAATAAAACACCCTTATCAATTTCTGAAAACACAAAACACCATGGGAGGAGGGAAGCATAGTGCTTCCCTTCCCCTCAACAAACAAGACTTTTTTTTTCTCTTCGCACTCTCTTTGGAAATAACTGCTACAGTGCAAAACTAGGGTCTTTTTTGAAAAAATATCTTACTTTACTTAAATATTCAAGTGATTCAACTTGTTTTGCACCACAAGCACGATGCGGTAAGTCTCTAACACAACTAAAAGTCAATGATGTTTTGGTTTGAGATTTTAAATTTTTTTCGTCGTTCTAATGCGCCTTTCAACCTCTTTTTGGACATCGGTTTTAACCCATGTGTGACTTGTGAAGCTATAACCTCATTGAACTCAAACCTTTTATTAACTTCACCTTGAACCTCTAATTGACACTCCACGCCACTAGAATAACATATTTTTCTCATTTCCTACACATCCTTCAATAATTTTTTAGAACATCTATCGACATATTCGTATATCATCTTGTTCTCTAAAGTAAGTGTGGAAATTTCATGAAAAACTTTGACTTAAGTAGGAGTAATGCTTTCCTATTAACTCTTGAGAAGTGTCATTAATATCAATACCAAAATGATCATTGATAATTGATAAGCGTCGAATGTTGCACATTCAAACCCCTTAACTTGCATATGTCAATTCCTTAACATTATTATTTGTTTGATTTTGTGTTGTTTTATTATTTTTCAGGTTTTAAATAAACATGTAATTAATTATATTGATTTTAGGCTTAAAGCACACTTTAAGAAAACCTAGAAAATATGGTTAAACAACATTCAGCGCTTATCAATAGTACTAACTTTTGTATCTTTTGTCTATCTTTTCAATACATAATGGGTTGGAAGCCTCATTATATTTTTCTTGTCAAAAACTTTCAAAGCATGGATACATAGAATTAGTACAAAGTTAAATTTCATGTAATTACATTGGACACTATTTGTTGAGACTTCAAATTTAACTATAAATTATTGAGTTTTCTGCCTATATTTAGCTTTGTACTCTATGATAGTATCAAATTTTTTGGCCTTGTAAACAATACAATCCCTCGTATTCATCTTTTCATGTTGGAAGGGGTATACAACTTCACAACATGTCTTAACATCTCTACACCAACTTGTAAAATAGGTGTTGTTTGACTCATTCTGAACTCTACTTCTAATATCTGATGCCGCTTATTAGAGAAGACTTTAAGGTAATGTTCCAAAAACTGCAAAAGATTATGTTGCAGTTTCAAGTACGTTTTCAACACATTGTTCATGGATTCACTGCGTTGGGTACTTTTCATATCAAAAGTGAACGTATGTCGACCATATACCATCGCCCATTTCTCTTTTACATCAAATATCACATCCAACCATTTATTATTACCAAGACTATACTTCTTAAGCATATTATCCCATGCATGTAGACATTCATCTTCATCTTCATAATCATATACACAATGGCCAAAACCATCTGCAAATTGTTTTTATTGAATGAAATACATGACTCAGATACTTGGCAGCATTTTGAAAAATATGTCATACACATAAACGATGATGTGATTTGGGAAATATCTCATCTATTGATTTGGCCATTGCAGCAAATTGATCTATAAGTATAGTTGTTGATTGTTTCCCTGACACTGCACTTAGAAAAGTTCTAAATAACCACTTAAATAACTCTACATATTTATCATGAAGTAATGCTGCACTAAAGATAACTGTTTGTTTGTAATGATAAACCCCAATGAATGGTGCAAAAGGTCGACCAAACAATCTAGAGTTTGTTTTATTGATATTCCAAACTTCTCAGCATCATTTACAACAACTCTCTATGCAAGTGTAATATGTCTTGTTGATCTTAACATATATTTCATTAAGAATGTGCAAACTTATGATTATGTTACTCATGAAAGGAAACAAATTCTAATATACCATCATTTTGAAGTTGAGAAGTCATAAACAACCCACACGTGAAACTGCGTGACAAACATATGCTTCTTTTCGCCTTTGTCAAAATTTTGAGCAACAAAATGTTTTCCTTTTAACAAGTCTTGAATTTTCTTGCTTCAATAAATGTTTTCTTACACTAAAGCCTATTCGGTGAGCATACTCTTTGTAGAATTCATATGCATTATCATCATTGTAATGACCTAGGAAAAAACGCTAGCTACATCTGTTCTATTACCCCAAAAAGACTAGTCAAATTGGAGTTTTCCTAAAACCCCTTATAAAACACAGTTTCACTAGTAACTAAGCAATGTAGGACTTATCACTTATAAGTATTTTTATAAATCACTCACTGTATGTGAGCTATTCATCTCTTCCTAATATGGGATTGAGGTGTTACAATCACAATCAAATTTCATACCAATTTTTTGTACTTAAGCAAATCCCATGTTTTGTCTATTCGAAGTGTTTGATTTGCTTTGGCTTCCATGAAGAGGTTCTTGTTCATTTAATTTATTGTCCAATACACATCTTTCACCAATATCAAACATCTATAATGAAAATAGGGCATTCAATATTTAGTATAAAATATTTACAAGAAAAGTTTGCTATAGATATATAAATAAATGTAAGTCATGAAATCGTATTTGATTGAAATCACGTACCTCTATATTTGATTGTTTGGCCATCACTATAATAAATTAAATGACTAGAAAAATTCCAATGGCTTAACATCCAATTATGTCACACTGCAATAAATAAATACAAAAATAAAAAGAATGAATAATGAATACTCATAAGTATAAAAATACCTATCAAGGACAAATGGCCATTTACTCATGCCTTGGGAGGCTTAGAATATATAGAAATACTCATGACCATAAATGAAGAAGCTTTCTTTTTTTAAATAGCACTACACATTACAATCATTGTGAAGCAAAGTTACTAACTAGCAAAAAAGAAGAAGTCACATGTGATTTTTTTGTTTCCATTTATTTGTCTTTTGCTAGGTAAGTTATAGGATTATGAGAACCCTATAAAGCTTGATTTAATGGACTACACAATTTAGTAATTACTTCTCCATTTTTACAAGTGTACGTGCAAGAAAGCTTGATTTTAAAGGCCGCCAATAATTGCTTCCTCAAATTTCTGATACATACACACACACACACACACACACACACACACACACATATATATATATATATATATATTTCATAGTTTTTTCTTACAAAACAAAAAGAAGCAAACGAACATGACAAAGTGACTTTGCAGATATAGCTCACAGGGAAAAAAGAAGGAGCAAACAACAAACAAAAACTATGAAACCGTGTCTTTTACAATGTCCACGGCAAGAATCCAGCACAACCCAGTAGTTTGTTCCTATGTCTTAAATAACCATGACTCTTAGAAATTCATGTACGACCGATTTGAGAGAGAAACATTTGTTAGAAGAAGAAGAAGAAAAAGAGACGTTAGAGATAGAAGGAGAGTTAACAGAGTTTAAAGTGTTAAAGTTTATTAAAAATTACATGTGAGAGGCACATGTTTGAGGACACTTGGTAGCCTATTAGATTGCTTTGTAGCTAATTTTTGTCTTTTTTTTTTTTTTTTTTGAAGAAAACTTCAAAGCTTTCATTTAATTCAATAAGAAACATTATGCTGAGCAAGTACAAAAATTTGAATTAAAATATGGCATTCCTCCATCCGCACTTGCTCTAAAGATTGGTAAATAGCTATGTTTGCTAAACCAATAACTGTTTTATTAGCCTCCCTTCTATTATGTCCTACAAATCATGACCGAAACCATTCAACACTGTTTTTATCATGTGAAAACTCTACTTTTATACATGGAACTCTGTATTCTTGATCTCCTTGTGATTGTACTTTTGGTGAAACTTGATGTTAGACTGTTCCAAAACTTACTCCCATCCTTCGACGATCGAAGTATCGGTCAATGGTTCATTTGATAGGGTCATAAATCAATTCCTTTACTTGCTTGAAATTCGAGCTAAATCGTGATTCAATTGAAGCCATTTCTTCTCCTATATTTTTGTATTTTTTTAAATTTTTGTATTTTTGTATTGTGATTTAATAACTACTTTTTTTTTTCTTTTTTTTTTCTTTTTTCACATAGGTTTCATTTTGTATTGTAGATGGTACATGACTAATGGCTAAAAATGGATATGGGCCTTGTTTGAAAACCCCCTTCCCCCTCCCCCCAAATTTTCCCCCCACCCCCGGGCCCATTCAGCAGGCTTTTGAATTTTTTTTTTTGACATTTTTTGCCCCTCCACTCGTTCATCCAGCTTTTCTTTTTGCTTTAAAAAATCCAAAGCTGCAAAGGACAGATTAGTCTAAAAGACATTATTGCCCTCCAAGAACATTGCATCCCTATACTAGCAATCCGGTGTCCTTCGTCTTTCTCCTTTTTCCTCACCCACCGAATGGTTCCTTCATCTTTCCTCTTCCATTTTCATCTTCCAGTTTCAAGCTTCCCTGTGCAACGGCCATACATTGCTAAGGTCTCCTTTGTCCTCTTCTAATATTTTCAATTGTATTTCTCTGCGGAATACTATGTGTACCCCTTCCCCAAAAGTAATAAGCATCTCTTCAGAAGGATTCTTCTGTAGCATAGCATTCAGTCTATTCAAATCACGTGGGAACCAAACGCTCCATCAATGTAGTCCTGCCTGTCACCTACCTGATTTCAGAGCGTCATAACGCCTCACTTTGGTTAGTTCTTTTTCGATTCTCATATCAACCGTGCGATACGCTGCAGAGCTTTGGCTCACCCATCCACTCAACCTGTTGAGTTTCGATTTCGATTTCGATTTGTACAACCCCACATCACTCTCCTATAAGTGAATCTATCATCTTCCAGAAATCCCCAAGGGACGATGGTCATAACCTATTTGAAGGAATTTTCCCCTGAAATCGGTCCTCTCCGACCCAAGAGGAATTTCCCTGGTGTTGCATCTCGACCCAGGCCCTCCAAGACGCAGACAACAACTGGTCCAACTACCAGATCACGGTCAAAGGTAAATTTTCATCTTCTTCGTTTATGTCTCGATGAGTGTATATTTGAGGTGGTAATTTTGTTTTTTCCCCTCTAATGTATATATATTTTTGCTAGTGAGTCCTCGTATGTGTTTCAACTTTCCCAGTTTCCTAATATTGTGGTCTCTTTTTTTGGTTTTAATTGTCATTGATGGGCATGTGTTTGAAACTGTGTATGGCTGCTGGGAAACGGTTGACTAGTTCGAAAATTATGGATTGTTTCACAATATTTCTCTTTATTAGTTGTTTTCGTGGTATATTTTGTTATTTGTTATTCGATTTGGAAGGAAGGGGGTGGGGGGAAGAATGTGTTGGCAGTTAACTTTAGGCTGCCTAAAGAATACCTGATTTGAATGATCTTCTGTTTAAAGGCACATGAAGAATGAGCCTTGTTTCTCGTGAACTTTTTGACACTAGCTTGTTCAAACATCCAAAAATAGGCAACATGAATTACAAAAATTTTAATACTGCAGTACTAGTAAGTTGCTTCTTTACCATCAGTTATAGCAGAGCTTTTTGCTACTGAAGTCATTATTAAAAGCTGAAGTGTTTTTAGGGGTCATTTTAACACTCTTCGTAGAAGAATTAAAATCATTCTGAAATATTCAGATTGATTATACTGCTACGTATGTTTTCCTTGGTATTTCTGTAAGGGAGAAGTCACTGTTGGACACCATTTTGTTACAATAAGCATAGGCAAGTGATGGGAATACCCAAATGGGTGGGTGAGTAAATTTTTGTTCTTTTGAAGCTTGATAGAGTCAGGGTGTGGGAAATGAGGGGTCCTTCGGGTTTAGTTTCTTCGAAAGGAAACCCATTAACGCCAAGAATCAAGCTACCCACTTTATTTAGTTGGTCAGTCCTCAAATGGGTCTTCTTTGTTTTGGAAACTTTTTGTTTAGGTGTGTTTTGTTATGCAATGTTTTAAGAATCTCTCTACTGGGTTGGTTTTATAGCCCTCACTTGTAATAACTGTTATGGGTTTGTCATTAGTTGCTTGATTTTCAATGTTTGTCTTCTTCTTAGCCGTTGGAAGGCAACCAGAGCAAAGAGTGCATACATTATTTTAATCTTAATGATTTTTAAATATATTTTTTTTTAGGATGAACTAAACATTTATAAGCAAAACACTGCCAAAAAAAAATTGCACTCCAGAAAAATCTGGATGAAAAAGTCAAGGAATGCAAGGGCCCTTGTTTTTGTTTTCTTTGTTCAATGCTAATTAAAATTGTGATTCAATACTGCACCATAATATTGTCAATGTCCACTGCAGCACGAACCCTACTTCTTGCGCACACGACAGACGAACCGAAAGGTATGTATCTCTTTTTATAATCTTAGCCTCTACTGCAGTTTCCTATATTCATACTATAACATATTTTTTATAATTTTCCTACATTTGTTCTGATTACGTCCTTAAATAGATGTCATTTTCATCAACCCCACGGAAGTCTCCAAGAAAACACCCTTCACCATCCCCGTCCTCTTTTGGGGTGCATTTGAAGCCCCCCAAAGCGGTATGGACCCCCGACACTGAGTCAGCTTTAGTGTACTCCCTCGTAGATCTAACCCCAAGAGGGATTTTCCCGCCTTATGCGAGGCATTTGGCCTCAATCACTGAGCATTTTAATAACACTATTCAAGTGGAAGGGTTCCATTACACCCAGAAGCAAGTTGGCAAGAAGCTAGAAAAATTCAGGACCGATTGGAAGGATTTCAGCGAACTCCTCGATGGTAGCGTAGTCACCGGAGAGGGTTGGGACGATGTAAAGAATACATTGTCATTGCATGCACATCAATGGGAACAACTGAAATCGGTAACTCTCTCAATTGACAGTATATAATTACCATTAGTTGAGATATTGAAATCTACAAATATATCGATTTTGTATATATACTTTATCATCATTTGCAATTTCTACAATTTGAATATTACCTTGTCAATTTCACAACTGCACTTAACATTATTTAACAACCTCAGTCACCATGTTGTGCAGAAATTCGGGCCTAAAAAATATTACAGATTCAAGAAGGGTGAACCCTCGAACTACGCGAAATTGAATGACCTCTTCACGGGGACGCGAGCTACAGGGCAGTTTAGGCATGCCAGCACTATGGACCCGCCAAACGATGACAATGTCGCCGTGTTCTACCTCAATACTGTCTCACCGGCAGTAATTGACCTCACTGAGCCACAACGGCCTCCACCGCGCATTTACAAAAACAAAGGTAAGAGGGTTGCATCCCCGACAAGCAACTCACCAAGGTCGAGCAAGCGGGGGTCTAAAGGTGAGGAGATAATGGTAGGTCTAACCAACACTTTCTATGAGATTCGGGACCAGTTGCAGAGTACCATAATCAAAAGCTCGACAGCCAGTTCCGTGGGGAATGTCTGCCCCGACACCGGTCGTCCTCGAGATTGGGTAATTGAGGCAATGACCCAAATGAACTCACTATCCGGTCAGATGGGGTTGTCTACAAATGTGCAATTGAGAGCGTGTACCGCCTTGAAGGGGACTCATGAGGCGAAGGTGTTCATGTGCATGTCACCTGCAGTTCAGAGAGCCTGGCTAATGAGTTTCGTTTTACCTGACGATAATTAGTATAATTGACTATGTTTATATGGGGAGGGCACCAGACTTCGTATATTTATGTTTTTATTTATGCACGGACTTATAAATGTTTGCGTAGAAGATATTTAAATTATGAATTTGCATTGTAATGATGAGTATGTTCATCGTACTCAATTTTTGGAGCTTTGATGCAGGTGGTATAATTCAATATAATAGTACTCAACATGGATGGCAGTGGAACGTTTGGTATGAACTCAGACTATGAAAACTGGGGTGATACCCCTGACGACCCCCAATATTGTGCCACCGAGGTACCTAACAATGAGTATGACGAGGAAACGAACACGGAACCAGACTATGCTGAAATCTTGAATCTTTTCGAGAGTCTATTTAGGGTGATTGAAGAACTTCACTTTAACATGCAACAAGCTTCTCGAATTGTGCGTATTCCGCAACGCACGTCCCCTTTGACGGGTCATATGTGGATGTATTGGGTCCTGACGAACCCCAACCGTACTACATGCTACGAGCGCTTCCGGATGTATCCCTGTACCTTCATGAAGCTATGCAGCACATTAAAAAATAATGGCTATCTAGGGAATAGCCGATATGTTAAGATCACTGAGAAAGTAGCAGCATTTCTCTTAGTTGTTTGCCAAGCGCACTCGCAGAGGAGTGTGGCCGACAGGCTGCAAAGATCGACTCACACCATAAGCACATACGTTGGGCAAGTATGCAAAGCCTTATGTAGATTGGGCAATACGTTGATACAACCGTGTGCCATCGAGATGCCTCACCCATACGTTGCCCGTGACAGGCGATACTACCCCTGGTTTAAGGTACGCAACCTTCTTAATACTCTTGATAAATAACTACATTTTATTTGCTGCAATTGTTATTACTCATCTATATAGTTTTATTTAATTTCAGGATTGCATAGGTGCCATTGATGGCACACATATAATGGCCTGCGTAACCAAGCACAACGTGGTGCCATTTATCGGTCGCAAAAAAACCCCGACACAGAATGTTATGTGTGTGACAGACTTCGACCTTTGCTTCACGTTCGTTTGTAGTGGGTGGGAGGGCAGTGCGCACGATTCACGAATTTTCACATCCACTATAAACGATCCCGTGATGCGCTTCCCAACACCGGCCGAAGGTACTATGAAATCAATCTTTTGTTGTTTGTCCAAATTCAATTCTAATGTACTCAGATACAACGCCTAACTTTGCAGGATTTTATTATTTGGTGGATTCTGGATATGCTTGCTCTAAGGGGTTCTTGCCCCCGTACCGCAACGAACGATACCACCTACCAAACTTTCGTGACGGTGGAGCCCAACATCGGAGGAAGGAAGAGTTGTTTAACCATAGACACTCTTCACTACGATCGGTGGTGGAACGAACTTTTGGGATCTGGAAGAATCGATTTAAGATTTTAGAAAATATGCCACCATACGAAATCCCAGCACAACGTTTAATGGTGATTGCATGTTGCACTGTCCACAACTTCATCCGCAAGGATTGTGCAGACATTGATCCATTATTTAGTTCCGCTCTGCAGGAGATGTACGATGAATCTTGGATCAATGTATCGCAACGGGCTCTTATGCCAGGTGTATCGTACGTATCACCTGGACAACAACCTGATCAATCCGAGGCTGGCACAAGGTTCATGGGGATGTACCAGAATTCAATGTGTTATGATATGTGGCGCGCGGTTAATGGCGACTAAACCGTAGCAATTTTTTTGCTTGTATTGAATGATGTGAGCTACTACTTTTTGTTTTTGTAGTGAGCATTGTTTAAAATTTGTTGTTGAACCGGTTAATAAGTTGTTGAACCGGTCAAAAAAGTGAGCCTTGGGACAAATTTTTCTCCCCTCTTTTTCTCTTATCATTATTTCTTCAAATCATTATTAATTTTAGATATTTTTTTATATAATATTAATACGTTTTTATTATTATTGAAATGAAGAAATCAAGTACAATACAAAGTTCTTTTTCTTTTATTTATTTATTTTAGAAGGTTTTTTTTCTTCTTCAATGTTCTATATAAATTAATTCAACTTTATTTCGATCACAAATTTATAATCTAAACCAATTTGTTTTAAGGTTAAACACTTTATTTGCAGTCTTTAATATATATTTTTCACTTCTTCACTTCTTTCAAAAAAATCAAATAAAAAACATTCTCATGTGTGAGTACATTTTTTACACCTCAGTAATAATTTTTTATTACTATTCAAATAAAAAAAAAAATTCACTATACAACAAACCTTTTTCAAATAAATATTTCATTACACAATTACTTACCTGAAATCTCCTAGATCATTTCATTAGTATTCATTGCTCTCAAGACCTATACTTTTTGTGTTTTTCAAGTTACCATTGGGAAGAAATACATATAAAGAAATAAATTAAATTGTAGCATGATGGAGTCCTGACAATATGTACATTTTATTGCAATTATATTGCTATTAAGTCATTGTTATGCAATTTTCATGATTTTAATCATAGTCATTGTGAAACAAGGTCCAATATTTACATCTAACGTAAACAGGCACATAAAAGTAACCACCACATGCCATAAAAGTCCTAAGTACACAGTACGAATAATCTGTTCCCATTAGCTCAGTCTAACATCAAGGATGAGGGAACTCTGGATCCACTATAACCAATACAATAGAAGACTAACAACAAAATGAGTAGTAATGCCGTAGCCCGGAAAGAAGTAATGTTTTTTCGACCAAACCCTAACTCCCGCCGAATGACGTCGTAATGGGCCTTACATTTTGCTTCAACAAGGTCATCAACTCCGTTATTAAAAGCATTCATTCTCTTCTCCAGTTCCTCAAGACGTTCCATCAAGATCTTCTCGGTAGTGGACATATTATTAGCCCACGCAAAATAATCACAATCACCGATTTTCTGCATGCAAGCATAATAAGTAAAAAGGTCCTACAACATTTACGACGAATAATATACTACAATCTTATGGGAAATTACCTTGTAATGTATACATCCGTACCACTTTCTACCCGGGTTTCTTGACGTCCTAGAGTGCCTCAGCTGTGCTGGAACTCCACAATGACACAGGGGCGGACCACTTGACACGTCACTGGCCGTAGACATTTACTATCCCTAAATTGTATATAACATTAACAATTTTGGTAGACAAATATGTATCTTCCACCGGCAGTAAATTCTCACGTACTTGAACTGTACAAAGTAAAAGACGAGAAAACGTGTTGATCGAATAGGAAAATTTGCATTGTGTAAGTATCCTACACAATGCTTTCTTCTTATAAATTAGAGCCCTGTAGATCCCCCACAAAAGCATCTGGAGCCCCCTCTGTTTCGATCTTTTTTGCTGTCAACACAAAAAAGATTGCACAAGGGGGCCCCAGAATACCACTCACTCGGCAAAGGTTGGAGTTGCACTCACCTTGGTTTCTTTAGTCTACTACTATCAATTTTTTCTATTTCAATTTTGGTGTGTTAGCAATGTTGGCAGGAGAGTCAGGTTGTGGTCTTTGAATCCTCTATAGGTAAGTTTTGTAACATCTTTTTAACTCATTGCAAATTCCACACAAACACTAAGGTGTATAGGGTTAATATTTGTTCACTCACTTATAAATCAACCCAAAGCAAACTATTCTGGACATGCTTTTCAGGAGCCACTCTTGGAAAAGGTTTGAATAGGGGATTGGCAACATTTGTAGCTGGTGCCTTTGGGTGTTGGGGTTTTTCTATAATTTTCTTTCTTGTCTGGAAAGTCGAAAATGATAACTCCTACCTTCACTGGAATTTAATTGGAAGTGCAGCCTTAAATGAAAGTAAGTCTACCACTTTAAACAAAACTAGGAAACAACAAACGAAGACCAGAGGATCAAGAAAGTCATCACTAATTTAGGATTTCACATCGTATAACTACTATTTGTTCTCACATCATCAGTAATTCCCGAATTTTCTGATTTAAACTACCGGCTGAACAAAAATGAAGTCAATCAATGTAATACCCGAGTTGTAATTTTATTTTCACCTTTCCCAATTTTCCTGCCAACCGAACAAAACCCAAATCACAATGATCAAAGCCAAACTACATGTATGAAGAGGTGGCATAAAAAGCACCCAATATTTCACAATAAATTGAAAGATCTAGGGAAAAAAACAAAAGCAAAACCCCAACGAACCCACTAGAGAGAGTGAGAGTTGCACAACCCAATGGATTGATGGAATGACATACCTGTTTAGCGGCCTTGACGAGCGTGGCTACTGAGGAGCTTAGTCAAACGAGGGTAGCGTGAAGAGAGAGGAGGTGTTTGTGGAGGTTTTGGTTCAATACGGCGGTGCAAGAGAGTGAAAAGTGGAAAGGGGAGAAGGAACCATTCGGTGGAAGAGGACAAATGAGACCTTGAAACTGGAAGATGTATGGCCGTTGCACAGGGAAGCTTGAAACTGGAAGAGGAAAATGGAAGAGGAAAGATGAAGGAACCATTCGGTGGGTGAGGAAAAAGGAGAAAGACGAAGGACATCGTATTGCTGGTATAGGGATGCAATTTTCTTGGAGGGCAATAATGTCTTTTAGACTGATCTGTCCTTTGCAGCTTTGGATTTTTTTAAGCAAAAAGAAAAGCTGGATGAACGAGTAGAGGGGCAAAAAATGTCAATTTTTTTTTTCAAAAGCCTGCTGAGTGGGCCCGGGGGTGGGGAGAAAATTTGGGGGGAGGGGGAAGGAGGTTTTCAAACAAGGCCATGGTCTTCCATCAAAAGTCCATCCATAAATTGACGGGAGTCCATGTCAATATCTTTAAAAAATTGTCACGTGTCACCGTGGCTCTTTAAAAAAAAAAAAAAAAAACTAGAAAATTAAAATCCTAAAAAATTAAAAAAAAATAACAAAAAGACTTGTTGAAAAAGAAAAGAAACTCTTGGTCAAAATGGTTGGCTTGTTTTTTTTTTTTCTTTCCAATTTTTTAATATTGTTAATTTTCAATTTTTTTTTTTAAATTTTTAATTAGATATAGTGACATGTGTTAGTTTTTAAAAGGTATTGACGTGGATTTTCGTTAATTTATGGATAAAAGTTGAATGGAGGTACTCATCTTATTTTTTAGTCATAAGCTATGTATCATCTACGATAAAAATTGAAACCTAGGTGGAAAAAAATAAAATTGTTAAATCACGTGGAGGTAAAATGTATTTAACCTTTTTTTTTTTGTAATAACTTTTTTGTTTTTGCCCTTAGTCTGAATAGGATAAACGCAGACTACAGTAAACTGGAATAAGGGTTATCTTAAACCTACTACCAACCAGCTATAAGTTCTACACCAAAATCGGAATAGGGGAATACCCGTAAGGGGATAAAACTATCCGTACACGGGAATAGGCACTCCCACCCAGTGCTGCAACAAAACATCCCTCTTCTTCCACAATAAACACCCCAACGTACGACTCACCAATTCACAACCAAAAATTGCAGCGCCACTGACGTTTCCCACGGCTGCACACAGCCACGCTCCTCACTTCGCAGCCGTCACCGGAGAAACAGTACCCACCGCCCCCCCGGAGAAATAGCACGCACCGCCCCACCGGAGCAGCACCACGCGCCGTTTAGCTCGTCACCAGCGTTTCCCCGGAACAGCACTGCAACACCGCACCAGTCAACCAGCGGTTTTTATATTTTGGGATCCTATTAGATTACCAACCCATTGCTTTTGATTTAGGAAGCTAGGGTTTTGATGGATACGCTAGCGGTTTGAGAACACACAGCCGAATTACATTTCGGACTAAAGTTTGAGGTCTCCGAGCCCAATCCATCAACCAGGCCTGAATCCAACACGCTCTGCCTCCTTGCTTTGCAAATCATCGACTGAGCGAGTTTGGGGCTTGTTTGAAGAATGGGAGAGAGAAAGGTGCTGAACAAGTACTACCCGCCGGACTTCGACCCCGCGAAGTTGCCGAGGGTTCGGAGGCCCAAGAACCAGCAGATCAAGGTCCGCATGATGCTTCCCATGAGCATTCGCTGCAACACCTGCGGCAATTACATCTACAAGGGCACCAAGTTCAATTCCCGCAAAGAGGACGTTATCGGCGAGGTTGTTTTTCTCTTTCCATTGGCTTTAGGGCTTCCCAACAAAATTGAAAGCTTACATAACTGTTATATGTTCCAACATTGAAATTTTTTATTACTATTAAATTTTCTTATTTATTTAAATTTCCGGGTTTTTGTCTTCTAAACGTGCTTAAGTTGACTGAACAAAAATTTCAAGTTTAGTAGATTTTTCTTATTTGTTCGCTTAGATTGAAATTTATCACTGGGCATTTTGGTACCACTTCATGCCCTAATGTTAAATTCTTATCCATTGTTTCTTTAAACCTATGACTATTCTCTTGGTTTAATCTTAGTCCCATACCTTTTATAAAACCCAGCCTATCCTAGTTCGGAGAAACATGCTGATGTTGTTAAAAGATTTCTAGCGATATTGGTTGTTTAGAGCACAGAAGGTGACAAGAATGCCTGAGTGTCAGCCTTATTGTTATCCTTCATTGTTATTATTGCTTCTTGGTTTTCCCTATTCGGGTATAGTACTTGTTTGGCAGGTTCGGTGTGAGATTTGAATATGTTATGTTTAGCGAACTGTATTATTAATGTTGAATCATTTGCAGACATATTTAGGAATTCAACTATTCCGATTCTATTTCAAATGTACAAAGTGCTCTGCTGAGCTCACGATGAAGACAGACCCTCAAAATTCCGACTATATCGTTGAGTCTGGTGCAACACGAAATTTTGAACCTTGGCGTGCAGAGGATGAGGTAAAACTTTATCTTTCTGTATACAATTATATATCACGTGCTCAGATTCCCTAACGTTGTTATCAGCATAGCTTGTGACTTCATCGATAAGTTATTCCTTTTATCAGGTAGCAGACTCGGAGAAACAGAAAAGGGATGCTGAAGAGATGGGAGATGCGATGAAATCTTTGGAGAACAGAACCTTGGATTCTAAAAGAGAGATGGATATACTGGCTGCACTGGATGAGATGAAGTCAATGAAGGTACTTGCTTTATTAAATGTGTTTTATGTAATAGGGTATCCATTTGACAGTGGCAAAAATTGGAATCTTTAAGGGCTTGAATAGCTTTCTAACTTGTCTTTTAGACATGTTGCCATGAAATCATCATCTTGTGTATGATACTTTTGTTTTTATTTATCAATTAACACATTGATGAAAACCCAAAGGCAATGAGATTTTGGTACTAATGCGCTTTCCCCCCCTGTTTTGCAGTCCAGACATGCAACTGTGAGTGTAGATGCCATGCTTGAGGCCTTGCAGCGTACAGCTGTGCACAAGGTATGATTGATCTGCTATATATATAGGTTAGTGTTGCTCCTTAAGTACACAAGTATGTAGGATTATGTCCATCACTGAATCCCAAAGGGCTGCATGTCGCAATTCCATTGGATTAGTAGAGTTGTTTACAGATGGTAAGCACTTGTATGTTTAAAACTTTTGTCTTGTGTGTTACTGGTGAGTACTTACCCTTTTTGCAATCAAGCATAATGTACAAATGGATTGATTTGTCCCGTCTACTAGATATTGTTTCTTTCTTCAACTGGCCACATGATCTAATCTTGTTATGTTGCTCCAGTTGTGGCTAACTGGTCCTTAGCTGCCTGGACTGCATCATTATTCCAGTCTATGAGAAGTTCTTCAAAGTTCAATGAACCACGATGATTCTATTTATTCTGTGAACTTCTTTTGCTGTTACTTTTTGGGGCAACTTTTTGTTTTGTTTTTGTTTGTGGGGCAACTTGTTAATGTCCATTCCGTACCTATACTTCCCAATTTGTTGCATCCATTATATTTTTATGCATGTACAGGCGCACACGTGCACAAATTCATCAAAACCACTTGTTGGGACAGTGTTTGAGAATATTTTTCTGTAGTGGCTCAATTTCTAAATCTGTGCCTAAAAACAATGTAAATTATTAGAATGCATATTAAGATTCTTATCAAATGATTCAGTTGGTCCTTTTCAAGAGGTGGGACTGTTGGCCTTGTTGTCTGAATCTATAGCCATATGGTAGTTTGAAGACATTTTTAAGTTCTTTTGACTTCTCTCTCTCTCTCTCTCTCTCTCTGTCTGTGGTTTAATTATATGGTTCTGACGATTAATGATTTGTATGTTTACAGGAGAAAAAGTTGGAAGAAGAAGATGAAGCACTTATAAAATCAATATTTAATGTCAGTACAGGCATTCTACTTTTACCCCTTTGCTTCAATTATCTCTCTCCACCCCCCCCGCCCCCCAGTTGGGGGGGGGGGGGGTCCTCTTCTCCTTTTTGTTAGGGGATATTTGTTTCTAACGTAGTTTACTTTGTTAAAAATCATTTGCAGAATTCAAAAGATTATGTTCGAAGAATTCAAGATGAAGATCTTGATGATGATGGAGATATGATTCAGCTTTCAAGTGGCAATGGTGAAACATCTTGTGATCAACCAAAGGTATGGTTATGCTGTAATGATAGTCTGTGTATTGTTTTGGGATAACCATGATTTTAGGTTCCTTAATCCACTTCTTCCCACTTATCAGAAAAAAAAATTTGATTTTAGGTTCCTTGGTGGTGGAAATTTGTTTAGAAGGGCAGGGCCTCTTCTTCCCCTTCTTTTTATTGGGAGATATTTGTTTCTAACTTAGTTTACTTTGTTAAAAATCACTGCAGAATTCAAATGATTATGTTCGAAGAATTCAAGATGAAGATCTTGATGATGTTGGAGATATGATTCAGTTTTCAAGTGGCAACGTTGAAACATCTTGTGAGCGACCAAAGGTATGGTTATGCTGTAATGATAGTTTGTGTATTGTTTTGGGATAACCATGATTTTAGGAGATATGATATGTTTACAACTTTTATACAACTCTAATTTTTTTTTTTTAAACAAAAAAAATCAATCATTGGATATGTATGACTCACATGTAGGAAAATAGATCTAATGGTTAGTTTGAAAAAAAGTTGTTGGAGTTGTACAAAAGTTGTAAACATATCATTTCTCTGATTTTAGGTTCCTTGGCGGTGTAAAAAAAGTTTCTGGTTTTTTAAGCGGATTAACTTTTGGAAATTAGGAGTTTAAAATTTACTTGATAGATTGGGATCTGGTATGCTCTTAGCTATGGAGTTGTAGGAATAAAGAAGTTAGCACTTTTAACCAAGCTTTGTTCAGAAAATGGTTATGGTGTTTTGCGAAGTAAAGGGGTCACTATTTGGGAAGAATAATAGGGCAAAACATGGGGGAGTCCTGGGGATTGTGGACTGATTTGGTGAGACTTCAGGGTTGCAGGCTTTGGAAAAGCATCGTGGCAGGTTGCTGGAGGTCCTTTGGGTTAGTTTCTTCTGTGGTGTGAGATGGTAGGAGAGTATGTTTCAAGAGTTGTGTGCTGTCAGGATATTGTTTTAAAAGGCTTTTATCCATATATGTTTTTAATTGCTTTTTGATAAGTAATCGACAAATATCGTTAAAAGGGTAAAGCTGCCCCTAAGTACATAGGAAGTATACAAAAACAATCATCTAACTAGAATGAGCAAAAAGAACAAGGAGTCTGTTTTTAATTGCTAAAGATACAATGATGTAGAACCAACAACAATTACAAAAATCATACGGTAAATAGATTAACGACTAAATCCTAACCCTAATAATTTGAGCAAAGCCCATTTATTGAATTACGAAAAACACCCTTGACTCTTGAAAATTATATAAAACATAAACTAAATACTAATAATCCAATTAACTAATAGCACCTAAATACAACTAAGTTAAAGTAAAATTTGTGCCTCGCTCCTTGCATCATTCTCTCCTAGTTGGAGAAACTCGGCCTTGAGTTTTGAAATGTTGAAAGGTTAAAAACATATGCTGAGAAAATTTTGTGTCCAAGGCCAACCTCTCAAGTCTTGAAAAGGGTCCAACTAGTCTCAGTTTGAGACATAGGTAGCAAGTGTCCAAAACATTTTTGTTTTCAACTAGCCCTTTGTCTCTTCGCATTGCTGTCACTCTATACCTCTCTGTGTTTGACCTGCTTACCAACACCTTCACAAAACAGCTACGCATCTGTGTTTCTCTCGTTGCTGGGGGCTTAGATCCAGAATCTGGTGCAGCTAGGCGTAACGCAGGGAGTGAGCGACGCGGCATGGGGGTGAGTAGTGTAGCTAGGTGTGGCTCGCGGAATCACGGCGCTGTTGGTCTTCAGTTGATGCAATAGAATTGTGACAGTGGATTAGGGTTGACTAGGTCGTGGTTGAAGTTGAACCAGACCTGTAGGATTTCTAAGAGAAAATACCTTATTGTTTCTTAATCGTCAAATCTGTGCCCTTTACCCTCTCCTTTCTCTCTCTCTCTTTTATTATTTTTTTTTTTTGGTTTCTTTCTCTATTTTCTATCTTTAATTCCCCTCCCTTCTCTAAATCTTTTCTTCAGTTTTTTTCCCCCTACTTTCTTCTCCCTCCGCTCCAAAAACCTAGATTTTGTATCACAAGCCGAATGCACTAGCTACATCTATTTGATACGCAAAAATCATTCGCTATAACTAAGGTTCTCTATATATAATTATGTTGTCCAGATTGACCTAGTTCATGTTTGATGTGAGATTTCAATGAATGCTCGTGGAACAGCTTCACAATCCAAATTCACATAGTGATTGGGTTTCGTCCTTTGCTTCCCCCTTTTTTCCCCTCTTCCCATGCAGCTGGGTGCTTGGTCTTACCTCTTCTTCTATTCCTTTTATTTGTGTTCTTCACTAAATATTTTGATCTAAATGACATTTTTCCTAGTCATTTGTTAAATCACTTTATATCTAACGACAATAAAATTACTGAAGATCGACAATATTTGGTTGAGAACAATTTGAAAGTACTTGATAGAATCGCGACGACCAAATGACAACCAAAAGAAAGGTTTGGGTTTTGGCTACAGGTGGGCGATTTAGAGCATGTTTGGGATTGCGTTTGGAAATAGAGCTTTTAAAGCCAGAAAGGCCTTTTTAGAAAAAAAGCTTCATTTTTAAGCTTTTCCAAAAGTTCAGTTTGGCCTTTTTTAGAGCAAAAAAGTCAAAGTACTTTTCAAGTTTTTTTACCAAACGGATCAGTTTTTTGTTTGGCACAACTTTTTTTGTGGTTGGAATCATTTTCCTTCTTTCACGTTCGGTGTTAGAGTTTTGGATCATTTTCTTGGTTGGAACTGGTGGAATCACACAATTCTAGCATCACACAAGTTGGAATCATACCGTTTTCAAGAAGGTGGTTGGTGGAATCCAAGGATTTTGAATTGATGGTGGTGGGAGGTGAAACAGGGGTACATATCCATGAAAGATGCAAAGGAATGATGAGGTCTATTCTTATGGATAGAGACAAGATAACGTGGTTGGTGCGCATCTTTGAGGAGTTGGTGGAAGTGGAAGATTAACGGGTTTTCTTGAATCAATCTCGACCAGGGTTTTCCCCGATTCTTGCTTAGTGTCGTTTCAATAGACATGGTGGTTTTCGGGTGGTTGAGGAGTTTGACGGGGTTAGAAGAAGTGGCTCGATCATACTACCTGAAGGTAGACATAGTAAAGAATGGGCCCTCTTCGGGTCAGTATTACGCTTGGTTAATGAGCATTTTAGAGCTGGGGTCATAGATGTGGCGGTAGAATCAGAGGTTTAGGTGGTGAGGGGAAGTAGGAGGAGTTACACAGATGTCCTGGTGAAGACGTTGACACTTTTGGAGGAGAGCTTTGGTGTATATTCAGGGCTGATAGGTAAGACTCCTAGGTGGGTGAGAGAGCTCTCTACGGGTGTATCTACGGATAAGTCTGTCCAAGTTTCGGCGACATTCAAGTGGAAACTCCCAAGCTCAGGAAAATAATTCCCTTTTTTCGGCGAAAGTAGCTACGGCTCTGGTGAAGTTGACCCAACCTCTGGTGAAGACTCTCGCATCGAGTTGTGGTCCTGAAGGATCTGTAAAGCAAGCTGCGAAGGGATGGGAGGCTACTGACATGCACATCTATTTTGGTGAAAGTCTCAAGCTTACTAATTTGAGAGAGATGTTGCTGAAGCTAAAAGAGGAAGTAGACGTTTGTTTGAGGAGGCCGGACTCGACTGTGGAAGGTCTGCTGGGTAGTGGGCCTAAGCTGAAGTTGTTGGATACTAACCAAGCACAACATTCAGGGACGAGTCCTAAGCAATTGTTGAAGGTTCCTTTGATCTTTCAGCCCATTTGTGGAGGTATGTCCACATACAAGGCTTCGGTTGTTCAAGAGACTTCACGGCCCAATGGTGGTTTTGAACCTATATACAAGGCTAGTGGTTTTAAGCCCAAGTATAAGGCCAAGAATAAGGCTTCATTTTTTAAAGAGAAGACCTCGACGAGCTCAGGCGCAGGTCAGGCTGGTGATCCACAAAAGCCTGACCCAAAAGGAAAGGCCGCTGTCTCTGGAGTGCATTCTTCCTCTCCCAACGTGATGGCTTCGACTTGTTTGTGGGTGAGTTTGGATGCAGGTCAGGCCAGTGACCCAGTGACAAAGTTTTCTGGTGGGTTTTTCGTTGTGTTGCAAACGTCAACGTCCATGGGTTGTTGCTCTCGGTGTGTGTTGGTGGGGCTCTCGATTTGTCCCCTTTTGATTAGTCAATCCTCCGGTGGGTCTTCCGACGAGCTTACGGTGGTCGTTATTTTGCTTGAGAGGTTCCAGTCAAAGCAGAATCAGTTGATGAGTGCCATTCAGGCCGTCAATCTTGTCGCACTCTCTTAAATACCTATTCCCTAGCCTCGGGGGGTGTTTCCGGGCATTCTAATTGGGTTATTCAGTGTGCAAATGGGATTTATCCCATAGTGGGGATCTCGTATGTGGGTCATAAGTTGCTATTGTTGGCCCTCTTTAACTTTTCTTGAAGAGGAACGTCAAAAAGAGGCGATGGGTGCTCTTTCGAGTAGTGGTGCGAAGGGTAAAAGGGAGGTCAAGAATTTGGAGAGTTTTGTCAACTACGATGCTATAGGTTCTTGCTTGAGCCGTGGTAGAAGGAAGGCGAGGGGTCATCCAATTGTGATATGAAGCCAAGGATTCTCTCCTGGAATGTGAGGGGGTTGAATAATAGGAGTAAATGTCCAAGGGTTAGTAACTTGCTCAAAGACAAGAAGGTGGATATCATTTGCTTTCAAGAAACCAAGCTTCATGGTTTGTCACGTAACATTGTTCACAACTTACGGGGATGCATTCATGTGGATTGATGTTGTTTGGATTCTAGTGGGGCCTTAGGGGGCATCTTGATTATGTGGGACAAAAGGGTGGTGGAGAAGGTAGAGGAGTGTGGGGGATTACACCCTCGTAGGATCGTTGTGGATCATTTTGTTTGGGCCTTTGCAGGTGTGTACGGTCCGAATTCTGGTAGTGATAGAACACTTCTTTGGGATGAGTTGGTTGGCATTATCAGTTGGTGGAACCTATCGTGGTGCATAGGGGGTGATTTCAATTGAACTCATTTTCCTAGTGAAAGATCTGGTGTGACTCGTCTTTGTTATGCTATGACGGAGTTCTCTGACTTTATTTTTGATCAGAGTCTCATGGACCTCCCTCTCGCTAGTGGCTCTCTCACTTGGTCGATTTCTAATGATCCTCCCATGTGGTCTAGGATTGATCGTTTCCTTGTCTCCCCGGGTTGGGAAGCTCAGTTTCTTGGGGTTTCTCAAAAGAGGCTTTCTCGCCTTTATTCGGACCACTTTCCAATCCTTCTTGATTGTGGTGATGTTTCAAGGGGGAGCAAGCGATTTAAATTTAAAAACATGTGGCTTAATGCAGAATGTTTTGTGGGATTGGTGAAACAATGACGAGATTCTTATTCGTTCCAAGGTACGCCTAGTTTTGTCTTTAGCACGCAAGCTCAAGGTATTGAAAATGGATTTGAAGAAATGGAATGAGGAGGTATTTGGCACTATAGAGAGGAACAAGAGGAAGCTTATGGAAGATCTTCAAGTTTTTTATGATGTTGAAGAAGTAGGGCATTAGGTGAGAGAGAGTTATTGAGGAAGGCAGAGGTTGTTAGAGAGTTAGAGAGTTAGAGAGATGCTCTCGTATAGAGAAGGTGAGTTGGAGGCAAAAATTTAGGCTGTTGTGGTTAAAAGAAGGTGATAAGTGCACTAAGTTCTTCCACTCCATAGCCAACTCAAATAGAAGGTACAATTCTTTGGAATCCTTATTGATTGGTGATAATCTATCTTCTAATCAAACGAAAATCGGCAAGCACATTGTCAAGTTCTATCAAAAGCTTTTTACTGAGCCGAGTAGCTGGAGGCCCATGGTGGATGGCATTTCCTTTGATTCTATTTTGGAGTTTGAGGCCTGTTGGTTGTAGAGAGCTTTCGAGGAGGTTAGGA
This sequence comes from Alnus glutinosa, assembly GCF_958979055.1. NCBI lineage: Eukaryota > Viridiplantae > Streptophyta > Magnoliopsida > Fagales > Betulaceae > Alnus > Alnus glutinosa. Next base: position 19,580,443 of record NC_084893.1, on the reverse strand, counting down.
AGGTAGTTTTTGCTATGAATGATGATCCGACGGCTTTTCTATGGCTTTCTTGCAAGCGTGTTGGAATGTATTGAGTGTGGACATTAGGGAGGTGTTTAGTGATTTTCATGCTGGAGGTTTGTTTGAAAAGAGCCTCAATGCTTTGTTCACTTTGCTTATTTCGAAGATTCTATGTGCTATTGCTCTTAATGACTTCCGGTCTATTAGTCTTTCGGGAGGGGTTTACAAAATTATTGCTATAGTTTTAGCAAATAGATTGAAGACGGTTATGGAAAAGGTCATCTCCAAATCACAAAGTGTCTTTATCAAGGATAGGCAAATCCTCGATTCGATACTTATTGCTAATGAATGCCTTGATAGTTGATTAAGATCTGGGGAGCCAAGCGTCATTTGTAAAATGGATCTGGAAAAAGCATATGATCATGTAAATTGGGATTTCATTTTGTATATGCTGAGGAGGTGTGGCTTTGGGGAAAAATGGTGCGCGTGAAATAGCTCACCAGTGGGCGGTTCCAACCAGTGGAATGTGAGTTTTTCTAGAAGAGGTTTGTTTAAGGCCAAGTCCTTCTTTAGGTCCTTGGCTTGTTCTGACAGTAGTCGTTTCTTTAGGAAGAGTGTGTGGCGGACTCAGGCTCCTTCAAGAGAGGCTTTTTTTTTTTTTTTTGGTGTGTGTGTGGGGTTGGCGGCCCTAGGCACGATCCTTACATTGGATAATCTCAGTTAGAGGTATGTTATTATGGTGAATAGATGCTGCATGTGCAAGAGAAATGAGGAATTAGTAGATTACCTTCTTCATTGCGATGTGGCTTCCGCTATGTGGAGTGCTTTCTTTACTCGCTTTGGTATGTCTTAGGTTATGCCTAGTGGAGTCATCGACTTATTTGCTTGTTGGTGGACTTCTGGAAGGCTGAGGAGTTTTGCAATTTGGAAGATGATGCCGACTTGCATTTTTTAGTGCTTATGGAAGGAACCGAATCACAGGTGTTTCTAGGACTTGGAGAGGTCCTTGGAGAAGCTGGCCGGTATTCTCAGTTGTAGAATTTCTTTTCCTATGAAATACTTGGGTCTTCCTCTAAGTGTCCCCTTCAAATCAAGAGCTATTTGGGACGGGGTAGTCGAGAGAATGGAAAAAAGGTTGGCTACTTGGAAAAAGATCTACTTGTTAAAGAGGGAAAAAGAAAGGGGGGGGGGGGGGGGGTGGCATCTTACGCACATCAAGAGCACGTTTTCCAATTTTCCTACATACTTTCTTTCCCTCTTTCTGTTACCAGCATGTATAGCTAGGTGATTGGAGCACCTTCAGAGAGACTTTCTTTGGGATGGTCTAGGCGGAGATCCCAAATACATTTGGTTAATTGGAAGATAGTTCACGACCCCGTTTTCAGAGGGGGGTTGGGTATTAAAAAGTTGATGGTATTCAACAACGTTTTTCTCGGTAAATAGCTTTGAAGATTTGGGCATGAGGAGCATTTCTTATGGAGACAAGTGATTGATTCGAAGTATGGGCTCAAGAGAGGAGGTTGGTGCTCAAAGGAAGCTTGAGGTGCTTATGGGGTGAGCCTTTGGAGGAATATTAGAAATGGTTGGGGTTCTTTTTCCAATTTTCTATCCTATATGGTTGGGGATGGTTCTCACATTAGTTTATGGTATGATGTTTGGTGTGGCATAGAGCCACTTACGCATTTTTTTTCCCCGAACTCTTCCATTGCTCAAAATAAGGAGGCCTGTGTCTAATTATTTGGACCCATCCAGTTCCTTTATCCGTTGGAATCCTAGTTTCATTAGGGCTGCACATGATTGGGAATTGGAATATTTTGACTTTTTCTTTAGTCTCTTGTATTCCTCGAAGACGCATCCGGGGGAAGTGGGCAACTTGTTGCGGACTCCCTCTAGCAGCCAGAGATTTACAGTGAAGAGTTATTATACTCTGTTATAGTTAGGTGGGCATAGTTCTTTCCCTTGGAGAAGTGTTTGGAAGGTCAAGGTGCCTCCTCGCGTTGCTTTCTTCTTGTGGACAACATCACTTGATAGAATTCTCACGGTGGATACCCTTAGAAATAGGGGCTTCTCTTTAGCTAATTGGTGTTGTCTGTGTAAAAAGAATGAGGAAACAACCAATCACCTTCTCATCCACTGCGAGTATACTTCGACTCTATAGCAATTGATTCTTAATCTTTTTGGAGTCTCGTGGGTTATGCCTAGCAATATCCAAAAGCTTCTTCATTGCTGGATAGTACAAGGGAGAGTGGATATTCCAAAGAGACTATCTGGAAAGTTATTCATGCCCTCTTAATGTGGAGCATTTGGAGAAAAAGGAATCGTCGTATTTTCGAGGATAGTGAGTCAAACGTGCTCTTTCTAGAATCTTCTTTTTTGAGATCTCTCGAGTTGGGTTCTTGTTAATGTTTCTAACTTTGTCTCTACAAATATGCTTGATTTGATTTGCTTTTTACATTGTAGCAGCTTATAGGGTTAAGTCCCTTTTGTATACTTTTCGTGAATGTGGGTTTAACCCTTTTTTTTCAATAAAATCTGAATTATTCACAAAAAAAAAAGAAGAAGACATATTGCCAGACATCCCATAGAGGAATAAGGTATAAATAAAATGGCACTGGGGGTTGTATATTTGTATGTTTTTCAAAGAAAATTGTGGATAGTTATCTCTTTGTTATTATATTGGAAAAACTTAAGCCTGTGAACTTATGTTTGCACATGATTCCAATGCAGAGGAGAAAGGTCTCTGAAGAGCTTCCTGGTAACCCAACAGATTCTTTGGCAAGAGCCACTTTGGCTGACTGTTCCACCAACAAAGGTATGTGACATGTTCAGATTTTTTTCCCCTTTGTAGTATAGAAGTTGGAGTGCATTGCCAATATTTACAGACATTTTTTTTTCATAAGTAATTGAAATATCATTAAAAAGCGCAAAAATGCAATTCAAGTATACATGAAGTATACAAGAGGACACAACTAAAAGAAAAAGACGGTTAATAAAATCATGAAAAGAAAGTAAATAAGGAAAGTCTAAAGCAATTGCCCCGTGGAGAAGAGTGATGAAAAAGGACTTCAAATCCACCATTGCATTCTTGCGATCTTCAAAACTCTTATAATTTCTTTCCCTCTAAATATACCACAAAAGACACCTTCCACATAATTGCAATTTGGGGATTGCCACTCAACCCTCTCCCACAAGTGATAAGGTCAACCACTATTTTAGGCATTACCCAAGGTAATCCAGCACGATTAAAAATAGCTTTCCATAAGGCACTAGCAATCTCATAGTGAAGAAAAAGATGATCCACAGATTCATTGCACCTCTTACACATACAACACCAGTCTACCACAATGGCATGCTGCTTCCTTAGGTTATCCATGGTGATGATGTTTCCTAGGGCAGCTGACCAAGCAAAGAATGCCGCTCTTATGGGAACCTTATTCCGCTAAATACACTTTCAAGGGAAGGGAGTACCAACACGAGGGACAAAGGCGTTATAGAACGATCTAACTTCGAACACTACTCTCTTGGAAGGGACCCGACAAAGCTTGTCTTCATATCCCCAACCTACTTTAGAGGAGTACAACAAATTGAAGAATGAAGCAAATACTTGCACCTTTCAATCACGAGCCATTCTGATAAAGCTTGTGTTCCATTGAAGAGTCACTAGAAACCTGCAAATGATCCGCCACGAAGGCATCTTTAATGCGAGCTATTCTATACAAATTTGGAAAAGCTTCCTTGAAGTCATTCGAAAATCTAATCTTAGAGCCATCTTCTACCTCAAATTTGGTATGACTAGCAAACTCCCCCAACCCCTATTGATATTTTTCCGTAACCCCACCCCAAATGAGCCATGAACCTCATTAGAAATCACTCACCCCATGAGCTACCATATTTAGAATCTACTACAAAACTTTCCACAAATCCTCTATCTCATGTATATAGTGCCACAACCAGTTCCCAAAGAGAGCACAATTGAAAAGGAGCAAATTATGAACCCCTAATCCCCCTTCAGATATCGAAGAACAAACTTTGGACCAGTTTAGTGGGTGATATTTAAATTCTTCACCTAGCCCAGTCCACAAAAATTCCCGACATAGTTTCTCTATGTGATTGGCAAGACCAGCTGAAAGGGAAAAAAGAAACAAGAAATATGTAGGCAAATTGGAAAGGGGTGCTCTTGATTAAAGTAATCCTGCCACCCTTGGATAAAAAAGATCCTCTTCCAACCACCTAGACCACACTCAATCTTCTCAATAATACAGCCCCAAATAAATTTGGCCATACTAGAGGCTCCCAACGGAAGATCAAGATGCTTTAAAGCCAAAGAAGAAACCCTACATTTGAGATTACCGGCTAGTCCATCAGCATTAGTAACATTCCCCACAAGAACCAATTTTGAATTACCCATATTAATTTCAAACTGGAAGCAGCTTCAAATCAAAGGAATAAAGCATGTAGATAGCAGAGGTTGTTAGGGTGTGCCTCACAAAAAATCAAGGTGTCATCTGCAAATAGAAGGTGAGAAATGTTAATCCTACCAAAGTTCCTAAACCCCAAAAAAGCTTGAAAGAAGCCCCTAATGTTCAGTAGCTGACGTAGCGAGAAGCGATAGACGTGATTGAGAAGCTATGTTCCCAATGCACAAACTCACCAAACACATTGAAGGAGAAAACTGAAATCTTATTGATGGCAAAAACTCTTCCAATACAATTATTCCAAGCTTATAGTAAAACCCTACAGCTACAAAAGGAAAGAAAATCCTCCCAAGATTGGAAATAAAACAAATAAGCATAATATGAAAATACTTGGTGCCAAAGGATATTTCCAAATTAATGGAAATACTTGGTGCCAAAGGAAAACCATATTAGGGAAAATATAATAACTATAATACTACTTGACGACAAAGGAAATATAAATATGGGAATTTTCTAGAAAAGGAATCAGGAAATTTGTCAATAGTCTCTTCTTTCCTTATTGGTCTTTAACTTGTTGGCAGTTGCAAATCAGAAAATAACATAGCTCTTATTATTCGGAAATCTTCTAGCCGTATTATTTGGGTTACTCGGGATACTCTAGCCTAGCCGTATCACTTAGGCTCGGGATGTTCGTATTACTCGAGCTTGGGATACTATAGCTATCTCGGGCTTGGGATACCCTAGTTGTATTAGTTGGGCTCGGGATGCCCTAGCTGTCTTGGGCTCTGGATACCCTAGCCGTATTACTTGGGTTCGGGATGCCCTAGCTGTCTTGGGCTTGGGTTGGCCTACATCAGGCTCCACTTTAGAAAAACTCGTCCATGAGTTTCTGCTCATGTATCGAGGCTTATCCGGGGGATGGGACTTGAGCAATTCGCCAATGTTGATCTTTGTTGTCCATCGAAACGGTACACACTTGTTCCCCTTCAATCTACTGTTGGCTTTAAATGAGAACTAGAATTTGTGCCTCTTCATCAGCATTGTGTTACTTATCAAAGGGTCGTTGGCCTTGAGGAGTTTGTAATTGGACCGCATCCGCAACGTCTTTTTCTGCTTCCATTTAACCCTCATATCGGCAAAGTGAGAAAGACGTCCTAGCCTCCTTCGCACCATTGGTAAACCATGTATGGCCAAGGGACAGTTTTTGTTTTGTCTCTTTGTTGTGGTGCGAGTGACAGTTGTTGCAAAACACAAGTGACATGTTCATCTTTATTAGATTTGGAAAACTCACCTCCAACATAGTCACTAGGATTTTGTGTGAATCTCGTTATCTTCTCCACACGTATCTGCATTCTCTTTTGTCACAATTATGATGACGGTGCCTTTTTGCATTTTGTCCTCTTTGCCTCCTTTTGCGGCGCTTCCTCCAAAATGTTCTTCTTGTCGGTTTTCTTTTATTTTTTCGCCGTCTTTAATGGGAACTGCTACCTCCTCCACTACAATCATTATTGGGTGTGCGCAGGTGGGGCTGTCGTCGTCATCGCCCTTGCTTTGAGGTGGTTCAATTGGGTAGGTTGGGAAGTAGCTGCTGTTTTTGTCTCCTGGAACTCGGTTGGTAGGTGATAATTGTTGCTGAGGCGGTGGTGAGTGGGTTGCTACTGGCCTTGTTGCCGAACTGGACGATTGTGATGGCTTGAATTTTTGTGCCAATCGTAACTCCCTCTTCATGGTAGAATTAATGGCTTGTGGTGTAAGACCACGACCAACAACCGGGCGGCCATGAGCCATCTCGTCGACACAATTCCAATTGTGATAGTGATGCCTTTTGCCGTCGAGTCCAAGCCAAGCGATGTTTTGTTGTATCTCCCGCAACTCATGTTCAATACGATCAAACCGTTGATCGCCTACACTCCACGTTCTTCGTCGTCGGAGTGGTTGCTTACGTTTCCGTCGTTTGCCATCAGAACAGGATAGTCAAGGCTCTGATACCAATTGACGTAGCGAGAAGTGATATATGTGATTGAGAAGCTGTGTTCTCAATGCACAAGCTCAACACACGCGTTGAAGGAGAAAATTTTTTTTTGATAAGTAATTGTAATTTTATTAAAAACAGCGTAAGGCGCCCCTAGTACACACGGAGTATACAAGAAGCAACAGCCTCACAACCGACCCGACAAGGAACAAACCACAAAACCACCCAACCCTAAGCCCCTAATCCCCTAAGCCCCTAAATCTCACAATCATCAATCATATCCCATCGCCTATGTTCCTCATCAAGGGCAGAGAGGAAAGCCAAAGATCTATCCCCCTTATCCCCGAAATACATAGAGCATGCCATAGACAACTCCATAGGAGTTAAAGCCAAAGATCTATCCCCCTTGTCCTGAATTAACGGCTTGGAGGTGGGATCATCCAGGGAGGAGGGAGGAAGAATCCTCCCTACCGGCGAGCCCATCTCAATGGAAACTTGTGGACCCACGGCTGAATTCTCCGACCCACTCCCTAAGTCCTCAAGAACAGAATGTTTCCGACCAGCCTCTGAGGAAGCCAAAGAAGAACCCGGGAGAGGAAAATGAGAAGATTCGGTGACAAGAACGGGATCCGGAACCGAAACCAAGTCCGACCCCATGTTCGAACCCTGACAAATCCTCCGACCGGCATTCCTACGCCTAGAGGGATAGTTCGCGTCATCGTAGTTGATGGAACTCTGTAAATTAAGAAGTTCCCTTTTTCCTTTAGACTTCTGGCGCGCAAAAACCTGGAACTCCTCTTCCATGGCGTCCCGAACAGCCAAAGCCCCCTCCCCAAAATCCCCATCCAACGCCCAATCTAAAGGCAAAACTTCCGAATAATCATCTTCATCCTCCTCCCATACTACAATCTCCCCATTATGATCCACGCCAACTGGCCAATTCCGAGTTTGGGAGCAACCACTCGCAGGAGAATAAGGAACTACCACCCCGTCATAGTTAACCTCCTGAGGCACCACCGTTGGGACTGAAATCGGGGGAAGATTAAGAAACCCCTTCCTAAAAAGGCCCTGACTCACTGACGTCATTGCCTTCTTTATAGCAGGATTTTTAATCGCCTTCTCCGCTAGCGGCACTTGACCTGAGGCCCTCTTATCAACGAAACCAACTGACATCTTCATAGCTAGCAAAGAGTCAGAAAGAAGCCCCTCATCCCACTTAACAGAATGCCTTTCCCTCAATATTTTCGCCCTTCTGTAATAGCACTGGAATGGCTTAGAGGCCATCACAGGGAGGTGAGAACGCAGGTTCTCTCCTAAAAGAGATGCACCAGCGAGAGACGGAGCGGCAAAAGAGTGATTAGGAAACTGAATCTTCCCCAAAGGCATAAACTTGAATGAAGTAGAAGTAGAACCCACCGGAAAACCCAACTCCGGCGCCGGAGCAGGTGGGAAACCGAACAAAGTAGTGGCTGGATACACCCTCGAACTAGAAACCTCCGAATGCACCTGGGATCTGCTCGTCTCACCCCTGAAAAGAGTCACCGATCCTGAATCTGTCCCTGTAACAGTCGCCGATAAGGACTCCGGCCTAGGATCAGCCGAAGACGCTGGACTCATGCCCAATTTCTCTCCCACCGTTGACACCTCCACACCCCCAGGAAGAATCCGATACAGATCCAACCCAGAGGACATCTCAGTTGTCGTCTCCGGCGAAGTTGTCGGCAAGCAGGAGACATTAGGTTTCCGCTTGATTCGGGTCACTCGAAAACCCACAGGTTTTCGAAAATTTCCTGACCCGGTAAAACGGCTCAGAACTCTCCCCACAGCCCGGCCCAAAGCCAAATAAAAACCGGACCCCAACTTACGCCACGTCCGCAATTTCGAAGATTCAAATTTCAAATGAGAACCCTTACCCTGCGGATCTGCTGTTTGGTCTTTACCCGACAAAACAAATCGGTGGGCCTCCAAAGAGAAGCAATCCACCGCCAATCTCGGAATATCCTCTGCATGCCGCACCGCCGGAGAAAAATCGAATTCGCAAGGAGACGCCCACGAATCCCTTAACCCGGACTGACCATCACCCACTAAGGGCATCTTCTTTGCAACAGAGGATGAATCTGCCCTCACAACCTCCACAAAAGAAGGCCCCGTCCACTGTGGAGCCAAGCCCATAGTCGGTCGATCTTCCTCCAAAACCTTCCTCTCCGGTGTAGTAGAAGAGTCGAGTCTGCCACTCACCGAACCTGAGACAGAAACGACAACCTTTCTCAGCTCCTCTGAAAATTTAAGCCATCCCCACCCTCCACGGCCCTCGGGGATGACAATGGATCCTTTCCGACCGCCCAACCCGAACATAGTCGCCTCTAAATAGCGCCCAGCTTTATTCCCATCTCTCCTAGCAATTAAAACCTTCGAACCTTCTCTAAATGACTTCACAAAAACTTGCTCTGCCGGGATACCCAACAGCATTTCCAAAGTCGACGCAAGCCAATCGGCGCTCTGGACATTCAACAAGATCACACCCAGAAAATTTTTCCTCTTCTCCTCCACCCTCAGCGTCGACGCCCCATCCAAAACCGAAAAGGAGAAAGCCTTCGACTCCACCAAAAAAGCCTTATCCATCATCGCCACCCCCAGGACTAAGACGACCAAAGCCCAATAATCTACATCGCCGAATCGAAAGAGAATTTACAGGACCAGACAATAGGCTGAAAAGATAGAAACTGAGAAAGGATGGATGAAGGGTCGAGCCCCTAGTCGGACGCGCTCTCACGCGCCGTCACAAAGGCAGAGAGAAAGAGAGAGCTTGCGAGTAGTGGATCAAGAATCTTAACGTATATTTTTCTATCTTAATGTAATAAACCTTAGGTAGAATACACCCTTGAAAACTGGCTTGCTTGAAGGAGAAAATTGAAATCTTATTGATGGCAAAAACTCTTCTAATACAATTATTCCAAACTTATAGTAAAACTCTACAACTACAAAAGGAAATTAAATCCTCTTAAGACTGGAAATAAAACAAATAAGCATAATATGGAAATACTTGGTGCCAAAGGATATTTCCAAATTAATGGAAATACTTGATGTCAAAGGAAAATCATATTAGGGAAAATATAATGATTATAATACTATTTGACGACAAAGGAAATATAAATATGGGAGTTTTCTAGAAGAGGAATTAGGAGATTTGTCAATAGTCTCTTCTTTCATTCTTGGTCTTTAACTTGTTGGCAGTTGACAAATTAGAAAATAGCCTAGCTCTTATTATTCGAAAATCTTCTAGTCGTATTATTCGGGTTACTAGAGATACTCTAGCTTAGCCGTATCACCCAGGCTTGGGTTGTCCGTATTACTCGGGCTCGGGATGCTCTAGCTGTCTTGGGCTCGGGATACCCTAGCCATATTACTCGGGCTCGGGATGCCCTAGCTGTCTTGGGCTCGGGTTGTCCTACATTAGTAGCATAAAGCATTTTACTTGGAGCTTCTATGACAATGACAAATAATAGTTGTGACAAAGGATCTCCTTGTCTCAAATCCCGGGAGTTACTGAAGAAACTATAATGATTCCCCATTCACCAAAACAAAGAATCGAATCGAAGAAATACAAAACTTTATCTAAGAATGCCATTCCGAAGTGCCCTGCCTTGGGGGTGTTCCCCGTTAAAATAAAAAGAAAAAATAAAAGAAAAAAAAAGATCAGAAAAATCCAATAGTCATGCTTATTGGAATTTTGCTCTATGAATGGAATTACTTGTCAATAAGTTTTTGAGCTGAAACTTGTGAACTTGATTACCGCCTTTTTCTATTGGGGTTAAAATTGCGATAGTGCTGCTCAATTTACATGGATTTCTCTCACTTAGAAGACTGATTCCTAAATATAATGTAGATGATTTGATCTAAATTTGATTTTAATTGGCCTGTTCTAACAAGGCCAATACAAAGCAAGGTCTTTATCTGTTTCAACGAGTATACCAAAGTCACCGAGACATGAGTTTTAGTGGATTCTTAGGAAATACCATTGGCAATACCTTTGTCTGTGTGGGTGGGTAAAGGAGCAGAAGGTATACCTTGAGCACATGGTGATATATTATTCTTAGTGCCTCTTTTGACTGCAAAGCAAATTATAATTTGTTGAACTTTTTTCTGTTTGTGAAATATGCCATACATTAGTTTGGATAAATTGCAGTATTTCCTATCAGAGTACTAACATTCATGTTTAATATTTGGTTGTTGACAGAAAATCTAGGTGGTTCAGGGGCCTCTGGTGATGCTAAGTTTGTAATAAACTCTAAAACCATTAGGATTTCAGTTGTTAAGAGACCAGCTTCTGAAGATAGCAGTTCAGCTAAACTGGAGAAGAAAGAAGGGGCTGGAACCAATAATACTAGTACAGTACCAGTTCCAGAAGATGACAGTCAAAAGCATAAAACTAATGATACAAGCACTGGACTAGACTCACTCTTACAAAACTATGAGAGTGATGATGATTAGGGTGTGATTTTTTCTTTTTTGATGAGATGTAATAGGAAGGAGAAAGGGGTGAAGGCAGCTACGATTAGTGGGTGATTGTAAGGTGCATTGTATAACAAATACATTCTTCCCCAAGATTGGTAAAAAGTTTATTTATGGTAAGAATAATGTTGTATTCCACAACTATCTTACAATGTTGATGTGGACAATATCAACCAATCTTTGGATGAGTTGTAAGTTTTAACTTATGAGGGAAAAGTTCCCAGCATGTTTGTTACCAGTAAGCTAAATTGATGCCTTATTCTAGCCGGGCTGTACAAGTTAATGCTTATTTCTGCTATTGAAAAGTTTGCCATCTTCAATACTAGAGTGCTGAATTTGGGGATTTCTTGTATCTTTTTTAATGGGCAATCAAGGTAAAATCTGATAAGATTTTCGTCTAACATTAATTCTTCAGAGTTTTTGCAATGATCACAACTATGAACAAATTTTATATAGCGCTTGGATGATGAAACTAGACAATTTGTGTTTGTAAAGGTCCCATGCTTTACATGTTCCCCGCCTGTGGTTTCTAGCGTAACAGCATTTTTGCCTTAGATTAGGCGGTTTGTTGACGTGACAGAAAACTCTATCAATAATTTGGATGAAAAAAACTGAAATTGATTTTTGAAATCGTTTACTCATATAATATAATACTATAAACACATTTATGTACAATTTACATTGAAAAAGTGATGTTAATTATTAGTGGCGACATGGGTTACCGCTAATATTTCCTAATAAATCCTGTGCGTGTTTATAAATTCTCGCCAAGTAATTTGCAGCGACACTTTTGTCGCCGTTAAAAAGTAAATTTTTTGGTTATTTGCGTCCACTATTAGCAGCCAAATCTAATCAATCAATTTAAAATATAATTAGATTGAAATATTTTTCCTAATGGGACGATCGAGTGTTATAGACATGCATTATCAGTGAGATTAATTGGAGGCCTAGGAAAAGAAAAGAAAAAAGAATCCGAGAATTATTCCAGATGCAATTAATCTAATCTGTTAAATGGATATAAATATCATTAGGGACTGCATTCAAGCATTTGGTTCCCTTCAGTATTACATTAAGAGCATTTGATGTACATTGCATGTATGGTGTACATTATTGCATGTTTTCAATTTAATAAATTGTGACATCCGTAAGGGATCACATCAAATGAGTGCCCACTCCACAATGAAACCAGACAACAGAGATTCTAAATGGTACTAACTAAACATTATTTTAGTCAAAATAATAATAAAAAAATGGAAAGGATTAAAATATCTTTTTTGTTTTTTCTATTCATTTCTAGAATAGAAGTTTTTTATTTTTAATTTTTAATTATAGATTCTAGGGTAGAGGGGTTATAGCAGCTTGGTAGCTCGCAAGGAGATTGCAATCTCTAACATAGTCAAAATAATAATAATAATAAAAATGGTAAGGACTAAATTATCTCTTTGGTTTGTTTAAATGATAATGGGGTGCTTTATTTTTTTGGTTGCCGTCTCTTGAGGGTGCGTTTACTCTCTGGTTTAAATTTAATCGACTTTTGATCTCAAGTAGTGGATGAAAGGGATCGATGAGCAAATTCGCCTACTTGTGTGAAGTGACAAGGGCATATATATTGGCACCTTTCTTTTCTTTTTTTCTCTTGTGTGTGTGTGTATGTACATGTGTTGACAAATGCCTACAGGCCGCAATCGCTTTAACTGCTGCCCAGTTTGAGGTGACAATTACTTTCTTTCCGGGCCCCATCTGTTTTCACTCTTTGTTTTTATGACCTATTTGGTGGAGAATTTGTTAAAAGGAAATAATAAGTAGCACTGAGAAGGCAGAGAGATTTTCCGATCCATTAAGATATCTTCCAAGATCCCCAACTCTCATATAAAAATCATTCAAACAAACAAACAGTTTGCGTGCAATATCACAGAACATGAGAGCTGAAAAGTGGATCTTTATTAATTGCACCTTTTCAAATTGATTTATTTAAATAAATAAGAAGGTTATCTTTATGGGGTATATGGAGGTAGGTGTTGTCGATGAAAGGGACCACTAAGTGATCGATGGATGGTAATGGAGAACTGACAGTAGATGGGTGTCTGAAGAAGAGGCAGATGGGAGAAAGGGTTCAAACACTGAGGGAAAGAGAAAATTACAATGTTGACGTGGATAATTTCAACCAATCTTTTTTTTTTTTTTTTGATGAATAAAAGCTTTGGATTAGTTATAATTTGTAACTTAGAGATATGATATATTGTCACTTCAAGATAACTTTTTACCATTTTTGTTTACGTGACAATTTTTACTTTTACTTTTACTTTTACTTTATTTTATTTTATTTTTTAAGAAATAAAATCTTAAAGCTAACTAGGAGATTACCTTGTCACATGAGCAAGATGGTCAAAACTTATCTTAGAGTGACAAAATATCATATCCGAAGGAAACGTTTCCGGCATGCTCGTTGCCGGTAAGCTAAATTGATGCCTTGTTCCAGCCGGTTTGTACAAGTTAATGCTTATTTCTGCTATCGAAAAGTTTGCCATCTTCAATACTAGAGTGCTGAATTTGGAGATTTCTCGTATCTTTTTTAATGGCCAATCAAGGTAGAAAGAATCTGATAAGATTTTCTTCTCACATTATTCAGAGTTTTCACAATGATCACATCCATGAACCAATTTTAATTTATATAGCGCTTGGACGATGAAACTCGACAATTTGTGTTTGTAAAGGGCGATCATGAAAGAAAACACAAAAGTAAAATAAAATAAAGCGGAATAATAGAAAATAGAGACTTGCAAAAATAATAAGAGACATAAACTTAAGGTGGTTCGGCAGTCTGCCTACATCCACACACGAAAGTCTTATAGGCTACATATTACTTTTATTGAATGATTGAATATAAAAAGTGCTATCTTATTTATAGAGAGGAGAATAAGAATGAGCTTCATATCTTAACAATGCAGGACTACCAACATATTATGTTTAATCGATCATGCACCAAACAATCGATGAAGACTTATATCACTCTTTTGTCTCTAAGTCTAAAAGTCTTTCCGACGGCTACAGATATTATTCGGTGACCCTACCTTTTGAAAATGTCGGACGTCAGAGGACTGTATATATGTATGTGTGCATGCATGCAAGTATTGCATTGCATTGTTATTCATTAAAAAAAAAAAAAAAAGTACTGCATTGCCGTGTCCAATCTCTCTCTCACTTTGTACTTATATTCTGATTTGATAACTGTTGTTTTGTTTTGTTTTGTTTTTTTTTTTTTTTTTTTACGAATAAACTAATTGTTGTTACTCTTGTATTGGCAGTTGATCAGTTATTAGCGCGCATGGCGGCTCCAGTTCCAGAACCAGCGGATTTTGAGTTTAAAGTGGTTTACGAGAGGCAGTTGAAAACAACTGACATGAAGGAACTTTATATTTTCATGCGAACAACTTAACCAAAGATGACACTCTCAGAATTCTTGAGCGCACCGAAAGAAGGACAGGTGCAAAATCCTTCATGGTTCGTCGTTGTGTCAAAGTGTTCGGAGCAATATTTGGGTAGACTTACAAAGACGACCGGCAATATTTAGGCTATATATGTTTTTGCAAGCATTGGGAACAGAAGAGACCAACTACACTATGTACCAACCGAATCAACTACCTTCCATAAAAAAATAATAATTAAAAAACATGTGTACGTTGATGTACTCTAAATATTCTATATGCTAATGTTAACGTACGCTAAATATTCTCTTCTTCTTCTTCTTCACTATGAAGCATGCATGTTTGACCCAATTAACATGTGTTTGTAACCTGTTTGAGCAGGCTATAGGCATGCGCGCGCTCGTATTTTTTCTTCCTAGGAAGCATACGAGTAATTCTAAACGTCATACACATGTCCCTCTTGTGTCCCTCTAAAAATGATGTGGCTTTTAAAATCACCATGTGATCAAAATTCAATTTTGATCAATCACAAGCTCAATGGTGATTTTAAAAGCCACCTCATTTTTAGAGGGACACAAGAGGGACATGGGTATGACATGTAGCATTACTCGAAGCATACACATGTTAGGTATAAAAATTTTATGATTTTTATTTGAATGAAAATGCTTACTGATTCATTAAAAAAAAATAATAATAATAATTTATGATTTGTTTGACAAGCTGGCGCCGTAGATAATTTGGATATGTTTTTTTGATTTGTTTTCCAGCGCCTTTTGGGTTAAATACCTGTCTTTTAAGATTTCAATTTTAAAAATTTTAAAAAATAGGGTGAGAAGCTAGAAAACAGGTTACGAACAAATCTTAAATTTTTTAAAAAAAGAATAATGATTCAATGCCACCTAAATATACAATTTTTTTTTTTATTTTAAAATAAGTATTTTTATTTATTTTTTAATAAATTTATATATTTTTTTTATTACGGTGGACACGTGTCGCCATCTTATTGGCGACACGTGTCGCTGACGTGGCATTTGACGGAATCCGTTAAAAAATTTAACAGAATTTGACGCCAGTGATCGATTTGTAATTATTGCATATCACGAGGACCTCCCATGAACTTTTTAAATCATAGGGAGTGAAAAATAATTATGGTATACCACAGGGACCAACGGTGCAATTATCCCTTTAAATTATCCAGAAATGCAGAAAAATCGTCTACAATCAATTCCAGACGATTTTTTCTAGACAGTTTAAAACCGTCTAGAATATAATGTCGCTAAATGAAAATTCTGGACGGTTTTGCCCAAAATTGTCTAGAATTTGTTTGTTTGTTTGTTTTATTTTTTATTTTTAATTATAATAATTTTTTTTTTAATATAATAATAATAATAATTTTTTGTCCAGCGGTCAAAGACTCAAAGCTTCTACGTTCTACCGGAGTCCGAAAATATCCACCGAAAATCAACTCCGATCACCACCCTCCATGATCCAGCCATTCAGCCACACCATGCAGCGACGTGGACACCTTGGCCATGTAGCGAGTGCATTTCGCTACAACCTGACCAGCCACATGACGTCCACGTCGCTAGTGGCACGTGACTAAGTGCATGTGGCTAAATATCAAGTTTTTTACAGTGTTCATTTAATCTTGTTTTGTTGCCATTTCCGCCACTTATAAGGTCATTAACCTTACAACGACCTATCTTCTACGTTTATTTTAATCATAATAGATCAGATTAATTGCATCTGGAATAATTCTCGGATTCTTTTCGATCTTTTCATAGGCCTCCAATTAATCTCACTGATAATGCATGTCTATAATGTACACTCGGTCGTCCCATTAGGAGAATATTTCAATATTCTAATTATATTTTAAATTGATCGATTAGATTTGGCTTTAATTTGTGTAGTTTATTTATCATCTCAAAATGGGTAAGTCTGTCTTCATTCGAATTGATAAATGATAAGCTAGCGCGCATGTGGAAATATTATTATTATTATTATTATTATTATTAGCAATAGAATTCAACGTTTAGAACCAATTGAAGTTTTCATTAGGAGAATATTTGGCCGTTTTCCAGTTCTAGTCGGCAGTGGCAGAGAGATCGAGTACGAATCACGCATTCACGCATGTAGTGTTTTACATCAAGTACGGTTATACAACTTTACATCAAGGACCAAGAAGAGACGATGAGACATGCATGCTTTTAGAAAAATAAATTTTTTGGGGGTTGAATTTATTTTTGTGGAGAGCGGCCATCACGTGATTCCCGTTTTTCAAATTTGCAACCGATCGATGAAGACTTAAAGTCACTCTCGATCTTGTGTCTAATCTAGAAGACTTTCCATACCACGGCTAGAAATAGTATTAGGTGACGGTGGTGACCCTAGCAACCTTTAGAAAATGTCGTATATATATATGTGCGACGGCTAGAAATAGTATTAGGTGACCCTACCTTTTATATTTAGACTACTCTTTGAAATTACTTGTTTAAGAATATATATAGTTTTTATTACATTTTTTTATTTTATTATAAATTTTAATTATATGAAATATATAATTATAGTTACTTGAGATTAAGAATAACAATAATTCCATTTAATTTTATTAAATTGTTAATTTATCTCATTTATTATATATTTTTTAAAATATTTTTAATTAATTTTTGTTCAATTTATTTTTTAATCTTAATCTCCTAAACCAAAATTCTAACTCTGCCACCCGTTACGTCCATCGTCTGATCTTAGTCTTTGGTCTTTGGTACATCTTTGTCTCTGTTTTTACTTATCTTTTTGGTAGAAAGAAGCAAAAGTTTTACTGAGAATCAAGAGAACAATGAAAATAGGGATTCAAGGTGCCTAGCTTCTATGCGTGTATTTCGAGATATATATTCCCCCTCTTACACCGAATCAAACTTGGATGTCAAATACAATTTTTTGGTCTTTCTTATATATATAGACCTTTACAACTACTAACTAATTATAATATGAATTCCTACCAACTATAATGTGGTAGATAATTAATTAATGTGGTAGACTAAAGGCTATAATACAACAAAAAAAGCTACTAAAACCAAAAGGTTACGTTCGTTATCTTAATATGCTCATTAATTGCATGAGGTTTTATTAATTACCAAACCTTCATAGCTAGAGGCCTTTCTTCTCGAATATACTCTTCAGCAATGAGCAATTGGCCAGCCTTGAGGCTTGAGGAAGTTGTACGACGTCTCTTTCGGTCTTTACATCGATTTTTCTATCTGATGACGTATACATTACCTAACCTCCACTGCCGTTTTTTATTTTTTATTTTTATCTTAGTTCTTCTAAATAACTATATATATATGGATCCGGCTTCTGTAGTAAAAACTACAGCACATCTGCTGTAATAAAAACAAACGGCTCAGATTTTATACCATTTCATTTAACTATAAACGATGTCGTAGAGGAGGCTGAATGCAAACGTTAAAGAAAACTAAGTATCACACCGTTTGTTAAGATTTTCTTCACAGCACTGCATCATGTCTTCTTCTTCGCAAACCAAAATTTCTTCCATTGTGCTTTCTCCAAAGAGAGATTATTTAACAGCAAAAACAATATAGAACAAAAAAAAAAGAAAAGAATGTAGAGCTTCAAGGAGAGGAGAGAAAGGCCATGGAGGTAGCAAGAACACAAGGACAAATCATTGACTCAACGGAATCTAGACAGAAAAGAAAGAGTTTCAAGGTCGTTCAAAGGGATAAGAGAGAAAAGAAAAGAAAAATAGAGTAAAAAAAGAAAGAGAGAAGAGAGTAATGGGTTAACAAGAAATCCTTTTTCACGTTCGGTTTTGAGGGGTTTTTTTTCTTCATATAGCTCTTATATTTCATCTTCTTCAATTTCTACTTCTTTATGTCTGCATAATTATTTTTTTCAAACTTTGGTTACAGAGAGAGTAATCTAAGAGAGAAATATCCCTTAGATCGACCAAGGAATCATCACTCCCCACCTCTGTTGCCGACTAAACTTCGGTTAGAGAGAGAGAGTGGGTGGAGTGGACTAATATGGTGGCCGAGTGCTGGAATGTATGCAAATTCCACCACTCGACCATTTTCCAAGCAGCTGGAACAACAGGAGCCGTTGAATTTTGACTGAATTTTTTTAGTGAAACAACAATGGCGGCCATTTTCATTTCCAAGCAACTGGAACAAGAGGGGCGGCCATTTCCATTTCCATTAATTTGTATGTTGAATTTTGAGTGAAATTTTTTAGAAAAAGAACAAGGCTCTTGATGCCAGGGGCTCATTGAGAGGGAGAAGTGAAAAACACTAGAGAGAGGTGGAGGTGGTTCTATTTGTACTGTTGATGCCGGGCTGTTGTTAGAGCTGACTACACAGTACACATATAGAATATAGAAGAAAGAGAAAAGAGATAACTCATGGGTATTTTTCTTTGAAACGGCGTTAATGTGTTTTTTTCTTAAAGACGCCGTTTGAGTTCAAATCAACTGAAATTGGATCTGAGCCGTCAATTTTTCTACAGCAGATGTCCGGTACTTCTCTCTACAGCATGTAAGCCGGATCCTATATATATACGTGTGCTTCATTAGGCAAGATCGAGCGGCCAAATATTTTGTTTCTCTTGTAATTAAGTACGTAGTGTCCATCCTTCTCCCTCACTTTGTTCTTGTACGTTCGATCTTCTGATTTGATAATTGTTGTTACTCTTGTATAGTTATATTGGCAGTTGATCAGCTAGCGCGCATGGCGGCTCCAGTTCCAGTACTACCAGCACGTTTTGAGTCGTCTAAAGTGGTGTACGAGAGGCAGTTGAAAGTAGCTGACATGAACGAACGCTCTAGGCTCTACATAAAGAAGCCAGCAGCTCTCGAAATCTGTCCCGAAGCTTTTGCTACTTCTGAAGAGCCTTTTAGAAGGGATCTTCCTAATTTCATTGACGCTGCCGAGAAGCCCTTGCCAATGCTCTTCCTTAGAAGAGAGAAAAAATGTTATCTCACCGGAAGGTGGGGAGATTTTTTTGATGCGAAAAACTTAAACCAAGGAGATACTCTCAGAATTCTTGAGCTCACGGAAAGAGGGACAGGTGCAAAATTCTTCATGGTTCGTCTTCGTGTCGAAGTGTTGGGAGTAATATTTGGGTAGACTTACAAAGACGACCGGCAATATTTAGGCTATATATGTTTGGCAAGCGTGGGAACAGAAGAAGAGACCAACTACACTACCAACTGAATCAACTACCTTCCATAAAAATAATAATTAAAGAACATGTGTACGTTGATGTACTCTAAATATTCTATATGCTAATGTTAATGTACGCTAAATATTCTGCGCGCTCTTCTTCTTCTTCTTCTTCACTATGAAGCATGTTTGGTTTGACCAGGGGCGGAGGGAGGGGGGTGGAGAGGGGTCAAGTGTCTCCCCTCATCTTTCCAAAGTTTCCCTTATCCCTTGTAAAAAAATTCGAATATCTTGGCCGGTTGCCCCCCCTAATCACTCATCAGGGGCAACCGATACTATCCTCAGCCACCCACTCATCAGACATCAAGGGCAAAGTGCAAACGACTCACTTGGCGCAGTCTTGACATTTTTTCTTTCTCAGTTTCAGTTCAGGCCGGCTTTTAGGTCAGATGAAGAGAGGAAGACGATGAACAGATGTCCTTTTATTATTTCTCCAAAACGAAACGTTTAAATAAGCTTTGTTGTTAGTTGCCCAAAACGCACGTTTAAATAAGTATGAGGAGCCAAACGGCAAACGGCAAACGGCAAACGGCAAACGGTCCAAAACCCTGCCAGTTGCAGTAGCTTTCTGTTTTTGTTTTTTTATTTTTTTAAATGTATCCGTATCACATGACGACTTGTTGACTTGATTTGATCGACTTGAAAGACCAAAGTCACCAAACTGACTATTAACGTTGGCCACCGGCAAATCCATATATATGGCCGAAAAAATAGACTATTAACATTTAACAATTTAACATGGCCGACAAAAAAACTTACAAAAGAATTTTTTTGCGAAACTCTCAAGTCTGAAGCAACAACTTGCAAGTTCTAACTTTTATAAAGAAGCTGTTTGTCAAGTAATCCTAAAATTTATAACACATTTTTTGCTTCTTTCCAAAAAAATTAAATAAAAAGTATTCTACTTTTTTATACTTTTTACATCATATTAATAATTTTTTATTATTATTTAAATAAAAAAAAACTCACTATAAAATATTTTTTTTTTTTTTACTTTTCTATAAAACATTTTTAAATTTTATATTACATCAATCACTTCTTACTATTATTCAAATAAATATTTCATTACATAATTACTTACCAAACATCTCCAAACTTTCGTGGCTATCAAATTTTCTTCTTCTAGCCATTTAATAATTATTATATAAATTGTTTAGCTATTTTTTTTTTGGAGAGCACGAGAGTTTCTACAGTGAAAAGACTGTTCAGAAAAGAGCATTTTTTTTCCTTTTGAAATTTTTTAGATATTTAATTAAACTTTTTGATTGATTAGGCTTTTATATTTAGATTACTCTTTTAAATTACTTGTTTAAGAATATATATATAGTTTTAATTACATTTTTTTAAAAGTTTTTATTATAAATTTTAATTGTATGAAATATATATAATTGTAGTTGCTTGAGATTATGAAAAACAACAATAATTTCATTTCATTTTATTAAATTGTTAATTTATCTCATTTATTATATATTTTAAAATATTTTTAATCAATTTTTGTTTAATTTATTTTTTAATCTTGACTCCTCTAAATCAAAATTCTAGCTCCATCACTGTGTTTGACCCAAACATGTGTTTGTAACCTGTTTGAGTAGGCTATAGGCATGCGCGGGTATTTTTTCTTCCTAGGAAGCATGCACATGTTAGGTATAAAAATTTGAGGAATGTTAGAGCATCTTCTGATATTCTCCTAGAATGGGATAAATGTAATTTTTTTAATTAAAAAATTACATCTATGCCATTCAAAAGGACATAGATGTAATTAAATTTTTAATTACATCTATATCTTTTCAGGAGAACACCAGGAGATGCTTTATCATTTTTCTAAAAATTTTATGATTTTTGTTTGAATGAAAATGCTTTTACTGATTCATTAAAAATAATAATAATAAAAAATAAAAAAAAATGTATGATTTGTTTGACAAGCTGGCGTAGATAATTTGGATATGTTTTTTGATTTGTTTTCCAGCGCTTTTTCGGTTAAATACCTGACTTTTAAGATTTCAATATCTCCCATCAAACTATCAAAAAATGTCAATGTCTTTCTTAAGACTAACAAAAAGACAAAAATGACCCTAATTTTTTTTAAATAAGACAAAAATCTCCTTATAAATTTGAAAAAAAAAACTAAAAATTATTTTTTTAAATAACAAATTAAATAAATTTTATTTAAAAAAATAAAAAAACGAAAAAGATTTTAAAAAAATGAAACAATAACTGAAAATTATAAAAATAATTTTTTTTAAAAAAAAACGAAAAGGAAAAGGAAAAACCAGTTTTTTATTAAATTAAAAAAAATGAAAAAGAATGATTTTTTTTTTTTTTTTTTAAAAAAAAAAACTGAAACTTATAAAAATAATTGTTTTTAACAAAAAAAAAAACGAAAAAAAGAAAAAGAAAAACCAGTTTTAAATTTTTATTTTTATTATTATTTTTGGAATAAATTTTTGTTAGTTTATATTTTATTATAATAATTTTCTGAAGAGTATTTTTGTCATTAGGGGGACATTGACAGTTTTTGGTAGTCTAAGGGGGAGATTGACACAATTGATAGTTTAAGAGGGACATTGACAATAAGGTGATAGTTTGAGAGAGTACTTATGTGTATTTTTCCTTCTAAAAAATGGTTGTTGACAAATAATTTAGGTGGTTCAGGGGCTTCTAGTGATGCTAAGTTTGTAATAAACTCTAAAACCATTAGAATTTCGATCGTTAAGAAACCAGCTTATGAAGATTGCAATTCAGCGAAACTGGAGAAGAAAGAAGGGGCTGGAACCAATAATACAAGTACACTACCAGCTGTTCCAGAAGATGACAGTCAAAAGCATAAAACTAATGATACAAGCACTGGACTAGACTCACTCTTACAAAACTATGAGAGTGATGATGATTAGTGTGTGATTTTTTTATTTTTTTTTTGGATGAGATGTAATAGGGAGGAGAAGGGGGTGAAGGCGGCTACCATTAGTGGGTGATTGTAAGGTGCATTTTATAACAAATACTTTCTTCCCCAAGATTGATAAAAAAATTTATTTATGGTAGGAATAATGTTGTATTCCACAACTATCTTACATTGTTGATGTTGATAATATCAACCAATCTTTGGATCCGTTAAAAGTTTGTAACTTAGAGATATGATATGTTGTTACCCTAAGACAACTCCTGATTGACCACTTTTGCTTACGTGATAATTTTTACAATTTTTTTTTTTTTAAAAAAAAAAAAAAAAATGAAATCTTAAACTAACTAGAAGATCACCTTGCCACATGAGCAAGATGGTCAAAACTTGTCTTAGGTGACAAAATATCATATCCGAAGAAAAAGTTTCCAGCATGCAGTAAGCTAAATTGATGCCTTGGGGGCTGTACAAGTTAATGCTTATTTCTGCTATCGAAGAGTTTGACATCTTCAATACTAGAGTGTTGAATTTGGGGATTTCTCGTATCTTTTTTAATGGCCAATCAAGGTACGTAGAAGGAATTTGAGAAGATTTTCGTCTAACATTCTTCAGAGTTTTCGCAATGATCTCATCCATGAACCAATTTTTGATTTTATATAGCGCTTGGATGATGAAACTCGACAATTTGTGTTTGTAAAGCCCCATGCATTACATGTTCGCTGCCTATGGTTTCTACTAGCGTACCAGCATTTTTGCCTTAATTAGATTAGGCGGTTTGTTGACGTGACAGAAAACTCTATCATTAATTTCAAAATACTCCACAACTTTTTTTAGGAAAAAAAAAAAAAATTTGCCAGCATATTTAGGTATTAGTTAAAATTTAACAGAACTTGCAAAAATACTCGTGCCTAAATTTTTAAAAATTTTTTATAATTTTTTTCTTCAAAAAATAAACGCACCGAGTATTTTGAGAATTTTGATAAGAGTTAACTAAAAATTATAACGGATAGTTAAAATTAAAAAAAAAAAAAATTGAAAGATGAATATCTTAAATTGACACTTTCTAAAGTTTGAATACATTTTTTTAAAAAAGTGACGAAAGATCAAAAATTATCAATAAATTTTTTTTTTCATTTTCATTTTAAATATTATAGGGTGATACATGGTGCACCACGGTAGCCTTGGCTAGAGAAGAAAGGTAGCTAGTGGCCGGTCAAGTTCATCAAGGAGAGGTGGCGCACCGTGTATGTAAACTTTGTTTATATATATATATATATTTTTTTAATCATGTATTTTTAAACTAGTGGACAAATAAAGGACCACTTTTTTTTTTTTTTTTTTTTTTTAGATGAATCAAAGATTCTTAGTACACAACAAAGATTCTTTGACATGTCAGCTAATAATATCATAAGTTCTAGTCCTTCGATCATGATGATTACATATATACCCCTCCATTCTTTTTATTTGAAGCTGAATGTTGATATAATATCAGACATTATGATAACAAACTTAAAATAATGGTTCTATTTTATTAACTAAGCTTAAGAAAACAAATTCCATCGATCTTCACACAATTTTAAAATATTCAAACTAGGTCGAATCACCTAATATGATGTACGGTCCCTTAATATATATGATGCTTTAGACAAATTAATATGATTCTGTTTCAGCTTCGGTCAAACAATTTTATTTTATTTTATTTTTGATAAAAATCCATAAATAATTTGTTTGTAAAAGTCATTAATTAACTTAATGGTTTTCTACATCATCTATTAATACTTAATTGTCTATTATATTAATTCTTATCATACCTGATCACCATTTTTAAAACATTAGAGATGGCAATGTCCACCTGAATTAACAATTCAGAAAAAAAGAGTTTATTTTAAATAATTACTACATGCTTAATCTCCAAGTTACTATATATAGGATCACCTCGATCTCAAAGGATGCTAATCTTTCTGATCAAATAAATAAATCAGATACAAGTGACCAGATAATAATCGATCAACAAAACACATGCAATAAGCTAAATTGATGCCTTGTTCAAGCCGGGCTGTACAATTTAACGCTTATGGCTTCTAGCGTAGCAGCATTTTTGCCTTAGATTAGGCGGTTTGTTGACGTGACAGAAACTCTATCAATAATTTCAAAGTATTCTTCAATATTTTTTTAGGGAAAAAAAAATTGTTAACATTTAGGTATTGGTTAAAATTTAACGGAACTTGTAAAAATATTCATGTCTGAATTTTTTAAAAAAATTTATAATTTTTTTTAAAAAAATAAACACACCGAATATTTTGAAAATTTTGATAAGATTTAACGAAAAATTATAACGGATAGTTGAGATTAAAAGAAAAAATAAAATAAAAGATGAATATTTTAAATTGACATTTTTTAAAGTTTGAGCACATTTTTTTTCTTTTCTTAAAGTGAAGAAAGATTATAAGTAAATTTTTTTTCATTTTCTTTTTAGATATCATCGGGTAATACACGGTGCACCACGGTAGCCTTCCTAGATAAGAAAGCTAGCTAGTGGCCGGTCAAGTTCATCAACGAAGGAGAGGTGGCGCATCATCTATGTAAACTTTGTTTATATATCTTTTAAGAGACTTGCTACAAAGGGGACGCTCATCCGTCCCCTGTGAGCATTTTATTATAAAAAAATAATTTTTTATTAAAAAGTTGGCTTTGATGTCCCATCAAAGCCAACTTTTTTAATAAAAATTTATTTTTTTATTATATATGGGTGATGGGGGACGGATGAGTGTCCCCCATCCAGCATTTCCCATCTTTTAATCATGTATTTTTAAGCTAGTGGTCAAATAGGGACCACGTTTTCTTTTCTTTTTTTTTTTTGTTTTTTTGAGCGTAGGACCACGTTTTTTAGATGAATCAAAGACTCTCAGTACCCAACAAAGATTCTTTTACTGATGTCAGCTAATGGCTAACGATATCATAAGTTCTTTTTTTTCTTTACTTTATTACTGAATATAAGTTCCATAGGAGATTACACTTGACCAAAGGCCAATATAAATACAAGAGAAACTCATACATGCTCGAAGGTAAAAACCACTGCCCGTAAGCCATTGTGACTAGAGATAAAGAAACTCCACCCACCCACTAAGTTAGGAAAAACCTGACTTAAAGTAGTCTATCATGTAATAGACTGTGAGAAAGATTAAGAATATACATAACAACAACTACCCAAATAATAAATAAGCATTACAAAGAGTAGACTTTAAGCTTCTCTTAACAATAAAGCACAACCTAGCACAAAGAAGAGAGGCAGATCTAGCATCAAGCCATCAAACAGTCCCCATAATGAAAGATCGACTGACTACAGACCTCCTCTGCTTCTAGATCCATCGGAATCGGCTTTTCCTTGACGACTAACTTCTTCTCGACCTTCGCTGACCCGCGAAAATGAAATAAAAAATTAAAAAATAAGAAGAGACGAATGATTTTCACTTAGCTGAATAGACGAGGCTTTATGACAATTGACAAAATTAATATTGTAGTAGTAGTGATTGAGCTTGTTGGAGACGAGATTTTGAGCAAATTCAGCTGATTTTGGTAATTCTGTGGCTTTGATGAGTTCACTACGACTGCTCTAAAGACCCACATATAAGTCCTACAAATCTAATGGTTTATTTAGAAAAAAGATGTATGAAATATGTATAAAAAATATACATATAACATGTCTCCATTTGAATAATGCTATTTGTAAATCAACTGGTGTGTGTCACTCGAGGATTTTGGCTAGTAAGTTAATAACTTGTACAAACAAATTAGGAGTAATTACCTTTTCCCCCCATGAACTACCAAAAAATGCGCGATGTCCCCATAAACTACCAACTCGACCAAAATAGAGCATTCAACTACCAAAGACAACCCTTTTCCCCCCTTCCGTCAGTCAAAGGGGTTAAAACAAACGGTCAACGGGTCACTTGACCGTCACACCCTGTTTTACCCTCATTTTCTTCCTCTTTTCCCCCATGAACTACCATCATCTTCCTCTTTCCCCCTATGAACTACCACTATCTTCCAACAGGCCCCCATGTAAAACGGCACATGACCCGTTGACTGTTTCTTTTAACCCCTCTAACTGACGGAAGGGGGGAAAATTGTTGTTTTTGGTAGTTGAATGCTCTATTTTGGTTGAGTTGGTCGTTCATGGGGGCATTGCGCATTTTTTGATAGTTTATGGGGAAAAAGGTAATTATCCCAACAAATTATTTATGAATATATATATATATATATATAATCCTCGACCTTTTCAAAAGGTCAACATTGTAGACACGCGTCGATCGTCAGATGGGATTTTTGGCATTTTTTTTTTTATCAAGGATTTTTGGCACTTGACCACATGCTTCGGGCTTCCTGGCTATTTATAGTACAACTGTACAAGATAGGGTTGGCCCCTTGATTAATATTTAAATAAAAAATAGTTTTTAATTATATTTAAAAAAAAAAAAAAAAAAAGGTTTTCGACATGATCCCTTCAAAAAAACAAAAGTGTTCGACATGAGCATCACAATCACGCAAAAGAATATTCCAACCATCACCAACCCATGATGGTACAAACAACGTAGATTTTCTTCCGCTAAAATAGATTGGTCACATCAAAGAGATTCCTTGGATTTGATTTTTTTTTTTTTTTTTTTTTTTTTTTTTTTTTTAAATTATTAGCCATTTTGCATAGGGGTCAAGGAGTATGGTGATGCACACGCGCGTGTAGCAGTGAATTGTAAAGCGCTAATAATGCTTTGATGTCACGCTTGGCACAAAACATTGGAGCTCGGAGCGATCTAATCATGACCTTTCAATTTTGAATGGTCATGATCAATCGATTTGGTGGTTTAATTTAAATTATTGGATGCTTCTTAGGTAGATTTAGTGGTTGAATTTTCTGGACTATCACTAAAATAAACTATAAGGTCAAATCACATTTGATCTAATGATTGAAATTAATTAATAATGATCTAATGGTTATTATTAAATAATCATAGATAGTTATTTTATCTGATGGTCAGATTTAAGTGTTTGTTAAAATAACAGTTTATGATCGTTGCTTAAGCAATTATGGATTGTTGGATTAGCAGTTATTTTAAATATAATAAAGAAGTAACTGCTGTCTAGTTATCAGAAAAATACAAAAGTAACTGTTGTACTGTGATTAATAAAAGAAATAACAAAATTTCTTTTATCTGGAGTGCTTTTTCTGATACCTTATGTATTTTAAATTAAAAAGTCTCTGTCTGTCTCTTGCTACAATAGAAAAATCAGAAAGTGTTCGGGTTTAATTTTCGTTAGTACAAAACACAATTAAACAAACAGAGAATTCTAGGTTTTATTTTATCCTGAAGCTATAATCTTCTGCATATATACCTTCCAAAAAGCAAATAATTTCCTAAGAAAGCAACGTTAAGCATTTTGTCTTTATGTTTTTCAAACAAGCATTACTCCATCTGTTACTCACTCGCGAGGCCCACATTTTGTTTCGTGCGTGGATGTGACTTGTGAGAGTGCACATGACTTGTGTGAATCTGGCTAGAAGCTTAAACAATCTTAATTTGGGGTCTTTTACGTTCCGGCTGCTTCATATTTTAATCTTAATTTTCGGGTTTTTTTTTTTTCTTTTTAATCATGCATTGAGTATTAATTATCGAGTTACGTGACTTACGTCCATCTTCTGATCTTAGTCTTTGGTCTTTGGTACGTCTATCTTTTTGGTAGAGAGGAGCAAAAGTTTTTCTGAGAATCAAGAGAACAATGAAAATAGGCATTTGAAGTGCTAGCCTCTATGCGTATTTCGTGGTATTCCCCCTCTTACACCGAATATAACTTGGGTGTCAAATACATCACAACTAATAACTAATTGTAACAGGGATCCTACCAACTATAATATGGTAGACTAAAGGCTACAACACAATAAAAAAAGCTACTAAAACTAAAGGCTCGTTATCTTATAAGAGGCCTTTTTTTCTAGAATCTTTAGCAATGAGCAATTGACCAGCCTTTTAGCACTTGTACGTCTCTGTCGGTCTTTCCATTGATTTTACCGTATATCTGTCTGATGTCGACGTATGGACATCACCTAACCTCTAACCTCTAATTCCTTTTTTATTTTTTATTTTTATCTTATTGCTTCTAATATTTGACTATATATACATGCTTCATGTTTCTCTTGTAAGTACGTAGTGTCCATCTTTCTCTCTCACTTTGTTCTTGTACGTTCGATCTTCTAATTTGATAATTGTTGTTACTTGTATTAATTGGCAGTTGATCAGCTAGCGCGCATGGCGGCTCCAGTTCCAGAACCAGTAGATTTTGAGTCGAGAGTGGTGTACGAGAGGCAGTTGAAAGCAACTGACATGAAGGAACCCTCTAGACTCTTCATAGAGAAGTCAGCAGCTCTCGAAATCTGTCCAGAAGCTTTTGCTACTCCTGAAGAGACTTTTAGAAGGGATCTTCCAAATTTCATTGACGCTGCCGGGAACCACTTGCCAATGCTCTTCCTTAGAAGAGACAAAAAATGTTATCTCGCCGGAAGGTGGGGAGATTTTTTTGATGCGAACAACTTAATCAAAGGAGATACTCTCAGAATTCTTGAGCGCACTGAAAGAGGGACAGGTGCAAAATCCTTCATGGTTCGTCGTCGTGTCGAAGTGTTCGGAGCAATATTTGGGTAGACTTACAAAGACGACCGGCAATATTTAGGCTATATATGTTTGGCAAGCATTGGGAACAGAAGAGACCAACTACACTCAGGGACGGAGCCAGAAGTTCTTATGGGCAGGGGCCGGTGGAAAAAAAAAATTATTGGTAGGGGCCAATAGGCTAAATTTTTAGTTTTTTAGCTTATATATATATATATTTTTTTTTGAGATTTTTTTTTTAACCTAAATTTTTTTTTTCAAGGAAATTGGGGGGGGCCATGGCCCCTGCCAGCCACCCCCCTCCCTCCGTCTCTGACTACACTACGTACCAACCGAATCAACTACCTTCCATAAAAATAATAATTAAAAAACATGTGTACGTTGATGTACGTACTCTAAATATTCTATATGCTAATGTTGTTAATGTTGTTAGTACGCTAAATATTCTCCTCTTCTTCTTCTTCTTCTTCTTTGGCTAAAAAGACTAAAGCTAAGGTAATCATGAGTGACTATGTTTCTCTAAATCTTATGTAGTGGACCCCGTTTTCCTTAATTAATTTAATTTATGTTTTTTGGTGGACCTAGCCAACCGACCCAACTCAATGAGTAAAGCATCATAGTATAAATACAAAAGAATAAAAAAAATAAATACTTTCCAACTTTTATTTGGCTAAAAAGACTAAAGCTAACGTAATCATGGGCGACATTGATCTTTATGATTCTCTAATCTTCTCACTTGTTTGAAAGACGCATGTCACTCTTATACGTGAGTTCGTTGTATAAAATTTTTTACAAACCGATTTGTAGAAAATTTTTGTCCATAAAATAAATACTATCAATTTCATCGAGAGAGAGAGAGAGAGAAAACTTCAGTTATAACTTCTAATTTTTCATTAATTTTGAGAAAATATATCCAAACTTTAAAAAATGTCAATTTTAAATAAAAAAAATAGAAAGTAGAATAGAGAATCTGTTGAAGAGAGTATATATAGAAAACACAGTAGGCTCATTTGGGTGTGTAATTTTTTGAAAAATTGCGAATATTGAAAGAATCTAATTTTTAAAATTATGTTTGGATGGTTTAGAAAACTTGAGACACAATTAAAAAAAAGTTGAATAAAATCTGAATAGAATTTAACATTTGGAAAACAATATTTGAAAAATTACAATTTACCCAAACATGTCATAAAATAGATAATTATACTTTGTCAATAACTATTTTAATTAATTATTGCCGGAGATAGAGATGTTCTTAACAAATGGCCAAAAGAGTACACTCGGATAGAGGAGGATCCACAACCACAAGTGATCTAGCTAGATTCAAACCTTTTCCTTACGCACGGCACCTTAATTAATTTCAATGTTTTGATTCTTTTAATTTCACAACCCCTACTTAATAAAATCGGAAACTACTACGCTATGGGTAACGGGTTCACGCGTGGACTCCACGTGCTGACGTGAAGTGCGGATCCCCCATGTGCTAAAAAAACTTTACTTGATTGTAGTATCAAAAACTGAGTTAACATTTTTATTAGCATCCAAGTAACAACAATTATCAAATTAGAAGGTCGAACGTACAAGAACAAAGTCATGTCCAAAATCTGGAATGTGCATAAAAAAGAAAAATATTGCCAAGATTCACACAAGTCATGTCCAAAATCTGAGCACAGAGGTCGCATTCTCACAAGCCACATCCATGCGCGAAACAAAATGTTTTTTTTTAAAAGATTTAGAATTGATAACATAACACGTTGAATTGACTGAATTACCTCTAGATATTTATTAGAAGTTATTAGTTTTTCTTTACACTAATTACATCTACATATGTGTCACAAATGACATATAAACATACATGGAAAGCCTACCAAATACAAACATTTCTCTAAACATGTTATATACAAAGAGAATGTAAACACAAACGATTACAATTAAATATAACCTGCTACATAAACGTTAGCTTTGAAATCTTTAAAGCTTTGCAAAAGTAATCCAAGCCTTCATCTTCTGAACTTGTAGCAACAATAATGTGATTGTGGATATTACCACAATCCCATACTGTAATTGTGTAAGTCAGCTGTTTTAATAATATAATGATTGCTGATTTATTTAAAAGAACACAATGCAATAGCAATGATATGATGACAATTTTATATGCGAATCTTATTTATTTTCTGCTTTCACTCTTCTCGTTATAGAGCCTACGGTCTGATTAATGTGTTGCCTTGGAGCCTATGGTCCCTCAACTATAAAGCTTATTTGTTTGCTACTGAAAGCCTACGGTCCGAGCCGACTTGAAGTCTACAGTCTCAGCCGTGTTATTATTAAATCTGTCATGGGAGCCTAAAGCCCCACTGAAAGCCATGGAAAGAGATGACTATTATATATAATATTGACAATATAATATTTGGCTTCCTGTTTAGTGGTTTACAAATTGTTAATTATTAATTATCTAATTACGGCGAGTGTGCGATTTTCTTTAGTTGAAATATGTTAATTGGTAACAATGTTTTCTTTTGAATTCCTTTAATCTATATTTTGAACTGCAGCATGACAGACAAACATCATGAGAAAGATGAACGATCCAAACGGACACTTACTCAGCTTGGTACGTTGGGCGTGTTGTGAGAGATATGAAGTCCTCCGTTTGCGCCCTTTCATGTTGAGGACTCCTAGCATCAGCCGTGGGAGGAGACGGCGTATTCAGGTATATCGATAGGGGATATCAGACAAGGAACTTGCTCCTGCGGGGGCTTCTAATCCTAAGAGGGCAATATCACTAAGTCGCTACCAACACTTGGATCAAATGTTTGAAGTTATTAATTCGATTGATTTGGAATGTCAGGATGAGACAAATGTACCACCGCCTGATTCCTCCGACAATGAGGACGATCATGCTTGACATATTTTAGTTTCTCTATTATAAGTTCTTAAATTTCATGCTTATAAACTTGATAAATTTTATGTAGCATTTTAATACATACAGGTTATCCTGTTTGTAAATATTAAATACAAGTTAATGTAATGATCGATGTGATCGAGTGCACTATTTTGTTCTTTGTTTTTGTGAATTGTTATATTATGTAAAAGGTTTCTTGAATTAACATCTATTAAATTGAATATATGTGATTTATTTTGTTTCCTTGCGAGATAATTTACAATATATGTTTACGTATTTTAATTCTTATTCTTAAATTTTTATTTTGTTTCTTAAATTAAATGTAGAATTCTATTAGAATAACTCAAAATTTTTTTTTTTTTTTTAAATTACTTTGTATATTATCTATTACTTTTTAAACATAAGCACATGAAGCAATTTTAATTTGTAAAAACCCGCACATGACACATGTTATATGCTAGTTTGTCAAACAAGCCCTTTAGCAATTAGCAACTGACCAAATTTTTTGTACTTGTACGTTTTGTCAAACAAGCCTTTTAGCAATTAGCAATTGACCAAATTTTTTGCACTTGTACGTTTGTCAAACAAGCCCATTAGCAATTAGCAATCAGCAATTGAGCAAATTTTGTGCAGTTGTACGTTTGTCAAGCAAGCCCTTTAGCAATTAGCAATTGACCAAATTTTGTGCAGTTGTACGTTTGTCAAGCAAGCCCTTTAGCAATTAGCAATCGGTCTTTCACTTGATTTTTCCGTATATCTGTCTGATGTCGACGTATGGACATCACCTAACCTCTAACCTCTAATTTCTTTTTTATTTTTATCTTATTGCTTCTAATTAACTATATATACATGCTTCATGGGGCAAGATCGAGCGGCCAAATATTTTGTTTCTCTTGTAAGTACGTAGTGTCCATCTTTCTCTCTCACTTTGTTCTTGTACGTTCGATCTTCTAATTTGATAATTGTTGTTACTTGTATTGGCAGTTGATCGATCAGCTAGCGCGCATGGCGGCTCCACTTCCAGTACCAGCAAATTTTGAGTCTAGAGAGGTGTACCAGAGGCAGTTGACAGCAAACGACATGAAGGAATGCTCTAGACTCTACATAAACAAGTCACCAGCTCTCGAAATCTGTCTGGAAGCTTTTGCTAATCCTGAAGAGGCTTTTAGAAGGGATCTTCCTAACTTCATTGACGCTTCCTGGAACCCCCTGCCAATGATCTTCCTCAGAAGAACCAACAAATGTTATCTCACCGGAAGTTGGGGAGATTTTGTTGAGGCGAACAAGTTAAGCCAAGGAGATATTGTCAGGATTCATGAGCTCACGTGCAAACGAGGGACAGGTGCAAAATTCTTCATGATTGGTCGTGTCAAAGTGCTCGGAGTATTATTTGGGTAGACTTACAAAAACGACCGGCAATATATATTTAATGTACCTGTTCGATCTATATAAATCATGACTATAAAATATATATTATCTATTTCATTTGGAATGACGAGGATAATTTTCCCGAATGGATAGGCATGGTGGAAATATTGGGTGTACATGTTTGGTAAGGATTAATGTTGAGGTGTTTTTTTTTTTTTTTGTTTTATGCCCCGTTTGTTTCGGCGTAAAATGATTTCTGGAAAATAATTTAGGTATTTTCCGGTGTTTGGTAGGGGCGAAAATAATGGTCAACCGGAAAATGATTTCCGTTTGACCAAAAATGCTTAATAAATTTTGAAAAATGATTTACGCTTTTTAAAAGCGTAAATCATTTTCCGTAAATGGTAGATGCAGTCGATTATTTTTTAAACAACGTAGTCGACCTTTACGTTCAAGCAGTTGACTATTGCCGAATTTTGACAAGTCAGATTCCGACTCTGGTCGGTGCCGGAATTCGACAAATTAAGCCGGAATCCGGGGACGTCCGGCAGATGTCGCCGGATTCCGGAAGATGTCGCCGGATTCCGGGGATATCATGCAGGATTCCGGCCAGACTGGCCGGATCTCCGGCTATCTCGCCGGATCCGGCCAGAAAGCCGGAGATTCGGCCATCTGGCTGGGATATTGGCCAGAGAGGCCGGATTCGGCCAGAACGCCGGATCACCGGCCAGAATGGCCAGACCCCCGGCATCTGGCCGGATCCGGCTGTTCTGGCTTAATCTTCGGCCAGCTGACCGGGAACTAGCCAGGACGGCCGGTTTCCGGTCAACTAGCCGGGATCCGGCCGTTTTGTGCCGGATTCCGGCAACTTTGCCGGAATTTGTATATGCCAAATTTTAAAAAATATTTTTATATTATTTTATATTAATATTTTTTATTTTGTGAATAAAATTTATTTTTTTTAAATTAATATGATTAAATTAAAATATAAAAAATATTTGTAATTTTCCGTACGCGCCAAACACCGAAAAATGATTTCGACGGAAAATATTTTTCTGAAAAATGACTTCTCCGAAATTATTTTATGACGGAAATCATTTTACGCCGAAACAAACGGAGCATTAGTAGTAGTAAGAAGTGATTGATCGATGTAGTATAAAATAAGAAGAGTTTGTATGGAAAAGTAAAAAGGTTATGTATTGCAGTGAGGTTTTATATATGTATTGTAGTGAGGTTTTCTTGTTACCGGTGTTCAAGAGGACATCACTGAGAGAGGTTTTATATATGCACAGTTAGTGATATCATAGTTGATCTTATTAAAATTCTATGTTGTTGTTTGGAATGTTACATATGTTTTGATCTCTTTGAAAAACAAAAATTGTAACTATTTTATAAATTTTATAATTGTGTTTTTAGTTGTGTCAAAAGTTGACAAGAATTGTGTCAAAACCATCTAGGGAAGACACTTGATACTCTTGAATTAGTTATTGACAAAATCTCCCACCTCCCAATAATGCAATGGACAAGACAAGAGTATCTGCTAATCAATGTGAACCGAAAAATTTATTGGCCGGGTGCAAATCAAATACCAATGAAAATGAATGCATAATTTTGAAGCCTATAAGGTTTTTATAATTTGCTCATGAAAAAAAAAAAAAAAAAGTCCTTTTTGGATTACACGTCCAAAATATTCACAAGTTCAAAAAAAACACTTGTCCCCCAGCCCAATATCACAAAGAAAAAAAATCAAAAATAAAATAACATATTCCTTTTGTAGCACCCAATAAATTTAAATTCTTGATTTTTATTTGATTGGGGTTTGCGATAAAAGTTTTAGCTGGTGACTTGTTTATGTAGAGTCTAGAGCGTTCCTTCGTGTCGTCTGCTGTCAACTGCCTCTTGTACACCTCTTTAGACTCAAAATCTGCTGGTCCTGGAATCGGAGCCGCCATAGTTTTCAAATTTCTGCTTTGGTGCTAATGGATTAGATTTGGTTTGCTAGGAATAAACTTATGCACGAGGCCATTATCCCTATACCTCTCAATACTCTTAAATGTATCAAGAACATCACTCAACATCACTTGTTGGCTTGGCAGAATAGTAATTTGGCTGATTGAGATCCTCCTCCTTTAGATTCTTTTAAAGTCAATTTTGATGTGGCCATTCGTCCTGCTTTTGCAGTTGTTACCGCAGTTCTCCGAGATCACTCTAAAACATTTCTGACAGTCAATACTCTGAAGCTGCTCCCTATATATGGATGCCTTGATGGGTGAAGCCCATGCAGCCTTATTGGCCTCCAGATTGGCTGTCTCAATGGGTTGTTCCCCCCTGATCATTGAAGGAGACTCTCTCCTCACTATTCTGGCTTTGAAAGATCCTTTGCTTTTCTCAGACTGGATCTTTGCACCAGTAATTTTTGACTCTCTTGTTCAATTGCATTCCATAAACGTTTGAAGTGCTCTTAAGATATCTAGATGTGCTAATCTTGATGCACACCTTGTATCTGGATGAGCCGCTTCCAACCTTGTGTTCGGAAGCATTCATACTTTTTCACCTTTCATTTCCTCTATCAGATTAAGGAGTGGAAATAATCCTCCTTTGTAATTTTTCCCTTTCCCCTTTTTTCCATATTTGAATTTTTTTTATTTTTTTATTTTTTTTTATTTTTTTTTTTTTTGTGTGTGTTTTTTTTGGGAGTAGATCATAAGATAATGAACACAAAGTGAGAGAGGTTACACACACACATATATGAGAAATGATTCCTACACTCATTTCTCACAACAACCCCACAACAAGCTGATGTGGCTCGTAATATTTTATTATTTTTTTACAAAAAGAAAACAAAAGAAAACAAAAGAAAACAAAAAAATAAATAAAATATTACAAGCCACATCAGCTTGTTGTGGGGCTGTTGTGAGAAATGAGTGTAGGGATCATTTCTATATATATATATAGAGTAATGATTCACTACCACGTACCTAAATATACAACTTTCCACCACCTTGTCTATGTGGCAAGGTGGTCCCCCACTTTAATTTATTTTTAAAAAATAAAAAAACTCAAAAAATAGTGGGGGACCATCTTGTCACATAGGCAAGGTGGTGAAAAGTTGTATATTTAGGTGGCATTGAATCATTATTCATAGAGTAATGATTCACTACCACCTAAATATACAACTTTTCACCACCTTGTCTATGTGGCAAGGTGGTCCCCTACTAATTTTAGAGTTTTTTTATTTTTAAAAAATAAAATAAAGTGGGGGACCACCTTACCACATAGACAAGGTGGTAAAAAGTTGTATATTTAGGTGGTAAAGAATCATTTCTCTTATTCATATATATATGAGTAATGATTTACTACCACTTAAATATACAACTTTTTACCACCTTACATATGTGGCAAGGTGGTCCCTCACCTTAATTTATTTTTTAAAAAAAAAAACTCAAAAAATAGTGAGAGACCATTTTACCACATAAACAAAATAATAAAAAGTTGTATATTTTGGTGGTACTCGACCATTACCATATATATAATTTCAAAAGATCGACATTCAGAGGTTACGTGCAGCATGCATATAAATACTGTGGACTTCGTCAGACGGAGAGAAACACCTACTTTTATGGATTGGTGGTCCAAAATCTCAAAAACAGAATAAAAAGGTTGCCGCCGAGTTTGGCAACCCCCTCCCCTCATTGGCTAGCCGTCTTTTTTTCTTTTTCTTTTTTTTAAATAGCCGTCTTTGTAGGTCTTCGGTCTTTCGTTTCTTTCTCATACACGATCCTTTTCTTTTTTATTTTTACTCACAATTTCGCATAGGCTGTCCTCAATTAATAGTCAATTTGTCCATTAGTTCGAGCCGGTAGAGCTCTTTCGTTTCACCTGAGTAATTCTAAAACTGAAATATATATATATATATATATATATATATATATATATATATTTTTTTTTTTTTTTTTTAAAAGATAATTTTATAGACATAAAACTTTTATATACAATACTTATAATTTAGAATGAAGTTAAGTTTAATATTCATCTACTTTTATTTTACACATGCGACACAGATGAAAGGATTATAACAACAAATCTAACTTCGATCACTACAGCTTAACTAACAAGGAATAGTATATATTTATATAGAGTAATGATTGAACACCATCCAAAGACACAACTTTTCACCACCTTGCCTATGTGGCAAGGTGGTCCCTCACTACTTTTTAAGTTTTTTTATTTTTTAAAAATAAATTAAGGTAGAGGACCACCTTGCCATTAGGCAAGGTGGTGAAAAGTTGTATCTTTGGGTGGTGTTCAATCATTACTCATCTATATATATATATATATATATAAGTTCGGACCCTACCAAAAAGCTTCTAACTCCACCGGCCACAACGTAAATTAACTATCAAGGAATAGTATTACCGAATAACAACAACAGAAAATAAACTAATTCTCAAAAATAATTGAGCATTTTAAAAAGATTTTGAAAAAGGGTTGATGGAACTTAGCCAAAAGCATCACTAGTGTGGTGGTTTTAGTTTCTTAGAGTTTTTTAATATATAGTTGACCCATTCGAGAAAGAAATTGTTAAAAATTTCACTACAGAAATAATAATAGATAAATTTTATTCGATGAAAAACTGTTGTTGAGCATAATTCAAAAGAGATACAAAGTGCTTTTTTGGAATTTTTTTATTTTTATTTTTTGTATTTTTTTGTAAATGTTTATAGTAAATATAACACTTTTGTATTCGGAAGAAAATTATTTTTAAAGATAATTTTATAAATATGTAATTTTTGTATACAGTACTTGTGACTTAATATAAAGTTAAGTTTAAAACTTGTCTACTTTTATTTTACATGCATGTTTAGATCAAGTTGATAAGGATTAAAGTATCCCTTTCGTCTCTTAGGGGTTAATTAATCCTCCTTTTTTTTTTTTTTTTTTTTTTAAATCAATCTTCCTTTGTCCATTAGTTCTAGTACTTTTTTTTTTTTTTTTTGAACGTAAAAAACCTTCTTCATTGCCGGAACAATCGCCCGGAAAGCACCCAAAGGTTACAAAGATCAAAACAAATACACTGATCAAAGAAAGAAGGCATTTACAGACGCCCAAAGGCGAAGCTAAGACCAAGGCCGAAGGCCGTAAGCAGCAACTAGAGGTAAAGAACCTCTAATCACAATGCCAGGCGATACCCTAACTTAAAGCAGCTACCGAAAACCGGTAGACTGTGAAACAAGGGAAGAATTTACAACCAAACAAGAAGAAACTAAGGAAAACAAGCACAGGAAACAAACAGCCAGCACAACCAGTGCGTGCAGAACACACGTCGTCACCGGGAACCTCCCCATCGACGGACGACCATCAGAAGTCCAGATCGGCACCTTGTGAAGCCGGAAAAACAAGCCATAACCCGCACGCGCGAGGGCAGGAAGGAAGACCCCCGGCGTGTACAGATCACGCGCCGCACAGGAGAGAGCTACACAGTCCCGCCAGGTAACCATCGAGACCGGAGAGGGCCGAAGACCGCCACAGGAAGATTCTTGTCGAAAGAGAGCCAACCGAGGTTAATAGATCTAGCTTTGAACAACATCTCCACCGGCCCTTCTCCAACACCCGTCTATCTCCACGAGCTAGAAACCAAAAGCCTCTGCTTGCACCAACAAAGACGAAACAAAACAAAAGTAAAAAGAAAAAACAACCAAAACAAAACAAACCTCCACCAGTGAAACACTGGGAGGAAGCAACTCCAACAGCCCTAAAGGCTTGGAGACAAACATCTACCACTGGAAAACGACCCAGGGGGAACAAAACCCTGGCCCTAACGGCCAAGGGAAAATAAAGCCAAAAAACAAAGCCGGGAGGTGGAGGCGTAAGGCCTCCCCCCCCGGAAGACAAGTTTCGCTCTTAGCCCTCACTTTCTAGAAAAATATCAGACTTTCTCTCTCTTCAACAGAGAGAGGTTGCAACATTCCATTAGTTCTAGTACTTTAATCATTTGTCGCAGGGTAGGGCAGTGTGGTAGCTCGCAAGGAGATTGTGCTAACATAGTCAAAAGAATAATAATAAAAAAAATCGGTGTGGGATTGATTTGTGACCATTTGGTTCCGAGTTGTTCTGTACTTAATACGTGTGGCTCTTTTCCTGCTCTTGTCCCAGGTGGTAAGTTTTTTTTTTTCTTTATTTAAAATTTTAAAAATTTCAAAAATCTTTCATTTCTGATCCCACCACTAGCTAGTAGCAATTAATTCTTTAGAGAAGGTTCCAATTTCTGTTCCTTTGTTCTAAATCCACTCTTTATTGTCAACAGACTCAACACGAGAGCTTCCACCAAAGCTAGATAAAAAAATAAAATAAAATTCAAAAACTGTAGTCATTGTTCTGTTCCTCTCTCTCTCTCTCTCTCTCTCTCTCTCTCTCTCTCTCTCTCTCATTTTTTTCTTCCAAGACATGAATTGCAAACATTTTCGTCATAATTGTGAAAATGACACACATGCATGGATCTCACCAATGTGTCTTGATTGTGTAAAAGTTGTGCATTTTTTATTGTGCAACTAACACAACCCTTGTAGAAAATTGACAGCATGTCGGGCGACTACCAACCGGGTTTTTAGTGACTGGCAATTAGTGACATGTCAGAGGGTTTGACACGTCACTAAATGTTAGTAATGTGTCGTTAGCGATGTGTTTTCAACATCTGGAAACCGTGAGTAGCGAATAATACTTTAGTGACGTGTCAAATTGGGCATGCTTAATCAATAAACAATACTTTATCCTCCTCTAGTGCGTTTAATCAATAAAAAGCTACGGTAGCTTTTTATGACACATGTCACAAAGTTTTCTTTTTGTTGTATTTAATGGTATTTCAGTAATGTTGTGCATAACAACCTATAAGATATCTGCTACTAGTGC
Source organism: Alnus glutinosa (assembly GCF_958979055.1). Taxonomy (NCBI): domain Eukaryota; kingdom Viridiplantae; phylum Streptophyta; class Magnoliopsida; order Fagales; family Betulaceae; genus Alnus; species Alnus glutinosa. Next base: position 19,540,157 of record NC_084893.1, on the reverse strand, counting down.
TTTAAGAGACATAAAGTGCCTATTGAGCATATAAGTACTGAATTAATGATTACGGATCACATGACTAAAAGTTTACCGGTAAAGAAAGTATAAAGTCATGCGAAATATATGAAACTCATTAATTCATTTTTTCTTAGTTTCTCTCTATTTGGTCTATAAACATGAAGTTATTGTAATAAAGATTTATACTGCACATTTCTTTATATTTTATCTATGGGGATAAATAAAGTTGGACCCAAATGAGTTATAAGAAGTTCATTCATAAAGTTAGCTTGACTGCCCATAAGGTATTCATATAAGGACTGTTACACATTGTAATATATAGAAGGGATGACATATCATATAATGGTTTTACCGCTATATATGATTCATGTGAAACATTTCTTAGCTGAGTAGGGGGATTCCACAAGTGGTTCGCTACACTAAAAAACCTAACATCATGAGGACATGTGTCATAAAGTCCAAAGAGGAGAATGTAAGACTTTATCTTCTATATATGATCTATATGCCACATGTATATATGATTTATTATATTTAATAATAAATTGTATATACGATGTACGGTGTGGTAATTTAATTGTATTAAATTGCTTAATAGAATCAAATCAAATTAATTGTCGTTGGCATTACTTTGAAATTGATATCAAAACAATTTAATCAATTAATTATTCCTTGATGTGAGGAACAATTACGGTGTATACAAATTTTGAGTGTCTCTAACCTAGCCTAGAAATAAAGAGCATGTGTACTCCATCAGTATAACATATAATAGGCATAAGTCAGAAGATATCTCTTATTATTTTATTTTTAGAAGTTCTTGAAAACGCTTGAGCAATGATGGCTGGAGGTAACCCTAACTCATTTCTTTTACTTTCCGCTGCATATTTGATTTAGCATAATAATTATGTTTATCCTAACAGATAAGGCTCAGAAGGTGTGGGAAGCCGGTGAGAAACTTGTTGGTTTGGTCTAAACTTGTTTCAAGAGCCTTGAGGTTGTTGTCAACTGATCTTTGGTCTAAACTTGTTGGTGTTGTGTGTTGTATACAATTCTCTTGTAGATGTGGATGACTTCTTCTAGTTGTCAATAAAATCACGAGCCAACTTTTTATTTTAAATGATTCAATGGAAAGGTTTGCTAGGCTTCATATATATGGTGAAAGAAATTGAGGAGCTATTTTGGCTAACTTAACCAAAACAGAGTATTCATTGAATAAATATATAGATTTACAAATTGTTGTTTGGTGTCAAACGTATATAATTCAAAATGCTTAAAGATAAGTTACAAACCGTACAAGAAAAATCAAAATGAACTAAATATTCACACGAAACAAATCAAAAGAAAATATGAACTTTCGCAAACTAGGGATGTATTGAAATTCTAAAATTCATACATGTCTTGTTCACTCATGAAAACAATATTGCCTAAATGGAATTTGAAAATGGCAGCTTAGCCTGGTATGCTGAGCATAGTTTCTATTAATGATCTATGATGTACAATTGAAATGTATCTACTAAGCTAAAAGATTACAACATCGTTATAGTTGCACGTACATATGATCCAACCAAAAACCTTCCTTCTTATTATTTTAAAAGTTAATGCAACTTTATTTTGCAGGAGAACACATATCATGAATTCATTAATCAATCAAAAAAAGGGAAAAAAAAAAAAAAAAAAAAAAAAAAAAACCCCCTTGACTCAAAATACAGGAAAAGACTGATCATGAATGAAGGGTAGAGATAAGAAAGTGAGGCAAAGCTATATATAGCCCTACATTAACTTGAACAAATGAGAGACCTAAACTGTTCAAGACCAAAACTAAAAGTTTTTTAAGTTTTAGGAGACAAACTCGAACTTGGACCAAATTTGAAGGACACCAAAAATTGTATATCAGTGAAAAGAAAAAAACTAGCAATATATGGGGAAAAAGATTCAAAATCGATCAGCCACCTAACACTACCCAGAGCTCAAGTTTCCCCAATCACCCGCTTCTCCGATTGAAACTCGCTTCCAAATTCAATCAAATCAACCCTTAACTTCGGTGCTTTCACCACTAAACACAACCAAATTAAACCTCCAATCTACCCACTTTACACAATTAGAGCCAACTTTAAATTCTCTCATACAAATCTGTTTCCATTCTACATTTCACCGAATTGCCAAACAAACCATCAACGCATGTAAAACCAATTCCCTCAAGATTTTGATCAACATATATAAACAATAATAGTAATACTTTTAAAAACCTAAAAAATCTCTTTAAATTGTTCAGTTGTTCAAATATTAGAGATTTTCCAGAAACCGATACATCGCACAAGCTGCTTAGAAATATTTTTGGTCTTAGCCCTACTCGAGTAGTGTAAAATTTCAATCACTTAGGGGAAAAGATCCTGCTAAAAACCATATGAATGGAAACTGAAAGTCTAGCATTAGGTACAAAAATTGAAATCATCATATCCAAAGGTAACTCAACTAGCCTGTAAGTCTCACTCTTGATGATGAGCCCATTGTTAGTTATCTTCTTCCTCAAATTAATGAGGGATTTGATTTACCTTAATAAACTTTATTTTTTACTTTACTTTTAACTTGCAACTTCAAGTACTTTTGTTTGTGTTTTATGACATAGATGGACGATAGAAGATGGATACATTAGATTTAATAAACCTAATGCAACATCAGATAAATCAATACTCAAATAATGCACCAAGGGGCAAGGATATATATAGTATACAAGATTAATTAATTAAGCTTAGAACCACCCTCTTCAAAAGCTTTACTTAGAAATATTCCCATATGCAACAACAGAATCTCATTTCTGCATATTTAAGCTGATAACTTTTTCAAATGAGAAGTTTGGTACCATTCAGTGATACCCGGCCATATTCTATTCATCCTTGTTATACCATGATACACATTAATTATATATGGACTTGACAACTAAATACAAAATTATGATCTCACGAATTACTTGAAGATGGGGGTATTGAGTTTTTTTTTTTTTGGTTTATTTAGTTTTTACATTGTTGGGTTTTGCTTGGTTTATGTTTTTGTTAGTGCTCCCAGAATTCAATTTTAGAAATTTCTGCCAATTTTGTTGTAGCAACAAGCAATTAATTTGTGAGTGGGATGGTGGAGATGAGGGGTGACTGTTGTGAAAATTTTAATGTACTCGCAAGTGCACGAATCGTTTGCAATATAGCGTTTTGCAAGTGCGAGGTCGATCCCACAGGGAATTGAGTTGCGAAAATTAATCTCTATTCAAATTAATCATATTTTAACCTAGTTCCAAATTTAGGGGTTTTTGATAAAATAAAACATAAACAAAATTAATGAAAATAAAAGGTTCTAAGGTTTTGGAATCCACACCCACCAAATCATAGCAACCTAAACTCATGCTCATCTACACCATTTGAAGTTCTCATCATACAAATCTTATGTTTATTATACTTTTGCTTCAAAAATTGTTTAAATCATTCAATGAATCTATTCTTCCACAAATCACAAAAGATATCTAGTTTCAACTAAATCATTTAATGTATCCATAGAATGAAATACAATGAATATCCAACATAAATGAAAATCCAAGCCATCAATTTAATGAAACCATATCAAATCATCACTTGTATCCGGAAATCACAAGAGATATCCAATAATAATCTCAAAAATCGGAGTAGAATAATGAGAAATCAAAGCCCATAAACTCAAATAGCATAAACAAGCAATGAAACTCAGTTTCTATTCAATTGTGAGGTTTCATCCTCAACTCTAAACGAAATTTCAGCTACACATAACTAAGGAAAGCATAAATAAACTACAAGAATGTATTAAAATCAAAGAAAACTTACAAAGGAAGGATGTTCTAGGTGAAAATCACCCAAGAACCCTAAACTAGAGCAAAATCGGCCCCTGGGGGCGCCCAAACGGTCTCTGCCGTGGCTCCTCATATTGAGAAAATGAGAAAAAGACGTATTTATAGAGTTAGCTAGGGTTTCTGTCCTGCAAAAATTCGATCGATCTACTTAATATTCGATCGATCTACTTTTCGATCGATCTACTTAATATTCGATCGATCTAATTTTTTAGCACTTTCGAAAATTCAGCTTTTCTATGTATTTTTGCCTTGAAAATTGTCATTTTTCTCTTATTGCCCTGCAAAACGCAAAAACACTAAAACTAACCAAAACATCATAAAGTAACAAAAATAAAGATTTAACAAATGTAAATTAAGGGGTCTAAATATACACTTTTTGGCACTCATCAGTGACAATACAAGGTATGATTTAATTCGTGAGTTTTTTCTTTAGATGAGTGTAAGAAGGTTTAAGCAGTCAGCAAAAAACAGAGGATTGTGCTGTAAATGGACATTTTGATGCTCTCTTTAATTTGATGTGTTTTTATTTTGTTATTTTTGTTTTGTTTTGTTTTTTGTTTTTTGTTTTTTTTGTGTGTGTAATGATTATCTTATTTGCTAGTAGATGAAGATGAGTGATCCATCCTACAATACACACTCAGGAGAAAGTATTGCCAGTTATAGAGCTCTGTTGTGCTTTTGTAGAAATTCCATATATGATGATCTTTCCATATGCATGCATGGCAAAAGAGTTTTGAACCAGTTGAAGGATAAATACATGTGCCTAAATATGAAAAAGAAAGGCTATACGCTGTAGTTGCAAAGAGCGATATAATGGAAAAAGAGAAATTCAAGTGCAAGGAAGAAATGAAAATAGAAGTTGCTAAATGTCGAATTAAGTTGGCAGTTGAAAAAGAGAAGTACCGATCGATGACGAAACAATATCATATTCTTTTAGCCTTTTTAATTTTGTTTATAGAGTTATATGTCACTAGGATATAGTGAAATTTTAATGTTGTAATGTTGGATAATGGATAAGCAATACAAGTGTTGTTAGATGTCATTATTTTCGCCATTTTAATGCACACGTTTGACTTAATTGATGAATTTGCAGCGTCTATAGTTCATATGGACAAATGAGGAGAGAGGGAAAGAGAGAAAGGGGGAGATCGAGGACATGAAGAACTTTGTGCTTGAGAATGTGATTACTTCCTAAATACTCTTTTTAACTTTCAAAGATGGTTCTTTAACTCGAATGTGCTACTGTAAACAGACAAGTAATCATCCAATAGTGAATTTGTAATAAGTTATTAGAGAGAGGTGCACTGCAAACCATAAAACCATGGAGATAACAAAAGGTACTGCATGCAAAAGCAGCCTTGAAGACTTGCTTAAATGGAGTATAACTGAAGGCCACATATAACATCAGAAAAATATGTAATCACGCTACAATCAGAACCATGTTTCTTATGATAGCACCTGTTTACAGATTCCAGGTAATACAATTAAATCACACGGGCATAGAACTAGATAATTAAAACCATATCATAGAACCTCTTAAAACCCAGATAAGAGGAATGGATGGAACAACATTCTGTGGGGAAATTCCCTTTTGACACCATTTTTTGTGTAATTTAGACATTGAGAGGGCAACAGAAGATTTGTAACTATTTAGTTGAATCCAAATAGTGATTTTGTATGTTCGGTGTAATCTATTCATTTTCCAATGCAGTAAATTACAATATGATTCCTTGCAGATTTTAGGCAAAGGACAATGGAATGGTTGGATCTTATGGAAGTTCCACAATTTTTAGTGTCTACTTGGTTTGTGATTTCAAAACATAAATAATAAAAATGTGATTTTAAAAAAATGCTGTGAAGCGTTTACTAAAATCGCTGTTTAGCTTACCTTTTTTTTTGATAAGTAATTGCAATTTATAAAAAAACGCACAGAGGGGCGCAACCCTTATACATGGGAAGTATACAAGAGAACCCCTAAAAGGGACGAACAGAGAATAAATTTAAAAAGTCTACATAAGTAAAAACACTCAAACTATGATGGGGCGCTATCCAAATATATAACGTATTGAGCAACCGCTTCCGTAGCTCCACCATAGATGTCTCTACATCTTCAAACAGCCGCGCATTCCGCTCCCTCCAAATACACCACAACAAGCACAGAGGAGCTAACCGCCAAGCCTCTTTAGCATGACCACACCCGATCGCCGCCCCCCAACTTTTCCACCACTCCAACACCGTTTGTGGCATAACCCACTCTACCCCAAATAAAGTAAGTATGTAGCTCCAAAGATCCCGGGTGACTTCATAGTGAAGCAATAAGTGATCAACAGATTCCCCACTCTTCTTACATAAACAACACCACTCAATCACAATAACATTCCTCTTACGCAAGTTATCATGCGTCAATATTTTACCAAAAGCCACTGACCATACGAAGAAAGCCACCCTTGTTGGAGCCTTAACTCGCCAAATATTCTTCAAGGGAAAAGATGGGTCATCTTTCCTAATAAGCTCTTCATAGAAGGATCTCACCTCAAATAGACATTTTTTAGAGGGATTCCACACTAACTTGTCACCCTCTCCTTGTCGAGCCGAAATGGAGTAAAGTCAATCGAAGAAAGAAATGACCATATCCATCTCCCAATCCTGGATTTGTCGCGTAAAGAGAACATTCCACTGAATTACACCATTATGAACAACCAAATTATCCGCCACCATTGCATCTTTGTTCTTTACTATACTAAAAAGAGCTGAAAAGCATTGCTTCAAGGAATTATCCCAACACCACCAATCATGCCAAAAACTAATGTTAAGCTTACTAAAAAATGCATACGCGTTTTCAAAAAAACGACACTTTTTTTTAAAAAAAAAACTTATTTTCAAACATGACACTTTTGGTACTTTTTTTAAAAAACGTACAAAAAACGTACGTTTACCATGTGAAACTATGAACGGACATACAATGACAAGCATAAATAACCAGCTCTACCAAGGAGATCATTGACATTAAATTGATGAAATCAACCAATTTATGGAACTGAAATGCAACATTATAGATTGTGAAATGCAACCAATTCTCTAACCAAATGCTAGCTCACTAATCAACTAGAGTATAGCACTAACTAATTAGAGTACATACAGTTGTCAATTGCTTTGCAATTTAAACAACACGTGCAGCTTGATTTTGTATCTTCAAACATACGCAGCATACTTTCAGGATACTTTCAGGTTGCTGCTATCCAATAACTATGGCTTCAACTCACCCAACCAACAACTCATTCAGTTATCTCGAACTGAAACAAGGATAAATCACATATCAAACTATCAACCACAATCTACAACTCAAAACCAACGAAATACAAAAGGATGAACAAAACTCATGGTGGAATAAAGGCTTGAAGCGCGTAGTGCTAGAAGGCGGTAGCAGAGGATCAGCGTGAGGCTCCTACGGTGGTTGAGATTGTGGGTTCTGATGCCAAACACCCAAACAAACATCATCTTCACGATCCTCTCTCTCTCTCTCTCTCTCTCTCCCTCTTGGTCTTAGACTCTCTCTCGTTGGGTCTCTCTCAGCTCACGCCTCTCTCAATTTCTCTCTCTTGATCTCAACTCTCTCTCACTCTCAGTTCGGTCTACTGCAGAAAATAGAGGAAAGGGAGAAAACGATAGATGGGGAGGAAAAGGGGGGTGGAGCGTGAAAGAATAAGAAAGTGGAAAGAAATATAAGGGAGAGAGATAAAAGGAGGTTAGAAAAATAAAATCTGATGTGTGAGAGGTTGAGAATGGGAATATGTTTTTTTAGTCTTTAAAATAGAAAATACCTAGATATTTGCAAGGTTTTGCAATTTTTTATTTTTTATTTTTTATTTTTATTTTTTTTTAACGAGGAACCCCTCCAAGGTAGGGTCACTTCGTGTACTCACCCCTTTCAGGTAAACTTTGGATTCGTGTAAAGCGCCCCCTCCACGCGGTTCAGTTAATACTCCAGGTTCGTCGGCAGACTGGCTCCAATGAATTGTTTGCACTTAAAGAGATTCAAACCTTAGACCTCATGGGACTATCACAAAGACCAATGTCCTTACCACTTGACTACTTGAGCCAACCCCTTGGGGTTTGCAAATTTATTCTTAATTAACCCTCAACTCTACTAAATCATAGAGTTGCCCCAACTAATATTATCCTTCTTCCATATATATATATATTTTTTTTTGAACGACCACATTTTCAAATTAAATCCTATAATACTTTAAATCCTTTTTTCAATCAAACCTATAATTAACTCCTTAATAGCAAATTCAAATGTTATAAACTAAACTCACCAATTACAATCAATCACAATAAAAATCAGTTTATTCCTTAAGTTTCTCCAAAATTATTACTTTGTCCACCTTTGAAATTTAAGATTTCTCTTTCTAGGAAATTAAATTTCGGGGTATTACATAAGTGAAGTCCATTAAACAAATTGCCCTTTGCATAGTGCAAAATGAAGAGAACAGTAGCATAATGTGTAGAACATTTCACACTCATAATTGACTCACCAAATGAACAATATAGGAAACTATACGAGTCCTATGGCTGAAAAGGCAGTTACGGTTATCGCTTCTAACTGTAACCCTAACTGCCTTAGGCGATTAGTTTAATTTGCCAACTGCCTCCGCATTGCTTTTAATTGCCGGTTAGCGGTTATTTAAACCTATCACCGCATCCCTATAACTGTTTTTAAAGTTGGGCTTGTTTTTTGGGCTCACTTTAGATTTTTTTTGGCCTTTTTTTTTTTTTGTTCTCTTTTTTTTTTTTGGCCTTTCCAGGGTATTTATGGCCTGAAAAGATCCACTCTTTAACATATTAATTACGACACGAAACATTGATTTTTTGTTCTTTATCATAGTCAATTCAGCTTCAAAACATTATTCAACCCCAAGCCAAACACAACTCACTTAGGGGTGAAAATGCGGTTATGGTTAGCGCTTATTGGGCAAAACCGCTAACCGCAACCGCATGGGCGGTTACCAAAAATGACCAACCGCCTAGGCGGTTGGCGGTTGTGAAATAACCATCGGTTGGCGGTTGTGAAATAACCATCGGTTGGCGGTTATAAACCAGCAACCGGTAACCGTTTGGCAAATGAAATACACAAAAATCAACTACAAAACAGGGGTCGCCAACCAATCGGCCATGGTCTAGAATACACACACAAATCAAATACTACACAGAAATCAAACGCAAAACAGGGACTTGTACCACAAGCACAGTCCCAATTTTCCAGCGAACCATGAACTCGACCAGCCTCCCCGCCCTGCCGGGCGTCCCCGAGGCCAGAAATTCGTCGTACAGCTCCGCTGCAACCGTATGGGACACAGAAGCATCGGGTCCCGTCACCGGAGCCGTGTTCTTCTCTGGGTGGACTAACGCTAGAGAGAGAGAGAGAGAGAGAGAGAGAGGCCAGCGAGAGGTAGAGGACGAAGATGAGAGATTTGAGAGGATGGAGAGGTGGCGGCATGGAGGAGAGGGAGACGAGAGAGAGAATGCAGATGAGAAGAAATGAGATGTTAAGGTTTTTTTTTTTTTTTTTTTTTTTTTTTTTTTTTTTTGTGTTCCATGTAGGTTAAATGTAAACATCGAAAACGGCGCCGTTTTGGTTATAAAAAATTAAAAAATATATATATAAAAATAAAGGCGATTAGCGGCTAACGGTTTTAAGGCAATTTTAGCGGTTATACGGTTAGCGGGTGGTTATTTCACCCCTAAACCCAGTAAACTTCACAACATAAAAAAAAAATCCATGATCCAAGACAATCATACCCATACACCCACATTCAGAATATAAATGAAATTTAATCAATCAAACCCAACACAAGCGTAAACCTATCAACTTCTACTTTCTTAAACAAAATCCAGCATGCAAAACCATTTCCACGCAAGTATATTCAAAGCAAGGGAGTCTACTAAAGCAATTCAACCAAACAACAACAAAAATAGTTCAAAAACATATTAAAAACACAATCAAAAGATGCATCTTCAGCATTAACAAACTTATCTGCTTATGCAATAGCATTGCTTTGGCAAGGGTTTTAGAAGAGGCAAAAGATGTTTGCTCGTATACAGCATTAACAATCTGCTTCAGAATTCATTGTGACGATATACAGCTTTCTTGTCTGTTGGTACAGTTTCCGTTATGGTGACGTGTCGCCTAGTGATTCGCTGCCTCCCTCAAACGTACAACCTTGATTCCTGTAAAACAACAAACAACTAGTTGGGGGTGCCGACTACGCCCACTCCGATGCCTAAGTCAGTTCAAATCAATTTTCTGAAGAATATCTGTAATCTCAAAAGCTCAGAGAGAATATCTTTAATGCCTGGTGTGATGGTCTTATTTATAGGCTGGTAGTTGCAGTCCTACTGGAATTCTTGAAGCCCAGTTGAACTGGGAGTTTGAGTCCTAGTCTGGTTGAACCTTAACCTTATCTTCAGGGAATTTGAATAGGGTTACAGAGTCCAAATTGAATTGCATTCGTACCTCTTTAATCTTAATTTCCACGTTACTAGCCATCTTATCCCGTTAATAATGGGATAGAGGCTTATCCCTGATCTTCCGGGATACTGGCCTTATCTCACTCTGAGACAATTGTAACACACTTCGACCAACCCCAGAGGTGATAATATCCGAGACATGTTCGCTCCGAAAGGACTAGGAGATCTCAGAATATTGCCGCACCGTAACAGGGTTGTGGAAGATCCGAGGTGTTATCATACCGAGGCCATCTTATCCGAGGTGTTATCATACCGAGGCAATCTTTGTTTACCGGGTTGTGATTCAAACTTCATGAATGGTCCTGTAACTTCTGTCAAATCTCCGAGGCATAAATATCCGAGATATGTTCGCTCCGATCAGACTAGGAGATCTCGAGATATTTCATACCGTTACTGGGTTCGATAGGACCGAGACGTCATTATACCTAGACGATCTTCTTCTACTGGCTCGTAACAAATGTCCGAGATGTAACTCCTAAATGTTTCAAGATTAGGATCCACGTGTCCTCGGGGTTAATTTTATCCCCAACAGTTACCCACCTAATTCTCTAATTTCAAAAATAAATTAAAATTAAGGGAATTATTTATCGCCTGCCAGCCTGTACCTGCTATTGCTTTTGTCATAAATGGCGCGTCTTTTCAAAAGTTTGAATGTTTGAACCTTACCGCTTCTTTTTCCCATAAAGACGTCAGCCCTGAACCGCCATTCCTCTATAATCATAGCGCGATACTCTCGAGGTTGCGTCATTTAATTTTTGGATCTGGAACGTGCACCCTTTTAATTTTCGGAGATACTGAAATGATGGCGCCTTTTGATATTTCGGACACGTGGGGGAGTATTTAATGTTTAGGCTGCTTTCACTATTCACCCTCTTACATACTTTCGTACTCTTTCCTTTTCCTCCATTATCGCCATCTTCTGAGCTTCTTTTTTCTTGAAACTTTTACTTTTCCTTACTCTCTCTGAAATGGCTCCCAAGAAGGCCACCTCGAATATTCCTCCCATCTCTCGGACTCGAACCAAAAGGTCCGACGGCTACGTAGACCTTTCTCCCCTGGAGAGCAGGGTGGAAACCGCCCTCTTTGAAAGGCATGAGGGTGTTCTACGGCTGAATTACGACATTCCTCCGACGGTGAGGATGTTCTATCAAACCCCTGGGGCTCGACTTATTGATGGCGGCGACATCACTCTGTTTGAAAGGATGTTCCTGGCCGGACTCCGGCTACCTTTTCTGGAGATTGCCCAAGATTTCGTCCTCTTTCTGATGGTTGCTCCCAGTCAAATCATGCCCAAGGCCTAAAGATATCTGTTCGCTTCGTATATCCTTTGGAGGCTTGTATTGAAGAAGGAGATGAAGATTCTCCAATTCTTGAACATTTACAGGCCGAGGCAGACTTCGGAGGGAATGATCGAATTGTGCGTCCGCCACCCCCTATTTTCATCAAACTTAAGAGTGGGTTGACAAACAATAAATTCTGGGAGTAGCAATTCTTTCGAGTATCTGGGGAATGGGAATCCCCGAAGGTACTCTTTTGCCCAAGAACCGTAGGATGTCTCGGACATGGAAATTGTTGCGGCCTGACCGAAGTGAACCCCCTTCACTTAGCATATCTGACCAGGAAGATGTCATGAAGATAAGCGACTGGTCTGCAGTCAGGGTTAAAGCCGAGAAGTTTGAGGAAGTTGATTACGACAACCTTGTGATCGAGGAGAATCTGAGGCAATTTCTTGGATACAATATTCCGAAGGACAAGAGGACGATCACCAAAAGAGGAGCGGTCAAGAAAAGAAATGATGCGCCTCCATCTCCGAGGCCTGTCATCAAGAAGAGATCTTTTGGCAGAGCTGAAGAAATTCCTGAGGATGTTCCTTTGAGGAAGAAGCGGAAAATCCCTCTGGCTGCCTCAGGTGTGAAGAGAACTCCTCCGAGGGTGTCCATGGCTGGAACCAACACCGAGGAGGGATCAGCGAGCTTTCGGGGTTTCGTTCCGGAAGTCTCCCCTACACAAGAAGCTGGCTCTACACTCCTTTTTGTCTTAAGAGATGAGTTTGGCTCTGAGGCATCGTACCAGGGCCTAGATACTCTTCTTGAGGAAACCAATGCCGGAGCCTCCACAATAACAAGTCCGGCGCCAGAGAGATCTGAAGAGGAGGGCAAACTGATACCTGAGGCCCATAACGTGCAAGTCACACATCGGGTGAAGCACTCGGCGAGGAAAAAGAATTTCGGTGTCCGAGATCGTCTGGTTGAAATAATTTCAAAGTTTGTGCGGATGTGGGGTAAGCCGGTCATAAGGCCTTCTGATGCCGAGGAGGTACAGCAAGAGTCTGCCCCTTCGGGTGATGAATCTGTTGAAGAGAGGGATGAGGATGTTAGCACCTCCCGAGATGAAGTTTTCGTCGAAGACTTTGTAGAAGAAGGAACTCCTCGGACTCCTTCATCAAAGCATCCCGAAACTCCACCGCCCCTCAGCTGTGAATGCGAAATGGGGCATGCCACCCTCCAAGAACCATGTACAGCTCCTGACCAAACCGAGCCCCAAATGGGAACACCCGAGAGGGTAAATACCGAAGAGCCAGGAAGTTCTCAGCAAATGGGTGTTCAGGATACACCGAGTGCTGGTCTTGAAGTAAGGAGCGCGGATCAATCCGAAGCGAGCCAACATCTCGGAGAGCCTAAAGGATCTAGGATCAATACCGAGGCCACCACTCCTGAGGCAGATCTGCATCTCGATGCTTCTGATAGGAATAGATCCCATACCGTGGCCAAAACTTCTGAATTAAGGCCTAATGAGTCTGAGGCAGCCCCGACTACGGAAGCCACTCCTTCTATGGGCCCTAGCTCTTCTTCTAGACTTTCAGCGGGCTTTGAAGTCTTGGGCAGAGGCCTTCTTGGTCATCCAATGGAGGCTATAAAAAATCTAATCCCCGAAGGGTTCTTGGGAAATGCAGGGGTTTCCTCCCCCGAGAAAATTACTCAAGGCATTCTTATTTCCCATTACCAGGTGAGTTTCAGTTTCCGAAAACAAACCTTTGTTTTAACCAATTTTTAGCACTTCATTTTAAATTTGCCTACCTTCCTCTTTATAGCTTCTGGTGAAGATGACAACCCTCTGGCAAAGATATGAAAATCGTCAAGTGCAGCTACTGCTCCAGCTCCCGAAGTGCAAGCTCGAATCTCGAGCCTAGAGAAGGAAGTGGCAACTTTGAAAGCTCTCCTTCAATCTAGAGATGAAGAGCTTGCTTCCCGAGACTTGATTATATCCGAGGAGCGCTCTGCCAATGTTCGTTTAAAAAAGGAAGTACTTGAGGCAAATGAGCGGTATACTCGCTCTGTTGCGAGTCTTTCTGCTGAACTTGATCGTGCAGATCAACTAGCCTCTCGCCTGTCGGCCGTGCAGAACGAGTGCTCCGAAGCGTGCAAGAATGCCGAAAATGCCGAAGCTTTAAAGGAGAAGCTGAAGGCTGAAGTTGAAAGACTCGAGGCTGAAAGGGACAAAGCTGTTAAGGCGCAGGACCGTTCGAAGAGTCTTTTGATCCGGCTCAGAGCTAGATATGACGCGGGCCAGGCAAAACTGAAGCGCTATCTGAAGCAGCTAAGCTATGTGCCATTCCTTCGAGACCAGAGCTGGGCTCGTGGATTCAACTGGGATTTCGAAAACTTTCAAACTTTGGTGGCGAACCCTAAATATAAGTTCGACCCCGAAACTGTTGGGCCGCAACTGGTAGGATTTCCTGACGAAGCAGTCCAAGAAATGGAAGAATTCGGTAAAGAATTCATGCCAGACGTTCCGAGTTGGGGTGCCGACACACCGGATCCCCGAGAGGATCCTCTTGAAGAAGCTGCAGGCTAAGGGTTGTTCTCGGGCCTGAATTTTTCCTTCTTTCGTTCTGAAATCTTTATAACCTGTAAAAGACTTTATATATTACTGAAATAAAATTACTGAATTGAAATCTTAACCTTTCAATTTCCTCATCTCTGAATTTAGATGATCCATACTCATAGCATCTGGAGACCCCCAACCGAGGGGTTTCTTGTCTTGGTATCCTTTCCATAACCCTTTCGGGTCGTCCGAGGAAGGGACTTGGGCCGATTCTATCTTGAATGTACTTGTCCTTCTGGAAACCTCCAAGCCCGCCGTCGTATCCTTTCCATAACCCTTTCAGGTCGTTCGAGGAAAGGATTCGGAATATCCTTAACCTTATCCTTCGGAAACCCCCAACCGGGAGGTTTCAACCCTTTGTATCCATTCCATGACCCTTTTGGGTTGTTCGAGGAAAGGATTCGGGTGGATTCTAATCAGGATATCCTTAACCTTATCCTTCAGAAACCCCTAACCGGGAGGTTTCAACCCTTTGTATCCTTTCCATGACCCTTTCGGGTTGTCCGAAGAAAGGATTCGGGCGGATTCTTTTCTGGATATCCTTAGTCTTATCCTTCGGAAACCCCTAACCGGGAGGTTTCAACCCTTTGTATCCTTTCCATGACCCTTTCGGGTTGTTCGAGGAAAGGATTCGGGCGGATTCTAGTCCTCATCCCTTCGGAAACCCCCAACCGAGGGGTTTCTTCCCATTGAATCCTTGCCATGACCCTTTCGGATTGTTCGAGGAAAGGATTCAGGCGGATTCTTCCCTGAGCATCCCCACTATAACTCTTTCGAGTCGTTCAAGGGGAGGAGTCGGGTGGACGTTGATGTAGCTTGATCATCTTTGGAGAAGTTTGATGAAGAAGTGCTTCCATTCTGTCTCGGACTGCTGCTTTTTCTTAGTAGAGATCAATCGATACCTGGAGGCTGTCTGTTCTTTCTTGCTCTGGGTGTTGGACTAAATGAGAAGTTTCTTGCCTTGATATCCTTCCCATAACCCTTTCGGGACGTTCGAGGGAAGGAATTGGGCATTCTTAGCGTTATACTTTTAGTAACCCCTAACCGAGGGGTTTCTCCCATTGCATCCTTTCCATGACCCTTTCGGGTTGTCCGAGGAAAAGATGCAGGTGGATTCTTTTCTGGGTATCCCCCCATAACTCTTTCGAGTCGTTCGAGGGGGGAAGTTGGGCTATTTCTTAGACTTCTACAATTGTTGATATGAATTGGAAAGAGATCTTCTTTATTGAATATAAAATTGTGGAGAAAAACAAAGAATTACATATAATATTTCTTCAAGTGCTCGGCGTTCCATGATCTCGGGAGTATCTTCCCTGTCTCAGTCATCAGGTGATAAGCCCCTTTCTGATGGCATCCTACTACCTTATAGGGGCCTTCCCATTTGGGTCCCATTTTGCCTTTTGTTGGATCTTTCGTCATTAAGCTCACTTTCCTAAGTACCGAATCTCCGAGCTGGAACCTTTTAGGACCACCTGTTTATTGAAATACCGAGCTGTTCGATTCTGATACGCTGCCCATGTAACTTGAGCGTCGTCTCTTTTCTCCTGCAAAAGATCTAGATATACCTTGGCCTTTTCGTCGTTAAGCCCAGGATTGTAATAAGCTACACGAAAGCTCGGGGATCCCACTTCGACTGGTATCAAAGCCTCGGCCCCGTATGTAAGTGAGAATGGTGTCTCGCCTGTTGGAGTTCTTCTTGTGGTTCGGTACGACCAGAGCACCTCTTCAACATATTCAACCCATGCTCATTTCTTCTTATCGAGCTTTTTCTTCAATGTCCTTACCAAAGTCTTGTTTGTCGCCTCTACTTGACCATTCGCCTTTGGATAAAGTACCGAGGCATAATAGTTTCGGATACGAAGTTCTGAACACCACCGCCGGAATGGTTCACAGTCAAACTGCTTCCCATTGTCTGTGACAAAAGCATGAGGGATCCCTAATCGACACACCACCGGCTTCCAAAGGAAACTTGTGATATTTGTTGTAGTTATAGCTGCTAACACTTCTGCTTCTGCCCATTTAGTAAAATAGTCTACAGCTACAACTAAAAACTTCCGACCCCCTTTCCCTACAGGCATTGGGCTGACAATATCTACCCCCCATTTCGTAAATGGCCATGGAGAAGTGAGGGGAGTAAGCTTCTCGGGACTTGTTTTCATAATTCTTGAGAACCTCTGGCATTTGTCATAAGTCTTGACAAGAAAAGCCGAATCCTTCTGATCGTAGGCCAATAATAACCTGCTCGGATGGTTTTTTGTGCCAGTATCCTTCCTCCCGAATGGTCTCCGCACACACCTTCATGGATTTCCTTGAGAACATAATTTGCCTCGGTCTTAGAGAGGCATTTGAGCAGGGGTTCGGAGTATCCTCTTTTATATATTACGGCTTCATATTCAGCTTTATTATTTGTTGTGACAAAGTCCAATTTTACAGCAAAACCGAACTCTTGACCTTCAGGATTCCTGAAGAGGACACCTACCCCGCTTCTGCCCTGTGCTGAGGAGCCATCCACAAACACGACCTAGGTTAATTCTTTTGGAAGTTCTTTCGCTTCGGGAATGTTGCAAAATTCTACCAAGAAATCTGCCAGAACCTGTCCTTTGATAGCCGTCCGAGGATGAAACTCGATATCAAATTGTTCGAGTTCCATTGCCCAGTTGACTAACCTTCCCGAGAGGTTAGGCTTTTGCAGAACCTTCTTCATCGGATACTCGGTTAAGACTCTAATAGCATGAGCCTAAAAGTATGGCCTCAATCTCCTGGTTGAGATAATCAAAGCGAACGCCAATTTTTCGATCCGGGGATATCTTTCCTCTGCTCCATAAAGTGCTTTACTCGTGAAGTAAACAGGTTTTTGAATTCCAGAATCTTCTCTGACTAGTGTCGAGCTTACCGCCGAGGGGGATACTGCCAAATAGAGATAAAGTATCTCCCCTTCAGTAGGGCGGCTCAACAATGGAAGGTTCGTTAAGTATTCTTTCAACTTTCCGAAAGCTTCCTCACATTCTTCACTCCACGTACATGCTTTTCTTAAAATTTTAAAGAAGGGAAGGCACTTATCTGTTGATCGTGAAATGAAACGGTTTAGGGCCACAATCCTTCCTGTCAGCCGTTGGAGTTGTTTTGTTGTTCTCGGTGCCTCATCTCGAGGACAGCTTTGACCTTCTCTGGGTTTGCTTCGATGCCCCTCTGTGATACCATGAACCCCAAAAATTTTCCTGAAGAAACTCCGAAGGCACACTTCATAGGGTTAAGCTTCATCTTGTATTTTCTCAGAGTCCGGAAAGTTTCTCGAAGGTCTTCTATATGTTTGGTTGCCCGAATACTTTTAACCAGCATATCATCTACGTATACCTCAACGTTTCTGCCAATTTGATTCCGAAACATCCTGTTCACCAGTCGTTGATAAGTGGCTCCCGCATTCTTCAAACTGAAGGGCATCATCTTATAACAGTAGAGTCATCGGTCTGTGATGAAAGCAGTTTTCTTTTGATCTGCTTCTTCCATGTAGATCTAGTTGTATCCTGAGAAAGCATCCATAAAGCTTAGGAGCTCGTGTCCAGACGTTGAGTCGACCAACAAATCAATCCGAGGCAAAGGAAAACTATCCTTCGGGCATGCCTTATTCAAGTTAGTGAAATCTACGCACATCCTCCACTTACCATTAGACTTCTTCACCAGTATCACATTGGCCAACCACTTGGGGTAATCCACTTCCCGGATAAATCCGGCTTTCAATAACTTCTCTACCTCTTCTGCAACAGCTTGATTTCGTTCGGCGGCAAAAGTCCTTCTTCTCTGTTTCACTGGCTGATGATTTGGGTCCACATTCAGCTTATGGACAATGACCAAGGGATCAATCCCTGGCATATCTTCATGGCTCCAAGCAAATACATCACTATTGCGCCTTAAGAACGCCACCAGATCTTCCTTCACGGGTTGGGGGAGTTTTGAGCCTATACGAACTTTCTTTCCCGGATCATCTATTTCGAACTCCTCCAAGCCTTCCATAGGCTCCCCCAACGGTGACTGCTATTTCCAGTCCTTCTTAGCTTTCTCACCCAGATTGTGCTGCCTCAGGGTGTCTTTCAAGGATAAGTTGTAACAATGCCTAGCCTCTTTCTGGTCTCCCTTAACCACTTCAACTCCTTCTTCTATCGGGAACTTCATACTGAGATGCGGTGTTGAGGTCACAGCTTTTAAGTCGTTGAGAGTTGTCCTTCCGATAATGGCCTTATAGGCCGAGACTCTGTCAACTATCAAGAATTTCACCATGATGACCTTTTGCCTCTGATAAGTCCCCGCCGTCACAGGGAGATCGATAGAACCGAGAGGCAGCACCTTTTCTCCAGCGAAACCCTGTAAGTGGCATAAGATTGGGACCACCTTCTCTCGTGGGACTCCCATGTAATCAAAGGCTGACTTAAACAGAATATCAGCCGAGCTCCCTGTGTCAACAAGGATCCGTCAAGTCTGATAATTTGCTATTGTTAGGGTGACCACAAGGGCGTCTGTGTGCGGAAGTGAGACTCCAGCATAGTCATCATCCGAGAACCCTATAATCAGAGGGTTATATTTTCGAGACTTTGGGGGCTTTTGGACCGAATACACTTCGAAATCATCGAGCTGCCTGGCATATGACTTCCGCGCCGAATTGGACTCGCCTCCTCCTCCAAATCCTCTCGAGATGGTGTGGATAATAGGAAGGTTGCCTTGCTGCTCCACCCGAGCTCTACTCCTGCTCCTTTCTCTTCTTTCTTCTCCTCGAGGCCGAGGTGCTGGTTCTCTGCTTCTACCTCTTCTTTCTTCCTGCCTCGGTCTATAGTTTCTCCTTTCATTCCGATCTTCTTCTCTTCTAGGTCGCGGATATTGGTCCCTCTCCTGTTGGTTTCTCTCATTAATGAGAAATCGGACTAGCTTCCCATTCTCGATAAATTCTTCAATCAATTGTCTCAGTGATACACACTGCTCGGTCAGATGACCATATGAATCATGGAAGGAACAGTATTTGTGAGCCAAGCGTGGAGACGGATCTCCTGGAATGGGTCTCGGCTTCTGGTAATTCGGATCTTTTTTGAGTTCCATAAGCACCTCGGTGAGAGAGGCATTTAATGGAGTCTACTTATAATCTCCGAAATTTTTCTTTTCCTTCTTGTACTCCCCGGGACCGGCATCCTGTGTGGGCTCGGGATTTTTCTTCTTCTTGGGCTTTTCGGTGGAAGGCTGTTGTTGCTGCTGGGAATTACTGAGAAGGACTCAAAGTGTTTCCTCCTGATTAATGTACCTGTCCATTTTTACCATAAAAAGTATGAAGATCCTTCGGTGGTTTTAACGCCAAGTCCGCCATCAACGGTCCGTCTTTCTTCAATCCTTGGAAAATTGCACCATAAATGAAGTCGTCTGGCGCACTTCTGTCTCCAACTTTTCCTGGTTGAATCTCCATAAATAATCTTTTAAAAGACTCGTTTGGTCCCTCCTGCATAGAGAGTAGATACCCTTTGGGTTTCCTCCTGGCTCTTCCGGACACAAACTGGGCCAGGAATTTCCTTCCAAGGGCGTCGAAATTATCAATCGACCTTGGGGGAAGGTTTCTGAGCCAGTCTCGGGCCTTTCCTGACAAGGTGAGGGGAAAAGCTCGGCACGCCACATCGTCAGGTGTCTTGTGCAAGGACAAGTGAGATTGGAAATTATCCAAATGCTCCACCGAATCTTCACTACCTGAAAAAACAGGGATATCGAGTACCTTAAACCTTCCAGGTAGGTCGAAGTTGGATACTTCTTCGGTAAATATAGACTCCTTATGCTGAAAGAGGTTGTCCACGAGAGACTCCTTCTCGTCTCGCTTCTGATCCATAGTTCTTGATAGTGCATCATACTTTATGCCCAAGTCCAGGACCATCTGCTGCAGCCTTCTTTTGGAGTCTGTTGGTGGAGGTGGAATCTGATTAATAGGCTCCACAAGGTCCTCGATCCGTGGCTCGACTCTCTCCCCTGACTCTTCCGGGTTTCCATTAGGATTTGTTCCTTTAACCGCATCGTGATTCAATGGTGGTGGAGTCTGAGCAGCTATCAGCAAAGCATTCTAAGCTAGCAAGTCCTCCACATTCTTCTGCATCTGAGCCAGATGTTGCCTCAGCTGGGTTATTCTGGCCTCTGGACCGGCAGACTCTGCTTCTCTGCGAACATCATCTTGATTAGGGCGTCGCGCTTCTTCTTGGGTTTCGTTTTGAACCGGATTAGAATGTCTCGTAGTCACCATCACAGATTTATTTTTCGTAAGAACAACTCTTCGTTCCCACAGACGGCGCCAAACTGTTGGTACAGTTTCCGGTATGGTGACGTGTCGCCTAGTGATTCGCTGCCTCCCTCAAACGTACAACCTTGATTCCTGTAAAACAACAAACAACTAGTCGGGGGTGCCGACTACGCCCACTCCGATGCCTAAGTCAGTTCAAATCAATTTTCTGAAGAATATCTGTAATCTCAAAAGCTCAGCGAGAATATCTCTAATACTTGGTGTGATGGTCTTATTTATAGGCTGGTAGTTGCAGTCCTACTGGAATTCTTAAAGCCCAGTTGAACTAGGAGTTTGAGTCCTAGTCTGATTGAACCTTAACCTTATCTTCAGGGAATTTGAATAAGGCTACATAGTCCAAATTGAATTACATTCGTACCTCTTTAATCTTAATTTCCACGTTACTAGCCATTTTATCCCGTTAATAATGGGATAGTGGCTTATCCCTAATCTTCCAGGATACTGGCCTTATCTCACTCTGAGACAATTGTAACACACTTCGACCAACCCCCGAGGTGATAATATCCGAGACTTGTTCGCTCCGAAAGGACTAGGAGATTTCAGAATATTACCACACCATAATAGGGTTGTGGAAGATCCGAGGTGTTATCATACCGAGGCCATCTTATCCTAGGTGTTATCATACCGAGGCAATCTTTGTCTGTGTAGGAGATCTCTCTTCTGTTGTTTTGATTCTTGGTCTATTCGATTTACTTGAAAACTGGTCTAGATCTGAGTTTCTAGGGGTTCTCTTACTCCTGATGATTTCACCCATCATAATGCGTTGCGGCTTTCATTGGCTGCATTCGCAAGTAACTTCAACCTTTTTTGTTTCCTTTCAGTACTTGGAGGTTCTCGTTGTCTACCTAGCTTTGGTTTTTCAGTTGTTAAGTTTGTATTTATTTTATGGCCTTGTTTGTTAAAGAGCATAACAGAACACAGTAATGTGTGTTACTGTTCACGTTTTTTTTTTTTTACTTTTTCACATTTTCTAATACCAATTAACATCAAAACATTCCCACTTTTTTCACTTTTTATATCACATCAATAATTTTTTATTACTATTCAAATAAAAAAATTCACTACAATACAAAATTTTTTCACTTTTCTATAAAAATTCTTTTTATTTTATATCACATCATCACTTTTTACTCATTTCAAAATTAACAACTCACTACTCTGTTCTGTTATGTTCTGTAATGTCACTTGCCAAACAAGCCCTATGTTTCTTGTATTTGTTTCTATTGTCTGTAATTTCTCTTGAATGTACTTAAAAAAAAAAAAAAAAAAAAAAAAAAAAAAAAAAAAAAAAAAAAAAAACCCCTCAAGTTGCAAGCATTAGAGGTTAGGATTGCGGTCATTCTTTTATCTGGATAAGGATTAGTCCTTTCATTCCTACTTTTTTGCTTTCTGGAATGGTAAATTTAATAGGTACTGACTCATAAACAATATGTTAAATCTTTTCTTCATTCTGGTCTAGGTTTGTTGTTACATGCATACGTAATGTAGGTTGAGAACTTAACAAGAGCGATAGATATGGTAGGATTTTCGAATAATTCTAGACCTTCTATGAGTAATTAGAGGTGCTTTCAGTTTGGGAATAGGATCCTCTCTATTTCATTTAATGAAATAGATATTATCCATTTCAAATGAAAGGTCAGAATTTGAAGTTAGTGTATCTAACAGTGTATATGAAGTAAATGTTGGCACGTCTTTTAAAATTTTAAATAATGTAAAATCATGTACACCATAAGATGTATTAACTTTAAATCCTGATCAACAAATGGATAGCTTCCATTTCATTTGAAATGGAGAGGATCCTATTCTGTTTCAACTGTATTTGTTACAAACACTATTTCTTTTTAGAGGTATTTAAAACATGTTACATTTTCTCAATATAATTATGAGTTTTTATGAAAAAAATCAATTTTAATAATTTAACCTTAAAGTGTTTTGACCGTTTATTTATTTTTTCTTAAAGAGTTTTTACTGTTAGTCATAAAATCTCAAAATATAACCATTTGGTCATAAAGTATTTTCAATGCCTTTAGATACTATAGTAGATTTACTAAGCCATCTATCATGTATATATAAGATACACTACAAGTACGTGAGAGAAATATATACATTTTAATATACTTCTATTTTTTTTTTTATATGATATTGCTCCAAAAAGATTATGAGATTACTTTCACAAACGAAAATCAAAGAGTTGTTCTATTAGCCTTCGTTCTTGGAAGTGTGTTATTAACGAAGGTAGACGCTATTGTCTAACCCTAGGAGGTTGTGTGTCAAGGGATCTAATCACACCAAGTTATATACTACGGGAGGCACAAGTCAATCTTTAAGGACAACGTTTTTGCGTGATTCTATAGCATTGTAAGATCTTTCATTACTCTACTTTTATTCTATTTATTTATTATTATTTTTTCGGATTAATATGGTTTAATATCAACAAGAATATTTTGTACCATCAAAATTAATTTTACAACACTTTCATCTCATAAACATAATGTTTGATAATTTTATTGATTATCAAGAAAAATAACCTTCATGAGGCGTTAAAAAGTTTACGTTCTTATATGTGTAAACTATTTTTTACCGATTTTTCACACTCTCGAGCATGCAACTGTAAGAGGGCTTACTCGAGAAGGTCTTGGGTTGTTTGAATATTTACCCAAGCAGGTGGGCCCCACAAAAGCCATCTTACAATTATATGCCAAAATTGCAAGCAATATCAGCATACAGTTGCACTGGATCTCAATCTCATCCCTGGACACCTTCAATTCTCACATTCTCCTAGATACTATAATTCTATCCATCATTTATCCAACAAGATTGGTGTGGCACTCACAACTAACAGTTCGATTAATCTTTGTTAAATAATAATAATAAAAAAGATCTAATGATTAATTTGGAGTACCATATCAATATTATTGAACAATTATAAAATAAAAATATAAAGTCTAGCATTACTTTATATGTAAATATAAAAATATATTTGTTAAAACATTTTAATGGATACAAACAAACTGCAAAAAATTAAGGTAGTATTTGGTAAAGATTGTAGAGTTGATTTTTTTTTTTTTTTTTGAGTAGTAGTAAAAAATGATTGATATGATATAAAGTAGAAATAATTTGTATGAAAAAAATGAAAAAAAAAAATGTATTGTAGTATATTTTTTTATTTGAATAGTAATAAAAAAGTATTGATGCGATATAAAAAATGAAAAATATTCAAATATTTTGAAGTCGATTATTTTTGAAAAAAATAAAAATAAAAGAGGGGAATGAATTGTTTGTTGCCAAACACCCTTAAAACTTTTTAAATGTCCGCGTGATTGAAGGATATTGGAGAAGAGAATCGATTCTTATATATTTTTTATACATTTTTTATTTTTTTTAAATTTTCTATTAGATATGTATGACCTACAACGAACTCTTTGTATATCTTAAAAATTTAATAATTAATTTAGAAAAAAGATATAATCAATGTACATGTATCATACCTCATCGGAAAATGTTATCGAGTCCAATCACGTCTCTGTCACTGAGACGTAGGCCTACATTGCACATATAAAAAAGAACAGCGTGATTCGTACTCTGAGAGCGGGTCGTCGATGGAGGGTTACGTCCGATATCCTAAGATTGAGTTCGAAGACTACCAACCTAAATTCCTTTCTCAGCGGGTAACACAACAATCTCTCTTTCGTTTTATATCTCTGCCTATATATCTATTTACACTTCGTCTAACCCTCTTTTTGGTTGATGAGAAAATCGAGCTAACGCAAATTCCTTTTTGTGTCATATGCTTTGTCCTTTGAGAAAATTTCGTACTGGGTTTTGTTATTATAAAGTTCCGTATTGGGTTTTCCTAAAACTGGGAAACAGCAAAGTATTTGTGCAAGTTATGTCGTTTTGAGGCCCAAACTGTGAAAATTTCAAAAAGTTCTAAACCTAGAATTCTATTGCAGTATTCTTGGCGACCAAGTTTGTGCTATGTAGTGATTAGTTGATTAAATCACATTCAACTGCCAGTAATAGGTGAATCCGTTTCCTAGTAATCAACTTGGTCATGGGCGTATCTTATTCATCAAAATAATAATAAATATTCTCTGATTACTATCAAAATATATTTCCACCATGCTTATCAATTCGAATGAAGACTTACCCATTTTGAGATGATTAATAAACTACACAAAGCCGAATCTAATCAATCAATTTAAAATGCATATGTAAAATATCATCTAACTATGAATAAACATTTTTGACAAGCCCCGAACAAAAGATTACAATGATGTTATCATTTGGGAATGGTATTTGAAATGGAACCCAGAATAGTACATATAATTTCTTTATTGTTGCTGAGCTTGGTTAGCAAATTAGTTGCATGCATATGTATCTTTATGTGTTATCCATATAGAGCACGTTATCTACTAGAGATGAATTTGAATAGACTAGAGGAGATCAGGGCTCAGGATATTGTTTTGAAAGCACGACAGAATATAATACTTTTTATACGTGCAATTTATTCTACATTAATTATCTTGAACTAATTCAAGTAATTACAAATTCAGGTAGTTATGGTTTTTTTACTATTTGTATTGTCAGAGAAAGAAGCTCAGCCCTTGTGTGTGTGTATATATATTGTATAGCTATGAGGAAAATGGTGATGCTCAAGAAACATAGTGGAGAAGCAGACAAGGAATAGTAGAAGGTACATTTTAGAATACGAAGAAAAGTTCCAGGAAGTGCTTGAGAATGTTACAAAAAGTGTGGTAACTTTGGATTTTACTAGTTATTGCAACTTTACGTTGCTTTTTAGGGAGTACGAATTATAGGTCTTGAAAATATAGTTCCAATTTTGGGAGTTCCTAAGTGAAGGATGCATCAAGTTGAGGATAAGTATAATTTAAATCATTGGAAGAGCATAAAGTGAGGTTTTATAGTGTAATTAACGCGAAAGCGTGGTGCCTTTGGGCTTCCTTTTGGCATTTCAGGATCTTGCAGCAATTTTGATGATATTAATGTATTATGCTCTGACCAATGTAACATACTGGAGAAATACAATCATTAGTTACTATTATCTTATCCAAACCTGTCCCTATGAGTATTTAGTTTTGTAAACTTTAGGAGAACTTTTGATAATCTTTTTACTGAGGAGCTCTCATCTCTTTAGTACAACTCTTATTACTAACAAAAAAAAAAAAGGAAAAAAAATCTCTATGAGGAATGGAATTAATCTTTCACATTTCAGCAAGATCTCAATGTGCTTCTTATTTGCTTCCTTAATTGGGCAGAATCATTTATCAGCATGGTAATATCATACCTAATTTGGATTGTTTATGTGCCAGATGTGTGCAATGTAGATAGAATGTATACTTTAAACTTTTGCATTTTTTCCTTGTTGAAATTTGTTGATATTTCTGATTAACAAATGGATCTTTTTTCCTGGATGTTGGCAATTAGGCTTCTAAGAAAGTGGAGGAATGCAGAGAAAAGGGTGATTTGATACAAATAGATGACTTTGAACAAGAAGAAAAGATGCAGCTAGGAGATTGTGGAAATGAAATGCCTCAAGGGACTAGGGGTGAAAATGATGTGCAAAATGTCTCAAGTGCTGACCATAGGAAACGGGGTAATTTTTTTTATTATGATACCCCACTTTCTGAAGAAACTGGGATTTGGATACCTCTCTCTATTCCACCCATGTCTGAGCATGAGCATGAAGAATGGAGTAGAGGTTTATGCGAGAATGGGGGATATATCCCAAATAAGGACATGGGTTGGAATCAGTTTGGTGGAGCAAATAAGGAGCTGACCATGTGGGATGTGGTTACTGAGATGTTATTTGCAGCTCGAGGGAAAGTGTCCGCTATTGCTTCTGGTGGTGTCCATGGATGTAAGATTTCTCAGCCATCAGAGCACATTCTTGAGCAAGCTTGGAAAGAGATGGCTCAGACCCTTACGGAAGCCAATTTTGGTAACATAAAGGAAACTCTTGAAGCAGAGCCTCCAAAGTGGTTGGCTGACAGTGCTGCCTCTGCTTGTATGCTATGCTATGTGCGGTTTCATCCTATCATATGCGCTAGGCATCACTGTCGCTTTTGTGGAGGGATATTCTGTAACAGGTGCTCTAAAGGGAGGTGTTTGTTGCCCTCAAAGTTCCATACTGGGAACCCAGAACGAGTCTGCGATGTATGTTTTGTGCGGCTTGAGTCTGTCCAAGCATACTTGATTGATCAAATAAGTCGTGCTGCTCAGTTGCCAACCCATGATTTGACAGACCTAAGTACATTGAGATCATGGCTTAATTTTCCATGGGGCCAGTCCATGGAGTATGAGATTTATAAGGCCACAAACACCATTCTGGGTTATAACAAGGTAGCTAGTACTTTCCTGAACTCAGTTAGATTGTTGGTTGACCCCATTGAATTAATGCAATCATTCAATAGCTTAGAAATTAAAAAATAAAAGAAAAAGGGCTACGTTTGTTAACAATTTTGAAAAGTTTTTTTTTTTTTTTTTCAATGTGATGGAAAGTTATAATTATTTTTGGTGAGGTCTGCATTTGAAAAGTGTTGTTTGTGGGGTCTACAGAAGAAAATTGTTTCGTAAATTTTTTTAGTGTGGAGCCTGACTTCTTATATATATATATATAAATAGAGAGGTGGTTACATGGCCACTCTCAACAATTTTTCAACAATTGTGAGTTGAAATTTTTCAACAATTTTTTTGTATGTCTTTTCAAGAAGTTCTATAGCTCTACATGTACATATGTTTTGTTAGAGCTGTTTCTCTGAATGGGAACTGCATACCTTGAAGGACTTTCGATGGCCTTGGGCGCTCGTGTTGGTCATTAACTTCTATATATGGTTGCTCTTTTCTATTGAATTAAAAATAAAGAAAAGCCTGTTAATGAAGTTCTCAAACACTTCTGATAGAATGCTAATTTGATTTTTCAATCTCTTTTATGGCTTGTAACATACTGCAATACCATTTCTCAGGTTGGCACTCTGAAGCCTGAAAAGTCCATACCAGATGCTATTTTTAAACATGCTAGAGGCCTAGCTATCCTTACTAGTGCAAAGGTTGGTGTGATGGTGACGTACAACATTGGAACAGGGCTAGTTGTTGCTCGTAGGGAAGATGGATCTTGGTCTCCACCATCTGCCATTTCTTCCTTTGGTGTTGGATGGGGAGCTCAGGTAAAAAAGCTTTATCTATAGAGTTTGATTGCTTATCTCCTACTGTGTTTAGGGATCTGCTTAATACATGACATAAGTGGTTAGAATTGAAAGTAAAACTAGTAAGACAAGTTCAGGAATTGAAATTTGCGGTCTCATAAATTAATGTAATATGAAATACACAAGATTGTACAAGTTTGCGTCTGTCATAGTTGGTCAACAAAATAGTTATAGCATAGAGTTTTAGGGGGGTCTGCATTTATTTGTATCTTACTTTTAATAAAATGTGGAATATTAAAGTTGACTGTTCATGCTTGGGTTACAATGTTTTCAATAAGAAAATGTATTTGGTTATTAAAAGAATCAATAGATAATATCAAGACACCCAAACCACCAAGACACCCAAAACCACTGCTGTTACAAAAACAAAAAGACCTGAAAAAAAAAAAACCCTTCTCAGACAGTCAAACCACCAAAACCCACCCTACCCAGAACCCACAATCCACACTCGACCCATTGCAAGCCACCACATCGTCAGCCATCGGTGGTTCTGTCGCACCGCATGACCGTACCACCACCTAATCCAAACAAAAAAAAGGGACTGTTGAAACTCCATTGCAATAGTCTCCACCCATCGGAGTGAACCCCATACAGAACCACGATACATCAACTACACATTGCAATCCGCCACATCACCCAACCGCTGCTGTCCAAGCCAACCGCCTTCAATCTTTCCTACCTATCCACTGGTCGCTGCCGCTTGTACAAAGCTGCGTCAGACCTCTCGGCCTCTGGCTTTGTGCAACGCGATGGATCTCGATCAACGAAACTCGCAACGCTGTCCCATTCAATTCCCCCCATCAGGCCACGCCGCTGCCGCATTATCTGACTCCCAGTTGCTGCTCGACTCTGGCCGACCTTGCCACTACCATTGACACGAGCCCTTGGTCTTTGTTTGTTGAGAAGCCTTTGGCCTGTGGTTTAATGCACATAAGTAGTCTTTGTTTCAAATCAAGACTGCTCAGCTTCACATGTTGCTGGTCCATTAAAATAAATGTTTTGGACGCTTGCTGCCTACATGTCAGATTGATGCTGGTTGGCTTTTCCAGACTGAGAGGTTGGGCTTGAACCCTAAATTTTCTAAGCATATATTTTCAACCTTTCAATATTTCAAAATTTGAGGTCGAGTTTTCTCTGACCAAGGGAGAATGATGCTAGGAGCAAGACATGAATTTTACTTTAATTTAGTTTTATTTAGGTCTAATAATTGGGTAACTAGTATTTAGTTTTATGTTTTCTTTGATTTTCAATGTGTTTTTGGTAATTCAATAAATGGGCATTGCCCTAGATTAGCGGCGCGCTTAGTTAGTCTATTTAAATATATTATCTACTCTAATGGAGGCAGACTTAAATTGAATAAAAAAAAAAAAAAAAATTGAATTGATTCTCTCTCTTTGTCTCTTCCCCCCCTTTAGGCTTCTTCTTTCGTTCTTTCCCGCTTAGCTTCTTTCTCCTCTCTTTGCCCTACTTTTACCATTTGATTTATGTGATTATTGTTGATCCTACATCAACATTCCTTTGCCTGTAGTTGGTTTCATCTGATGAAGCTTAGTATCTGTTTCAATGACAAACAGGCTGGGGGAGAATTGGCGGATTTAATAATTGTACTGAGAACCAAAAGTGCCGTCCAAACATTCAGTGGAAATATGCATTTCTCAGTTGGAGCAGGTCTGAGTGCAGCTGCTGGCATTGTTGGACGAGCCGCTGAAGCTGATGTGCGTGCTGGTGATGGTGGTTGTGCTGCTTGCTATACATACAGCTGCAGTAAAGGTTAGTTTTTATCACTTTGAGCTTTTACTGGTTCTGTTGCCTTTTTAAAATGAAAATTTAGTTATCGATATATTCCAGTCACCAAAGCTGCACAGCAAATCTTACTTATCAAAAAAAAAAGCTGCACAGCAAATCTTGCCGATGCCTCCTCGATAAAAATAAATGCCGTTAAGATAATTTAAGCGTAGTTATGGTTTTCATTGAATGCACCAACTTTAAATCGACCATGAAATAGATAGTGACCATGAGGAGGATCCTATTTCTTCACATCTGAGACTTTTCTAGCAATGTTTTCTTTTCAACTTGCAAATAACATTCAATATCCCTGCTAAATCCCTCAAAATCATGACCACTTGTATAGCCAAGAACTACAGCTTCTGGATTCATTAATGCAATGGACTAATGAGATTCATCATCGGCTTTACAGGTGCATTTATTGGTTGCTCGCTTGAAGGTAGTATAGTCACAACGCGATCCCAAGAAAACTCCAGATTTTATGGCAACCCATCCATCAGTGCAGAAGATATTCTTCTTGGGTCTTTGCCTACACCTCCTGCTGCTGCTATTCTTAATCATGCTCTTTCCAATCTATTTGAGAAGGTTGAGAGGCAACCCTCAAGTTTTGGGTTCACTCTTTTCTCCTGAGATAAGTATTTGTTGGAGAGCAGGCTCCCACCATGTATAGATTCTTACCATTCTTCTCCTTTAGTAAATTTTACTTCATTATTTGATTGAGTAATGCTATTTAGTAGACTGCAATACGACAGTCATATAATTGAGATGACGTGGCAGTGAAAATCAGTCATTTTTTTTTTTATTAAGTGCTGATTAGTTGTATAACAGTCTACTAAATAGCATTACACCAACGTATTGATTGTACAATGAAAAGAATTGTGGAAATTTGAATTGAATTTTAAATTAAGTACATATAATTCGTATGTTCGAGCAACTTAAAGCTCATTGCTAAAGGGGGCAGTATTGATTGGTTTGGTGATTAATAAACCTGATATATAGCTTTTTTTTTAGTAAAACTATTTGCTCTCTCTCTTTCTTGTAGAGAATGAAATACTAGTGAGGGTTACTTTGGAACTTCGGGGAGCACCTATTGAGAGTTCAAGTGATTGAGAAAAAGAAGAAAAGTGAGGATAAGATCACAGGTCGGTTCCAAATGGGTGCATGAGGTCTATTTACTTGTAAAAAGAGTAAATAACACTTTATTAGAGAGTGTCATCCAAAGAATGAATTTACATGGAAATAGTCAAGTGAACATTTGAATAATGGGGAAAGTTGGAAATTGGTTAATAAGCTGAATATTGGAACAATGGGGAAAGTCGAAAACTGGCTTCACAAGAGACTTCATTGGGTGTTGGGAGCATACTATGGAAAAACTTTATCCAATAAGGTTGTGTTTATTTTGATGTGAAAAGTTTTCTGTGGTAATATGTTTTCACTTGAAAATATTATTCAAGACAATTACTAATTTTTAAATGTTCTGTTGAGAACTTGAAACTGGTGGGGAACTTTTGGTTGCCATCCAGTGGCAGCTGCTGGATACACAATTCCGTTTTAGGATTGCCAATTCAATCCAATGGGCCGGACCATTTATTTCACATATTCCCTTAAGAGTTTTAAATTTTATTGCACTTTGTTTATTTTGAGGCTTTTGTTGGGTTGTCCACTATTTTGTTTGTATTTTATTTGATGTAATCTTTCCTTTCCCTCTCCCTTTGAAAAAAAATAAATAATAATTCATAACTGTTATCTAATCCTCAACTACCGAGGTCGCACACGTAGTTGTATACGAGCTGGCGCATCAACGCGGAGAGGAACGAAGCCTGGTGCGACGACTGTGGCAAAGAGTCGAACATTTGGTGGGCATGAAAAAAATCGAGCATTTTGGACAGAGGAGGATGATGGAGCAATCGTTGAAGGGGGGAGAGAGAGAGAGAGATGGAAGAGCTGGGAGCGAAAGGGTGTAGTTCGGAGGAGGAGAGGAAGGGTGAGAGAGGGGGTGACACAAGACGGAAGGGATTTTCACGAAAATAAAGATAATTTTTACGCTAATTCAAAGTCTCACCAAAATAGAAGTGGTTGAACCAGAGTTGCATCTCAAACAAAAGAAAAAAGAAATCGCATTTCAAACAAAACATTTTTTTTTTTTTTTCGTTGATCATAATCTTCTGAAGGAGTACAAAGAGCATCATATATATATATATATAAACCGAATTCTAACTTAAAGTTGGCCTACAATTGTGACATGTGGCGTGAACCTATCATTTTTAAACACTGAACCGATTTTTTAAGTAAAAAACCGATGAATTTTAAAGATTGAACTGGTTTTGTCATGATTTTAGTAAATTT
This sequence comes from Alnus glutinosa, assembly GCF_958979055.1. NCBI lineage: Eukaryota > Viridiplantae > Streptophyta > Magnoliopsida > Fagales > Betulaceae > Alnus > Alnus glutinosa. The sequence continues at coordinate 19,508,197 of NC_084893.1, read as the reverse complement.
ATTGTGTTTAAATGAAAACATCATGGTATGAATCTTCATGCGACCAAAATAAAGACTTTTTTGCATTATAGCATTAAATGGTGAGATTTTTTTAAAAAAAATCTAAAATTAAAAACTTTTCCTTATCATCACACACACACAAACACACACACACACACATATAAAAGATGAGTTCCACTTAGAGTTGGCCTAAAATTGTCATCTGAGAATATTTTAATATTTTAATTTATATGGATTAAAACTAAAATTATGCTTCTTTTGATAATAAAATTTTATGTGATTTATATATTCATGCAATGTTCTATGTGCAATGGAGATGTTTTTTTAAGTTTCAAAATTAAATTATAATTAATAATCCCGCGCATTGCCCGGATTATGAGCTAGTTTAAATAAACATTGAAAATAAACCCTAACCCTAATTTGACTGACTTTGTGCCAAGCCTATTATTGAATTGCAAAATACATTAACTCTTAAAACATAAAACTTAAATAAACCTAAAGACCTAATATTCTTGCCTTATTCTGCAACAGAGGATTTGAAGGCAAAAATAGAGGAAGATAGAGGAGGAAAAGAGAGGGTCTTGGTGGATCATATTGATTGAATTCGTATTTGGGTTTGGGTCTTGGTCCGATGCCAATGAAGAAATACATTGGCATCGGACCAAGGCTATGGCCGAATAACCGCCCAAAATCATCTTTATATAATTCTTTTTTAAGTAATTTCTAATTTTATAATGACTTCACAACTTCAAAATTTAGGGCCAAATTTAACGATTTGGCCATTATTTTATCTTTTTGGTTAATTAAACTGAAAAGATGTGAATTGTGAAGCAAGTTCAATCCCAATCTCTTCCAATGCTCATTTCACATCCTTAACTAAAGCAAGGCTCAGGCAATGATGTCTAAACCTCTACTTACTAAGCTGGAGCTTGATAGGTATATATATATATATATATATATATATATATATATATATATATATATATATAACTCTTAACACAACTCTTGTATAACTCTAATTATTATTTTTTTTTTTTTCAAATTAATTATTGGATCTATTTTCTTATATGTGGGTCCTAAATATCTAATGATTAGAGTTGTACGAAAGTTGTAAACGTGTCATATCTCTATACATATTAGGAGAATCATTCAGAGGTAATGCATAATATTAAGACAAGTGGCATTCCATTAAACTGACAGGTGTACCTCCTTTCGGTTAAGATTGAGTTTAAGTTAAATTATTCTGTAAAATGTGCCTCGAGAGAGAAACGTTTAAGTTAGTTTTATGCAAAACAAACAACCGCTTCTAACTATTAATGTTTTCTCAATTTAGCAAGCATCTTTCATGAAATGAGGATTTTTGAGCTTGGGGTGTTACATAATTACTTCATGTTTGCACCTTTATGCAAAGGGATCCATCCCACTCCTCCCCCTTACTAGATATTCGCTGGAACTTTATGTTTGCTATTGTTGGCCCCAAGGAGTTATTTTATTTGACCTGCATTAGATCACATCAACATTTGCTTATATATTGTGGTACCTGATAAAACAATGAGAGGATTCTACCCAAAAGTGAAAAGAAAGAAAATGAAAACACTATTTGCGTCAGATTAATTTGAAGGGCCTTGCTCAGCTGGTCAGAGAGTCTTTGACAATTTTTACATGAATTATGTGATCCTCTACGGTACAAAATCATGGGTTAGTTTTAAAATTTGCACCCATGGATGTATGGAGTCTAGCTGTTTCTATCTTAATCTAACAGTTTCTTTTTTTTTCTTTGTTTTTTTTCCAAGGACCTTTGGGCTTCTTCTTCTTCAAAGTTATAGCGGCCAGTCTCTACTTAATTAAGAACAAACTTTATATCAATTTCAAAGTAAATTTACATTATAAAATCACATTTCCTATTTATGGCTCTCTAATCATGCATTTAAATTTTTTATTTTTGAATTCGATATTGTAATCAGAATTACACATTGATGTGATCCAAGCTTGACTTTTTAATACATCTTTTTTATTTATTTAATTATTTTTAATTCGTTGATTTCCAATTTGATGCTCCCTTTCGAGCTTTTATCACAATGCAATTTATGCAGATCCAAATTGAAAGACCGTCTTATTTTGTATCAATAAAAAATTATATATTTCTTTATTTTTCTTTTTCAAATGTTTATATATATGGTTTTTTTTTTATTTCTTTTCCATTTAAACAACTCTTATAAGAAGGAAAATTTTAACATGTTTTAATTTATATGGATTAAGTGTTGTTGGATAAATAGAAAATGACACTATCACATCTAACACATGAAATCCATAAATTTAAAAAGAATGCATATACAACCAATATTATATATATATATATATATATATAGTAGGTTGGGTGTGCTTGACGTTGGCTGTATATATATATACACACAATATTATGTAATTGTTCTCTTGAATTAAATTTAGTAAATGTAAATATTGAATACATATAATTTCTTTTACTTAATTCCGGAAATAATTTGCAATAAGCGTGCAAGTTCTTAAATAATTTGAAGTCATGTATTTATACTTTTAGTTTACTTCATTCAATTTTCATACCACAAATTAATTAAGCATAATATATAATTTTGTGATCAATAATTATAATTTGTAAGTGATTCTATAAACTGACAATTATATAATTTTGTGAGTTACAATTAATTTGATATTGCCTTCCATTTTAAAAGTACCATGTATACAATAATAATAAAAAAAAAATTATAATATTGACAATATAATATTTGGCTTCATGTTTAGTGCTTTATAAATTGTTAATTATTCATTATCTAATTACGGTGAGTGTGCGATTTTCTTTAGTTGAAATATGTTAATTGTTAACAATGTTTTCTTTTGGGTTCCTTTAATTTATATTTTGGACTGTAACATGGCAGGCAAACATCATGAGAAAGATGAACGATCCAAACGGACGCTTACTCAGTCTGGTACACTGGGTGTGTTGTGAGAGATATGAAGTCCTTTGTTTGCCTAAGGATTCTTTTCACCTTTCCCTCACGGTACTTCTTCACTATCGGTCACCCAAGAGATATGTAGTCCTTGCTGATTCACACGGGATTTACGCTAGGCTTCTTTGCTTCCCTTGATTGAGAGCAAGTAAGACAACTCCCAAGAGCCTCTCCTGCTTTTCGGACGCAAATGAACTTATTCATTTCCCTATAGTCAAGCAGTTTCACACCTTATTCTAATATTCTCTATTTCTTCAAGCAAAACAATAAGACAGAACCAGGAGTGGTCATACTAGAGTCAGGTTATGCTGGGACGTGGTAGCCCTTTCATGGTGAGGACTCCTAGCATCAGCCGTGGGAAGGGACGGCGTATTCAGGTATATTGAGAGGGGATATCAGATAAGGGTCTTGCTCTTGCAATATCACTAAGTCGCTGCCAACACTTGGATCAAACGCCTGAAGTTATTAATTTTTACCACATGATTGATTTGGAGTGTCAAGATGAGACAAATGTACCATCGCCTAAGTCCTCCAAGTCTCCGACAATGAGGACGATCATGCTTGACATATCTCAGTTTCTCTATTATAAGTTCTTAAACTTCATGCTTATAGACTTGATAAATTTTACGTAGCATTTTAATACATTCAGGTTATCTTGTTTGTACATATTGAATACAAGTTATTGCAATGATGTGATCGAGTGCACTATTTTGTTCTTTGTTTTTGTGAATTGCTATATTATGTAAAAGGTTTCTTGAAGTAACATCTATAAAAATTGAATACATGTGATTTATTTTGCTTCCTTGCGAGATAATTTATAATATACGTTTACGTATTTTCATTCTTATTCCTAAATTTTTATTTCGTTTCTTAAATTAAATGTAGAATTCTATTAGAATAACTCAAAACTTTTTTTTTTAAACTACTTTGTATATTATCTATTACTTTTTAAACATAATCACATGACACAATTTTAATTTGTAAAAACCCACGCATGACACATGTTATATGCTAGTTTTCATAAAAAAGAAAAATAAAGAAAAGCTCTATTAAGATTTCAAGTATGTCAAGTATAAATGAAATGAAATAAAACCTTTTAGGATAAATACAAGGACCAAGAAGAGACAATGAGACGTGCTTTTAGCATTGCTCTAACACTCCTTGGCAATACCTTATTAGCACCAGATACGTTTATCCGGTTGTTTGAATCAAGATTGAAGGTACATAACCAAGTATATGTCACGACGTGAGTCCCTCATGTGCCGCCCCGTCATCTTTTTTACATTTAGGAAGAGTAAAATGATCTTCCTTTTTTTTTTTTGTACTCGATCTGCCTCTCCTTTGTCAGAACCTACTTTTTGTCTATAGAAAATTATACGTGAATTTTTATTTTTTTATTTTTTTCATTTTTTTTAAAAGAAAAGAAAAGAAAAATTCTAATTTCCCCTCCCCATCTGATTTGTCCAGATTTTTTTTTTAAAAAAAAAAAATGAAAAAAAGTTTTAGGAGATAAGAAAGTACACCATTGTTTAATTGTTTTGGTGATAAGAAAGTAGAACGGGCATTCAAAGAGATAACCTGGAAGCCTTTCATATGATTAGAATTCAAGCAGGAAGAAATCATTATTGGTTTGGCCCACAGCCATTTTCTTTGTCTAAAAAGTGCTTCCTTCTTTATTGACGAATTTTATTGGCAACAGTAGTAGCACCTGTGTATCTATCTCTCACTCGTAAAGTAACAAATAAAGATGGATTGAAATAATAGCCTTAAAGAGGAAGTGGACTGAATAACATGCAGAGCACATTATCATGTCAAAAGCATCTACAAAAGGACAAGGTAGAAGTGTTCTCCACCCAAATTTTCACAAAAGGTTTGGCCATTTGAGTTACAGTAAAGGAGCCTTTAGTCCTTGAGCATTACTTCCAACATGCAAACCAAATAAATGGCAGCTCACCCATACATGTATATCAGTCCTTTCAATAAAATTAGCTTAAATAGAGAAAAGGGTTGTAAAAACACCCCACACCTTGAAGAACTAACTATATATAACTTACAAACAAATAAAATCTGAAAATAGAAAAAGAAAAGATGAAATAAATAGACCTACTGGTTGTGTTCATCTCAATCTCGATCTTGTTTTGTTACTCTTTTTCTTAAACAGCTCAGAGTTTATACAAAGTTACCACTGATTCTTGCACTTGTGCAATCATTTACCTGCAATATAACATGGTTCAAGTAAGTAATGAAAGGATTCAGACTATCTGTTTTATCACATGTTCATAGAAACACACCTGGTCCTCGAGCTCCCCAGAGTGAGCTCTAGATCATCTGATCCACACTCTTCATGAATCCTTTCTCCTTCCCATGCCTTCACTAGCCCTGCTGTGTTGCTTCCAAATGCAAACTCATCCGAAACTGCTTCAGACATTGGAATGTCAGCGGTGTGATCAGAGCCTGCTGCAATGGCAGGAGAGCATGTCCCACTTTGTCCAGGAGTCCACATGCGAGATCCACCACCAGCTAAAGCCTCTTCCTTGAACCCAAAAGGGTTTGAAGAGACAAGGGTGAATGTTGGAGAAGTTGGCCCACCCTGCGGGATTCGAATGCCAGCAAACCATTCTGGATCAGGAACAATTTGGCGTCCAGGGCTTGGTGGGGTAGAAGATGGAAGGAAGGAGTAGTTCTGCCCACCCCAGCCTGGACGGGCAGCCTGGTCATCCCAATCAGTTTTGAATCTGGGTGTGCGAGCGGTTGGGGAGCTTAATGGAGGGGTGACAGGAGCACTAATTGAACCACCATGCATATAGAGATGAGGGTACTTGGAAGAGGAGGCTAATGATGACGCGGATGAGAGATTTTTGAGCCATGGGATGAGGGAACTGCCATCAGAATTCAAATTAGCGGCATAAGAGGAAGAAGCTGGGCTTGGGAAGGAAGAGGAGCCAGGACTAGGGTTGTATGAAGCACAGGGACTTGGTTGGTAAGATGAGCATGGGCTTGCTGCAGCAGATCCACCGATCACATCCATTCGTTCAATGGGCTTGCATCCCTACATGTAATTGGAAATGATTAGTGGCAATAAAGCATACAAAAGTGTTGAAGGATAACCACAAATTTGACTGGCATTTCACATGAAACCACGACAGAATTACACTACAAGAAATCAGATTGCTTCTACAAAAGGGCAAAAGAACCATGCCACTTTTATACAAATATGATTGTGCAATGTAAAAAGGAATAATCCTATTCCAAAAATTTCTCATCATCGTAACAAGATGCCATCTTGGGCATTGGGACTCTGTTGCAGGTCCTATGGTCGAAGGATCATGTCCAAAGTTCCTATTCCACCATTTGCAATGCATATTTCAAGACTATCCACGCCAATTCCATTCATGTCTTCCCGAGGTTTTTGACCTCACCTTCTTTTGCATCTTCAATTTCTAATGACTAAAATTTCCTCATCTTAAGGTATCAGAATTTTCACTTCTCAGCTTCTTATCTCATCTACTCTTGTAGAACTAGCATGCTTTTATTGTCAAGTCATTGCCTTAACTATGCATACCTCATTAATAGTGGTACTCTAAAATTCTGCTCTACATTGTTTGGAGTGCGAGTCTCACTAAAGCTAAGTCTCAAGACAATAATTTCCTCAGCCTCGCCCAAATTATCATGTTAAGCCTGCAAAAGGGTTCATTCTGATCCATGTGGTTCAGTTACTTTAGCCTTACTAAGATTTGATCACTACAACGGTTATTAATAAATAGGGAAATGCAAAATCATCACAAGATTTTTAAATTTTCGATCTAGAATTTTTATAAATACAAAACCTCAATGCAAACAATATGACATGCGAAAGAAAGTCCAAGTTCCTAGATGACGCTAGGTGATTGTGGCCACACATTAGTGTTAGGGAGTTTCATATTTACAACTCTGAGAAGCATTGGAGTGTGATCTGTGAATTGCACCTGAATAGACACAATGCTTCCAAGTAAAAACTAATTGCTTTCATATTTATCTAAGAGTGATCCAATATTACCATAAAAATTACACGAGATTAGTAATGATGACTAATAGGCAAATTACCATCAATTGTTTGGTATAAGTGGGTACAAAACAGATCATATGATTATTAGTTCTCTCTCTCTCTGTCTCTCTCTCTCTCTCTCTCTCTCTCTAATATTGGGTCCATGATTCAGGTCATGATCTCATTTGTAGAGACAGAGGTACAAACAACTTCATTATCATTGGCAATCCATAAGAATTAAGAAAGCATATGCGAGTTATTGTCCTAGTTTCCTAAAGCACCGTGGTCAACCATGAAATTAACAGTTCACGTGAGATATCAGTGCTAACCTCTGCTGTGTTAACTCACTTCACTTTCCTAAGTGACATAAATTTAAAAGTTACGTCCTCTCTTTGTCAATAAATTAAAAGGAAAATGCTCTATATAAGTAACTTCCAACACCCAGAAGAAATTAACTCTGAACTTCATTAAAGGAGGATTCATTAGTTAAAGTCGCAAGAATAAATCGCAATAAATAATGAAACTGCCAAAAACTACAACAAAAGTAGAAACCATCACGGGAACTTCAGGGAAAGGCATGACCAAAGTAGAATACTGAGCACATGCTAGAAAAGGTCTGCTTCTGCTGCAATTCAAAAAGCAGAGGTTGCCCCAGCAAAATATAGCAAAGAGAAAAATTCAGACTACAAAACTACCCACTGCCCCACTCTAGATGGAATGGGATCCGGTGCAATATAGGTTGCTATAGATTTTTTGTGAACCGTTCATTTTATCCAAATTATATTAGCAATGCAATAAAAAAGAAAAAGAAATTGCAAGGTGGCCTTGGGTGTTTACTAGGTAGCCAAGCCACCCTAAGGGGGTGGTTCAGCCACTTCCAACCGGTTGTTTGTGGTGGTAGTGTAAGAACTAATAATCTAGAAAAGAGATGCGAATAGGAAAGAAAAATACAATTAAGGTAGTTCGGCCTATGACCTACAAGCTACATCCACACGTCAAAGTCTTTTTTTTGCTACATAATTCCTTTATAAAGAAAGAGCCAGAACGTTACAAGTCTTATCTACTTCTACATTAACAACAATAAATCTAATTTATCATTTTATAACTCTTGTCTTTTGAGTGCTTATAACTCGTTTCTTGAATGTTCTTGTCACTCTTGTTTCTTGAGTTCTTGTAACTCTTGTCTTAATACGCCCCCACAAACACAACGGTAAATCACAAATGTTGAGGTTTAATCTTGAACATCAAATGAATAGAAAAAAAAAAAAAGGAGGGGTTTCTATGACCGAAACTTGGACTTTGACCAGCATCAGCTACTACTTCTACTATGGCCTGAAGTAGAACATTGGTTTCTATGACCGAAACTTGGACTTTGACCAGCATCAACTACTATGGCCGGAATTTGAACATCGGCAACTTTGGCCGGAAGCAGCTACTATGGCCAGAATTGGTAGAGGAAACAATGGCAATGTTGCATGTCATCTTGGCAAAGAGAGAGGCTCACGTGGGTGTGGAAAGAGAAATAGCTCGGGCACAAGATGAGAAAATGTGTAAAGATGAGAGAACCCAAGAAAAAATAAAAATTGGCACACGATAGATATTTGTGGCCATTTTGATTTTAGTTATGATTGAAGATGAAAAATGATGAGTGAACAAAAAAAAATGGCAAATGATTGAATATTGGCATTAACCTATAACTCTGATACCATGTAAGAACTAATAATATAGGAAAGGGATGAGAATAAGAAAGAGAGACATAATTAAGATAATTAGGCCTATGACCTACCAGCTACATCCACACATCAAAACATTTTCTTGACGACATTCCTTTAATTATTTTATTGTATACAAGATTCTATTTATAGAAAACGAGCATAAACGTTACAAGTCTCATCTACTTCTACACTAATAATAATAAATCTAATTTATTATCTTGTAATTTTTGTCTCTTGAATGCTTATAATTATTGTCTTTTGAAAGTTTTTGTAAGTCCATCTCTTAAGTTCTTGTAATTCTTGTCTTAATAGGTATCAGTCACCCCAAACCCATTATGGGTGGTGCAATCACCTCCAAACCACCTGTTAGGGTGACCGGTACACCCAACAGCCACCACTTTGAAAGAAAAAAAAATTGTTGACTGTCCATTTAAAATGAACGTCCAGATGAAGTCTATTTCACGGTCCACAATGTACAGGATCTCGGTCCACTTGACTTTCCAGACCCAAGTGGGAACTTTACAACGTCATTTACTACGAAAACCGAAAGGGCATATTCGTCTCCTCGAGATCTATGCAGTTGGTCTGATTATGAGTCACCAAAAGCTCAAAAAGAAGCTGAGAGAATCCATGGCGCTCCACGCGTAAAAGTGATTATAAAGAAATAAAGGGCAAAAAACTACTGTCTTGCCCACTGCTAAAATGCGCCACTGACACCAGCGTAGTTTAGTATTGCCAGTTCATATTTGCTAAGGTACGCCGCCGGATCCGCGTGTGTTAGCCAGCAGCACGAAACGTGAGCGCTGGGTCGACGGCTTCGCGTCTGCTAACATTCGCCACGGATGGCATCATGGTGGTGCAATGTAGCAGGAGTCGGGGTCTATGGACCCCGACTCGACTCCTAGCGCTAAGGTGCGCCAACAGAAGCAGTACACGTTAGCACAAATCATTGAGAGAGAAAAAAGGATTCGTTCAAGTTCACCCGTTTCATGGTGCCTTACTGCCTTATGATCCGAAAACACAAGCAAGGAAAACATGATCCCAAAAGCTCAAGGTTACGTGAAAATTCAACTGAAATGGGAGTTAAATCACCATCGTTTATAGAAACTGAATTTAAACATTTAATTAATATTCTAACAATATGATCGTTTGAATTCATCCTTCCATTTCTATCCCAGCATGCAGAATACAAGCAAAACGAGTATGAGAAGCAAGCAGTTGATAGTACCTTACGATACGTGGTGCCGTCGGGTTCGACGGACCAGCCGGCCTCGTTACAGAGGGCCTTGAGGACCTCGTTGTTGTCGCAGTGCTTTGGGAGCTTGAAGTTTCCGTACATTCTCAGCCCCGCGAAGATCTTCGCCGCTATTGCCCTCCGCCTCCTCTCCCTCTTCTTGTTGTTATCCCTCTCCTTCCACGTCGGCAGCCTACTCCCCGACGTCATCTTCCTCCTGTATTCTCTTCACTGCAACTGATTTCGCAACAGATCAAGGGTGTTAACTCTAAGCTCAGATTGAGTGGGAATTAGATCAAAACGATCTCAACTGATGAATCTCAGCACTGAGAGCCAGATTCAGAGAACGAATCGGAGACTGGTTGAGTGATCCGATCGGATCTATGCGAGGAGACGGCGGAGCTGACAGCGTTGGGGTCGGAGACCGGGTCGGGTCGGACTACGAGCTGGCCGGAAACCGCCCGCCGAATCGGAAGTCGTCTTGATGAAACCCGGGAAAAAAAAAAATCAAGGATTGGCGTGTAAATGATGGGAAGGATTTTCGGAGATGGTGGGCTAAATGGGTTCAGTGGGTTCATGGCCCTAAATGTTTACTTGATTTACCACTTTGCCACTACGTGAGAGATACTAGACAATCAAGGATATTCTAAAATTATTTGCCAAAATTATAAATTATTCAGATAAGTGATTGTAAGAGACTACTTATAGAATTTATTTCATTGAATATGTAGTTAGACAATCTAATTTTTGTTTAATCAAGTAAATCAAATTTCTCACAATCACCTGCCCAAATCATCTAAACTTGATGCAAATAATTAAAATGTATAATAGATAGATTTAAAAGTAAACTTCCTACAAACAAATTCGACTTATATGTGTCTTTTAGCACTTGAAAGGTACATTTTTTAATTACAAGCGTTTCTCACATATTTTTTAATAACTTAAAAGACACGTGTCACTTTCACTCATTGGCTTGTAATAATTTTCTACAAATATAATAATGCCCTCAAATTCAATTAAGTTTGGTTAATTTACTAACATGATATTTTCATTAAAAAACAAATGTTAGATTTACAAATTTTCTTACAATTTATATGATCGGAAGATATTCAAAAAAAAAAAAAAGTGACAAATGTAGCTCTAATCTGACACACATCAGCTAACTATAACTTATCACATGCTATTAAAAAAATATGTGATTCTAACTTGTGTCTAATTGTAATTAATTTCTTTTATTTCATTAGTGTGCGGGTAAATTAATGTCATATTTAAAACATCACATTTAAAAGTAAAATTTGATGTATGATTCTGGATGAAAACTATAACGTGAGAGAATATAAGTGACAACCGCGTAAGAGAATCTTCCTGAGAACCTGATGGATGAGAGTTGGACCTTTAAGAACGTTGAAATGTGTTTCACGTAAAATGTTTTCTATATTTTTTTTGGTGTGGGGGTGTGTTTGAAAATTTTGGTCAATCCAACCGTTTTTTTGGTCAACTGTAAAACTTTCCTTATATTTTGTAAAATAATTTACTTTATATATATATATATATATAAATTTTCTCTTCAAATCCTCTCTTTTGTTAACACCCATATTATGGGTAGAGCCGGCTCTTACTCGAAGAAGGCCCGCAGTTTACTGTAGTATGGATAAAAAAAATAAATAAATGAGAAACTTTATTTAAATTTTTATTTTGTAATCGCCTCAAAACTCTTAATTTAATATATCGTATTTTAAAAAATTTGCATTGTTATCCCTACTGTTAGAGTTCAAGGTTAAATCAGACGATAAAAGGATAAAATAACCCTTATACCTCTGTCAAATTTACAAAATTACCTTAATTAAATAATTTATTTTTTTAAAAAAAAAAAAAAAAATTAGCCATGCAACAAATTGTTATTTTTATTGAATGCGACTATTTTGACATGTATTTGGATCAATTGTGAGATGTATTTGGATTTGAATTATGTATTTGGATTTCAATTATGTAATAGGTAAGCAAGTAGACTGTCGTTGTGAAGAAGTACGCATTTTGGACCTTGTATTTGGATTGTGCAGTTTAATATAAAAAAATTTGTATTAAGGATTTTCTTGTGCCAATGAGGTTAATATTAAAAAAATAATAATAAATTATTTATTCTGGACGGTTTGGGACTAGACGATTTGGGCCAAACCGTCTGGAATTCCGGACGGTGTGGTCCAAACAGTCCAGAACCCGAATTCCCGACCCAAATTTATGGACGGTTTTAAATCGTCCAGAATAAACCGTCTGGACTTTATTCTAGACGGTTTTTACCATTTCTGGACGGTTTGAAACCGTCCGAAAATTGCAAATTTTTTGTAATGAAACCCACAGCGGGTCACAAGCCGTAGGTCACCAAACCCACGGCAAGTCACAATTGAGACACAATGTGACCCGTGACCTAGTCATGGGTCACAAGGTACATACCCATTGTGGGTCACAAGGAGGTGTGAGGGAATGCCTCAGAAATGATCCTTGCCATTATCCCAATACCACTTCCAACATCAACCAGTGAACCTAAACCCGCAAAGATGGGCTTGTAGTCCTCAACGACCAAGCTCATATGTTGGGAATGACTGGCCATTGCTTCATTTAAAATGAAATTATATTCTGCAGGGTTTCGGTTGCGGTAGTTCGATATATCTGTTCCATGCACTTACTCAAAGTGTGTGATGTAATGCCCTCAAAATTACATAATTAAATTTATTTAATTTGGAGTGTTACTGATAAATGTTGAATGTTACACATTCAAGCCCCTTAATTCACATATGTTAATCTCTTAATTTTTTTATAATTTGATGTTTTGTGTTGTTTTTGTGTTTTCTTGTATTTTACAGGTTTTGGAATAAAAGCACTCAAAATCCATCAAATTCTAATATTAGAACAAAGTCTGCAAGAATAGTGAAGTTGGCAAACTCACTTTTGGAAAGATCCAACTTCAAACCAATTTTGAATTTAAGGAAAGAGAAGTCAACAAAATCTGTTATTTTTTGAAAGAATCAAGAATGAGCACGTCTCTGTATTTTAATCATAATTTTCTTCTCAAGTATCGGATTACAATGAAATTAACGGCGTTGGAAAGCTAATACAAAAAGAAACAAATATATGTATGAAATATATTTTTCTTAGTTTGGACATTTACTATGTCAAAATTGCCCAGCAATAAATGACCACAAATCTAGACGAATTTGAAATCATTTTCCTTATTGGATTGGATTTTCAGTCTCCTACTAAGACTAGGAGGCTAACCTATGATTTTCCTAAGATTTCTAGAACTTCTAGGGTTCTCTTAATCCCTATAAATAAGCCTCTAAATATTGAAGAAAGAGAGATTGCTACCAAGAGCAAATTCAGTAAAATACTTCTTAAAGGCTTGAAGAGTTGAAGGGGAATAATCATGGCAGGAGGCCATCTCAGCAGCGTCATGAGTGGCTAAAACCCTTAATAGGGTATTGATGTAGTCCTATCCAAGTACAATAGTTTGATTGTATCTTAATTTAGAGAATTTTAGTTTATGCATGTTGATTGTAGAAGTATGAGAATTGCTACAATTTGATATTATTCTTAATATTTTAATGCAATTGTTCTTAAATTCAAAATCAATATTGGTGAAATTCTTATTTTGTCTTAGAAAGCTTTTTACATTTATTGAACTCAAATCATTCTTATTTTCTGTCATTTTGAGAATGATAATTATACAACGGGTTTAATTGACATATAATCAAGATGATTAGATAGGTCATACCTAGGGAACACGGATTGTGCTACACCCTAGTTTAGTGTAATTTAGGTAGACGGTCCGTGCCAACCGAAGATGGGTTATACTATTCCATTGATTGTATGTATCCTATTAAAGAATTAAATAATCCATACCAAGGGAAAACGGGTCGTACCGCATCTTAACGGTTAGATGGACAGTCCGTGTCAACCAAAGATGGATTATACTTATTATTTTATAAGATAATTTCTTGTTTATTTATAACATGTATAGAATGAATTTCTCTGATTAAATATGATTAACCATTAATGTGCGGATAGCGATGAAGTCAATACTCTACTCTCTCTCTCTCTCTCTCTCTTATATTTCAATTCTCTTTTGCATTTATTTTATGCACCTTAGTCAACAACAAAATCAACAATATTTTCTTAAGCTATTTTTAATCTTCATAAACTTGATAACAACACCCCTGCAATCCTTGAGGTTTGACACCCTCTCTATAGCCTTATCTTACAGGGATTCGTTCTATTGCGAGTAGTAATTTATTATTGATATAATTTTACTTTAAAAATACAACATCAATTACTATAGAGCCTTCAAACTAATTAACTGGTAATTAGTTGAATTCACTACACAACACTAATTTATCGAGTATACTATAGTAGAAAGTGAAAATAAATTATCTAAGACCAACTAACATATAAGCTTAAACAACATTATGTATTATCAATATAGACTCCATGCTTCTAAACAAACATTACTATAACGTTAATAACAAACTTCTAACTAAGCAAACCTAAAAATGCAAGCCATTCGCTTGGCATTTTCATCCTAGTAAATTTCTCACTCTACAGCCTAGCAACCAACTAAACTACAAAACACTTAGGTGTTCCACAGGTTGAAAAAGTAACTATGTAACCACGACCTAGTAAGTCAATTGTTATAAAACTTGTTTATGCAATGAGCCTAGAGTAACAGTTTGTCATCTTCTTAGATCATGCATGGGTTTTTCACAAAAATGATAAGTGTTTTCTTTGTTATGGTCTACTCGGGCCTTTAATTCTTTCCCACTCAGGTTGGCGCTGTTTTGAATGACCTATATTACAATACCGGTACCCCGGATATTGCCGCATACCGTCATGTACTAGCAGCCTGATTGAATCCAACCTTGGATGGCCCGATTGTACTATTAAAATAAAATCATATGTAGTTCGAATGGGCTCAATAATTAACCCCGCCACTATTCCAGCCTCCTACCACAAAATGCTCATCACCTAAAAACAAAAGTAAAACTAAATGATAGAAAATGCTCAATAAGTAAATCCTCAACCATAAAAGAATTTGGTTAAATCCATTTTCTTTAAAAACCTTTTAATTAAAATATTTTCTTCTTGAAATCATTTCAAAGCATATTTATCACATATTACAATTTAAATGGAGATATAATTTTATTTTCTTAATAAATCAATTTTCAGTAAAGCTATAATAAAGCACGTTCCTCTTATTTAGAACATGTAAATATATTTGTTTATAACTAATTTCCTCATAATAAGGCTCATGTACCAATTACACCCTGCGCACGAGGGTTACGTGGTCCTTGCGACAATGGCAGCGCTTGTGGTTGCAGACTTGCTCGTCCGCTAATTAATTAAGGTGCACTTAGCGTGCCTGTTGATGGAATGCCATCTTCTAGCAAAGCCTCCTTCAGTAGTTGTGCCTCCATCCTAACATCGATACCGAGCCGTGTTTTCTCTTAATTCTCTTGGGCCAAAATTATCTTCTCCACACACGTGCCCTCATCTTATGAACTTTTCTCATTCTTTTTACTTCTCTTGGTGTATCTTAGTGCAATTTGTAGAAAGGGTTTTCCAACTTGTTAATTATCATAATCGTCACTAGAAATATTGCTTTCTCAATTTGGAGACTTTCCCAAAATATAGTAAATAAGAAATCATTTCATATATCATAACATTCTAAAACAAATATGTTCTCAAAAGATAGCTTGCCATAGACAACTTTTCATTTTAGAAAGAAAACTGCTTTAGAAACATTTCATGTAGGCACGATCAATTAATAATATATGAATATAACAAATATTCGCACATACATATATAAGGCGTTAAAAACAATGAAGGAAATAACATATATGATATGAAATAACCTTAAAAGAGGCAAGGAATCTACTTACGTCTTGATCGTCGATGCCTTATAGATAGGTTTACCAACCTTATTGGTAATGCTATGAAGTCTCCATGTTCGGAGCTTAATTCCTTGCGGTTCTGACTTTGTTTTTGATTGTGCTCACAACGTTATTGTTGTTGGCCTTGCTATGTGTGAATGGTGCCATCAAAATCGGATCCACATGCATTAGGACTAAGCTAAGAAATACTTCCCTTACACTTTGACTTAACTAAGAGACTGGCTCTACTAGGGCAGAATGTGGCTTCCCATTTCTCCATTAAGTCTAACCTAATGCTCTAGCTCGTAGAACATTATAACTTTTGCTCTAATACCATTACTGTAACGGTATAGAGAAAAGCGCTAGCTAGCCACATCTGCACTATCACTCCAAAAGAAGTAATCAATTTAGAGTTTTCTTAGATTCTCTTATAAAGTCCAGTTTCACCTAGTAACTAGGAAATGTGGGACTTAGTACTTATGACTATCTTTATAAACGACCCATTATATCTGGGCTACTCGATACCCATCTTCCCAATGTGGGTCATGGGTGTTACAATATAGATAGCTAAATATATGTTTATACAAATGAGACTGAACTTGAAACAACTTAGTCATTCTCTGGTTATGAATGAGATCCACCTTTCAGAACTTCTTGTACATCTCGCAGCAGCAGCATTAATCTTCTTATACAAATGGTTGTAGTGTAGACATGAGTCAAAACCGAATTCCTTTTGCAGTTTAGGTAGTATAGTTTCTCTTTTTGTTTTTTTTGAACGGTTCTTTCCAGTACATTTTTGATTTGGGTTTTGATTTTCATATCCAAATCTTCAACAATGGCAGATGAGAGGAATTCAGTTGCTCGAGGGAAAACTTAGCCTTTCAAACCAAGATTTGGAAAGGTCCGACCGGGTTGAGCCAAAAGACCTACTTGCCCAAGGCTATCATGCGAGCCACGATGAACCTGTGCCTAGCAGAGGCAAGGATGGAGGTTGAGGCTGTGATGTTTGGCGCCATCGATGAGCTCTTGGCAAAGACTGGAGTGAAGGGTAAGGATATAGGGAACGTGACCCACGGCCGTGGGTCACTAAACCCACAGGGACTGCAATATATATATATATATATATATATATATATATATATATATATGGGTATTTTGAGAATTTTCACGGCATTATTTATAAAAAATTCTAATGAAGGGATGATACTGCAAATGTTTTAAAGTTGGATATACTAAACTGAGAATTTTTTAATGTTTGAAATTGATTGCAAAATTAATGAAAATTTAGGGGGGTTAAGAGATTCCCAGTGATTTATGTAAATTTCTAGGCAAAATGGCTAACTAAATCCACTTTTGCTAATTTAGCTAACCACTTTTAAAAACCTCAATCTAACCGTTTATTTAAATTTTCTCTACTTTATTAAAATAATCTTTTTTTAGATTTGTTATTCAACCAAAAGAAGACAAAAAAAGCAATCTTCTTCTTCAATCTAAGACGAAAACCCATCGCCCACAATTCTACTTCTTGAATTTTTTTCTACTTTCCCTTTCTTTCCAAGCCGTTTCTTAGCAACCAAGTAGCACAAAGAAACGAAAATCACAAATCGCAAACACCCACTGGATTAATTGCAGAGAAGACGGCAACTTGGCCAAAATCAGACAAAATCGCAAACACCCACTGGACCAAAATCAGAAGGACAGGCAAACACTCGTTATCTTCCTCCAAAATTACATAGAAGATGGCGAGCATGTTTGGCAACCATCTCTCATCTCCAACTCTTTTTTTTTTTTTTTTTTACTTCTCCCAAAAAAGTCAAATTCAAAACGCTAACATTTTTTCACTTTTTATATCACATCAATTATTTTTTATTTCTATTCAAATAATAAAAAAAAAAAACCCACTACAAAACAAAACTTTTTCACTTTTCTATAAACATACTTCCAAACTTTTTAATATTTTATATCACATCAATCACTTTTTACTACCATTCAAACAAAAATTCCACAACACAACCATTTATCAAACACACCCGCCATCATTATCTTTTGGGAGAGTTGGGCAATTACAAAGAGAGAGATAGAGAGAAACTATAGTGATTGTTGGGAGAGGAAGAGACCGGTGTGTTGAAAAGAATATAATGATGTTGGCCTTGCGAGAGAGAGAGAGAGAGAGAGAGAGAGAGAGAGAGAGAGAGGTGTTGAAAAGAAGAGAAGATATAAATTTTTGAATTGTAAAAACTGATTGATGTGATATAAAGTGTAAAAAGGTTTGGAATTGTGTTTATAGAAAAGTGAAAAAAAAAAAAAAAAAAAAAAAAATTGTTTTGTAGTGGTTTTTATTTTATTTAAATAGTAAAAAAATATATTGACGTGATAAAAAAAGTGAAAAAAAAAAAAGAAAAAAAAAAAAGAAAGGGAGATGAGAGTGTTGCCAAACACACTCATTGTATAGTGTCATGCCACATGGTGACACTGTACATGAATGGCTTTTGAATTCTGGCTTACATAAACCGATGGATGTGTTTTCTAGTGTTATTATTAGCCATCCTAGGCAAAAGCTGTAGATACCTAATTCACTGGGACTGCTCTAAGTGGAGTCCCCCCAACGAGAAAAAAAAAAAAAAAAAAAAAAAAAAAAAAAAGGGCAGATTTGTAAAAGAAAAATAGTCCCTAATTTTCACAACACTTTGGCAAAAGAAAAAATAAAAAGAGGTGAATTATCTTTCTTTAGAAAGATTCAAACTACCACACCAACAAAAAAAAAAAAGAAGTGATTTTTCTCTCCCTTTGCCAAACTCTAGAACCCCCACATAGAAAAACCAACTATTACATGCCTAGGAACACACAAATTTTTTCAAAAAAAAAAAAATTGCATTATCTCTCCTTCCGAAGGCTTTAGAACTCCCATACAGAAAAATTAATCCTCAAAGCCAATAACACAAATATTATTTAAGAGAAAAAAAAAAAAAAACACGTCCATATCGTATTCTTTGAACAATCTCTCTCCAGCAAATTAAAAAAAACACTTCCTAAAATTTGTTGCAATTTCCTCTGACAGCCACGAAGTAGGAGGCGCATGGCTTTGCTACGAGTTCGCCCGCTTAACTACCAGCCAGCTCCCGCCTCCTACCTCTCCACCTCTCCCTTCGGCCATCAGCAATATCTCGCACCATAATGGGGTGATAGATTGCTACACTTTTCTTTTTTTAGATCTATGAGGTGATGGTTGTCCTACCATTTTAGATCTTTGGCAATCTCTCGCACTGTAAGGCCTTTTACTTTTCTTTTTTTTTTTCTTTTTTTCTTTTTCATTTATTTATTGATCTGAGAGTATGAGACGATGGTCGTTATATTTCTTGATAATCATACAATCAAGGGTACTGTAAAATAAGTCGATCTTAAGCAAGTACTCCTTGTTAGATTTTGAGTCGTTTTTTTTTTTTTTTTGCTTGAGCTCAACTTGCCAGGGTGGGATCCCTGTACGAGCTCAAGCTCGATTTCAAGCATTTTGGCCAATCTCAAACTTGAGTGCTTGGCTCAAGTAGGACTATTTAATTTAATGATCAAAGCAAAAAAATAAAAAATAAACAAATTTTATTAATGATAATTTTACCAAATTTAATAAAAATATTATTAAATAAACTTACAAATCAAATTAATACAATTACCATCAAATAAAAGAAAAAGCAAGGCAAAATATGGGACCACGATCAAGCATCTTGAGTCACTTGTGACTAATGTATAAACTTATTGCGATGCCATGTAGGAAAAGCTTTTAGAGGCAAAAAAAGGCACCTTTAGAAAAAGAAGAAGCGGGAAGATATGATCGTTTTGTAACGTCAATAATAAATACTACTCGCAATAGCACAAATCATTGGAGGATATGTTTTATAGAGAGGGTGTCGAACCTCAAGGATTAAGTTGGTTGTGTTTATCAAGTCTTAATAAAACTTTCTCTAACTTAACTCCACATAAAAATGATTTGTGATTTTTGTGTTGAAACTAAGTGCTGAAAAAAAAAAATGAAATGCAACTAAATGAGAGTAGAGGATAGTGAATTGATTTCACCACTAACCTCGTAACAATGACTATCATATTTAACAAGGAAAATTCATTCTATGCATGATATTGCATGTGTGTGTTTGTCAAGCACAGAACAATATTGTCAAGAAAACATCATCATAAAAAAAAAACATAACCCATCTTTTATTAGCACGGATCGTTTACCTACATTACACTAAACTATAGTGTAGTACGATCTGTCTACCCTAAGCATGGATTATCAAATATCTTAACTTAGTTACAAATAATCAAAGAATAAGCATAACTCATCTTTGGTTAGTACAAATCATCTACCTACATTATACTAAATTAGGGTATAGTACGATTTATCTTCCTTAGGCATGGGAATTCTCATGATTGCATGTCAAAGAAAACCATTGCATAACCATCATTCTCATAATCACATAAAATGAAAATAATTTGAGTTCTAAGATAAAAAAAACTCTCTAAGACAAGATAAATATTTCATCAAGATTGCATATAATCATTAAAACCAATTACAAGAGTTGCAATCCTCTAAGCTATGCAACTATCATGCATATGCAGAAATCCCAAAGAGAAAATACAATTTAAGTCATTAATACTTGGAAATGGTTATATCAAAACCTTATGAGGAGTTTAGCTACTCATGGAGGTGCTGGAATTGACTTTTGTTGAATAGAAATCCATCCAAGAGCTGCTGTGCATGATTTCTTGCTAAGAGAGGCTAAAAAAACACTAAGAAAAAAAAAAAAAAAATCAAGACTCTCTCCCTCTATCTCTCTCTTCAAATTGTACATTAATCCTATATTTAAAGGCAAATGAGCTTTCCTCCTCCTAAAGAAAGGCATCTTTCTGCTCTATTTCCGCACTGCAAAAGGTCTAGATGCCTTTCTGCAACTGTTTTTATTCTTTTCTTCTTCTTCTTTTTTATTTATTTATTTTTTATGAATTTCTGCAGCAGTTCTACATTTCGGGGCCACAAAATTCAATTGATCTCATGTCGACTGCACTCAAGCTCAAATGTGCTCAAGCCCTTTTGCCTTGGTAGAAAACTTGTTGCCCTTTTTAAGCTCAAAACTGATGGCCTACTTGTCTTTTTCCTTAGAAATCTGAAAATGCTTAAAACGCAAAAATAACATAAAATATTATATTACAAAGAAGCTAAGGAGTTAACAAATGTGAATTAAGGAGGTTGAATATGCAACATTCAACGCTTATCACGGGAGAGAGAGAGAGAGAGAGAGAGAGAGAGAGAGAGAGAGAGAGAGCACTGGCCATAAAAATGAAGCTTGGTTTGATCTGTTCATCCCTAGTTTCATCTGGTAGGGGTGAGGTCGTCAGAGGTGGCGGTGGTAGAATGAAGGAGAAGATAGAGAAGAAAATGGGAAGCATGCCTTGAATTCGTGCGTGAGAAGTGAGAATTGAGATATGAAGTTTTTTTTTTTTTTTTTTTTGGGAAGGATTTTGAAATAAGAAATTTGAAAGTTTTCCCCCCACGCGTGTGTAGCTGAAAATCTGCCACGTGTAATCGTGACTGTTGAAAACAATTACTTATTTCTTCATTTAATTTAATTCGTTAGATCATATCAGTGAGAGTGAGCTCATGACCACGCAAAACACCATAAAAAAATCTATTGTAAAACATGCATTACAGCTGTAAAACACTTTTAAAAATGGACGATTAAGATTTCACACAAATAATCGGACGACAGAAATTTTCCTCAAAAAATGCATTGTTAATACGTTGGCTGTTAGGTTTTGGTCTACATGCGTTGATAAATCAAGTGATAGTAAGGATTTAATCGTTTTTCCAATTTGTGCGTGTGTAGATAAAATCGGCCTCATGCGAGATCCTAACTATTGATTATAATTTGATACTTCATGATTTAATATAATTTGCTTGATCAAATAATTAGTAATGAGCTCATGGCCATGAAAACACCTTATAACTCTCGCATGTAAAGATACATTAAAAGAAAAAGAAAAAGAAAAAGAAAAAAAAAAAAAAAAAAAAAGATATATATTTTTTTGAATAAAGGCAATAATTTTCTTTGAAGTTTGCCTAAATTACAAATCGTTCTTTACAGTATAAAAAATAATTCAGAGAACTTCAGGGTAGGCAAAAATAACAATTTAGTCCCTGTAGTCAAATTCCGTCAAAACACTTGACACTCTCAATAAAAAAAATAAATAAATAAATAAATAAATAAAAAAATTACTAAAAATATAGGGAAATGCAAAATCGGTCCATGTGGTTGGCCTAAATTACAAATCACTATCTGTCATATCAAAGTAAATCAGAGGTCTCTGTGGTATGCCAAAAAAATAAATTAGTCCCTAGAGTCAAATTCAGTTAAAACATTTGACGGATTCCGTTAGGTGCCACGCTAGTGCCAATAAAATGGCGACACGTATCACTCTTAATAATATATATATATATATATAACAGGAAAAAAAAAAAAGAATTTTATTTTTATTTTTTTTTATAAATGCATATTTTTAATATATCTATATATTTTTAGTAAGATTGACATATGTCATTATTTTAATGGTTCCGATGTGAACACTAATGGAATTCATCAAGTGTTTTGATCGAATTTTATTGCAAGTACTAAATTATTTTTTTGGCCTACCCTAAAGACAGCTGAATTATTTTTTATTCTGCAGGGAGCGATTTGTAATTTAGGCAAACTACATGGACTAATTTTGCATTTATTTTTTTTTAAAAAAAAAAAATGGTTTTTTTTTTTTTTTTACTTTTTTATTTTAGTTTTTAAGAGAATAAAGATATTACAGGAATATAATGAAAAAGTGATTTTTTTTTTTTTGGCACATCTTGCTAGTTTGATGCATCACTTTAGTACACTTGTTACTTTATAGGGCTATTTAAAAAATGGTTGTTAATTTATAAGCAGGGACGGAGTCAAAAGCTTTATGGACAAGGATTAGGGGTCAAAAAATTTTGTTGGTAGGAGCCAGTAGCCAAAAAAAAAAAAAATTTGTACCTTACAATTTTCTTTTTTCACCTAATTCTTTTTTTCTTTTCTGGAAGGGCCATGGCTTATTCCGCCTCCCCCCCCCCCCCCCCCCCCCAAATTAAACATAAAAGTTCTACTTTTAGCCTATTAGCCCCTTCTCAACAAATTATGTTGGCCCTACGGCCCTTACCCAATAAAAATTTTGACCCTATTCACTAAATTTTTTTGGCTTTACCCAATTAAACATAAAAGCCGGCCAAACAAAAATCTCTCTACTACAATCCACAAGCATAAAAAAAAAAAATTGAGAAAAAAGTTTGAAAAAATGGACCTCATGGTCCTCACCTAACCTCGTCTGTCATTGATCTCATTTGTGGACTATGATTTCCACCCGCGGTTGTAGGCAAACTACTTCCGCTTCTTTTTATCTCTGTTGCTGACGGGGGTGGCCAATTGGACGGATCTCTCGTCTCGGAGACTTGGGCAGTCAGATTATAACTTTGTAAGTTTTCAAAACCTTAACTTCAATGTATTTTTTTTTTTCATTTTTTCCATTCATTATAAGCCATAACTCATAAGGTGAAGAAGAAAACGCGAACTGGGGAGGACTAGGGAATTGCTTAGGAAAAAAAAAAAAAAAAAATGGAACTGGCTGAACTTGAGTTTGGAACTGGAAATGTTTGGAACTGGCTCGGTCTGAACCGTCCCTGAGAGGAAGATTGGAGCTGGAAAATTGGAAATCTGGAAGAGTCTAGAGTAGAGACTAGGGGTGTACAATTGGTTGCGGTAGCGGTTATTTGCTCATAACCGCTACCGCAACCGAGTCCCCGGTTATTCATATTTTAACAATCACAACCGTAACCGGCCTACCGGTTGCGGTTTTTACCAATCGCCGATTATTCGGTTATTTTAAATCGGTTATTAACCGAATAACCAGTTTTATTTTATTATTGATTTTTTCAATTTTTTTTTTTTTAAAAAAAATAATAATAATAAAAAAATAAAAAAAATCTAATATTTAGCTGGGTAACCGTAAGTAAAAATCCAATTTTTGGATGGGTAAGTTTGTAAGCCTGTTTTCCAGTTCCAACTTTCTAGTTTATAATCAATCAGGAGTTCTAGTGCTACAGAATAACATATACATATGTACCATAATCCCAAGATCATCCTACATTAGTTTTGAGCTCTGGAATACATGCAAAATACCTTGTCTGTCATCAATTTTTTGTTGATTACGCTACTAGCTAGTTGCGTACTCCATCTCTCATTTATATGCTATTCTTCTGAGCTGTATAGTCTGAAAGATTGATTACACAAAAGTATTCAAATAGACTTGGGTCGATCCATAACTTCGTCTCTTTTATGTAAATCGATCCATCCAGGCTTGGTTATATTAATGTGCTATGTTTGCCGGTACCAAAATAAAAATTCTCCATCGAAACAGTTTCCACTTATGAATCTTGCTTTCTCCGATATTCCAGGATAGGAAATAAAGAACATTATGATCATTAGATCTATATATATATAGCCGGTTTTTTAAACTACAATAACCGGTAACCGCAATCGGGTACCCGGTTATCCGGTTGCGGTTATTTTCGGTTTCCCGATTTTTTCGGTTAACGGTTGTTGCCGGTTATTAGTGGTTATCGGTTAATAACCGCACCACTTGCACACCCCTAGTAAAGACAAGAGAAAAAGAGGAGAAATAAAGAGGAGAAAATAGGAAAAAAATTCAACATCATTGAAAGAAAGTGAATACAATAATAAATAAAGTATAGAAGAGTCCATCACCACTGACTCGTCACTCATGAATACATTATACACAAGTCTTGTTCACTGACTCGTGAATCTTGAGAACAGTGAGAGTGATTGTGTGGATGGTAATTTGTATTGTTGATAATAATATTTAAAGTAGTATTTGAAATTTGAGAAAGTTTTAACTTTTTAAAAAAACGCGTGAAAGTGGAATCATTGTCAATTTATCATACTGTGATTTATGAGTGAGTTTTGTCTCTTTGAATTATGATATTTGTGAATGATGACTTAAAAGTTGGGGGTTGAGAAAGTGGTCCAAGTAGAGTTAATGGGTTAATTAAAAAAAGAAAAAAAAAATAGGTGAGGGTGAGGATTATTAAATAGCTTAAATAGTTTATTCAGTGATTATTATTATTATTTTTTTAAAAAAAAAAAAATGAATCAGAAATTTTATAAATTCAGGACATTACAAAGATCTTTCCAGAGACTTTTGGATAAGAAACTGGGGCAAGTGTCAAACCAAACTTGATTTAGATTATGTGTAATAGCCAACCGGGCTAAAGTATGGGTTGGGGTATTCTCTTCTCTGCACACACAAAGAACCCTTCATTCCAGGAAAGATGCTAGCAGAAACAGGGCTTCACTCAGTAAGGAGCTATACTTCATTGGCCATCCTCCTTCTTTCCTTAGTGTTGATACTACCCCCAGAGAGTCACCGTCTACGATAACATTCTAATAACCCATCTCCCTGCAAAATTGGACCCCCTCGCCGAGTAGCAAACGCCTCCGCTGTGACCGGATCAATAATATATGGATGAGTCATGCACAGAGCCAATCGGACATTCCCTGAGTGTTCCCAAACTACAAGACCCACTAGCATCAGCTTGCTTTCCCAATCAACGACGGCGTCCCAGTTCACCTTGAGGTACCCCGGGGCCGGAGGAGACCACCGAGAATCATGGGCAATGGGTTCCTGCACAGTGGATTGAAGTTTTGATTGGGCTTCCTTATATGACGCCAGGGCCTCAATGGCACTTTTCACCAAACACTTGGGGGATGAGATAAATCCCCCAAAAATAGTGTTGTTCCTTCGAAACCAAAGCCGCTAGGCCTCAATATTGAATGTCTTGTTGACGATTTTTTTTATTACTATTTTTTTTAGTTTTTACTTTACAATAGTATAAGATTTTGATTTTGGAAATTGTTGATTTAATCTGATTTTTACGACATAGAACAATAATTAATTCGCAACACAAAAGCAGTGCAAAACGACTCAATGCAAGTCGCACTTTTTGAGCTTAGTTTTCTAAGCTCAATTCCTAATATAAGTGGTATTGTAATTTGGATATTATGATTATTAAATATTGAGAAAATTGGTTATTATAGTTTATAAGTCTAAACAATTAATTTGAGAAGTTAACACGTGAAAGCTATTATATTCTATTGTTCTTTATATGAGTTTGTTAATTGCTAACTTACAAATATTTTTTCTTACTTTTCTAAAGACTCCAATATAACCATGTAAATTTATTTGTAGATGATGGGAAAGCCAAATACAATACTTGACTTTTTCAAAATAAAACATGCACAAAATTCAAATGCCAATGTTGGTGATGCATCATTGCCGACTTCTGATATCGTAGTTTCTGAAAATTCTTCTAAAAAATCTTGAAGAGTTGACATCAATGAATTTGATATTAGTTCATTGGAGTTTGATCCTGGATTGCGTCATCAGATATGAAAGTATAATGTTAATCAACAGGATGAAATTCGACGAGCTTAGATTAAAGCTGGTTCGTACCAATATATCCTCCTAAGGTAACCAAAATCTGGAGATAAAAATCATCTTCACAGCCTTCAACCTTTGTGGTTCAATCTATTTCCTTCATGGCTTAAATATTCACCCGATAAAGATGCAGCATTTTGTTAATCATGCTTTCTCTTTAATAAGCCATCTGGGCATCGTACACAATGTGTATTCACTATAGATGGATTCAAGAATTGGAAGAAAGTTAGAGATGGAAAACATTGTGCTTTTTTCAATCATATAGGAAAATATCCTAATTCATTTTAGAGAATTGCTGAGAGGTCATAAGATGACTTGATGAACCAGTCTCAACACATACAAAATGTGTATGAAAATTTCACTTCTGAACAAATTGCAAACAATCAACTTCAATTAAAAGCCTCAATTGATATTGTTCGAGAGCTTCCATTTCAAGGTGTTGCTTTTAGAGGTTGGGATGAAAGTTTGGATTCAACGAATCGCAGAAATTTTCTTGAAATATTGAATTTGATGGTTTCATATAATGAACAAATTGCTGAAGTGATAGTTAAAGCTCCAAAAAATGCCTCTTACACATCACCAATGATACTAAAATAAATTTTACATATTTTTTCAACCAAAGTGAATGAGGCAATTCGCAAAGAAATTGGTAATGTAAAGTTTTGCATAATTGTTGATGAAGCTTGTGATGAGTCAATGAATGAGCAAATGGCTATAGTTTTAAGATTTGTCAACAAAGATGGTTTTGTGCGGAAACCTTTTTTGGGCTTGTTCATGTCTATAATACTATGGCATTAGCCCTACAAAATGGTTTATATTTTGTATTGTCTCAACATAAGTTAGCTACTGAAAATATTCGAGGGCAAGGATATGACGACGCAAGTAACATGCGAGGTGGGTGAAATGGGTTGCAACCTTTGGTTTCAAATGATTGTCCATATGCCTAGTACATTCATTGTTTTGCACATCATTTGCAATTGGCATTAGTGGCGGCATCAAAAGAAGTTATTTATGTTCATCAATTTTTTACTAATTTGAGTTCTATTGTCAATATTGTTTGTGCCTCATGCAATCATTTGGTTTCAAATGAGTGTCCATATGCCTACTACATTCATTGTTTCGCACATCGTTTGCAATTGGCATCGGCATCAAAAGAAGTTACTTATGTTCATAAATTTTTACTAATTTGAGTTCTATTGTCAATATTGTTTGTGCCTCATGCAATCGATTTGAAGAATTGCGGATTGCCCAAATTGTTGAAATTGCTTACCTGATTGAAATCGATGAGATTGAGAGTGAAAGGGGACTTAATCAAATTAGTACTTTACAATGGGCTGGAGATACTCGTTGGAGTTCTCACTTGAGATCAATTTCTAGCTTGATCAAAAAATTTAGTCCAACTTGTGAAGTTATTCTTAAAAACATTGAAGTGGGAACTACTTCTTCCCAACGAGTAGAAGCAGATTTAGTTCATCAGGTAATGACTTCATTTGAATTTGTCTTCATCTTGCATCTTATGAAAGAAACGATGCAGATCACTAGTCATCTATATCAAGAATTGC
Source organism: Alnus glutinosa (assembly GCF_958979055.1). Classification (NCBI taxonomy): domain Eukaryota; kingdom Viridiplantae; phylum Streptophyta; class Magnoliopsida; order Fagales; family Betulaceae; genus Alnus; species Alnus glutinosa. The sequence goes on along the minus strand of NC_084893.1, from coordinate 19,480,194 downwards.
AATCAAAATCTCAAGACATTTTAAATGTCATGCATCTTGTTTCATCCACTAAAGCATATATCCAATAACATAGAGATGATAAATGAAATGATTTACTTACCAATGTGAAGTTATTTGCAAGAAATGCAACCTAGATGTCCTGGATAAAAATGATCGTTATGTTGAGAGACGAGGTCGAGCTCGCCATCAACAAGCCGACTTTACAATTGAGCAACATTATCGAGTGGATTTTTTTGTGCCACAATATATTCTCAATTGCAAGAATTAAATCACCGATTTAATGAGCATGCGGTGGAGTTACTTATTCTCGGCTCGACTCTTGATCCTCGAGCCACACACGAGTCTTTTAATATTGATGATATTTGTGAGTTGGTAAACAAGTTTTATCTGCAAGGCTTTACTGATCTTGAAAATGAACAGTTGGAAATAGAACCAAACCATTATAAACATAATGTAGTTCAACATTCGAGTTTCCAAGCACTGTCAAATATTTTTGAATGGTGCCAATGGTTGGTTATATAGTACCAGAAAATCAACTATCTTACAACTTGTTTTTCGAGTTATTGTCCTTGTGGTTACTCTTCCCGTTTCTACCGCAACTACAGAACGAGCATTTTCAGCCACAAATATTGTCAAAACTAGGCTTCACAACAAAATTGAAAATGAGTTTTTGACGGATTCTCTAATGGTGTAAATCGAAATAGAAGTTGCTGTAACAATTAGCATAGATTCAATCATAGATGATTTTCGGAATTCAAAAAAACAATGGGTTCCATTTTGATAGGTGTTTTGGCTGAAATTTGATGTATTATGAAACACTTATTTTGTATATTTTCTTCTCTTTTTTACAACCTACATATAAGAGTGACATATGTCCTTTAAACATATGAGAAGCATATGTTTTTTTATTAATAATATTATAAAAGCATGCGAAAAGCTCATACTATTAAAATAACGTTTTTCAGATGCGAATGAATAAATATCAATCTTATATGTGAGTTGTATAAGTTTTCCTACAAATTTCTTTCCAAATTTTTATAGATCGGAGTGAATAAAATCCTCAAGAAAAAAGAAAAAGGTCACCACGTAAATTAGGCATCACCCACAGGGGTACATTTGACAATGTAAGTTAAAGTGCCAAAACAAACCCACATGTTTGAAGGGTCACTGAGTCAGACGCTGTGAGCCTCCTTCCTATAAGTTATAACTGTCTCTTTCTGACCAATCATGCTCTGGTGCCACGTGGAAGAAATCTAAGTCCCTCCCTTCCGTAACAGCCTGGGCTGTGCGTTACCATCCAATCAGACGTGTCAGAGTTCGGCAAACGTTGAAGAAATGTACATTATATTTTTAAGTAAAGAACTATTGCCTCCTTTCACGTGACCGTTACTTTGAAGTGGGGTCCCACCATCATAATTCTGAGGGTTGATCGATATCACTTCCATTCATAGTTGTTGTTTTTTTTTTTTTTTTTTTTCTGAGAAATTGTACCAAACATTATTATATTTTCCTATTCCAGATGCTCTCAATAAAATGTTTTATTTTTGAAAAAGTTTAAATACTCTTCAAATTAACACACAATTGATAATATTTTTTTTCAAATTTTTAATTAGGACAGTGTCCCATTCAAACTACTAAAAGGTTTTCAATGTCCCCTAATGACAAAAATACATTTACTAAAATGATTAAAATAAAAAAAATTAGAAAAACGAAAATTAGAAAAAATAAAAATAAAAAAAGGTTGCGGTCATGTATCGAAAGCACGCACGTCCACAAAAACGTTCACGGCAACATCTATCTCAAGCTGGTTTAAGCATCTTTTCACCGGGTTTTTTTTTTTTTTTTTTCATTTGCGTTTCAAAATTATATGTGATGTTGCTTTTTTGTTTTCGCTTTCCGCTTTGAATTGGTTCTTATAGCGAAGAGAAATGTAGAATTGTTGAATGAATTTCGTATTTGTATGCTTTGGAGCTATAGCCCCCTTTGCACCGAGTGCCACATCTGATATTTTGCCTATATTGTAGCCTATAGGATTCTGAGATCTCTAGTTGCCAAGTGTGACAACTGCATTAACGGCCTCAAAAGAGGCGGAAAGCTTTAGAGGGGAGGGGGGAGAGGAAGAGGGGAGAAGCTTTTTATCTTCTTCCTTAATCTCTAACTTTGATTAGACCAAGAGTAACAAGATTTGTTTACTCTTTTATTACATCACACTTACCTTAGATGAACTTCTGAGCATTAAAAAAAATCTTATGGCAAGCCACCCTATAATAGAGTATTTTTATATAATTAGATAAGAGACTTAAACCCCCTTATCTCTATATTTTAGAGAGAGAAGCTCTCGCTTCTCTCTAGATTTTTCCTCCTTTTGACGCCTCCCACTACTTCTAGCGAGTGTTCTAGGGGAGGAGGGATCCCTTCCCTCCTTCCCCTTCCTTAGCCATCCTTCTTTGTGCTTTCTCCTTCTTCTTTTTTCCTACTAAAAACGTAGCGTCAGCTCATCCACCCCCATCGACTCATCGCACCACCACCTCTGGCCTCCACTCGCAGCCTCCAATCTATTTCTCCTCGGTGATTAGGACTCGGGACAGATTTAGTCCAGATCTAGGTTATTCCAAGCCAAATATATTATCCTTTAGCCCCCTCCCCCCCAACACACACACACACCAACACCAAATCACCGTCTTCCTCAACCTCTGCGCTCCTCAACGCCTCCCTCCACGTGACCCTCACATGCCCACGCGTGAATCTCACGCTCCGTCCCGCAACCATTCTCATCCATCAATGTTGTTGTTTTCTTGTTTTTTTTGTTGTGTTTCTATTATTTGCTTTGTATTTCTATTATTTTTGTCGTGTTTTGTGGGTTATAGTCTCCTTCTACCTATGTGGTTTAATCTTATTGTGGAGACTTTTGCAACCAAAGTTCGTTCCTCTTCTTCGACGGCTCGTGATTGGAAAACAAAAATGCTTCTCCTTCAATGGCTTCCTTCCCATGGTTATTGTAGATTTCAAGCAGGTCTGCTTCTTGGCATGCTTCAAAAACCGCATTGTGTGATCTTTATATTGGTTTTTAAACCAAGATATAGAGGATTGTGCCTTTTTTGATCTATTTCTTATTTATTATTTGTATTTTCTGCATTTTCATTTTCATTTGTTGTTGGGGAGCCCCTGCCTCCTAATTTTTTTATTTCCTCATAACCCTTTCCCCAATTTGGTTAGGAGAGAGAGAGAGAGAGAGAGGGAGAGAGACCTAAAAGTGATATAAATCCTAACTCCAATAGACTTGTAGTTTCTCATATCTTATGATTCCCTCCAAGATTCTATTAATCATAGTCTACTCTACTATATAATTATAATTGCACTACTGGTTTTGTGCAATTAAAAGAGTTCCTTAGTCTACTAAAACATCTAAATAATATAACTCCATAAGATACCCATAGATGAAATAAGAATTGTGATTAACTGTATACTTTATCCAATTACATCTTTAATTCTTAAAAGTCCTCAATTGAATCATTATTAATACTATCAAGTCTATTATGAAATAATGAATCTTTAAGAGTAATTTTAGTAATAATTTGGAAAAAATATACTTCAGCCCCCGAACTTACGTCAAACTACTATCTTTTAACCAAAAACAAAAACCCTCTGTCAGCATCAAACATTAAAATGAATAAAAATGTGCAAAATATAATGCTTTGTTTGTTTCGTTGTCAAATTTTTTAGCTAGGGAAATCATTTTTCAGGAAAATATTTTTTGCTAAAAACATTTTTCGACGTTTGGCGCATATAAAAAATCACAAATAATTTTTATATATTCATTCAATCATATTAACCTATTAAAATCAATTTTTATACACAACATAAAAATGTTAATGTAAAATAATTTCTAAAAAATTAATATTAAAATTTGAGATCCGGCAATGGCCCTGTAGTAGTCAAGTGGGGCATGGTGATGGCCCAACGCTGATCAGACAAACGCCTAACGGTGGCTAGGGTGGTCCTATGGTGGCTCGTCGGTGGTTCATAGGAAGCTCGGTGAACGGTGATAGTCCGGTGGAGGCTCAAAGGTGGCTCAGTGTAGCCCCAACGGTGTTCGGACGGTGGCTCGATGGAAATCCAATAGTGGGAGAATGAATAGTTCAACTTCGAAAAATGATTTACGGGTTTTGAAAAAATGAAAACATTTGACATAAATTAAATAAGCTTTTGCCAATTGCCAAATATGTAATACCAGCAAATTAATTGTGCTGTTAATATTCTTTATACATGGAGCTTTAAAGTTTGGTAATGATCTATATATTCCAGAAGGAAACAGCGTGGCAATGGCACGGCATAGATCCTCGTCTCCACACGAGACGAGACAGTTGCGTTTGGTACTTTGGTATGCGGTGGGGTCACATGCAGTCCGACATGCTTGCCAGTTGCCACCCACGAAGCACTGCAACTTTTCAATGTTGCCACGTGTCTAGACACTAGATGCGTCCGTAAAAGGACAACAAGGTCGACCAAATCATTTGTTTGACTGACTGCCTATGTTTCTTAATTATTTATGTGGTACAATATGCTTCGAATCCTAATTTTCAAGATTCATTATTACAAAGACATTATTGAGTCAACACATTATAAAAGAAACATAGAAAGAAAGATTATTATTGGACAACAACGAAACCAACCCACAACACCATAACAGCCCTCTCTATCTGGATCAAATCAAGCATTTTGACTTGGAAAAACAACGAATAAACTATTCAACCATCCTGAACATCTACGCTTATCAATTAAATATTGGACAGAAAGTAATAGAATCTGCCAACCCTAATCCTTGCAAACTTGAACTCTCTCCCACCAGGCCGAGCCAATTTTCAACAAACAATTAGACCATCCACCATCATATATCATCTTCAAAAATGAATTATTTGGACAAGTGCATGCTCACCATATTAACTTCTTTAATCCCCAAGAGAAGTTTCACTCCTGTTAATTCTGCTCATCCTAACTGGCAATGAAAAAACAATGAGGGAGGATGAGACGTAAAATTCTTGCAAGAAATTACCAAAATAAATGGGAAACAAAGGCAATTGCAATGTGATTTAAGCCTCACTTACCCGGAACGACGTTCAAATCCTAGAAGTATGCTCAGCTACCGTACTTTGACTTAGCTTCAAAACCTCCTTCAGCAGTTTATTGACAGAAGCCTTTATATCAATGGGCACTGCTAGCTCTACAGAGACCCATTCCAAAGCGTACAAAATGAGAACCCTCATAACAACAGCCAAATTTAAATTCTTGGTGTCACCTTTCCACACACTCTGATTCACAAACTTGCATGATTGTTTTAGGACACATTTGCTACAAACCTGAGGATGAGCAGAAAATTTGAACAACAAAGGAACATTATAATCCTCACCTTGAATAATAAGGTGAAAAAAAATGCTGATGAAATAAGGTGGAAAGTAATGGGAAATTGGCTTACAGTGTTTTCCTGAATCTCAAAAAATTTCCGCAGTTTTTTAGCAGCAAAAACATTCTTTTTTTCAAGAGAAGGACAACCAAAGAGGGCTATCTTTTTCAAGTCACTGCCTGACAACCATCTGTGAATCCAAAATTGAAGTTCATCAAGATGGTGGATTATATTGTTTTTAATATGAACTTGAATCCATTTGTATCAAACACAAATTATCAAATCACTTCGGGTTTTGCAAAGTGCAGTTATTTACACATATATATATGGGTAATCTATGATGCATGGCCAATACCCAAAGAAGTAAATATGGGTGTGCCAAATTTTACACGAAATGGAATTGGCCACATACTGCTAAAGTCCCATTTTTTTATGCTTACACATCACTTCATGTGCAAAACACACTGCATGATGTACATAATGTCCATAAATGAACATGATTTCATCAAACTCAAACACATAATGCCATGTGAACATGCTAAGTTTTTGAATTGACCGAATGCAGTCATATTAACATCCATACTTCACCAATGCAGCATAGATGCCTACTATGGATTTAGGCCATTCTAAATCTACATACCGACATACATCATCAATTGATTTATTTTTTAAGACACTGAATCAGAGAATTTCAAAAGCATACCAATCCCATGATGATCAGCACGAAATGAAGAACCAGAAAGCCTATCCCTAAGGTTGAAAATGGAGATGTTCAACCAACCTCTCTCAGTGACTCCCTTGGGCATCCCAAAAAAAAAAAAAGTTCTTTTTTAAACATAAAAACCTGTGAGATCCTAGTCAAATGTTATTTTAGTTTATTTAATGTGATTGTCAGACTATACAATTATTATATGCAACGAGTATACTCACGAACAAGTAATTTTAATCATATACATTTTAAGAAATTTGCTGTGTTGTCACTATATCAGTAGCTTATATGACCATTCTTCCTGAGTCTAGCAAAATGAAAGACAAATTTAGCTTCATCAATGACAGTTCAGCGCCATGATTGAGTAACTTTAAGCAGTACACAGCACTTTGGACAGATACAAGAAAAGTAGCTGAAGCAACGAGCAAAAAGCTATTGGAAAGCAAAGATCAAAGTAGTTCGAAATATGATCTAGTTTTGAAGTGGGACCTAATTGGCACTCTTCATAGGCTACTTTAATTAGCATTGAGTATTAGTGTTAAGCTTCTTTAAGTTAAATTGCTCATGATTCAGTTATAATCAAGTTTTATTAAAGTAGGGGTAGTCTGGTAATTTCAAGATTTGCTGGAACAGGCTGTAAAAGAGGTCCAAGAGTCTTTTTTTATGTTTGGGGTCCTTTGTTTTGGAAGCTTTCTACTTGTTTTAGTAGTTCTTTTTAATTACTTTTCTTCATTATTTAGGAGACCTAGTCTTTCGAAGAAAAGTCTTGACAACAGCCTATATGGAGGCCTTTTATGCATTCTATCAAATTCAAAAAGATTGTGTTAAATTCCAGCAGTTCTCTTAAAACTTTGAGCCTAGGGTTTTCTTTTTCTCATTCAATTTTTTTCATAACCCAACCATCCTCAAGTGCATAAACATCAAATCTCATTCAAGAATCATTCAAATCCCTATTCCAAAACTCTACTCTATAGCTCGGGACAAGGAGGTTTCAATGTCAGATTACATGGACTCTTCCAGCACTTTTGTTCATTGAAACCCGAGTTTTCTCATGGCGGTCCAGGATTGGGAGCTTGAGTCCCTTATTGCATTCATCGATCTTTTATACTCATTGAAAACCCATCCGAGAGAGACAGATAAGATGTTGTGGTCCCCGGCTCATACACAGGTTTAAAGTGAAGACCTATTACTTAAATAATTGAAATATCATTAAAACCGTAAGGCGCTCCCAGATACGTTGCAAGTATACAAGAGAAAACGCTTAATTATGAGCAAAAAGAACAAGAAAATCATGATAATTAATCACCAAATGGTAAACAAAAACAGTTGCCCAGAGATACAAAGTATGGAAGAATACAAATTGAATCTCCTCCAAAGTCTTCTTACGGTCCTCAAAATTTCTATCGTTCTTTTCCCTCCATAAACACCATAAAAGGCACCATCTTCCACACAGTCGCACTCCAAAAACTGCCAGAAGTCCACCAACAAGTATACAAGTCAACTACTCGTCTACTCATAACCCAAGACAGCCCAAATCGACTAAAGAATACAATTCAAATGGCACTGGCAACCTCACAATGAAGAAGAAGATGGTCCACGGACTCTCCATTCCTTTTACACGTGGCACCTATCGACCACAATGAAGTGCCGCTTCCTGAGATTATTCATGGTTAGGATCTTCCTTAAGGCTCCGACCAAGCAAAAAAGGCTGCCATCAAACACTCTTCCCTGGGAAATGAAAGCCATCATTACTACCCATGACACTCTTCCATGGCAAACAACCTTCTTTTAGAGGGGACCCACCACAACTTGTCTTCACCTTCTCGTTTCACTCTAACCGAATACAATACCCTGAAGAACGAGGTAAAAATATACACCTTTCAATCATGAGCCGCTCTAGTAAAATTCACGTTCCACTGATTAGATCCACTAGAAATCTCAAAGAGAGTCGCAACAAATGCATCCTTTGCGCACACAATACCAAATAAATCTTGGACATCCTTAAGGGCCCTATACCCACACCAAAGGTCATGCCAGAACTTAACCTTGGATCCATCTTCCACCTCAAATCTGGAATGTCTAGAGAACCCCCAACCCCTCCTAATATTCTTTCATAACCCTACCCCATACGCCCAAGAGGCTCATTAGAGCTACACCCAGGCCAAGAACTTCCAAATTTAAAATCCACCAAGCCTCTCTCTCAAGCCCATAGCGCCAAAGCCATTTTCCTAGGAGAGCACAATTGAAAATCACCAAGTTCCGCACCCCTAACCCTCCTTCATAGGTTGGCAAACAAACCTTAGCTCAGCTTATCAAGTGATATTTGAACTCTTCACCTAGTCCACCCCATAAGAAATCACGCTGAAACTTCTCAATACAATAGCAACACCTACAGGAGAGGAAAGAGGAATATAAAGTACGTAGATAAGTTGGAAAGTGTGCTATTGATGAGGATAACCCTTCAACCCTTGACATATACATCATTTTCCAACTAGCCAAACGACGCTCTATCTTCTCGATAACACGGTACCAAATATGTTTAACCTTATAGGAGGCCCCCAACGGTAGGCCAAGACACTTCAAAAGCATAGAAGACACCTCACAACCCAAAATACCAGCCATCCAATCCACATTATCAACATGTCCCATAAGAACCAATTCCAATTTAGCCAAGTTTATCTTCAAGCCTGAAACAACTTCAAAACATAATAATTAGCACCATAGATGACGTAGATGAAGAGCTAGTACTATTCATTACAGTTTGGACAGTCTTCACTTTTTCCTTGGCAAAGCATTTGACTCCACCTCATATTGCTTTCTTCACTTGTACAGCAACTTCGGGTAAAAGCCTTATGATTGATAACCTTGGGAGGCGGGGTCTTACCATTGTCAATTGGTGTTGTCTTTGAAAGAATAGCGAGGAGACCGTAAGACACCTTCTCATCCGATGTGAGTTTACTAGCAAGGTATGGCACTTGGATCTCATTTTATTTGGAGTCTCATGGGTCATGCCTAGTAATATTCTAGAGCTACTTCAATATTGGAAGACGCAAGGCCAGAGACAATCCAAATAGGCCATATGGAAAGTCATCCCTACTTTACTAATGTGAAGCATTTGGAGAGAAAGAAATCGACGTCTTTTTTAGGACCACAAGTCTAATGTGCTAAAATTAAAATCCTCCTTCCTGAGTTCCCTTTTAGATTGGGATGCAACTTTTGTTCCTAATTTCTCTTCCTCTAATCTTGTAGATCTTGTTAACTTTTTAAATTTTTTACCCCAATAGGGTGGTTGCTTCTCTTGTATACTTTTCGTGTACGTGAGCTTTTCTTCTTCTTCTTCTAATAAATTATTATTCATCGAAAAAAAAATCATTCAAGTTATCAAAAACCTAGGTTAGTACATAATTTCAAAAGATCCTTCATCAAATAGATATCAGGCACTAATCAAAAATGAGAAAACTAGAAGTGATCAGCCTTATAGAGGTAGAATGACAAATCAGTGAAGGAAAGACCATATTTATATGATTGTGGAAAGAGTTGAAGCTTTGGAAGCCAAATTTGAAGACTTGCAGACTGGTACACTTCACAGAAATGAAACTTCAGTCAACAATCCCGATCCTTCAAGTAGTGGCTCCAAGGATAAAGAGGGATTTCTAGAGGAGAATGCTGAATGGCAAAGAAAAGATCCTACCCCATTTCCTAGGGTTAATACTAGAGCCACATATTCTTTTGAAAGACCACAAGCTACTCTTTTGGACATGGTGCATGAGCTGGTGCAGCAAAATCAATATGAGAGACATGATTCTTATGATGTGGCCGGATATATAACAAAGAAAGTTCGTCTAGAAGTACTAGATTTTGCTGGAAAAATTGATTACCACTATGTAGATTGGCTTGCTTCTTGGGATGGGTACTTTGCGATGTATGATGTCTCAGATGAGAGGAGGGTGAAATTTGCTATCATAAAACTTGTTGGACAAGCTCTGATTTGCTGGAGAGATGTGGGGAATGATTGTCAACTTGCTGAACAGCCTCCAATTGTTATGTGGGATTATATGAAGCAAAAAATAAAACGGAAGTACCAACCCTGTGACTATGAAGATGAGCTCTTTCATCATTTAACCAATCTTAGACATGGGGAACATGTCAGCAGTTGAGCATATGAACAAATTTGAGGAGCTGAAGATCTGATGTAGAAGAATTTTGAAGACCCACAATGGGTAAACATCGAACTTTACTGTTGATGAGACATTTCAAATGGCTTTAAAGATTGAGAGGAATTTGAAGCAACCCCTTACTACAAGGTTTTCTTCACAACCTGAGAGACACCTCCAAAATTGACTCTAGAAAATCTACTAAGCAACAAAGTTTTTTTTTTTTAATAAGTAATCGAATTATCATTAAAAAGTGAAAAACGCAACCCAAGTACACCAAGAGCATACAAGAGAAACGGCTAGCTAGAATGAGAAAAAATAAGAAAAAAATCATAAAAATTAAGCAAATTAGGAAAGACAAACGCAGCTGTCCAAAGGTAATGAGTATTGAAAAATAAAGACTTAAACAAAAAAAAATAATAAAAAATAAAAAGCTCCTACGGCTGATGAACGTAGAAAAAATTTGCGCCAAAGTTATAGGGTCAATTCTGCTGGTGAGTCAAAAAATAAAGCTCCTATGGCTTATGAGCGTAGAGAAAATGTGTTTAAACTGCAGAGAAAAGGGACATGTTGCATGGCAATGTCCAAAGAGGAACTTATTTGCTGATACTGAGGATGAGGTGATGCCAGCATGGAAAGAAGATATGGTGATGCTTCTGGCAGCAACATTGGACCTTTGGACTTTGACGATCCCCAAAGAGCAGAGAAGGATACTTCCTATCCATTGTTAAGCATATCCTTGTCGCACAAAATCAACCGCAGATTTGCCAATGACAGATGCTCACCATCGGCAACCACCATTAATCAATTTGCCACCTTGCACAACACCATTAACCACAACCAATCGACGCAGCGCACAGTCAGCAACCAAAAACCAACTGATGGTAACACATGTACAACCGCCAACACCAGAGAAACTACTGACCACCCCTACAGACATGGCCGACCACCATAAATGACACCCAACAACCCTGAATCAAATGTTTCTCAAGATAAAATCACTACTACAGCAGCCTCAATGTGGTTCTACTACTCACCATGGACACACACAGCATGACGACGGGAAGGGCTACGCCTAAGAGGACAACAGCAATGGCATCTTGACTATTATGGTGATGAAGATGCCATCCCCCTCCAACCACGAGCATCAAGTATACCCTAAGCCCACATTGGTGGCACCGTTAGCAAAGCAGGGGAGACAAGAAAAAAATAAATGGAAAAGAAAAAAAAAATATATATATATATATAGAAGGCTCGGAGAAAGAGAAGAGACAAACTAATTGAAAAGTATTACGTAGGATCTTGCTCCGGTACCATGTTACAATTAGAGTTTGCACAAAAGAGATGCTTAGAATGTATTGTGGTTCTCTCACTATGTTATTATATATATTAGAGAAAAGTACAATAATGATAGAATACCATTTTTCCTTTAATACAATAATACCATTTCTACTTGAGACAAAAGATAATCTGATAAAAGAAGAGATTAAAGAGATGGAGAATGGCGTTGTTGACCATGTTGTCCAAAAGAAGCTTAGAAGTATGAAGGTAAAACAGAAAGGTATCAACTTGAATGGGAATGCCACCACAATTCAAGTTCTAATCAAATAATTTTTTTTTTTTTTAAAAAAAAGTTCTCTCTTCCACCCCCAAACTCTACAACACAGGCAGGAGAAACCTTCTCTGGGGAGCTTGTTTTCTATAGCTAGCGGCCATGTAAATCGCCTTGAGGTGGAGTAGCTGCCAGGACTCCTCCGAAGGTTGCCGTATAAGTTTGGGGATGAAGAGCCGGTTCTTTGTGGAGGCTAAATCTTTCCTCTTCTCGGTGGCGAATAGGCCAGATGAGTTGAGGATGGTAAAAAAGAGGAAGGGTTTTCTAGGTTTGTTCTGTTAAGCTCGCGATGCACCGTGTGGCTGGTTTCAATTGTGGAAGAGGCGTTGTGTAACACTGTTTCGGAGGATATTGTTAGATCCTTTAGGGAAGGCTTGAAGGTGACAATCGTTCGGAGTGGTGGGAACAGATGCAGCCAGTTTTTGAAGGTGGCAATCTACGCCTTGGGCGGTCAAAGAGGGATGAACATGTTTCAGGTCAGGGCATCTCCTCACCTTTAGTGGCCATTGAGGACTTTTCTCCGACGCCGAAAGCGGTGGGTTCTCCTGACCGGTCGTCTGGTGTGCCGATAGCTTCTCCGGTGCTTGTTATGCCGCCCCCGATCGGGTATGCTTCAGTGGGGTCTAGTTTCTCGTCCCAATTAGCGGCCTCTAGCTGGGTGTCTTCTCCGGTGTCTCCAGATTCCACCTGTGGTACTTCTGGTCTGGCTGGGTCGCTGTCCAAGCCAGGTGAGGTCTTTGCTTTAACGGATCCAGCACTTTCAACACAGGTCCCTCCCCTCTTGTCACCAAAGATGCTGAGCCAGGGCCTTAGTTCGCTTGCCTTGGCTCTAGATGTTGTTTGTGACTCCTCAAGGGTCTTGAGCTCTTCGCAACAAGCTTCTTCGACGGTGGTTCCAAGTCAGGCGAAAGTTCCCCAGGCCTGGAAAGCAGGCTATGGTTTAGCTTTTCCTGGTGATTCCTCAAGGGCGGCAAAGTTGGGTGAACAGCTTCATCTCTTACTTCCCGTGATGTCGGAGTCTGGGGCGCCTATCTATCCATTGGAGTCTAGGTCGGTGATGAGGTATTCTCGGAAGCAAAAGGATGCACATCTAAACAAGTTTTTGATAGCTGAGTCTTTGACGGCGATCATTGCCTCTCCTCCGCTAGGTCCTCATCATTCGCCACCATTGGACTCTGTGGCAGTTAGGGAGACTTTGGTAAGCTTTTGTCGGCATGGGTTCCTTCTTCCGTGCAGTCCTTCTTCGCCGCCACTTGAGGTGGGAGAATCATCGAGGTGAGGTCTTTTTGTAGAGGTTGTAGGTTCTCCCGGGGCAGTGTTTGACGCTACGATGTGCCTCCAAGCTGTGGGGATCTCCTTTAAGGGGAATGAAAATGATTTTTTGAATGTCATGGCTCAAGTGGTTGAGGGGCAGCTTCTTGAGGTCCTAGTTTCCACTCCTAAGATTAAAGGGAATAGAGAACTACATAACCTTGAGTGCGACATCAATTATGATGCTAGGAGTCTTAGTTCTACTTGAGGCAAAAGCAAGAGGGCTCTTACTGCGATATAATGTTGCTGAGGGTTTTTGGGTTTTTATTGGGTTGCTTTGGGATTTATGTTGTGGTCAGGTCTTTGTGGGTGTTTTTTTTTTCATGTTCTCTTGTCCTTTTTGCCTTTTTCTGTTTTTGCATCATTTTGTATACTTCCTGTATGCTCAGAGGCGCTTATATTTTTTATAAAATTTCTCTGCTTATCAAAAAAAAAAAAAGTTCTAATCAAATAATCTGTTACAAGGAACAACCCCACTGTGATTTTGTCATCCCCGAAAAACTCAATGACCTGGTTGAAAAGCACTTTCCATATCATCATTGCAACCTTTGATTAAGAAGGTGAAGAGATTTCAATTTCGGCCTTCTGATCTTCTTCTAAGGATGCAATCCAAGAAATCTAAGAGTAAATTCTAAGCCACTTCAAATTTAATGACAAGTTTTCTTGAACTAGAAGAGAATGATACAACCAGCAAAAAGCTCTTAGAAAACCAAATATCATAGTAATTCAAAAATATAGTCTAGTTTTGATGTGGAACCTAATTGACACCCCTCGCAGGCTGCTTTAGTAACTATTGATGCTGCTGGTTCAGTTTCCACTATTTTATACTTTAGTAGGGCTAATTTAGTAATTTGAGATTTGTTGAGAAGGGCTGTAGAAAAGGCTCTTGAGCCATATTTTATATCTGGAGTCCTTTTCTATTTTGTTTCTGTAGTTTTCTACTAGGTTCAGTGTACTTTTAAATTGCTTTTCTTTATTATTTAGGAGTATTTGTCATTCTAAGAAAACTATTGGCAACAAACTATGTAAAGGCCTTTACTAAAAAGCTCAATCTCTCTGAATTTTTACAGATCACGTAAAAATTCAGAGATTGAACTTAATAAAATTCCAGCAGGATTCTTAAAGTTTTGAGGGTGTGATTTGCTTAGAAAAATCTAGGTGTGCTTGTTCCTCTAGGCGTAGTAAAGGAAAGGCCTGCATGTTGTAGGGTTGTGTGCTTTGGTGGGTTGTGGGTATTCTCTCGGGTCTGTGGGTTTTTTCTCGTGTCTGGTTGGGCTCTTTTGTGGGTTGTTTTGGGCTTTCTTTCTTGGGTTCTGGGGTTCTTTTTCCATTTTCTATTAGTTGTTGCGGGTTAGCTTTTAGTGTTTCTTGTGTATACTTCCTGTGTATCAAGGGGCGCCTTTACGCTTTTTTAATAAATCTTTTCTTACCTATCAAAAAAAAAATCTAGGTGTGCTTGGCTAGGACTTATCTTTTCTTTTACCCATTCAATATACTGTTTTAATACCAAACTGCCATCAAATGCCTGCCAGGTTGAATCTTTTTTAACAACCCAACCATCCCTAAGTCCTTAATTATTAAACCTCACTCAAGAATCCTACTAAAAAGCTTATCAAGAAACCTAATCTGATGCAGAATTTCAAAAGATCATGCATCAATTGCCAACTTCAAACAACCATTACAACCATCTAGCAGCATTTAACCAAGTGTCACTGCATGCCAATTTCTAAATTTTGTTTATCCCTATCTATGCTCCTAAAATTCTGCTTGGCTTCTCCTCAATCATGTTACATCATTATTTGACATCACTAATGGGTAAAATGGCTGACCAAGTTGAGGAAGCTAGAACTGTTGATTCTGAATAGCCCCCAAAAGTCCAGAGGCTGCAATGAGCTTGGCTTTAGTTTATCTGAACATGGTGTACTTGATTGCGCTTTGCGCTTTTTAATGATATTTCTCTTACTTATCAAAAAAAAAGTTTAGTTTATCTGAACATGGCCTTTCAGCAGCACATCACGCTATAGACTGGCTGGGTCAGTGTTAAGTATGTCCAAGCTTGACCCTAGCAGTGGAGATTTGTAATCCTCTCTTGGGACACAAAGAAAAAGCAACTGCCACTCAGGTTTGTGTCAGATATAGGAATTGCAAGAACTAGAACGTTTGACTAATGTAGTTGTATGTCATCTAAATGTCTAGTTGATCTTGCCATCCTGACCCAACTGCTCGAAGTGGTTTCTCCAAGGACCGAGTATTTATACAACATTTGTTATCTTCCTGTTGTTTGACTCAGAAATTGTGAGCTGAGGTATTATGTTATCTTTATAGACATCCTATATTCTATACAGGATTGCTACAAACTAGCTATGTTATGTCAAACAATAAGGTGTATGATTTATAGTTGATTCATTGTCTCACAGCAACAGCAATATTCACCAGAATAGTAGAAAATTGTGGAAAGTACGCAACAGAAACAGATATAGACTATAATTACTTCAGCTTGACTCACAAGGCTACACTATTATGTCATTGTTGTGATCATGTTCTTGTGACTGGCTCCACTAAAGAAATGCAAAGCTCTTTTTTCTGTTGTACATAATACTTCCTTTGGAGAAAATAAACCTATTGAAAAATGTATCTGAAAACTATTTAGCTCAAAACAAATGTAGATCTATCTAGTCCTGAAGCACTTGAGCACTAAACTGTAGAGATGACATTACCCACCTCAAGGATAAGAAATATTCTAGTACGAAGCTGTAGTTTAGCTGACCTAACTTCTCTCTTTAAATTGCAAACTTAGTGATCTTGCGGCCAAATTTCACTCCCATATGTAATGTTTTTCATCTACCACTTGCATCTGTACAAACAAGGATAATGGACTCTGGGTTTGTGAGACTGCCAGTCAAAAACAAATTAAACTTGTGGGTATCCAACAATAATACAACTCTCGCCTGACTTTATCCACCATCGCTCCATCTGTTTCAACATCAAAAGCTCACTTTTAGGAAGAAAAAAGTTTCACTGTTTAGCTAAGCTACGAATTTGATTTTAGTTCTGGAAGATAAGCAAAGAAAAGCTTTCACTGCACAACCAAAACGGTATAAGATTACCTTCTCTCGGGGCAAAGGGGAAAGAAGAAAAAGGAACTACATCAAATGAGAATGCGGGAAACTCTAACAAGCTTAGTTCTTCTGAAGCCAAGCAATGAAGAACACATCTCTGAGTTAAGCTTGGGCCCATCTTGCCCCTAGAAAAGACACCAACGCGGATTGCATGGAGATAACCAAGAAAGTCATCCTCAAAACCATATCTAATTCAGCAAGGGGAATGGTCCATCTAGAGACAATTGAATGGAAAAATTCAAACAAGAACTTGACTTCAATCTCAACTGATAAAAGATAGGATAATCATTAAACATCCGTAGTATCTGAAAATCAACGAGATCAATAGAACTTAAATCCATAAAAATCTTCAATATATGTTCCTAGAAACTCTTTGTTAATTGCCAATATGAGCTATATCACTGCGAGCATAGGAAAACTTATATAATCCCCACGCCCCCTAAACAAAGAGGGGTGGTGGTATCAGAAACTGTAGTAAGGTAGCAAAGCTAGGCTTGAAAGGCTGGGAGATACTATCTTATCCATCTATGCTAAACAGTCTCTTACTATCCATGATAACAACCAAGCAAAAACGGTTGGTTACTATCTCGCTAGCGGCAGGCATATAATGAATAAATCCAGGGGTACTACTTTACAAGCCTCCTCTTCTAAAGCATACCACTTGTAACCAGCCCTAGCTATCAGCTATCATAGTGCTGGTTAACAGTACCAAGTTATTTCTAGAAGGTATAGTAGTTTGGAAAGCAAAATTCCAATGAAGACTATAGTGGGAACCTAGCATTATGCATGAAAGACAAGAGGTGAAAATCTAAAAGAAAATCAAGAGAAAAAAATAAAAATAAAAAATAATATACGGGAAATAGGTACTAAAAAGATCATGAAATTCCAAGATTCACCTTGTTGGAAGGTACTCAAAGATTTACAAATTGTGGACTAGTAGTTTTGAAGAGCTTATCATGAGAATTTTATAAAAGAAATAAAAATCCCCCACCAAAGATCTTGCTAAACCTATTACTATAACAATGATCTGCAATATAACTAAAGAACTAAAGAAGAACATTATAACCTTTGTATGAAGAATTTCTAAATCACAGTTCAACGGTTTAATAATACCATATTGCAAGCCTACAAAGGTTTGCTGTACACGACCCAATACATATTGCTTTTCCTATTGAAATGTAGGAACTAACATGAACCATTAGTTTTAATAATACCATTACACACACACACATTGAAATCTTCGATGTCCAAATATGGTCTTCTTAAGCTAAAAACACCAAGACTCTACTTGAGATGAGCTCTTTATAAAAAGCACAAGAACCAAAAAATACAAAACTTCACATTCTTTATTTTTATTTGTATTTTTATAAGTAAAACTTCACACTCTTCTTATTTACAATTTTATTCTCATAAACCATAAAGAGCAAAACTCATCCATCCAAACCACAATCAAAGAAAACCTATATAAACAAATAGAGCCAAATTAGCCAATAGAATATATAAAGGAAAACTTTCTTACTTCGCAATTTCTTGATGGTCCTTGCCAAACTTCTCGGCGGCAAACTTCATAAAACCCCGGCCATAATGACTCTCAAAATAACCAAATTCCAACTTATTCGCCCGCAAGAAATTCGCATCGTTAAAGTACCCTTCCTTGTACAAATGATTTGCAAACACTTCCATATCTGGCGAGAGCTCTTTATAAACCTCTGGCTCTTCCCTCCTCTTCTTGCACCCTTCCTTGCAACCCTCTTGATTCGTAAACGCTGCATATAAACTCTTACCCTTACTTTTCTTCAATCCCTTCTTTTCCACACTCTCTTCTGGCTCTTCCCTCCTCTCCTCGCACCCTTCCTTGCAACCCTCTTGATTCGTAAACGCTGCATATAACTTACTTTTCTTCAATTCCTTCTTTGCCGCACTCTCCTTTGCACTTGAATTCGCTTTCAGCCGTCTAACCTCTCTCTCCAATTCCCTCAACCTGCTCTTCAACTCACTGTTTTCTCCTTCGCTTTCGCTGTTTTCAGCATTTTCGCATAACGTCACACTCACGGCTTCTTTGAACATAACATCCAATGGCTTCTTGTTTACTTGCTTCCCATTCCCGTTGTCAGGTCCGATTTGGTCGTCGATTTGGATTGAAGACGTTTTGGTGCCGTAAAAGAGATACGAAAGCGGAAGAGATTTGTGTGAAAAGTAGGAATTGGTGATGTGAGAACGGTGGAGAGGGTTTTGGGGTTTGAGGAGGGTGTGGAAGTGGTGGGAAATGAAGGTTTTGAAGTGAGACATGTGTAAGGGCATGTGGGTATGTATGGCAACTGAGGGGTTTGGAGGTTTTAGAGCGTTGGTGGGGTAGTTAAAGAGGAAGCCATTGAAGGAGCTGATAGAGCTTTAAGGGGAGGGTGGTGCATAGAGCGGATACCAGGATATTTGGGGTTTTGCTGTTTAAGGGTTTTAGGTAAAAAAAAAATATATAAATAAAAATAAATAAAATTCACTTACCACCCCGAACTTTCTTCATTTTAACAATCATACTTATAAATTTTAAAAAGTAACAATTTAGTATATCCTTCTTTTAATTTTTTTCAATTTCACCTATTCATTATAATTTTTTTGTTAAATACAAACAGAGGGTGTCAAAATTCTTAAACTACCCTTTCATCTTTTTAGGAAAAAAAAAAAAAGAAGAAGAAAAAAAATTGCAAAGAGTGTTGGTTAGGATTTAACGGAATTTGCAAAAAGATTTATGCCTGAATGTTTGAAAAAAAAAATTATATCTTTTTAAAATAAATAAAATTTATTTTAGAAATTTTAACAATGATTTAACAAAAAATCCTAATGGATCGGTGAAATTAAAAAAAAAAATGAAAGATAGATACACTAAATTAACATTTTTTAAAGTTTATAAATATAATTACAAAAGTAATGAAAGATCAGAGATGATAAATGAAATTTTTCCTAAAAAATAGAAACTTCACGAAACTGTCAAAACCCCTGAACTTTCACGAGTTTTGAAACAACCCTCTAAAGTTCAAAAACTCTCAATTTAGGCTATCGAACTTTTAATTTTTTGCAATGTCTCCCTCCATTAGGATTTTCTATTAAATCCTAATGGACAAGTCAACACATGCACTGCACATGAATTTTTAACTCGTCTCTTCTTGTTATACCCCTCACCCTTATTCGTGAAATGTTTAAAATGCCATTAACCTTGATGCCCAATTTTAACCTAATATTGCGCAGTCCACAAGGCAAACCCTCTCGCCACCATAACTTGACGACCCCCAATTTTGTTCCTTGACGAACCATAAAATCTCAGTAATTTGTTACGATTGGCAGTGGTTTAGGGTTATTTCTTACCGAAATGCATTATTCGTGACTTTGCTCATCAAGTAAGTTTTTCATTATCTCGAAATTTCTTTCTTTGGGTTTTTAGTTGATCTGTAATGATGTTATGTCATTGTTATTTATTAAATTTTTATTAGGGCTTTGGGTTTTATCAATGTTTTGCATGCAATTTTTCTGAAATTATGTACACATTTGGGTTTTCTATTTCTATTCCAGTTGCGCGAAGTATTTGGTTTGGGTCTTATTGGTGTTGACAAAAGGTTGAACCTTGTGTATTTCGTGGGTCATGTGCTTGTATATGATATTTTTTCTATTGACTTTTTTTTTTTTTTGCCAATTTGTTGTTGCTTGTTTTGTGGGAGCATTGTGGTCCATTCTCTGTTGCCTATGTAGTACACGCGATGCTCATGTTACATGTTTCGCTGCCTTTTATTTAGTATTATAGTTGGAATAAAGTGGCCCATTTTATAACTTTGTAATTGTTTGGCTGCTTTCTTTTAATATATAGTAGGATCCTCATTTCCTACTATTTGTAATTATTTCAGCACTGTTGTAGTTTGTTTTGGGTCTATTGTTAGGAAGCCCACCCATTTCTCAATTATAGGATCGTCCACTCCTTCATCCTTTCGGATCAAGAGTGGAAAGAATCCTCTCCTGTAACCCTTTTCTTTTTCAATTAGAAAAGAAAAAGGGAAAAAAAATGTACTGTAGAACCCTTGTTTGTTTTGTGACTGTTGTAAAGTAAATGCTCATTCATAGGTTTTTATTATTTTTGCCAAGTTGGCGTTGATTGCTTCGTGGCTGGTCTGAGCTAAAGTGTAATATGGGAGCAATGTTGTCCCTTTTTACTGTTTGTGTATGGGACCAAGCTACCTTTTGGATATTATACTATAATAGTGGTGACCCATTTTACGTGCATGCAATGGTTAGTGTAGAAGTGAAAAAAGAGCATTGTCTTATTCACATCTTTGGATGCAATATCTTTAAGCTATTGCCTATTAAAAAGTCAAGTTTTTAGGTAAACTTTGATTGAACAACTCTATATTCTGGTTTGTTGGCCTGTTATCTGGCACTACAAATTGTTCATATGTCAACTTAAATTGTAAAAGTAAGTTGTAAAATGTAATAGAGTAAATGCTCATTGGTGGTTATCAATGTGGCAGGACACATGATGGGTCCAGACTCGTTAATGTTTGAGGTGCACTATAAGGGTTACCTTTAACAGGCAAAATATGTGTACTTATGTAGGTAGCAATGTTAATAGCTATCCTAACCCGTATGATGGAGATAAATTGTCGTTTTTTTGAGGTAGAGGACATATGTAAGACTAATGGTTATAGGCCTGAGGACCTTATTTATTGCAAGTTACCAGAAATGTCTTTAGACCAAGGGTTAAGACTTTTGTCCTCTAACCATGATATAATTGAAATGGTCTCATACTACGTAGGGCATGGTGTTGTAAAGTTGTATATAGTTTCATATGGTATATTAGATATAGAAGAAGAAGATGCAGATGTAGAAGATGATTCAGAATATGAGAGGGGGGTTGTATTTAAAAAGGATGATTTCTAGGATAAGGTTCTGAGTGATGATATTGATGCTTGTGAATCAGATGAAGGGGATGAACTAGAGATTGTAGACGTGAGGATTGCTAATGGTTAAGACAATCATGATGAAGATGTGGGGTTACATGCAAAGGTTGGAAATGATGAAGAATTGGGATTAAATGCATAGGTAGAAGAGGATGAGACTGTTGGAAATGATGAGGAAGCTAGAAGTGGGAATGAGTATGACGATAGTTCAGATATGTCAGAAAGTGATGTCCTTAGGTTCCCTACTCATAATGATGAAGAAGATATAGGGACCTCAATCTACTGTAATGTCATAAAGAGGGTTTTAATCCTGCTGACTTGAAAAATCCAATGTTGGTGGTAGGGAACACATTTCATCATGTTGTCGAGTTTAGAAAAGTTGTGAGGCAAGCCAATATTATGAAGGGAAAGGATTTGGAATTCAAGAAAACTGAAAGGAAATAGTTGTGGCAGTATGCAAAGCCAAAAGGTGCAAGTATAAGGTCTATGGGAGGCAAATGGAGGATGAATTGACATCTATTCTAGTATTACTAAGGCCAAAACACACTTGCCCTGGGAGATACAAAAGCCATATGATGACTTCAACTTGGATTGTTAATGGGTGCATAGATTCATTCAGAGAACAACCAAACATGCCCATTAAGATCTTAAAAAAGAAAAGAAAAAACAAAAGGGTGAAAGCCAAGTAGAATGTTGATGCCCATGTGAGTTCCTTGTAAATGGCAAGGAAAATGACACAATATAGAATTTATGGGAAATTGAATTAAAAGTACCATCGTTTATGAGACTATTGTTCCACAATTAGGAGCACTAATGTGGGAAGTTTTGTCCTTTTAATGGTCGAGAAACCAATGCCCGAGGTGTCTTGTAGATTTCAAATGCTGTCCGTGTCCTTGGCAGCCATGAATAATGGATTCAAGGAAGGGTGTAGACTTGTCATAGGTGTTGATGCATGTTTCTTGAAGGGAATGTAAAAGGGGTAATAAATGTCTGTTGTTGGTAGGGATGCCAACATTAATATATACCCAATCGTCATGGTTGTGGTAGAGGCAAAGACGAAAGTATAGTACCCTGAACATTAATTAGGTTTAAGCAAGCTATAAGCAATGTTAGTATGGGGTTAGGACTGGTTGAAAAGGTAATTTGATTTCTATGTCCAACACCAAACGTTCAACTAAGGTTAGCAAATGTTTGATACCATAGCTTACCGAAAGTTCAGATCCTTAGTCAACAAACGTTCGACGACCTGACGAAAGTTACTGTTCAGGCATTAGCTTTGTGTCAAAAGGTACACCAAACTTTGGACCAGGGACCACCGAATGTTCGGTGATCTATTGTGTTGTGTAATAACCATCTCATCCTTATCTTCAGACAATCCAACTCTATAAATACCCACCACTACGCCCCTTTAGCTCACTTTTCACCCTCTTTGGCTTAGCCTAACCTTTGTTGTTGTGTGTAGTCTCTTGGAGAAGCAAAGAGCCATTTCATCCTAAGGAGGTAACCTTCACAATCTAGTTTCTTTTCAATTTAGTTGTTATGCTTCTTACTTACTGTATAGGTCAAATCTTCAGCTACCTGTGCATCTTTGCTTGGTTTTGACCTTAATACTAATTTAGTGTTGGTTAATGTTTTGATGATAGTTTAACGTTCCAAGTGCTGCATGAAGGTGATATTAAGGATTATAACTCTGCTAGGGATCATATTGAGACCTTAGGATTGGCTTATAAGTGGTTTTGTGGCTTTTAGGTTCAAAAATGGGATTCGGCCTCAGCACCAAACGTTCGACCTGTTCTAAATGAACATTCGATGTCGAGGTCGAATGTTCATCATTCTTGTCCGAACATTCGACCCTTCGGTAGAAAGCTTGTTTTCAGTTGTAAAGTTTGTATAGCTTGAGTTTAGAAGCTGATGACTGATTTTCTCTCATATTTGGAGGTTAGAAAGTACCCGGATGATTACCATGTGAAAAACAACGACCATGTACATGCCATGCACACACAACATGTACCAAAATATATATGCCACAGGCAACACTCAGAACAGACATATGACATAGTCAAGTAATATTACATAACCAAAGTGATAATATAAGCACAAAATAAAGCTTGCCCTCAGAGACAAGCATCAAGCTCCCAACAGATGGTTCAGTAACCATCAAAAAACTAGCAAAAGGATCTTTGCCTTCAACCACATTTCCTTCATCATGGTCTATGTAAATATGATGTCATCATATCTACATAGACAAATAAGTGAGTCTTCAAGTTCCCATAAATTAACAATTAAAAGTCACTAAATGAAATCGAAAGAGGAAATATGTAAAGAGAGAGAGAATGCATGCAATGAGTGTATGGTGTAGTAACTAATTCGTTTGTTTTAAGATAATCTTTCTTCAGACATCTCGTTAATAGGTTAAATGCCAACCCATTTATATTTGTTCACCTCCCGCTTTGAACACTTATTTGTTTAATGCTAGTGACTATATCTGCCCCGGCTTAAGTTATGTATTAAGCCTTTGGATTGTTAGCCTCACAAACCATCCCATTGGCTCACTGTTCTACTACCACTGCGATCACAAGCTTTTGTTTTTATTTGGTAGATTCTTGAATTGTATATGAATTTCATGAGAATGTAATATAATCATAAAGGCATAAAAACATCAAGCGTGAAAGTAATAAAGCACTATAGCACTACTCAACAAGTATATTTTTAAATTATAACACCCTAGAAAATTCAGTATTTTCATATGAGAACCCAAAGAGTTTTTTATTTATTTATTTATTTATTTATTTTATAATATTAAGTATTATTAAAAAAGGTTAAAAAGACACTTGTTTTTTTAAAAAAAAAAAAAAAAAAAAAAAAAAAAAAAAAAAAAAGAAAGAAGAAAGAAAAAGTGACAAGCTAATTGGGTTGCGGGCTAACCAAGGCCCCAGTCATACGCCCTAGTCTATTGAGTTTGAATGAAGAGTGAAATATTTCCTCAAAATTATTTAATAATACTGTGATTACAGTAAAAAAAAATTATTATTAATAATAAATATGGAAATGAATAATTGATATCATATATTAAACGTAGTGAAAAGGTGCCAACAACCCAATTTTAGATGTAAGCTCTATAGGTCAGCCACATCTCTAGAACAAGTCTGTCTCCTTCCTTAAGTAGTAGGACGAACTACCCTTCAATGTGTCTCAAGGAAATTAAAAATTCTCGCCACATCTCAGCCATCCTTCACAACGTTGCAGCCATGCCTTAACATTAAATAGAAAATGAAGCCACGAAACCCCTTGCTGCCTTACCCAAACGCCAGTCTCCCTCCTTTATATAAACTGTTGGTACAGTTTCCGATATGGTGACATGTCAACTCCTGATTGGTCTTTTGGAGACTAGCGTGGTGGAGTCGCTCCTAATCAGTCGGCTGAACAAGGACCTACAAAATAGTAATGGCGCGCTGGGGGTTGGTCAGTCGAGCCCCCTCCGATGGCTAAGTCAATGAGAGCTCTTATCAGAAGTGAATAAGAGTATATGTTTAGTCCATTTTTACCTGCTCGTCTTATCGTGTATTTATACTTCTCTTTGAATTTGCTGATGTATGGGCGATCCCCAATTTTCTGGGATTGTAACCATCCAATGTGAGGTGCATAGTAACTTGGTATAGTATGAACAGTGGCTGAACTTAACGTCTATTCTTCCTTTCAGCCAGATTTGACCCTGTTGAGTACTTGGCTCAGTAAATGCTGGAGATCCTAATAAATAGTGGAGATTCCAGAATCTCCACATCCGTCGAGCAGGCAACATCCTTGGCACAACCGCCAATTTTCGGCTATTGAGAATGTGTGCCCGGTGAGATGATTGGTGGGTCTCCCCGGGCATAGAGCCTTGTACCCAATCTACTATCCATCTGACCGCTCCACTACAACTGTAGTATATCAGTTCGGGTTCAGTTTGACCGTAGCTACTTGGGGAATGATAATTCCCCAACAATTACCACCCAATTCTCTTAGCTTAAGTATTTCAGGTGAAGAGAATTTACGTACTAGATCCCTCCAGGGATTAATCTCTCAGTAGTAGTTACCTCTGAAGCATTTAAAGCAGATAACGGAACGATTCTCGAATCACTAGGATCGAGGGCCTGTATTAATAACGAGCGCCCTTCTCGTTGACGCGAAGCGCGACGGCCGAAATACTGATGGGCACCCTTTCGATTCTTGTGTTTGTATAAATACTTAGCGCATTAATTGCCCCGTAATATGCAAATGCATTAATGACTCTCCCCCTATAAATAACCTTCTCTTCCTTCAGTTTTTTCAAACTCTTTCCCAGCGAGTTTTTTCTAAGTATAGTGCAAGTGGAGTTTTCTACACAACTTTCTCCTGCCCAAGCCTCCTAATGCTAGACACCCTGTACATAGAGGCTTGGGTAGGAAAAGTTGGTGCAGAAGGCTCTTGTGTGTAACCACAGGCCTAAATTGGCTACTAGAAACAGCAAAATCTCATTCTCGGCCTCCTCAAGCTTTCTTCTGCCCCGTCTCCCCTTAGAAGATCCAATGGATTAAATCTCCTTTGCGAGTTTTTCCTACCCAAGTCTGGGGCTCATCGATATGGCTTGTCTTTCCATCAATGGATTCCACGCCATCGATGGCCTGGTGGGGTCCATCGGTGGGAGACAAGCCATATTCTATGGATAAAGGCTTGGGAAGGTAAAAGCCGTGCATTAGACTATTTTTACGCCTTCGTAAGCCTGAACTTCTTCTTGCAATATATTGTAATTCTAATCCTGTCAATCCTTGCCTTTTTAGGGGCATCTGTGAAGAGGGGCACTTTGAATTTTCAGATGCCATGTTTGTAGTTACTCGTCGTCTACTCTCCTAAATGTCTCGGACCGGAGTGGAAGTGTCCTGCACCCTTGTAGTAATATCGGGCAGACTCTGCTCTTATCTTCTAGACGAGACCTTGATACTGCGATCAAAGGCGTTGGTGGAGTTGAGGTTGTCGACTCCGGGCGTGTCTACCGAAGCCACGATAGCTTAGGATTCGTTTGCTTTGTAGGATTCTGTTTTGTAAATTTTACTATTCCAAATTCTTTGTAATAAAAGTTACAACTTCATGTAATGAAATAATGAAATTTTCCATTGAATAAAAAGTTGCCTTTTCTGTATCCCGTGGGTGTGAAGATATCGACCTACTCTTTAATAGCCAGAACTGGCTTCCAGGCTACCTCCCTGCTCTGAGGGAGGGTAGCTAGACCTAACTGTCCATGTAGACTTTAACAAGTCCCATGAGTCCGATGTCTGCAAATTTGTCGATGAGGGGCGTCGGCAATACCGAGCTGCCCTTCGATAATTTAGGAAATAAGAGTTTGCATGTCCGCCCGAGTCGAGATGGTCTCTATTTGGTCTTCCAAGCAACCCACCCTATCCGAGGGAGGATGGTTGACCAAGCAACTCCTCACAATAATAGTCTAGGAACAAAAGAAAGTTCGTTGAATTGTCACAATAAAATTCGTAAATCACCATTTAACTTAGGCAAATTTTGGCAAATTCGTCAGAGTTATACCTGGAGAGTGTCTGTTAGGGCTACCTTCCTATTCGAGGAAGAGTAACCGCTTTTGATCTCTGAGCTGACCCTTTTCCGAATTTGAGAAGTTGGTCCTCGGGAAGCAACTGCCTTGTCCACCTCCTATTCGATAAGGACCCCCTATTGTTGGAGAGGGAGGAATTTTATGACTACCCCCCGTCCAACTTAGAGAAGTTGGTCCGCAAGAAGTAGCCGATATATCCACCTCCAATCCGAGGAGGACCCCCCTTATATGAAGGGAGGAATTTTATGACTACCCCCATCCGGCCTAAAGAGGCCAGTCCACAGAAGCAGCCGCTATATCCACCTTTTATCCGAGGAGGACCCCCTTATCCGAAGGGAGGAATCGACTACCCCCATCCGGCCTAAAGCAGTCGGTCCCTGGAAGCAACCGCTTATCCACCTTCTATCCGAGGAGGACCCCCATGTTGTTGGAGATGAATGAATTTTACGACTACCCCCCATCCAACGTAGAGAAGTTGGTCCGTGGGAAGCAGCCGCTATATTCACCTCCTATCTGAAGGGAGGAATTTTACTACTACCCCCATCCGACCTAAAGCGGCCGATCCGCGAGAGCAGCCACTTATCCACCTCCTATCCAAGGAAGACCCTCCTATTGTTGGAGAGGGAGGAATTTTATGACTAACCCCATCCAACTTAGACAAGTTGGTCCACGGGAAGCAGCCACTATATCCACATCCTATCCGAGGAGGTCCCCCTTATCCAAAGGGAGGAATTTTATGACTATCCCCATCCGGCCTGAAGCGGCCGGTCCGTGGGAGCAGCCACTTATCCAAGCCCCTTTCCGAGCCATAGAAGGTAGTATTCTTGAGAATATCTTGGAAAGTGGTCATCCAGTAGGACATGCTATGCAATAGTCAATCAAAGGAAAAGTGGACCTACACTTTTTGAGTAAAAACGTCTGGTCAAGTTCAAAGTACATAAGGTTTAGACATAATACTTCCTTGAGTGTTCCGTCCACCGCGTTCTTGATGCTGGTCGCCTAGTTCACTCTGAGCCCCAGTCGAACCAACACATCAGTTGTTCTCTGATTCGTGGAATTTTCCCGGGTATTTCTAAAATTCTCCGATTACCATGCAGGTCTTAGGAGGTCTGCTCGACTCACATGTTGTGTTTGACTCCGGCTCCTTTCTTGCATGTCTTGAACCTCCAATCCTTTTGAACTTCCCGGCGCCTCAGGATTCAGTCACACTCTTCTCGATATTGGTAGTTCCAAGTTTGTTCTTGCCATCCAAAGGAATCGGCATGAAATTAGTTTCTGGTAGGTGGAACCCCAGATATTCCTCAAGGATGCTCGCGCGGCGGGCTTATCTTTGCCACTGAAAGTAAGCTCGCCACTGAAAGGACCTCTTCAGTTGAAGCCTTATGGGTGATCCAACCACAATCTTGAACTTCATTTTCTAGTGGGTACTCCGCATCACCCAGCTCTTCTTATAGATTATCCATCTTCTTTGTCTCGGAACTTGACACCCGAGTTGGGTCGAAACCCAAAAATGCTTGGAGTGTCTCCTCTTGATTTATGAACTCCTTAGCTCTCTCAATGAACTCTTGAAGACCACGAGGTGGTTTCCGAGCCAAATCCCTCATCAAGGGCCCATCCCTCTTGATTCCCTGGAACAGGACACAGTAAACAAACTCTTCTGTAATGTCTTCGGTGGCAAGCCTCTCTTGGTTGAAGCCCATGAGAAAGCTCTTCAGTGACTCCTCGAGGCCTTGTCGCAAAGACATCAAGGACCCTACAGGATTTTCCGCACTATCCCGGCCATAAACTAAGTTAGGAACATCTTTCCGAAGTCATCGAATTTATTGATGGACTTTGGCGGAAGATTTTCGAACCAATCCCGGGTGCTTCCTGACAATGTGAAGGGAAAAGCCCGACACGCAACCTCATTTGATGCCTCGAGTAGGTCGAGGCGAGCTCTGAAGTCATCCAAGTGCTCAATCGGATCTCCAAGTCCTTTGGGAAGTTTAAATTTCTCTGGAAGGCAGTAAACGACTACCTTATTTGCAAACGATGAAGCCGTTTTCTAGAACAGGCTATCCACTAGGGAAACCTCCCCTTTATATCGCTGCTGAATTGCGTCAGCCATGAGATCACAACGTTTCTCTAGCCTTGCGATCATCTCACTTCGCTTCTTTTCTTTTCGGAGGTCAAGGACTTTCGAGCCCCCATCTCCATCTTCATTCCTAGCTCCAACTCCTCCGAAATCATCCTGGTTCTCTTTTTCCCTAAGCCGCCCACTGTCTTGACTGTTGTTAGCTCCTTCGTGATCGAGTATCGTTCGTGTTTTTTCCTCTCGCCTTCATTAGGTAGCATCTTTTTCTGCCAAATCCCTCTCCAGTTGTGCGACCCTCTTGTTCAGGAGGTCTATGGTGGCTTGGGGATCACTTGAAGCTTTTGCGTCATCGTGAGTGTTGTTCATTCCATGGTTTGCTGAGCGCGTTCTCACCATCGTAGATTTTTCTTTTTGTAGAGAACGTCGAAGCGTTCCCACAAACGGCACCAAACTATTGGTATAGTTTTCGGTATGGTGACACGTCAGCTCCAGATTGGTCTTCTGGAGACTAGCGCGGTGAAGTCGCTTCTAATAAGTCAGCTGAACAAGGACCTGCAAAACAGTAAGGTCACGCCGGAGGTTGGCTAAGCGAGCCCCCTCTGATGACTAAGTCCGTGAGAGCTCTTATCAAAAGTGAATAAGAGTATATGTTCAGCCCCCTTTTACCTGCTCGTCTTATCATGTGTTTATAATTCCCTTAAATTGGCTGATGTATGGGGGATCCCCTATTTTCCGGGACTACTAACCATCCGATGTGAGGTACATAGTAACTTGGTACAATATGAACAGTGGCTAGACCTAACGTCTATCCTTCCTTTCGGCCAGATTTGACCCTGTTGAGTACTTGGCTCAGTAAATGCTAGAGATCCTAATATATAGAGGAGATTCTAGAATCTCCACATCCGTTGGGCTATTGAGAATGCGTGCCCAGGTGAGGTGATTGGTGGGTTTCCCCGGGCATAGAGCCTTGTACCCAATCTACTATCCATCCGACTGCTTCACTACGATCGTAGCATATAAGTTTGGGTTCAGTTTGACCGTAGCTCACGTGGGCTTGAGGAATGATAATTCCCCAACATAAACCAAAACCACACTCTCTTCTCCTCAGAAGCAAACAAGGCGTGAAAAATCCTAGTTAAGAGAAGCTAAACCCAGCAAGTATTCAATCTCCCTCCTTACCAAAAAACTGATTTCTTTCAAGTATATTTACTCTATTTACAAATTAGGTGTTGTGATTTTTGGGTTTATTTTTGTGGAGGATTTTTGTAGAAAAACCGAATGGGTGTTGTGATTTTTGGGTTTATTTTTGTGGAGGATTTTTTTTGTAGAAAAACCAAATAGGTGTTGTGATTTTTGATTTTGTTTTCTATGGAGTTTTCAGTTGTAATAGACCAAACAGGTTGAAAGTTCAGGGATTTCTACACTTTAACCGAATGAGTGTGAGTTCTTTTGTAAATTTTGAATGTGATTTTCATAGTTTGGTTGTTGGGTTGTTAATTTTGAAAGATGAGATTAGTAGGTGATCTTAGTGATTTCATTTGGTTTATTCTTGTTGTTAAATGAATGGGTTTTCTAATTAGCTTATGGGGTTTGGATTATGGGTTGGTTGATTTGAGGATTGTTGTGGTTGTGATTTTTGGATGTTTTGTTAAGGAATTTTGGTGAAGCATTGAGAGGTAGTGTTTTCGTGTTAGCCGAATTGCCAAAGATTGTAGGATTGTTGTTGGGAGATTGAATTTGTCTTTACCAAATGTGTGCGTTGATTGGAAAATTCTATTGTAATTTAGGCATCCGTGTGTATTAATATCAATGATTATAGTAGTCTTTCACACAAGAGACTATAAGTGTTTAGAAAATATTTGCCTATAAGATAGCATTTAACAGAGTATCCCTTAGTTGACCGCATGCTATTAAGTTAGAGTTGCATGTGGTCCTTTAATTTTTGTTTTCAATGATTGTCACACTTTGTTTGGTTGGTTGAGTCATTAGATCTTCTGTTAGTGGACATCTCAACATCATGCGATCTGTCGTAGGTGAGATACAATACTGAATGTGTCCTGAACATGGAGAAGATGATTAAAGAGTTAAAGATAAGAAAATAAAGTCAAGGGGAAAGAGTATTAAATTATTTTTGGCACACCCAAAATAGTATGGATATTAAGTAAGATAAATATACTATCATCAACTTTAAGGCAGTAAATGGGTTCCTAAGCTTGTTAATGGGAATAGTGTGTTAAAATATAACCACTTTTTATGAGGCATAAAGCTTTGAATGAAACCATATCAACCTAGGTGCTACATTTTGGATTTGTTGTACGAATGAGGGAACTTACTGATTTTGTGCTCAAACGTATTACAAGTTAAATTCTTATTTGCAGTATGTTTGTGTATTGTACAAATGCATCATGATATTGTCTTATAAAGTTGTATAATAATTGATGGTGTGATCTCAGAATACTCACTTCTATAATTTCTTTTATAATGTTGTTGTTGCTATTCTGGTTGTCCTTCTTGCAAGCTCTGGTTTTATAGTTACTTAGTTCATAGTTGACAGGAAATGAGGACTATGGTAAGTATTTTAGTGTGAAAAAAACGTGACCCACACATTTGCCTCTATATGGCCCTATAGAAATAAACTCTAGAAGCTAACTCATTGCTTGAAGTATTGTTAATAGTAATGACCCAAAAAGAGTCCTTAAATGTGACCTTTTAAGTTGGGCGTTTTTTTAAAAGAAAAATACTTGGCATCTTTGTAACCTAAGCAATGACTCAAAAGCCATCTGCACTCTTGGTTTTTTATTTATTTTTTTTAAAAAAAAAAAATTGGAGTCTTTGCTTTTAATATCCTCAAGTAAACATTGGATTATAGAATTACAATGCTTTGTGTCAAAAAAGCCATTGAGGTGTGATTTTCAATTTTGAGAGATATTACTCCCTCTTTAAATATTCTTTTTTAGTTAATGCCACTATAGAGTAAATTCTTGTAGGTATCTTTTGTTCAGATAATGTGACTTTTTTTCTTAAAATTTCTCTAAACACGTCAGTGTGATTAAATTTAGGTAAAAAGAGAGGTAACTGCAACTATCACTACTCAAGTAAGGGAACACAACCTTAAAAATCACGACATAAATTTTATTAAACTTTTTTAAGAAAAGTTGAGAATTTTCTAAACTTCTTCATTTTTAATATTTCTAAAGTTACTTAGTCTTTTTATATTTCAGTCATGATAATTTTCTTGTTATAAAATGTGATTGGAATCTCATGTGATCATATGAAATTGGTGAAATTATACATAGTTATAAATGATTTCTCAAAAAAAATTTATATATGTTACATGTGCACTATATGAATAAAGTTTTACCCCGCGGCACCATAATGTTACAAACGATCCGGATATATGTTATGTGGATAGTATGGCAACTACACCGAAGGACGGATATGCGAAGGTGTGGGCTATCAGCAGAGTGGCCTTCACCTAAGGAAGTAGTACCCATTCCAGTAAAGCTCTCCCTTGTGACAACAGGATGAGCTGATATGGGTCTTTTGGGACAAGCCAAACATGCGCCACTCATAGTTAAAAGCGGAGTTGGGTCAAAGGTAAAACATACATGCTAAAGGAATAATAATTACATTATTCTTTATTTGATCTAATAAATTCTTTTATCTGTAAGGTTGGTTTCTATCCAGTTTTAAATGTTATATTACTATTGTTATGTTGTATTACTTACTAAGTTGTCGAACTCACCCATTTTCCCTCTAAACTTTTCAGATGGCTCTTTTCATAATCGTCCTCCTAGCCAGAATTCCAATTGGGGTCATAACGTATAATGACCTAGAGTTTTAGCTCATTGAGGATGATCAATGGGCTTATGTTTGTTTTGAATAATAATATTTCATAGCCAGGGATTTTTATTTTTATTTATTTTTTTGTTTTATTTTGATTATGTATATCTTAAAACACTGTAGGCTGAATTTTTAGTAGATGGTGATGACCTCCCTATAATAGTAGATCTTCATAGACCAGACCAACTTGTGACAACCCTTCTTTCTTTCTTTTTTCTTTTTTTTTGCAAACATACAAATGAGTCATTACAGTGGCATGACGACGTGTCACTAAACCAACTCATAGTACACATTCCCTTTTTTTTTTTTTTTTTTGATAAGTAACTCATAGTACACATTCCTTAACATGTACCTGAGTAATAGAATTCAAGCAGCGGAATACAAAATCTAACTGGAAAAGTCAACATCATAAATATAAACTGTCCATTACACAAAAGAGCCAATTAACGTCTATCTGTTTAAGGCTTAAGCATAAATTATACATAACAAAAGAATGGCTATCATCTAAGTGTTACAAGTCCCATTAGCCATATACAAAATATACAACAAAAGAGACTATCCAAGTTTGACACTCCTACGACTTAAGCAACATGCTTTAGTCATAGTACTCCAAATAGTTTGCAACGGAGTCATCCTCCACATCACCAGTACTTGCATCCAAGAAGCTCCATCTATACGGTTGTGGTGGTAGTTACATCCGTATAGGTGAAAGTGTGAGTTCACCGCCTCAATAAGAAGTACCGATGCCTCAATAGTATAAGACTCACTAAGTAAATAATGCACACAAACATACATGCATGCAAGATTCAATAATGTTATTATCAAGTCATAAGTCCATACACAACACATCATCCAATACAAATCATACCGTTCATCACATTCTTGTATATTATCACAGTTTCCAATATCAATGTACCACACGTGCCATAAGCAATACTCCGAACGTACCAACTCCGCAACTAGGAGCAATAGTCCTAGACTTACGCATAGAACTCAAGAATATCAACTCACATGTGCTAGAGCTACGAATCTAGGTTTACCATAACACCGCCCGTAAAGCTACAACCTGCAAGGCACACATCTCACGAGTGCTAGAGCTACAACTCTAGGTTTACCGTAAACATCGCCCGTAAAACTACAACCCACAGGGCACGCATCTCAGCCAAGAGCTACTACCCTCTAGCCTACAAACTCACAAGTACTAGGAGTTACAACTCTAGACTTACCTTGCTACACCTGTAAGGCTACTACCCGCAGGGTACATCACTCAACAAAGAGCTACAACCCTATGGTCTACCATTGTGCCAGATGCTACATCACTGGATTTACCATCTATCAACTACCAGGTTCTCATATTACCAAGGTATCCACACTATGTACATATTATCGCACATGTATTCCCAAACATCTTTCTTTTTACAAATACCACATTCCACAACACAATCACATTTATAACATAATTTTCAAGCTACTCAAATCATCCA
The DNA here is from genome assembly GCF_958979055.1 of Alnus glutinosa. Taxonomy (NCBI): domain Eukaryota; kingdom Viridiplantae; phylum Streptophyta; class Magnoliopsida; order Fagales; family Betulaceae; genus Alnus; species Alnus glutinosa. The sequence continues at coordinate 19,445,966 of NC_084893.1, read as the reverse complement.
TCCAACATCATATTATTCAACCCTAAGCAATTTCAAGCATGTCAATATAAGTTTATCATCACGCTTCTCAATTCAGTATTTCTCAACTCAATCACATATACTTCATCAACAACTTCCATAATCAAATATACAACCAAATATCATTAACATCTATTTATCATCACAATTCTCAGTCTAATAATTCATAACACAATCACATATATTTTTATCCACAATTCTATAACCATAAATACAACCAAATATTATCAACATCCATTTATCATTACAATTCTTAATCCAATAATTCATAACACAATCACATATATTTTTATCAACAATTCTATAACCATAAATACAAACAAATATTATCAAAGTGTAAATCTAAGTTCTTAGGATTTCTCAGTGAGTAGAATACTCACTTGTTTGCAAGGATATTAGCTTAGCTAGGTTTCCTAAACAATTCCTCTCAATATGCCGCTGTAAAAATAACACATTGCAATTATTTAATATTCGCCTGACACTATACAAATATTTAACTCTTAAATTACTAGAGAGCTAACCCATGGGAAACCCATAGAATTTCTAGGGTTTCAAGCACATACCCATAATATAAAAATTCTAGCCCAATAATTAATTTACCAAACACATTGAAACATTCTTAGGTTTACAATTAAAACCTTCAATTTATACAAATCATTAACATTAGGATCTAACCCAATAAATACCCATTTTCTATAGAACCCAAAGATAACCTATGATTAATTAACACTCTAAATGCAATTAATCCACTAATTAAAAATCTAGGGTTTAAGCACATTTAATTTAACTGAACCCATCAAATTTAGGGTTTATGCTTATACTTCAAAAATTAACAAAATTGGAGCCTTAACCTTTTAATTCAAAAACCGATGGCTTAAATAATGTACAAGAATTCACTATATATAAAAGCCTCAAGCTAATTTTAACAATTTAGTCTAACACCCAAAATTGACCTAACTTAGACAAAAATTAGGGATTATGAAATTACCTCAAAATAATTAGTAGATTGGAGGTCTTAACATCCAAAATCGTTACCCAAAGCTTAAAAACGATGAAGGACTTGATTTGAAGCAAAGCCTAAGCCAAACCTATAATTTACATATGAAAGAGTGTAAGAGAGAGGGCTGGAAATTCCGCAACTTACAGCCCTAAAAAGCTTGCTTCATTTATCTAAATTCAACCCAAAAGCTTTGCCTTACAATGGTTTTCAAAACCCATATCCATAGCCAAGCTTTTGTCCAAGAGGAAGAGAGAAAAATGAGAGGGGGAGGGAGACTTACGGTCCTAGCTAGTGGCAAAACCCTTCATGGTTGAAGCTCTTCATCCTAGCCATGCCAATCTAAGCCATGAGAAGAGTGCAAGAGAGGAAGAGAAAAATGGAGACAAATTGGCCTGGAGGAGAGGGAGACCCAAGCTGCTGTGTGTGTGTGTGTGTGTGTGTGTGTGTGTGTGTTTTTGGGTGGGCTAGCTTGAATAAAAATTGCACAAGTGGTGTGTGGTGTGTGAGCTAAAAGGAGGAGATAAGGGTTTTTATGCAAAATTTTCGAAAATGCCCCCAACTTAAGTGAAAACATGGGTATTTGTGGGCTTTAGTGGAAATTCATGATTTGGGCCCAAATGACATCACTCTTGTTCTCTTTTCTTGGACTATCATTTACAAGCCCATATGATAGAAATAAGCGCTTAGTTTATTTTACCATACTAAGAGCACTCCCATCAGTCTCTTTATATTGGTTCCCTTCCCTATATTTAGGGAAAATCTCATAAAAAACACCAAAAATTGATCCACAATAGACACCCTAATTTTACATATTTTGGTTGGGTAGCATTGTAGCTTCCCAATAACTTTTTTTAATGGAAAAAATCAGTTCCCTCCATCTGAAAATCAGCCTTGCGCCATACCATGAAACCACTCCTTCATCTCTCCTCTACCCTCATTCTTCACGGCCATACCCATGAAACCACTCTTTTTGCGCAGTGGGAGCGAGAGAGACTAGCAGCAAGTCTTGTGGTCCGGTGCTTGATGGTTGGTTAGAGAAACAGTGACACCCAAAGCATAGGTATTGTATCTCTCTCTCATGAAATTTCTGCATCTATGGTTGCTGATTTTTGAGTAAAATTCGAGTAATGTTTTGGGTTTTCCGTTGAATGTTTCTTTGTAAAATCAAATTTTTGAGTAAAATCCGAGTAATGTTTTGGGTTTTCCGTTGAAAACACCACTCTAAAGTCTGAAGTCCCCCCACTCCATTCTCCAACCTCCAAGCTCTATGGTTCTTAACTCACTCCTAAGCCCGAAGCCCTCAATCAAATGGTACACTTTGTCCTTCTCTTTTCTCTTCCTCCCCAACACATCCTCCTCCCTTTTCTCCTCCCTCTGCAGACGCCACCCTTTCTCGCCACCCCCACAAGCTGAATGGCTGCCACCATTTCCACTACTTCTAAGCGCTGGGGGCCCTGGTTTGTTCATTTTGCCCCAACCCATTTCGTCTCTTTGGCAAAGTTTTACAAATTTTCTTTTAATTTTTATGTGACATATATATTATAAGTAGATTGATAGATGCATTCATAAATTATGACTTGTAATGTAAAGCGATGGTGTTGATTGATAATGGGTTGGATAATTTGTTCTTGGCCGTTTGGTGTTGAGTCGTGGTTTGGGTTTTTTATTATAGAAGCTTTGTTGTTGTGAATTTGGGTGTAGAAGCTTCTTGTCTTAAATTTGTTTTAATTTGAATTTGTTGCTAATGAGTATTAGGGCTTGCACAAAGATTAGGCTTGCTCTAGGATGCTAGTCCTTCTCTCCCAAAGGATTGACCTACATAAGTGGAATAATTAAGATACAAGAGTTCATAGTCTCTCTCTCTCTCTCTCTCTCTCTCTCTCTCTCTCTCTCTCTCTCTCTCTCTACAGCTTTCAAACAATCCATTTTCAGGAAATGAATTCCTCATCAAAGGATTGGTCTACTAAATGAAATAATATTCCATCAAGATTCAAGATATTATAATTCGTCATTCTTTTGAAAGAGAGGAAGGATAAGCTCGTTAGTTGAAGAACACCCTATGCTTGCTCAGGAAAAAATATTCCTGGTGTTTTCTCAGTTTTATTCATTCTTCTGGTAAAATTTTTTTGACATAATTGTACGTTGCCTTTACCATAGTATCCATGCATCTTTTCTCCCTTTGTTATGAAAAAACAACTGAACTTTGTCATGTTACCTTACCAGAATCACATTGTCATTTTACCTTTTACCTTAGTATCCACAAATCTCTTATCACGGTAGTCCAAAGGACTTGCGAAAGGGATCTTGAAAATAGATGTAGAAGAAAACAACTTCTAGAATCGGTAAAAGCAACAACAATAATAACAAAAAGAAGAAGGAGAAGGAGCATTGTGTAACCTTAGGCTATTCTTTGACTTTCCTATAGTGTATATTATATTCTTTCCATCTTCCTCATCTATAGGTTTCTAACAAGCTAGGGGAGATGGGCTTCCAATTGAATGAATTGTTGCATACATATGGATGTACCCCACTTGCTTGAAAATAATCTTTATGTTTTTGCTTTTTTAGCTTCCTATTGTTTGGTAGTCTACTCTCATGGATTCACAAGATGAGAACTAAAGCTTCACTACGCTCTTGCAATCAGGGTTGCAAAACTACCAGAAAACTCCATCTCAATCTAAAATGAAATCTACTAAAAAACAAACTTCTCTATTGAAGAAGACATTCTACTAGTAAAGGCTTGGATCAACACTAGCATTAATCCAATTCAAGGGACTAATCAAAAAGGCAGCAAATTTTGGTATAGAATTTGGATGAACTATCATGAGAACAAGAAAGAAGACACGGTGGAACGTTCGGTTCATTTTGTATCAAATCGGTGGTTATCAATCCAAAAGTTTACAAACAAATTCTGTGGGTACTTGGCACAAGTTGAAACAAAGAATCTAAGTGGTGCTACTGAGCAAGATAAGGTAAAAATGAATTGTTACTAGTAGAGTAAAGTAACCTTATTTTTAGTTTGAAGATTCTAATTATTTATCATTTTTTTTTCAGATTAATTTGGCGAAGGATATGTACCGGGAAGAATACTCTATCGGATTTCAATTTGAACATTGTTGGAACTTGTTGAAGACCTTGTCGAAATGGAAGCAGTTGAAGCCAGTGCTGAGAAAGAAATTCATAAGTCCTTCTCCTCAACCTGTGATACATCTAGATGATGACAATGATGATGAAAATGTTACTGTAGACTTGGAGAGACCTATAGGCAAGAAGGCCGCGAAAGAGAGAGAGAGAGAGAGAGAGAGAGAGAGAGAGAGAGAAAAGAGTGTGGAGAGAAAGAGATTATGATAGAGGTTTTGAATGAGTTAACGGAAGTGAAGAAAAGATCGTATGATGAGAGAATGAAAAATATTGATACGGCAAAAGAAGAGATTGTTCGTATTGAGAAACAAAAGCTTGAGATTAAATTTAGGAAAGAGGCAAGAGAACAAAAGAAAGAGGAAAGAGAAATTATGATGATGGATACAAGCTACTTGTCATCAATTCAGGTTGGATATATTCAATCTCTCCAAATAGAAATCATGCAGAAGTGTACGACTAACTAGTCATTGGTAATTGCTTACATATATATTTTAAATGAATTAATCATGTCATTGGCTTTTGTTTATGCCATATATATTTTGTATTGGCTTTTTGTTTATGCCATTGGCTTTTTGTTTATACCCTTGGCTTTTTGTCAACAAGGAAAGACCAAAGGAAAATCTCTTATAGATGGTTGTGACCTTGGCTTTTGTGAATACTTGGGTTGTATAACTTGTGCAGCTGTTGGGTCTATTGGTTTTTATGATACTTTGTGTAATTGTGACTATCCTATTTGGACCTTTGATTGGAATTGTGACTATCCTTATTGGAAATTTGATTTGGCAATTTTTGTGAAGTTCTTTTGTATATGTTTTTAGCTTTGTGTTCTTTCTGAATGTCTTATATATGAGGTCTTGTATTCATTGGGATTGTTTATGCCATGTCAGATTTTTTAGCTTTGTGTTTTTTCAAATGATGCAAATTTATGTTTACTGTTGAGGAATTGTCTCAATGGCATGTTTTTGACATAATCAAAAACCAATTTATGTATTTGTTTGCCATAATGAAAACCAACTCTCTAAGATTATGGCAAACAAGTGGCCATATGTCCCTGTTTTGGAGAAGTTTGGATCTGTATATGTTGAGGAGACCAAAGCTATTGGAATCTCCTAAAATGGATGAATTACCACACATGCATTGGATTGTGGACTGCCTCTTGTTAATTAATTTTTCTATTAAATTTGCACATCAAGGAAATCAAATTCAACTAAGAAAAAAAAAATAAAGGTTCACTCCAAAACCCACGCATACAAGAAAGAGGCTTAAGTGCCAGGTAATATACAACTAGAAAGCAACAGAATTCCAATTTCAAAATAAGTCAAGTTGACATAAATGCTTGGGAATATCTTATTTTCCAAGCTAAATAACATGATACCAAATTTAGAGAGAACAATTTCTTACGATTGGCTATGTATTTGCCATAAATGCTCGATGAGGTCTGACTGGAGTTGAGAATGTGTTTCTTGGTCTCTAATACAATGACGATTTTGCATGAAGTCCACAATTTCATCTGTATGTTCGTGTGATGGTGGTTCGAATGGAATATCAGTTATTTGCTCATTATCGAATTCATCTGCTCCAAGATATAAACCTCGCTCATCCTCAACGGTCATGTTATGCAATATTATGCACGCCATCATAATATCTTTAAGAAGTTCAGGTTGGTATAATCGTGCAGGTCCATGCACAATTGCAAATCGTGCTTGAAGCACTCCAAATGCTTGCTCTACGTCCTTTCTTGCGGACTCTTGAGCTGCAGCAAAAAAATTTCTCTTGTTTCCTTATGGAGCATGAATTCTTTTTACGAATGTTGCCCACGAAGGATATATACCATCAGCGAGATAGTAACCCATTGTATAATCGTGACCATTGACTGAGTAGTTGACCGAAGGAGCATGCCCTTCAGCTAGATTGGCAAATACATTAGACCGTTCTAACACATTGATATCATTATGAAACTCAGGTAACCCAAAAAATGCATGCCACATCCAAAGATCATGGGATGCCATGGCTTCCAAAATAATTGCAGGTTCATGGATGTGACCAGAATAGATACCTCTCCAAGCATTTGGACAATTCTTCCACTTCCAATGCATGCAATCAATGCTTCCTAACATTCCTGGAAATCCACGGTTTTCACCAATTGCTAGCAATCTAGCAATGTCTTTTGGGTTTGGCGACCTAAAGTACTTGGCAGAAAAAATTGAAACTACCACTTTAACAAACCTTACAAAGCTATCAATTGCGGTCGTTTCTCCAATCCATAAGTATTCATCCATAAAATTTGATGTTACTCCATAAGTGAGCATCCTAATTGCGGTAATCATCTTTTGTAGTGAAGAATGTCTGAGCTTTTTAGCAGCATTTCTTCGTTGGACAAAATATCTGTCATGAGATATTATTGTGTCATGAATGCGCATAAAAAGGTCACGGCGCATACGAAACCTCCTTCGAAATTTTTTGGGAGGAAATACTGGCGATTCTGCAAAATAATGACAGAATAGGTTTTCTTTGCCTTGCAAAGAATTATGCCAAATGGTATTGCGGCGTCGACCAGAATCACGCCGTGATCTAGATCCTCCTTCGCTATCCAATAGTTCTTTTACCATAGCAAAAGTTGAAATTATTTCCAACTCATCATCAGAAGAAGAATCATGTAGAAGGCTATCGAGTTCAAGAATATAATCCATAGAGGGAAAAGGGTATTGAAATAGATTAAAATTAGTGAGGCAATGAGTCTATTTAAATTGAAAGAACACTCATGTTCGGTTGTGATTCGTGTTGCAACTACAAATCATAAATGCAAATTGAATTCACAATCGTTGCCAACAAAAAATCATAAATGTAAATTTAATTTACAACCTTGCCAACAAGAATCTGCAGGCAATTTAATTCACAGCTATCTGTTGCTATATGCGTTTTCATAGTTGTTGCAGCAAATTAAATTGGTAGCAGTTGGCAACATATAAATGTTGGAAGGCAACATTTACTTCAACAGCCGTATATATTTAATGCAAATGTTGGAAGGCAATATTTATACTTCAATAGCCGTATATATTTAATGCAAATGTTGGAAGGCAATATTTAAAGTTGGAAGGAGAAAAATAAAATAATGACTTCTAAATAACCAAGTGTGTGTTTGTGTGCAACAAAATATCTTAAATGCGGAATTTTCATGGACATCTTCTAGAAGCTTGTGATCAGTCACATGTTTTTGAAATGAACACTATCCGAATACATGAAGACCCTGAATAAGAACCGATTATCCTGTTAATTTGCAACCATTACATAAAGTGTTTTTGTAATCCAGAATGAAGCCAACATAAAATACTAACAAACTCCCTCTTTGGCCATTCTAGAACAAAAAAAACACTTGACCGGTTTGAAAATACATTCCCGGTCCAAAACTCCAAAACAAAAAATACTCCCCCTTTTTGTCTCAAAAGGACAAAGGGTAAACAAAGTATAAAAGAAAACCACAACCTCAAGATATCACGTTTCTTAAATTTGAGCCACTTCGGCTTCTTGCTCTTGAAGTTAGGAAACCATAGATTGAAAATTTTCAGTCACTTGAGTCTTCTAGCCCGAAACTGATCATCCACAGAAAGAAATCCTCTAGACAAGTGGTCTGCAAGATGATAAAGAAGATTCACTACTGAATCTCTAGCTGGTGTAGATCTAGAGGAAAAGGTTACGGAAGGCTCTATATGAGCAGGGGGAATGAGCTCATCTAAAATTTGAGATCTCTGGAACATATGATTTCAACACTGGTCTGTATCCAAAGAACCCTCTGTCTGACACTATGCTGGAAGCCGCTGGACAACATATTCCTGAAAATATTTAAACAAAAATCTATCCAAAAATAACACCACAAGGAAATATTTGGTCATGTTAGTTTCAAAAAGAATGTGTATTATGATGGCTATCAATTGGATGGATAAAGAAATATAAAAGTAGATATAGCAATCCAAAAGACACAGATTAGTAATATCCATATAGCAGAAAGACAGAAAAAGATATTCATGCACAATCTCTCAAATCATAATCAATTAAAGATTCTAATATTTGAAAAAGAATCAAAGCTTAAGAGAATAAGGAAAGTCAAAGGAAATACATGGGAATGAGAAAAGATGTGCAAAGAATGCCAAAATCTCGGGATCAGTTCGAGAGAAAACACACACAACACAACATGATAGAACAAGCAAAAGGTAGTGTGTATGTGTGTGTGTGTGTGTGTGTTTGGCAAAGAAAGCAAAAAGCTCGCGTCCGGACATGGTACATACTCATTCAGACGGTATGCTGTCAGATAAGAGATCGATAGAGCCGAGCACGTCTGGATGCAAGAACATGTCCGTCCGGACGCTTCACATTAGAAGATGAAAAACAGAGGGAAATATGCAGAAAAAAAGTTCCTAACGTTAACTTCAGAACACACATGTATAAGTAACTGATAAAACAATCAAATAGCATTTCAAAAATATACCAAGATATAATTGAGAGTTAAGAGTCAATAAGCACAAAAATTTTCCTGCAGATAGAAATTTTTCAATAGTAAACTTAACTCATGCAATGCGTGTGTGTGTGAAAGCTTTCTCAATAAGGTATGAAGTTTACTGATATGACTTAAAGCAATCAAATTTTCTAAATAAGAGAGAAAATCAATGTTAGATCAATCAAAAGTCAAACCTTATTTTACTAGGGCCTAGCCACCCTCATCTGATACACTCCCCCTAAGCTGCAACACTTTTCTTTTACTCCATCCTTTAGTGACCATCTATTTCCTCAATGATTTGGTCACTGACTGTTTCTATAGGGACAAGTTCAAGAACAAATTTATAGCACAGAAGAAGTGGATTTTTTTATTTATCCATATTTATTCAGTTTTGAATGCTTTTTATCACTTGGTATTGCAACCTAGAAAGAATGCCATAATTTATGGGTGGGTTCTAGGTTCAACTAGCGAGTTGATCAATTTGACCATCTTAGTAAAAAAAAATCTCTCTCATTAAAATTTCTAGAAGCTAAAAGTTAGAGTGAAAAAAATGTACCTTAAGGGAGCTTTGAATAGTGTACAATTTTTCATCGCATGAGAAAAACAACTATCTAGCATTAAGATGCACATGAAAACTTAGCAGATATCAGACATAAACTCTCAATCATATATAAGCAGATTCAATTAATGCATAATAAATTGAGATATCAGGCAAAAATAATATCTGAAAAGCTATAAAAAAAATAAAAATAAAAATAAAAATAAAAATAAAAGGAAAAGATGAAAAATAAAAGATGAAAAACAACAATTTTTTTTTTTTTTGAAAAATAAAAGATGAAAAACAACAAAGACATGCTTAAAAGGAAAAGAACATATGTCTAGACAAAGCATGTAGGTAAGAGCAAACATGTCCTCAAGGAGAGAGGTTTGACTATTCCAAGACAGAAAAGCAGTGACATGCTTTCCATGTCATCCCTAGAATGTATCTATAGAAAATTCTCAAAGCAACCAAGAGAAAATTTAGGGATAAAAAAGGTGGTTCCTCAAACAGAATGTAAGGCAAAAATAGGATGTATAAGATATGACAATCAATGTAATGCAAACATACCTGGTATGCACTAGGATTTATGAACCAAAATCCTAGGCATAGAGAGACTACACCTATACTAGGTGAGTCCACTCCCCCTCAAGGGGTGAATGGTCTCATCCTTTCTGACCCAACCCTAGTGTACCCGTGGTAGATGTGATCGGGTATTGCTCATACTGTCCATTCTCCTCAGCATCCCTTGTAACAAGCTCAGCAACCTTTAATAGGCATAGTTGCTATCGGGCTTTTGCGGGTTTTTCTTGTAGTGCCTTGATGTGTTATTCAAAACAGACCGCTGTTGTTGCCGCTTATGCCATGAAACCTGATGTCTCGATTAAGGTAGAGTACCTTATGTGGTCTTAGTAGGCAATTTCCTCTGTGCCTTCTTCTTCTGAGCTTGGAGCTATGGACATTTAGGTCGGATGTAACTAGTGATGCCGTAGTGATGATAGCGGGCATGCTTCTTTTGTTGGAATGCTGCTTGACTTTCTCTACAGAAATATGGTTAGCATTCTTACAAACAATATTTCTCTTACCTTTTATATGTCTCCTATGCGGAGGGACATATTTTGATGAGGAAGAATCTTCAGCTTCACTTTTCCTCAGAGCATCCTGCTTAATCCAAGGCCTGTGGGATTTCAACAAATAACAATTTGGCCTAATATGACCAATCTTCCCACAATTATGATACTTAGGAATAAACTTACCTTGTATTTTTTATTCCTTGGAGTTAGGCATCACATGATTAGTTAAGCAAGAATTATCTAAACAAGTTGTATCTTCTATCATAGGCTTAATATCAATAGAATCTAATTCAAAATTAGAAGCATGTGAAGTAGAAGTACTTAAATTATTAACAATTAAATCAGGCTTGTTAGAAATATCTGTATGAATACAAAGTATGCTTTTCAAATTATTACTAGAGAATTTTTCCAAGAGATCCTCTGATTCTTTTAATTTATTCTCTAGTGCATCTACAGTATCAAAAAGCATGGTATTCTCAGATTTCAAAGAGTCAATCAAAACATGTGATTTAGATAATTGTAAAATCAAAGACTCTTTTTCTTACTTAATCTTCTTGAGTTCTTTATTGGATTTCTTAAAGAGTTTACCTATCAAAAATGTATCTTTAGAGAAATCATAAAAATCATCTTCAGAGAATTCAGGAAGATTTATGTTAGAATAAGTCATGGATCACACTTAGGAAATAAATCCAAACAAAAGTGTACCAACTCTGATACCAATTAAAAAATAAAATAATGACTTCTAAATAACCAAGTGTGTGTTTGTGTACAACAAAATATCTTAAATGCGAAATTTGTAAGGAATCTTCACAGACATCTTCTAGAAACTTGTGATCAGTCACATGCTTTGAAATGAACACTGTTCGAATACATGAAGACTCTGAATAAGAACCGATCATCCTGTTAATTTGCAACAATTACATAAAGTATTTTTGTCATCCAGAATGAAGCCAACATAAAATACTAACAAAAGGCAACATTTACTTCAATAGCAGTTGACAACATATAAATGTTGTTGTCAAAGAACTTATTTACTGCAAATTTTCAATTTAATTAGTAGCAGTTGACAACATTTGCTTATTTAATGCAAATTTTGACAATATTTACTTCATAGTCATTGCCTTCCAAAAATTTAATGCAAAATTAGACAAAGTTTAAGAAATAGCCATTGTCAGCAAAAAATTAATTGGGTCTACTACCTTTCATCTTAAATTTAAGCCAACCATTTAAATGGTCATTTAATAATTTTATGAATATAAAAACAAATGTAGGAAGGGTTGGTTGAGAGTTAATTGGAAGTTGGTTAGTACAAAAAGTAGGAAAGAGGAAAAAAAAGAATAAAATAAAAGAAAAAAAGAATATTTAATTGATATGGAGAAAATTAAGGGAATCTATTGTGGGGTTTTTTTTATAAGGAATCAAAAAGTAGTTTTGTTCCTTAAATATAGGGAAAATGATTGGGAGATTGCTAAGAGTGCTCTAAGTGGGCTTACTTTAATTTAATTCCCAATAAACTCATTAAATAATTTCTTGGACATTACACTAATCATTTCATTATTCTAATTTCCATTTTAAATATTTAATTAGCATTTCAAATGTTACACAACTTTTGTATATTGTACAAGTGTTTTCTTTTGTTGATCCTTGACATTGTTTTGTACTACCTTAAAAACTACAATATATATATATATATATATATATATATATATATATATATATATATATATATATATATATATATATATAAAGAAGTATGAAGGTAATTTTCCTATCTAGTGTCATCTCTGTTAAGGATATGATCTATATATATATATATATATATATATATATAAAAGAAGTATGAAGGTAATTTTCCTATCTAGTGTCATCTCTGTTAAGGATATGATCTCCTCCCCATCAATCAACGAAATCAACCAAGAGGATCATGCAGCAAATCAAGCTGCAGATACTATGGACGACCAATCACAGCACATGCAATCTATAAGGAAACCTCATGCACAGCTTGCGCACTACTCTAATTCTATTAAGGCAAATGTTTCTAATGCAATCCTCCTTGCATGGCAAGTTCATAATCACACAGCTGGAAATCCTACATCGCACCAACACTCAATCACTCAATGATTCTGCACATTGTAAATGTCAAATTCTCTCCTTTTCTGTATAACCTCAAATGTGTATATAAGGACAAACATCCCAATGTAATATTTCATCTATCAAAATCAATACAGCACAATTATTTCAAACTATCTCTTAGAATGTGTGGATTTTTTTTTTTTTTTTTTTTTTTGTAGCTCAAGTTCACGTTTTCCTTGTATCCCAAAACGAGGGCATGACAATATTCATATTTACACTTCACATTTATAAAAAACTTGGTAAAATAACACAGCAAACGATATACATATTAATACTAGTACCATGTTTCAGTAAGTAAATCCATAATTGCTATTTTTTGAAATGAAGTCCCCGAGTTCAATTCTGCAAACAGTCTATATATACACAGTATTTCACAAATTAGCATAATCATCCAACAATGTATTCAAACATCAAATAGAATATTGTTCCGAAACCCTCATCTTTTTATATGTATTTACCATCATTTTACTTATATATATATATATATATATATATAATGTATTTACCATCATTTTATTTTATCTATCACTAACTCATCTAGTTGTCTCTACTCCATTTGTCCATAGTCCATATATCATTTGTCCATATGTTCATTATTTGCCAACTATCTCATTATTATCTTATTAACTCATTTTATCTATTACATTTTTAGTTATTATGAGACATTCCTTAGGATAACCTTAAAATCTGGGCTCATAATTTAGTAACGAGGCTAAGACCAATACCATGAAATATGAACATTGAAGATTAAGATATATCATAAGGATAATAAAAGTAAGAACAATAATGTAAAGCAGTTTAATACTAAAGTAAGGTTAATAATGTAAAGCAATTTAATAATAAAGTAAAGACAATAATGTAAAACAATTTAATACTAAGCTTTATGTTTAAATACCGAAGCAAGCATAAAGTTGTGAAATAATGTTAATAGATAAAGCTTTAAGAATAATACATAATAAGGACATATGAAAAAATACAATTTCTCAATCTAAAGGTATAACGCCCCAGATTTTAAGACATAAAATATAATGTCTTAAAATAGAATTTAGGACCTAATAATAATGCAAAAAAAATAAATATGAATATTTATGAAATTAATATTCATTAATTAACGTGTTTATAGTTTCAAATATTTGATAAAAGTTCAAACGAATCTTAAACTTTGAAATGACGAAAACAAAGTCAAACAGACTCTGTTTTAATTGATTCAAAAACTAAAAACTCTATTCGAAGTCCTCTAACTATCATCCGAATTTCATAATTTTTGGACTCCATTTAGAGAGCGAAAATACTCGTGAAAAATATTACCATTGATTTGGACAAAAATTTAACATTAATAATTTGTGGGCCCATTTTATTTCTTCAAGAACTCAACCGACATGTTTAAAAGTCACCCAGCCCACATGTTACTAGAACCAAACCCATATTCGATACCCATTGGCAACTTAGAAACAAATTTAGCCCATAATACATTTGCACCTTAAGCCCATAATGCATTTTAAGAGCACTTGTAGTGAAGTCATCAAAGAGACGAAATCACCAAAATCAGACGATTTTGCTCAAAATCACGTCTCCAACGAGCTCGTTGCCTCTATCATCAAATTGAGGATTGTCAGAAACCCTCGTCTCATCAGACGAGGGTTTCGTCAATCGTTTCTTATTATTTTCTAATTTTTTATTCAATTTCGAGGGAGAAGGTCGTTGGTCACAAAGGTCGAAAGCCAGTCGAGGGCAAAACCGATTTAGGGCAAAATCGATTGAGAAGATGCCGGCTGTGCCAAAACCGATTTAGCGCAAAATCAATCGAAAAGATGCCGACTGTGAGGAAAAGCCGGCTGTTGAAGAAGCTAGTCGTCGTGGAAAGCCGGTTCCAGTGGATTTAGAAGTAGAGAAGGTTGAGCCTCCACTGAACATCGAAGAAGCCAGTTTGTAATGAAAAGCCGGCCGTCGAGCTTCTCCACCGGTCGTCGAAGAAGCTGATTCGTGATGAATAGCCAGCCGTCGAGCCTCCACCGATCGTGAAGTCGTTGGTCGTCGAAGGTTGGGTCCGGTGGAAGTCGATTCTAGAAGGCTAGGGTCTCTTAGTTGGTTGGTTGGTGGAAAGGTTAATAAAAAATAGTATTTATTTTAAAGTATAAAACATTTAGAGAATCTGATATTTAGAGCTTTTGAAAACTAGGTAGCTAAAATAACAAAAGTGATAATTTTTGTCAAAATTTGCTTAAATTTTGATGGCTTCACTACAAATGCTCTAAGAATCTCACTTGCGTGTAAGCTCATGCCCGAGTGAAACTAACCCTGAACTAAATGAAACTAAGAGTAGTGTTTAGTTTAAGCTTGAGTTTTTGTTTGTTAGAGATAAGAGATTTTTATTTTACTAACTTATTCCTTAATACACTTACAAGATTTTTATCCATAGATGAAATTCACGTTGGGATAATCCTCACCAATGGGTCTTCTATAAAATAAGAGCTTGGACATTGGGTCTTCCGTACACAAGCCAAAAGTCCCTCCCTTTGCTTGTCAAATTCTCTTCAATTTTCATTCTTTTAGGCTTAGTGTAAGAAACCAGAGAAAAGCTCTCTCTTGCACCCAATGCAGCAAACTCCTTCTTTCCTTTCTTTTTCTGATAGCCACAAGCAAGGAATTCCGCTCTGTTTCTTCTTCGAGCAGCAAACCTTCTTCTCTTCTTTTTTAGTTTGGTCTGTAGCTCAAGAAAAGAACAAAAGAACAGAAAAGGAAAAGAAAACAAAAAGAAACAAAAGAAAATAGAAGAGAAAGTAGAAAGGAAAGGGAACCTTCCAGAAAGTCTCTCTCTCTCTCTCTCTCTCTCTCTCTCTCTCTCTCTCTCGTAAGTCCCATTTTTTCCTTTTGTTTTGTTTTCCTTCTAAAAAAAAGAGAACCAGCTAACAAGAATTTATATATACATATATACATATATACATATTTCTCTTTGTGTGTGTGTTAGTGATAGAAGAAAAGAAATGGAACAAAACGTTACATTCTAGAAAAATGGCAAAAAAACAAAAGCAAAAGAAAAGAGAATCTAAGTCTTTCTCTACGTGTATTTGGTGGTGTTGTGAGCAAAACAAAAGAAAAATGACAAGAAATAACACTCTAGGAAAGGGACAAAAAGGGGACTCTCTAGAATAAAAAGCAAAAAGAAAATAAAGAAAAATAAACATTTTGTACCTTTACAAAATATATCACTTTAGCTTTGGTATGTTTCTTATTTAGCTTTGTTTATTTATTTCATAATTTTAAAGTTATTAGTATTTTAAATGTTTATGATTTTATGAGTTAATTCAAATGTTTTAAATTGTGTTTTGAGCATGGTATTTCAAGTGACGTATTTAAATAATAAATCACATCGTGATGATGCTCGAATAAAAAGTAAATGTTTTATAAAGTGTCTTTATGCTGCCCAAATGTTTTAAAATATTTTTAAGCATTATTAATATTAATACCGTTATTTTGGTCAACTTTATAAAAGGATACATTTGAATTAATTATGTAGTTATTCTAATCCAGTTATTCTAATCCACTTATTTTTAAAGTAAAAATTCGTTAATTATGTTAACGAAGTTATTAAGTCTATTTGATATAAAATAAGCCATATGCTAGCTAAAATCTATTTTAGTATCTCACTGTTTCAGTTAGCATAACTGAAATAGTACCTGCCTCAGGGGCGGAGGCAGGGGGTCAAGAGGGGTCAAGTGCCCCCCCCCCCCCCCCCCCCCCACCTCCCAAAAATCCCCTTTTATTTCCGGCATAATTTTTTTAGATGCCTTAATTGCCCACTATTAGACCTTCTGATAAAGATACATCTGTCCAGATTTAAAAGGATTTGTTTTATCCTATTATCTAGGCTAGAAGTTGTATAGCTTATCCTATTATCTAGGTTAGAAGTTGTATAGCATTAGGTTTATAATTCTCAGTTATTGATAAGCTTAAGTGATAAAGCTTAAATTCAAATATTGTACAGTCCTACTAAAGGACTAACACTATTGATATTATATAAAGAACTCACTGCCCTACAATTGAAGTAGGCAGTCAATCAAAACTACTCTGAATTCTATATGGTATCAGAGCCAACCAAGACTAACGTCTATGGCTATTCCAACTACTGAAACTGACTCGTCCACCTTAACCTCACCCCCTCTTTCTATCCTTACCTCTTCCGCCCCAACACCCCTTCAGAATGTCCATCATCATATTTCCGAGAAGCTTACCTAAGAAAACTACATCTTGTGGCGATTCCTCATGGTCCCTTTCCTAGAAGGCCAAAATCTATTCAGGCATGTAGATGGTTCAACACCACGACCCCCTCAGCTCCAGACACAACCTCTGGTCCCCTTATTGCCAATCCTGATTATCAAACCTGGTACCATCAAGATCGAATGATCTTCAGAGCCATCATATCAACGCTATCCGTAGAAGCTTTACCTCATGTCATTGGCCTCTCTACTTCTCAAGAAGTCTAGCTCACTTTGAAGACACTGTTCTTCGCTCAATCCCAATCACGCATCCTGCAGCTCAAGCAGCAGTTAGCCACCTTGAAGAAAGGTGCTCAATCAATCTCCGCTTACTTCCAACAAGCGCAGGGATTTTCTCATCTATTAGCTGCCATTGGCAAGCCTGTCGACGCCTCGGAGCTCGTCTCCAACATCCTTGCTGGCCTTGGACCAGATTATGATCCTCTTGTCACATCTGTGACTACAAGGCAAGACTCCATCTCTCTTACTGATCTTTATGGCTATATGTTATCTTATGAGTTACGGTTGGAACAACACAAATCTGCTATTGATTTGAACATCTCTACTGCCAACACTACCCAACGTCAAAGTCCCTCCCATCCACGCAACAACCGTGGCTCCAATCTAGGCTATCGTAACAATTTTTCCCAAGGTAGGGGTCGTGGCCGTGGTAGAGGGCCACCTCAGTAGTTCCCTTCATCTCGTCCTAGTTCCTTCCAACGCCCCGCTTGTCAAGTATGTCACAAACAAGGCCACACACTAGCCACCTGCTGGTTCCGATTTGAGCAGGATTATCTGCCTGCCTCTCCTTCATTGAATGCCAACATGGCTTCCACCTCTCCTACCACCAACTCTTCATGGTACCCGGACACCGGTGCCAACGTTCATTTGACAAATGATCTCTCCAATCTCAACTTGCATGCTGAGGACTACACTGGTATGGACAAAATTCGAGTCGAAAATGGCCAAGGTTTGGAAATTTTACACTCTGGTTGTGGTCTCTTACTTACACCCTCACATAACTTTCAATTATTCTCCCTCTTACATGTTCCTGAAATACAAAAAAATCTCATTTCTGTAAATCGATTCACCCGTGACAATCATGTGTTTATTGAATTTCACCCAAATTTTTTCTGTGTTAAGGACCTCAAAACCCGCCAGTTGCTCCTCCAAGGCCCGAGTAAACTCAGTCTCTATCCTTGGCCCTCCTCTCATGCTCCTTCTTCCAAGTCCCTTGCTGCCTTCATAGGTGAAAAAGTATCCCCGGATCAATGGCATCTCCGGTTAGGTCATCCAGCTTCCCCTATTGTCAGTCGTGTTATTCAATCCAATAAGTTGCCCGTGGTCTCCTCAAAGCTCTCCATAATCTGTTCTTCATGTCAGCATGGCAAGAGTCATCGTCTTCATTTCAGCATCAGTCCTTCTATTTCTAGTGCTCCCTTACAATTGTTATTTCTTGATGTCTGGGGCCCAGCCCCCCTCACTTCTGTAAACAACAATCGTTATTACTTAAGTATTGTGGATGATTTCAGTAAATACACCTGGTTTTATCCTCTTGAATTAAAGTCTAATGTGTGTGCAATTTTTCTTCGTTTCAAACATCTTGTTGAAACTTATTTTGGTTCCAAAATCCTTTCAATCCAAAGTGACAATGGTGGCGAATTTCGTCCCCTTCAAACATCTCTAAATGCATTGGGAGTGTCTTATCGTTTAAGTTGTCCACATACCCATCATCAAATGGAATCCGTAGAAAGGAAACACTGACATATTGTTGAAACAGGGCTCACTCTTGCCACTGCCAGTGTTCCCTTAACCCTTTGGGACTCAGCCTTTGAAACTGCAACTTATCTAATCAATAGACTCCCTTCCAAAGTCACTAAGTACAAGTCTCCTTATGAGTGCTTATTCCAAATTTCACCCGATTATAAGTTTCTAAAGACATTTGGCTGTGAATGTTGGCCATTCCTGCGTCCCTATAATTCCACCAAACTTGGCTTTCGATCCACTTCTTGTGTTTTTATAGGGTACAGCAAAAACCATCTTGGATACAAGTGTCTTCATCTTCCAACAGACAAAGTCTACATTGCCCGACATGTCATTTTTGATGAAACCAAGTTTCCATTCCTCACATCCACTCCCAGCAGCCCCTCTTCTCCTTCCACCATTCCAAACTCAGTATTTGTCCCTATCCTGCGACCATCACATCCAGCAACCAATGATGCACCCAGCATTCCTCTCATACAACCATCTCCATCTCCACCCCTGTCACCTCCCACAGAAACAGCCACTGATCCATACTCAAATAATCTTAGCCTCTTCTCCTACATCCGAGCCACCTCCTCCCTCACGGGTACATGGTATGATAACACGATCACAAAATAAAATTTTCAAACCTACCACATTCACAGATGGCAGAGTCAGGTATCCACCTCCTCAAACACTCACAGCTCTCCTACACCGTCAAGAAGCTGAACCAACCTGCTACACTCAAGCAAGTCAGCATCCTCAATGGCGTAAGGCCATGAATGAAGAGTTCGATGCTCTCTTTCAAAATGGAACCTGGTCCCTGGTGCTCTCCATTGCTGTTTCTGTAGGTTGGGCTATCCATCAAGTCGATGTCAGCAATGCCTTTCTCCATGGCAATCTCCAAGAAACCGTGTATATGGCACAACCTCCTGGGTTTCAGCATCCTTCCCATCCTACGGCTGTTTGTAAGTTGCACAAACCCTTATATGGCTTGAAGCAGGCGCCAAGAGCATGGTTTTCCAGACTAAGCACTCGTCTCCTAGAACTACAATTCAAAAGCTCCAAGGCTGATTCATCCCTTTTTATCTACACTGCTCATGGGATTCAAATGTTTGTGTTAATATATGTTGATGATACAATCATCACAAGTTCACACACTGGCGCTATTTCTAGGCTTATTCAGGATCTGAAATTATCATTTGCTCTCAAAGACCTTGGACCTTTACATTTCTTTTTAGGTGTTGAAGCCACTTGGTCCTCAGATGGTCTCCATCTCTCTCAGCAACGGTATATCCTTGATATCCTAAAGAAGACCAATATGGAGCTTGCCAAACCGGTTGCCACTCCAATGTCTTCCTCTTCTATTCTCAGCAAGTTTGAAGGCTCTACAATTACGGATCCTACACTATACCTCAGCACCATTGGATCACTTCAATACTTGTCTCTCATTCGTTCGGACATTGCCTTTGCTGTTAACAAGGTATCTCAGTTTATGCAAGATCCACGAGACCCTCACTGGACTGCTATCAAGCGCATTTTGCGCTACTTAAAGGCCACAGTTGACTACACTCTTTGCATTCACAAACGCTCATCATATCAGCTTCTTGCTTTCTCTGATTTTGACTAGGCTGGCTGTCCCGATGACCGAAAATCGACGTCTGGATATTGTGTTTTTCTGGGTAACAAACTTGATCTCATGGAGCTCCAAGAAGCAGCCCACTGTGTCACGTTCAAGCACGGAGTCCGAGTACAAAGCTCTTGCAAATGCCTCTGCTGAATTGATATGGATTCAGACTCTCTTACGTGATCTTCGAGTCTCCTTACCACGTGCACCAATCTTATACTGTGATAACATTGGTGCGACTTATCTCACTTCCAATCCAATCTATCATGCGCGTAGAAAGCACATTGAGATAGACTACCATTTTGTTCGAGATCAAGTTGCAAATAAGTATCTAGAAGTTCGGTTTATTTCTGGGAAAGATTAGCTTGCGGATGTCCTAATAAAACCACTTCCTTCAAGCCGATTTCTCCAGCTCAGTTTCAACCTCAATGTCAGGGTGCCTACATCGAGTTTGAGGGGGCGTATTAGACCTTCTGATAAAGATACATCTGTCCAGATTTAAAAGGATTTGTTTTATCCTATTATCTAGGCTAGAAGTTGTATAGCTTATCCTATTATCTAGGCTAGAAGTTGTATAGCATTAGGTTTATAATTCTCTGTTATTGATAAGCTTAAGTGATAAAGCTTAAATTCAAATATTGTACAGTCCTACTAAAGGACTAACACTATTGATATTATATAAAGAACTCATTGCCCTACAATTGAAGTAGGCAGTCAATCAAAACTACTCTGAATTCTATACCCACCCTCATCCACTCATCAGGGGCATCGACTTTACAGCGGCAAATATCTTACCAAGAGAACGAGGATTCACGCTCAGATGCTGATGTATTTTTTATTTTTATTTTTTGAGTTTATATGTTGTAGGCGTTAAGAAATTAGGTCATAGATAGTAGAAGAAGAAAAGGGGAAGACGACTCTTGATATTTTGCAAAAACGCACCGTTCAAGTAAAACAAAAAAGCGCACCGTTTAAATAATGTTGAGCAAGACTCGTTTTTGTTTAAGCCCATTGCTAGTTGCACTGTTTAAATAACAGTATAACAAAAGCGCACCGTTTAAACAAAAGCGCACCGTTACTAACACAATACCCTAGAATGCCCATGAAATAAACTAGATGCGCCCTTTTTTCAATTTTTTAGGCAGATGCCTAGGCCTTTAGCCCCTTACCCTCATATAATATAGATTGTATGAGTATTTTTTTGTTTCTTTGTGTCGGTATTGCATGGGTACCTATGAGTTAATACAAATTGTGCACAAGTTAATTACATTGACTAACTCCATAATTTCAGAGAAATTTATGCTATGCTTTTTATAAATAAATATACATTTCACAATTTGCAATCTTAGATTAGTTTTTGACCCTTAATATAGGCACTTGTTGGTTGAATCTCACTAGAGTTTTGTCCATGCTTATTTTTTATTTAACATCCAACAGGATTCTTACATCACAATTTAACCTAAAAGATAATCTGATAATTTTAGGAAAAACTTTGCCACTTTTAGTAATGAATATTGATAAAAACCATTTACATAATTGAATGGAAGAGCAGTGAATAGATGATTATCTGGTTGCGTATATTAAGAATGATATATTTAAGACTTTATCACTAATGAAAAAATATGCAGTGATCTCAAAATATGAAGACTCATTGAGGATAATTGAATAAATTAATGCAAGGCGTGACAAAATAAATTGTAAGTTACAATTGTATGTTTTAAATAATAATTAGATTTTGTTGAATTGTTTGTTTATTTCGTCAATTATATTCTCTAGTATATTTAATCAACTTTTGTTTGACTTTAGCTTCTTTTTTCTTTTTTCTTTTTTTTTTTTTTCATTAAAAAAAAAATAAAATTCTTGACCCCCTGAACCAAAATTCTGGCTCCGCCACTGACCTGCCTTAATATTATTTAATTAAAGGTTCTATCATTTTGGGTTGCAAAAGCTTATGATAAAATCAGTGAGTTCTAAACTATCATGTCTATTTTTATAAAACAGTATAATAATATCATGATCCTATAGTAATTTAAAAACGATATTTTAGTTCTTAATTAATAAATGTTATTATAACACTCACATGAAATATGTGGCACGATCTTTATTTTGAATGAACAATTTGAATTTGTCAAATTGCAGATTCTTTAGGGTCAATAGTACATGATATAAATGTAAGGGATAAATGGATTTTTAGTCCATGTGGTTTGAGGTTTTGACAAATAGCTTACTAAATTTTAAAAAATGATTAATCACTCCTTAGGGTAAGTAAAAAAAAAAAAGAAGGGGTCCATATTTTTAAAAAAGTTGATAGAATCCGTTAATGTGCCACATCAACACTAATCATTGTGTGACGTATCATTTAAATTATAAAAATAATAAAATAAAAACTATATACAAAAAAAAAAAAACAAAAATTGAAAAAAAAGGAAAAAAAAAAAAGGGGACCCTTAGTCCATACCATTCCATATTCTTACAAACAAAATTCTAATGAAAAAGTTTGACATATACGAAGGAATCATTTTTACAACCCCCTTCCTTGAAGAACCCCAAAAAAATAATTTGAAATTTGAGAATACCGGTGAACACAACAATATGAAAATAGGTTAAATAATAGACATGTCAAATAATCAAATCAATCCCCTTTTCCATGGAGCTTGGTTTTCGAAACTTGTCAAAGACAACGTAACATACTTTTCATCCATTCCACCATAGCTTGTGTGCAACAAATAAAGATGATACTTTATAGATGGAGGCCCCGTTTAGTAATCCCCTTCCCTTCCCCTCCCCTTCCCTTTGTGAGAATTTTTTTGTTGTGTGAAAATAGAAAGTGATTGATGTGATATAAAGTAGAAAGAATTTATATGGAAAAGTGGAAAAAATTTGTATTGTAGTGGATTTTTTTAATTAAATAATAATAAAAAATTATTGATGTGATATAAAAAGTAAAAAAGAAAAGAATGTTTTGAATTTGATGTTTTTTGGGAAAGGTAAAAGTAAGGGGAGGGAAGGGAAGGGGAAGGGGAGGGAGTTAGTAAACGGGGCCGGAGTGTCGATTGTCAGATTTATAAACGCGAAGGGTGTGTTTGTTTGGTAAAGCATTTTGAGGTGTTTTTTTTTATTTAATTTTTTTTTTATTAATTATAAGAAGTGGTTGATATGATATAAAGTAGAAAGAAGTTTTAAATTTTTTACAAGAAAAAGTGTAAAAAGTTACGTTTTCTAGTAAGATTTTTGTTTGAATAGGAATAAAAAGTAGTTGATTTGATATAAAAAGCGAAAAAGTTAAAATATATTAATTGATTCTGTCAATCCTTTTAGTCGTGGAAACCTATTTTTTTTTTTTCTTACTTTATAAATAATTAAGTATTTTTTAAAACTCAATGAGGTGTTTGTCAAATTCTTAAATTATTATATAGACCAAATTTATGCTAATGGTGATGTTGGACACTTGGACCTACTACATAAAAAAATTCAAAATCCTAGTCACCAATTTCTGTCCTTTAGAGTTTTGACATCATCAGGAGGTCCTTTTAGATTCCTCACCACAAAAGCTTCGCCGCCATTACGCAACCCACCAACCCACCCCCCCGGCCCTCTCGTGACCATCGTACCCGTCGGTCCATCGACGTCTATATCTAATGACCCCTCCACGTCACACAACCCTCTCTCCTGTGTCCGATCTCTTTCCTCCGTTGTCCTCTTCACCTGCTTCATCGCTCAATCCCAACTCCAAACCATGCCAAACGACGCCGTTTCCCATTCCTCTTCCTCCTCGTCTCCCTCCTCGCCCGCCTCCGACATGCCGAACGACGCCGTTTCCACGCACGCCTCTTCGTCCTCGGCCTCCCCTTCCCGCTTCTCCGATATCTGGAACTATCTCTGGATCCCTCTGATCATTTCCTACTCGAAGGAGCTCAGTGTCGCCAAGGCCCAGTCCACGATTCTTCTCCCGAGTCAACTCGACCCCGACTCGCCCAGGTGCGTCGCGCCCAACCCCAAGCTCAACTACCGGCCGGTGATCGGTATCCTTAGCCACCCCGGCGACGGCGCCTCCGGACGCCTCAGCAATGCCACCAACGCTTCCTATATTGCGGCGTCGTATGTGAAATTCGTTGAATCTGCCGGTGCTCGTGTCATTCCTCTTATCTATAACGAGCCTCCCGAGATTCTTTTCGAGGTAACCAACATTTTCCAGGTGAAATCTTTGTTTGTTTTCTCTCTCGGAATTTACTGAGATAGTTGTAGCAACTTTCAAGGTTTTAGATAACTTGTAGTGCCTTGCAATTCAAGTGCAATCTCGAATCTTACGTATGTATAGGTGAAAATTGGTGATTTCTTTTGTGTTCCTGTGCTATATTTTCAGTAGAACTCGATTGCTATCGCTTTTTCCATAGTTAGAAACATCAAAAGCCCCATTTTAGGATGAGAGAGAGATGGCAAGTGTGGTTGGGATGGACTGTACTAAAAGTCTTCACATCCATTTCCTTTCATTCATCATCTCTTGTTTTCTAGTGTTTTTGCACCTTCCATAGTAACACCTCGTAAACTTCTTGTATTAGGATATCCTTTGTCTCCTTTGCCAGAGGGAGAAATTACTTTTGCAACTGAACTTCTCTGCCCATATTTGGTACTTGCCATTTTTAATATAATAGTTGATTTGAATCCGAACTTAACTCTGATATTGATTGTTGTGTAATGGATCGGTGTCAAAATAAATAGTGCAAAGCAGTTCTTTATGAGAACGTATGAATTTACACTGTTCTCTTAATTTGAGGTATGTCCACGGTTAGAAATGGCCAAGAAGAATTCCTACTAACCAAAGATGGAATACAAAATAATAGTAAAAAAAATACTCAATCCAAATCTGTAATACCCCCAAAATCTCGCACTTTTAAAATAGAGAATCTTTTACAAAAGAGAAATTTTTCTCTAGTCTTCTTTTGCGCTACAAAAATGAGAGGCTTCTTCTTGTACTACAGCTCCAAGTTTCTCTCGAATCTTATGTGCATCAAAGCAAACTAATTGTTTAGGATTGTCGAGACGATGCCATTCAGTGAAAAGTAAAGAGAAAAAGGGAGAAAAAATAGTACACGGAGGATTTATGTTGTTCGGCAGTGTGTCTACCTCCACAGGAATGAGCGGCTAATTTTTCACAATGTCAACAAAGAATAGGTTTACAATACATTTATACTGTCATCAGTTAAATCCTAGCTCGATACATTGCTATAACCTTAGTTTTGCTTACGCTCCACCCGCTGCACCCACAAGGCCTTTGTACTAGAGACCGGTGTTACTTCCTCGTTCAGAATATTGGTCACCATATCTAACACTAAGGCTAACTATCTATATGCTAAAAGTTGGCTGAACAAAACCCTAGGGCTACCCAAAAAGAGAAAAAAAAAATCCAAAAGTTGGCTAGTTCTTTTCCACACACGCAAGGTCGGCTAGGTTTTTTAGGTGCAACTAATGCCACCTATAGGTAAGAAAGGATACTGACGTGGCTTGACTTCTCTTGGAGGAAGCCAAGCTATGTCATCACACTATCATCTACTTTACTTAGAAACATGAATGATGCTGAGGTTACTTATTTCAGAACTTATATCTCTCCTCTCCAATGATTTGATGTCATGCTAAATACATACAACTGCATTGCAGAAGCTCAATCTGGTCAATGGAGTGCTCTTCACAGGAGGGTGGGCTAAAACTGGTTTGTACTATAAAGTAGTTGAGGCAATTTTTAAGGTAAATATTAATTCTCTGCAATTTTTGGAATAAATAATATAGTGGTTTGTACCATCTGGTAGTCTGTGCACAGCCAAAACTGGATTTGGCAGCTTTTTTAACAGCCTGAACTGTGTTAGATTTTAATTATTACAAAAAAGAAAAAATTGCGTTGTTACATGAGCAATGCTTATCGGAGAGAACTCTGTATTTTCCACGTATATTTGGTTGAGTGCATTCAGCATTGTTGGCACCTTTTCAAGTCGATATTCTTGTAGTTTCCCTTCTAGTCCCTGTTTCGTAACTTCGAAATCCTGGTCTGTAAGTCCTCTAGCTAGAGAGTAGTTGAGTTACACAATTGCAAATGTATTGATGCAAATCATTATTGAGATAATAGAGATGATATTCTATAAAGTTTTATGGTATCAAGCTTTATATCATGAAAATGCCTTGTAAATTGAAGATTGTTTAGGATGATTTACCATGAAGTTTAGCCGAACTCTATAAAATTCAACTCAGCTCAACTAAACACTCCGAATTAAATTGAGGTCAGTATGGATCCTCATCAACCTATTGGCGTCGGTCACGTGTTTTTTATTTTTTTTATTTTTTTTTTATTTTTTATATATATATATATCTTGCTACTCTATCCTAGCAAAAATCGTGCTCTTTATTGCCTTCCTATTTAACATATTCTTCTTTAGCCAATATCTATTAGGGAAAAAAAAAGAAAAGAATAAAAAGAGTAAAAATGGAGTTCAGGAAAAAAGACGTCAACCACAGATAAAGTAAGTAATTCATTTTTAATCACCCTTTATGTGGAAAATGAAATTAAGGGGCTTAAGCTGTGACTGTTGGACTCCTAAAGATTGGTTTGTTTACTTATCAAAAAAATAATAATAAAAATATAAAGATTGGTTTGTTTACTTATCAAAAAAATAATAATAAAAATATAGGGCTATAAAAATAATTGTGTTTACTTTGGGGCTTTAGAGTCAAGGTAACTGGGAAAGGAGATTGAGAGAGAGATATGATTTGTTTGTTTGTTAATAATTTCATATTGGAAATACATGAATTATTGCTCCTTCTTTCCCTTGCTAGTAGTGGCGCGTGAAGGCGCGTCCCGCTAGAGTCTCGTTTGGTTCGTTTCTTCTTGGTACGTCAGTCGGGTTGTCTCTGTTTGTTCTTCTTTTCGTTCGCTTGGTGTTGGGTTCTGGTTGGTGGTACCGAGGGTTTGTTTTGTGGGTATCGTTCCAGGGTGTCTCCTCTTCTAGCTCTTTAGATTTGCATCAGATGAAGTGGTGCTTCTCTGTGGAAGCCAAACGTTTTTCCTTTTCAGCGAAGGCTGAAGTGCCAGAACTGTGCTTGGAGGAGAGGAGAAAGGGGTTCTACGGGTTCATATTTTTGGGTCTTCAAGGTTCAGCTTGGTTGTTGGCTTCTGTAGAGGAGGTCTTGAAGGTTTTAGTGAAGGAATTTGTCAAGTACTTTCGGGAGGATGTGAAAGTATTGATGGCTCGAGGGGGTGAGAACAAGTCCGGCCGCTACCTAGAGGTGGAAGTCTTCGCTGAGGGTGATCGAAAAGGGGTTATTTGGCTCCCTGAAGGCTGTGAAGGTTGGGGTTGGGCTCGGGTTGTGGGGGAACTGCGGAAGATGATCAATTTCCTTGGTCCTAAGAATCGGACGATGGGTTCTGAGGCGTCTTCTTTGGAGGGGACTCATATAAGGGGTGTCTCTTCCAGTCGGCTGGGCGGGTTTCCTCCATCGTATGCGGCAATGGTTCGGGGGGAAGTTGTCTCTCATGGCACGCTTGCGGGGTTCAGATGGAGAACTGCGTGGGTTGGACCTATTTCCGGTATTGTGGTGTAGGGTTGTCGAAGATGGGAGATTGGTGGTGAATTGCTTTGACCTGGAGGAGCAACCGCACGGGTCGACGGAGAAGTCCACGCCTCCAGTATGGTCAGGGAGCTCTTCGTTTGATTCGCTGGACAAAGGTTTACCTTGTCGTCCGCTGGGTAAGAAGAAGATGCATGTTGTTTACTCTGCACGAGGTCCATCTCGTTTGAATTCAAGTTTGCATAAGTGGACCAGGATGCTTCTTAGCTTTAAATTGGCTTTGGGCCGGGCTCTTTGGAATCTTCTGGGCCGGTTTGCTGGGTCCGGTTTGGGTCTCAAACGGAAAGGGCTTCGGTTGGGTTGCTTCTTGCCGAAAATCAAAACCAAAGCATCGTTTTAGACAGAAACTTCCTAGGATGCGGGTTCAGTGTCGACGGTTGTTCTGGGGCGCTCTCTTCGGCTGGAGATGACATCGCTGACAGACTCTGGTTTGATTCTAGGGTTGTCTTCTTCCGCGGGTGGGCCTAGCTGTCGGAGACTTGTTCCAGCTGGAGATGTGGGTATGGATACGACGGAGATTCAGCCGGAGATTTTGTTGGGGACAAAATCTGGGGTGGTTCTGGGGCTGTCATCTTCTGGGAGTGTGTCGAGCCATCTGCCTCTCGTTCCAGTGGCTGAATCTGTCACGCTGCCTAGTCTCGATGCTTCTGTCCTTCTGTCTAGCAACTCAGTTGGTGTTGGTGTTGGGTTGACTCAACCTTTCTTCTCTTTTCCTTCTCTCTCAGGGGCGGCTGAGTTGGGTGAGAAGATTCGTTCTTCTCTCCCCGCGATACAGTCTACTAAACCTTTCTAGAGCTATTACTGGAAGGCTAGGGATCTCAGGGAAGGTCACTCAGTGAAGTGGAATGAGGGGCTGTTAGCAGATTCCCTGGTTGCTTCGAAGACACCTCTGTTCTGCTAAAAAGGAAGTAGCTGCAGTGCCTCCAGTGAAGAATTCTGCGTGTTTTGCAAAGAAGGGTTTCCTTCGAAAGGGGTTCTTCAACCCTCGCTTGGCTGCGATAGCCCCTACCGCGTCTCATGAGGCCAAGGATGTTGGGATGATAGGGCTTCACTCCCCCTTGGGATGTTGCATCATTCCTTCATCTGTAGAGGGCAATGATTTTTCTCGATCTCTGGAATGGTCTGTCGGGTTTGATCTTGATGGGGAGTTAGTTGTTTGGGAGAAGGAGGATGATTTTTGGGATGGGTTGCCCTTAGACTGGACGTTGGACGGGGTTCAGGGCGATGAGTCTTTGGCAATCCTTGATGCCATGGAAGATAAATTCCATCGGGACAAGACAATAGCATGCCAAAAGACCAAAGGAAAGAGGGAGCTTTTGAATTTGAAACGTTCTATTAATTACAGCGTTGCAAGCGCTCCCTCTAGGCGCGGGAAAGGCAAGGCTCTCATGTGGTAGGGTTTTGTTGGGTGCTTTTTGTGGGTTGGCTTTGGTTGTTCATGTGTATACTTCTTGTGTACTTAGGGGCGCCTTACGCTTTTTCTAATAAAACTTTTTTTACTCATCAAAAAAAAAAAAAAGAGATTGAGAGATTCTCTTGAGGGTGAATTTTGGATGTGCAGTGAGTTACAAGATGGGTATCTTGATTTGTTTTTGTTGAAGCCATGATGGTAGTTTGACCTTAGCTTGATAGCTGAATGAGTCTTAAATTTTGGCATGTGGATCTGAAAAGCTCCATTAACTACAGATAGGTAAGCGTGTCCTCTTGGTGTTGGAAATGCAAGGCTCACATGATGTAGTGTTGAGTGCTCCATGTAGGTTTCGGGTTTGAGGGATCTAGGTCCTTGCGGGTTTGTTGGGTTTCTTTTTGTGAGCTGGTTTGGTTATTCCTGTGTATATTTTCTATGTACTTGAAGGCGTCTTACGTTTATTTTTTTTAATAAAATTTTATTATTTATCGATTTTTTTTTTTTTTGGCATCATCTTGATCAGTCTATTCTTTACAATGAGCCTAAACAAACTACCAAATGAGAACTTAAAGCTTCTTGTAAGAGCTTAGTTTTTTTAAGCTATTTCTTAATCTTTATCGGGGTTGTGCATCAATTCGCCCGATCTCTCCACCCTGACTGACCCACATTGGGCTGATATGTTTTTCTAAGTGTGGCAGTTTGGTTCAGTTCAAAAATATATAGAAAAAAGGTCGGTTTGGTTTGGTATTCTTTTGTACTATTCCTAACTGATTATTAACCTATCTGGTGCAGTAATATTTACAATTTAGAAATCTTATCTCAATATATTAAATGATGTGGAAATATTTAGGTGGACAGGTTCAGAATTGCACATGAACCTATGCAAACCTTATAATTTCCTGAATAAACTTATCTCACCCCTTTGAAATTCATCAGCCCTATCTCACTCGATCTCTCTACCTTTCAACTCTCAAGCCTCACCCAGTCCTACGGCCTCCTCCAGCTCCAACATTGCTGCTGCGTGCACCCCACATGCTATTTCTTCTCTGTCTTTCTCACTTGTGATTTTAACAAAAAAGGAGATTCTTTCAATTGGCCAAGAAGTTTCTTCTTTCTTTGCTAGTTTTCTTCCCTTTTTCATTTGAAAAAATTTGCATTCTACTACGTGATTACTTCAACATCTCCTAATAACTCAAAATGATCCCAAAACCGATCATTCTTTTTCAAAATTTTAAAATTAGATTCATGGGATTCCTTTCTCAATTGGCCTTGGAAGTGACCTCTTTTCTTTCATTTATCCATGTTTTTGCTCTCTCTTTTTTTGCCTTTTAATTTGTGGGTTTGGTTTGATTTTATGTCTTTCTGGATTGCTTTGGATTTGTGGTGGAACCGTTGTATGCCTGTGTATTTGAGGCAATACGATAACATTCCTCTTCTTGTGTGTAAAAATGGAGGAATTCACCAACCTTCCCCTATTTCGAACTGATTTGAATGAAACCGGCCTCGTGAGTGGTGTTTATAAGATCATTGCTAAAGTCCTTGCTAATAGAATGCGTCGTGTTATGGAGAAGATTATCTCAAAGCCTCAGAACGCATTTGTTAAAGGTAGACATATTTTGGACTCGGTCCTCATAGCCAGCGAATGTTTGGATAGCCGTATCAAGTCTAGTATTCCTGGTGTGCTTTGCAAGCTAGATATTACGAAGGCTTTTGATCACATCAACTGGAAGTTCTTATTGTACATGCTGAAAAGATGCGGTTTTGGGAAAAAATGGGTCTCTTTGGATATCACATTGCATTTCTCCAGTGCGCTTCTCTGTTTTGGTCAATGGTTCTCCATCCAGCTTCTTCAATAGTTTTAGAGGGCTGAGACAGGGTGATCCTCTATCTCCCCTTCTATTTGTAGTCATCATGGAGGCTTTGAGCAAAATGTTTTCTGTTACTGTTGACAGTGGTCGTCTCTTAGGATTTTCTGTGGGTTCTAGGCTTCCCGTCGTTAACATCTCACACTTGTTGTTCGTGGATGATACCTTGGTCTTCTGTGAGGCTAACCCTAGGCACCTTCGCTACCTGTATGTTCTCTTATTATGTTTCGAAGCTGTCTCTAGCTTAAAGGTCAATCTGGCCAAATCCCTCTTGGTCCCTGTTGGCAACGTGGGTAATGCTACTGAGTTGATTGTCATCTTGGGCTGCGGGACTTCCTCTCTGCCTTGAAGTACCTTGGTATGCCGCTTGGGGCGTGTTACAAGGCTAAGTCTATTTGGGATGGTATTGTGGTTAAAATGGAGCGTTGCTTGGCCAGTTGGAAAATGTTGTATTTGTCCAAGGGTGGCAGGGTTACCTTTATCAAGAGTACTCTCTCCAACCTTCCTATGTACTTCTTGTCTCTCTTTCCTATTCCTGCTCGTGTGGTCAATTGCATTGAGAAGCTCCAAAGAGACTTTTTATGGGGTGAGATAGGCGATGAATTTAAATATCACTTGGTTAGCTGGGACAAGGTATGCTCTCCAATCTTTGGGGGAGGGTTGGGGATCAGAAATTTGAGGGTGTTCAATCGCGCCCTACTAGGCAAATGGCTATGTCGTTTGGGTCTGAGAGAGATGCGTTGTGGATTCTAAATACAGCAACCTATGGGGCGGGTGGTGCTCTCTCGAGCCGATAGGTGCCTTTGAGGTGGGGGTGTGGAAGAACATTAGAAAGGTTGGGATTCTTTCTCAAGATTCACTAGATTTGTTGTGGGGGATGGTTCCAAAATTAGTTTTTGGCATGATTTGTGATGTGGGGATACGGTTCTTAAAGTAGTTTTTCCAGCTCTAATTGGTATTGTTTGTGTAAAGGACGTCTCTGTTGCGGATAATTTGGAGTTTTTGGGCGATTCCAACCAGTGGAACGTGAGCTTCACTAGGGATGCTCATGATTGGGAGGTGGATGATTTTGTTTCTTTCTTCCAGGTGTTTCACTCAACGAGATTTGTTCAAGGTCAAGTCCTTCTTTTACTCCTTGGCTTGCTCTGGGAGTAGGTCCTTTTCTTGGAGAAGCATTTGGCGCACTCAAGCTCCCTCAAGGGCTTCCTTTTTAGTGTGGTCTGCGACTCTTGGCAAGATTCTTACCTTAGACAACCTTAGGAAGCATCATGTTATTGTGATAAATAGATGGTATATGTATAAGAAGACTGGGGAGTCCGTGGATTATCTTCTTCTCCACTGCGATGTGGCTTCTGCTGTGTGGAGTTCTCTCTTCAGTCGTTTCGGGATGTCTTGGGTTATACCCAGATGGGTTATTGACATGCTTGCTTGTTGGTGGTCCTTTGGAAGGCCAAGGAACACCGTGGTTTGGAAAATGACGCCTGTTTGCCTCTTTTGGTGCCTATGGAGGGAAAGAAACAATAGGAGCTTTGAGGATTAGGAAAGTACCTTAGAAGAGATTCTATCCTTGTTCTGCCTTTGTACTTTTGGATTACGGCTTATGTCCACCCTTTGTTTTTTTACTTTTGCTGACTTTCTCACTCGTTTTTCTCTTTCTAATTAGGTGTTTCCTTGTATACTCTCAGTGTATTAAGGGGCGCCTTATGCTTTTTTAATGAGATTGGTTTCTTACTTATAAAAAAAAAAGTTTTAATGGTGTCTTCATTCCAGCTCGTTTGGGAATTTCTACAACCTAACAAAGTCTGTTTGGATAGAAATGTTCTCCTGTAATCAACTGAACTGACTCATGCACAACCTTGATCTTTATTCATTTGTTTTATTTGTTTTACTAAGTATTGCCTTAAATGGGAGTGAATGGTGAAAAAGCATTCATGTGACTGTGTTCAGGTCCTTATTAAGTTCGAATGTGCTTTTAAGTTGCTTGTCTTTCAATAAAAAAGGAAGGAAAAGAAAATTCAGCCTAAGATGGCAACTTGACATTGGATCATTTGAAGTCAGATTCGTATGGAAAAAGAATGAAAATGAAAATATGAAGTGTTATGCAACATGTGCATTGATATTCACTTTGACACAAGGAAAAAATGACCCTCAATGCAGGTCTTGATGATTTATTGAAATTTTCTCGAGTAATTTTAAGAAAACTAAGGGCTCGTTTGGTTTGCGAAAGAGGTCTTGGAATTGAATAGCCATTCCCATGGAATAACTATTCCTTTTTTTTTTTTGGTTGCACATCATTCCAAATTTCCTAGGAATAGCTATTTCTTTGGGAATACCTATTACCCTCTGTAGAGAAATACTATTCCTCTAAAGGAGAAGAATAGTCATTCCTAGAGGAATAGGCTATGTTTTCCCAAAAAGACCTACATTATTATTTATTATTTATTATTATTATTTTTTTTAAAAAAAAAATCCAAAGAAATCAATTTTTTAACAAATACATATAAAACCTAACAGAACCCAATATTCTCCAATCAACTCCCTACTTCCCAGACAGCCAACCGCTTCAATCAAAGCCAAAAACACATTTGTATAACAATCCGATCAAAATCAGTACCCACCTACAAAAAGAACCGATTTCTCTTGAGAATTCAATGATAAACTACCCAATTATTTCTGGAAAAATAGAAGAGGAATTGGGGGTACCTCGGCGCATTCGAGAATGAAAGCGAGGTAGTTGTTGAAATTGGGGAATTGAGAGTAGTGTTGGAGTTGCTACCAAATCTAGGACTTGTCGGCGGAGGAAGTGGTGTGTGAAATTTGTTGGGATGGTGCACCACCTTTGGTGCAATTGGGAGTGGTCGACAACCCATAGAATTCATTCATTTTGAGTTTTAGTATTATTATTATTATTAATTTTTTTTTTTAATTTGGTTATTTTAGTAATTTTGGTTCAATTCTAGTAAAACTATATGTATTGTCACCAAACTAAGGAATAAGAATAACTATTTCATTTTATCTTCTTTTATTTCCAGTAATAACTTTTCATTTTTCTAGTGGAATAGTTATTTCGTGTATCAAACGTGACCTAAGTGTGGAAAGCTACACATGAAAGTCTAGCTTTGGCCTTCTAAATTTTTCAAAGTAAACCACAATTTTTCTAATGTAAATTGTCTAAAGGAAAAAGGGAGCTACTGAATTTGCATAGCTCCATCAATTATGGCGATGCGAAAGATCCCTCTAGGAGTAGGAAAGGCAAGGCACACATGATGTAGGTTTGTGTGCTTTGGTGGGTGGTAGGTTGTTTTGTATCTTAGTTGGGTTCTATTGTAGTTTGATTTGGAGTTTTTCTTCGATTTCGGGGGGTTTAGGTTGTTGGTTTTGTTGGGTTTTTGTGGGTTAGCTTTGGTTTTTCTTGTGTATACTTCTTGTATACCTAGGAGCGCCTTACGCTTTAATTTATAAAGTCTTC
Organism: Alnus glutinosa; assembly: GCF_958979055.1. Classification (NCBI taxonomy): domain Eukaryota; kingdom Viridiplantae; phylum Streptophyta; class Magnoliopsida; order Fagales; family Betulaceae; genus Alnus; species Alnus glutinosa. Next base: position 19,411,589 of record NC_084893.1, on the reverse strand, counting down.
TTACTTATCAAAAAAAAAAAAAAATGTAAAATTGGTAACTGGTGAAGGTTTGCCTAGAGGGTCACACTCATTTAAAGTTGAGAACATGTGGTTGAAAGCATAGGATTTTGTAGATATGGTGAAACGGTGGTGGGATTCGGATAAGTTCCTTGGCACTCTTTGCTTTATTTTGGCTAATAAACTAAAAGGGCGGAAATTGGATTTAAAATGATGGAGCAATGAGGTATTCGGTAATATTGAGTAGGGTTGTACATGCAGATGCAGATGCGATTATTGCTTATAACCACATCGATAATTGCATTATGCGGTTATCACTTTTAGGTAACCGCATCCGCTCGTCTATGCGGACAGTTACTAACTGCTATTCGCGTGGTTATTGAAGGCAAAACCGCATCGCTAACTGCCTATCAGGTAATTGGCCTTTTGGGCCTATTTAAGTGTTTTGAGCCTTATTTTGGCCTTTTTTTTTAGGGTATATTTTAAATGATTTTGAAACTTTGTGTTCGTGTTTTAGTGTTTTTTTTTTAAGCTTTAATGTTTTAGATAAAACCCCATTCCCCCAAAACCCCACCAAAATTCAACCCCCAAAACAAGTCCCCTTTAACAAGATCATATGGCAGAAGTCACAAACATAATGCATTGGTGCAACTTATTGCAGACCTCACGCATAGGGAAAACAAAAGGATGGACGAAAACATGAAATTAAGAGATTGTTGATGCTAATGAATTTGTTCATCTACATAGGGTTCATATTCTTGCAAGATAACATTTTAACATGTATGTTATAGCCATTTGGCAGAAGAGGATAGATATTAAAGCTTGAAAAATTAAATGATGAGAAGCTCAGTAAGTTCAACTTCAAAAGTAGATCTTCCGGAATAAGAGAAACAACCCAAGGCAAAACTATAATCATTCGGCCAAGACAAACAAGACAAATGCTCAGAAGATCCCATACACCAACATTTGAATGGCCCCCAAAACACCCAGAAAAATGCTCAGCAAACCAAAAGCAATGTTAACTAAAACAGATTCTACCTAAACCCTAAATCAAAAGGAAGAAAAAAAAAAAAAAGAAGAGGAAAGTTACCTCTTCTGATTGGGTGGTGGCTAGGTGGGTCGTCGGTGGTGCTAGTGACTTTGGGCTCGGTGTTGCACGGTGGCTTGTGGGCGGCGGTGTTGCACGGTGCTTGTGGGTTTCACTGAGAGGCTGAGAGAGTGAGAGAGCTGCGGTGTGAGTGTGAGATGGGAGAGAAAAAACCCTAAACTAAAGATGAAACCCTATACCAACACAACATATTTATATATATGGGTATGCAGATGCAGTTAATAACTGCATCCGCCTACTCTAAAACCACAATCCACATCCGCATATGCGGTTAGTAATTTTTGCCAACAGCATACCAAAGCAATTATGCGGATAGCGGTTAGTTGCAATTAATAATTGCCCGCTTGTACAATCCTAATATTGCGGGGAGGAAGAAGTCCTTATTGGAGGAGATGTAGTCTCTTGATTGCTTAGAAGAGGAGCAATCTCTAGAAGAAGAGGAGAAAGTCCGGAGGGTGAAGGCGAAAGTTGCTCTTTTGCAAGAAGTCAGTTGGAGGCAGAAATCCAAGTGACTTGGTTAAAAGAAGGGGACAACACTAGGTTTTTTCACCGTATTGCTAACTCTCTCAGGAGGAACAATTTTGTTTGCTAGTCTTTGTATAATGGCTATACTACTTTTGATCAAGAGTCAATGATAAAATCATTCAGTTTTACAAGAATCTTTTTAATGAAATAGTTCATTGGTGCCCTAAATTTGGTGGGTTGGAGTTTCCCTTTTAAGATTATGCAGAAGCGAATTTGTTGGAAAGAGCGTTTCAGGAAGTTCTTCAGGCGTTGCTTAGTATGGATGGAGACAAAGCATCGGGCCTTGATGACTTGACTATTGCTTTCTTTTAGTCATGTTGGGATATAGTGAAGGATGATCTGATGCGTGTTTTTCACAATTTTCATGGGCATGAGATGTTCAAGAAGAGCCTTAATGCTACTTTTATAAAATCCTAGCCAAAGTCTTAGCTATCAGAATGAAACAGGTGCTGGGATCGCTCATATCAAACAACCATAATGCATTTACAGGGGGAGACATATTCTTGACTCAGTTCTATACTCTACAATCCATCAGGGGAAGCAGATAGATTGTTATGGATCCCAACCAACAACAAGGTACAGATTGGAGAGCCGAGCTCCTTTCCCTAGAAAAGTGTTTGAAAGGTTAAGACCCCGCCTCACATTGTGTTCTTTACTTGGACGACAGCTTGGCGTAGAATCCTTACTGCTGATAATCTTAGAAGGTGGGCTATCATCCTTGTTCATTGGTGTTGTCTCTGTAAAAATAATGAGGAGATCGTTGATCACATTTTCTTCCATTGTGAGTATACTAGCGATCTATGACACTTGGTTCTCAACTTATTTGAAGTTGCGTGGGCGATGTGTAGCAACATCCAAGAACTACTTCATTGTTGGAGGACTCAAGGGCAAGGACATTTCAAGGAGGCTATCTTGGAAGTTATTCCAGCATTCTTAATGTGGAGTATTTGGAGAGAAATGAATCGATGCCTATTTGAGGATTGTGAGTCCAATGTGTTATGTCGTTATTCTTCTTCTATATGGGACCGAAGAGGTTATGGCGCCGCCAGATTGTCTGGGAGAGAGAGCCCTCCTAAGCTAACAGCCACGCCAAGCTATCCTTACCCAAGTTAGTATACCGTTCGAGAAACACCCCTGCTCCTTCTCACCATTTTGCTACTTTTCCGAGCTAGTTTTGGTGCTGGGTTTTGATAGGTGGTACTGAGGGAACTCTCGCCGGTATGGTTCCAGGGTATTTACCTCTCCTAGCTCTTTAGGTTGGCAGAGGATGGAGCGGTGCTTCTCTGTGGAAGCCAAACGCTTCTCCTTTTTCGCAAAGTCTGAAGTGTCGGAATATATATATATTAAGTTTCTGTTTGAGGTCCATCAGACCTGGCTGCCTAACTAGTAGGGCTTTCCCTGAAGACCTTCCCCTTGGTGTAAGCTGATTTTTTTTTGAAAAAGGTGTAAGCAGAATTTGGTACAAGAAGAAGTTACATTACCAGCTAAGCTGAAATCCACAGGTTTTCTAATTTCATCTCATGTCTTCTCCTTTTTTCCATTTCTCACCTAGTAGTTAAGGTTGGTTTGTTAACCTTCTAATTTGTACATACAAAACTTACATCTGTTCCTTGAAGAATTACCCACCAATATGATATTACTTTGTCAATAAAGTGCATGCTGAGGTATACCTTTTCATTTATGAACTCATTCGTTTTTAACATATCAGGAAAATAAAGTATGTGTTTTTCTAACTTGGACTTAGGGCTTCACTTGCAATAACCTATCAATTATCTGTTAATGCAGAGAATTTTAGCAAAGAATGATGCTGGTGACCATTTTCCGTTGTATGCCATATGCTTAGGTTTCGAGCTAGTAACAATGATCATCAGCAAGGTAGCCTATGTTTCTCATGATTTGTGGATATTTTGCAAAACGGTTTTTGGTTCATTACTTCTTCTTCTTCTTCTTCCCTGTTGAATTGGTACTCCAAAGTGACTTTCAGTTTCAGAACTAGTTAATTTTGTTTCTTCCTGTAGGCGATTAAAGTAATTAAGTTGTTGACATGAGAAGAATCATATGATGTGACATATGCATTATCAAATGGTTAGCCACACATGACTAGACTGAGTACTAGTCATATGTTACTTCCTACTTTATGCCTTACATTAGTTTAAAGGACTGGTAGCCGTGATCCTTCTGGCTTACATTTTTTTTTTCCTTCTTTTTTTCTTTTCTATGAGCACTCTTTGGCATACCAATCAAGACCATTAAACATCATCCCTTGAATGGGTAGATGATCTTTAGTTTGCATTCACAATGGAGATAAGAAACATCTTAGGCTTCTGGTTTTGTTGATTTCACGTTATGTAAATGTTTGAAGGTCTAATAATTCTTTTGAAAGGATTTGTTTTGATTTCATGACTGACATTTCTTTTCTTGATAATAGGACCGTTATATTCTTGAAGCATTTAATGCAACAGATCAGGCATCTACTCTTCAATTTATGGAAAACTCACATATTGAAGGAACCGTGTTTCAAAGGTATATTGTCTTTAATAATATATATATATACCCTCTGATTTCAATGTAATTAAACTTGATAAGTTATCTAGTACCATTACGATTATAAGCAATTAATTGATGTGGGATAGATATAGGGAATTTGCCTATGTGTGCTTGTGGTGGGCTTAGGGTTAGGAGTTTGTGGATCGAGGATTTAAGATTTAAAAGAGAGGGATAGGGTTCGAAGATTGACTAGAATTATGAAATGATGGGGAATAACTGTGTTTCTTAAAGCAAACAGGTTGTTAAAAATTTCTGGGCAGCGGCTGTGTTTGGGAATATCTTGGTGGTTGAACAGGTCATTGATAGCTATTTGGTAGGGAAAACGTGTGGTTTTGAGGGTCTCAATTGGTAAGGAAAAGGGCTTGATTTGGGGTTGCAAAAGATAGAAAAAAAGAGAAACGTTTGTAACTCTTCAGAAGCTGTGAATGGTATCCATCAATATTTCTTTATCAGTTTTGAACTATCCTAGTATGTTTTGACTTTTGAGTATTTTTGATAGTTTAGATTCTGATAATGGAATATTGACTTTCAACTCTTAGGATTCTTTCTTGTGCTAGTAGTAAGTTAAAGACCTAATGAAACACAACTAAAGATTAACTTGGACTCGAGGAAAATGAACCCAAGGCACTTAGAATCTCCTACAAAATTCTAGACTTAAATCCAATTACCTAAATACCCCCAATTTGCAGGAATTGCATAAAATTTAAGATCTACCTCATTATAAATTTAACTAGAACTTATAAAATAAAAATCCAAATTAAAATCGTATTTAACTTTAGGCTCCTAATGACAACCTCTAAAACTATAGGACTTTTGCTCCAATTGGAAGTCACATGTTGACCCCACAGAATAAATCTTGAAATTAATGACATTGCGAAGTAGGAACAAATCATTTTTCCATGGCTGCATCATTAATATTAACGTTTTCTAGAAGCCCTTTTTGTCTTTGGCTGGTTTGAAAAGAACAAAAAGAAAAGAAAAAGACAAAAGAAAAAAGTATGCCTGTGTTTATTAAATGTTTTTTTTATTTTTTTATTTTGATAGGTAAGTAGAAAAATTTATAAAAAGGGTAAAGTTGCCCCTAAGCATACAGGAGGTATACCAAAAAAGGACACCAAAACAGGAAAAAGAAAGAAAAAAGAAAAAACACCCGCAAAACCCAAAAACAGAAGGAAACCCAAACACCCCAACAGAAACCAGCCCACAAAACCCAGAGACCATTACACCACAGCAAGAGTACTCTTGCCTTTGCCCCGGTTAGAACCAAAACCCCTAGAATCATAATTAATCGAGCACTCTTGCCATTGTCAAATGTTTTGAAAATTGTTTTTTTTTTTATTTGACAAAAAGTTTCGAAGTGTTTTCAGTGGAGTTCACATTTGAAAAGTGTTTTTTGTGGGATCCACAGAAGAAAATTATTTGGTTAACTTTTTGAAAAGTGTTGTGTTTTCAAAGAAACAAACTCTAACATGTTTATTTTGAGAAAACACATGCTTGTTTTTCATGTCTATCTAATTTGCATACTCACATCATGTCTCTTTTCCCTCTCCCTGCTGGTGTTGCCAATTGCATAGAGAAGTTACAATGGGACTTCTTATGGGGGTGGTGTTGGTGAAGAGTTCAAATTTCACCCGATAAATTGGTCTAAGCGACTATGGCGCCATGTGTATGAGAGCGAAGCTCTATGGAGGGTGGTAGTGGATTTTAAATATGACAGCTTGTGGGGTGGGTGGTGCTCTAATGATGTTCATGGGTCATATGAGGTGAGTCTATGGGAAAACATCAGGAGGGGTTGGGGGAGTTTTCTAGTCATACTAGATTTGAGGTGGGTGACGGTTCTAAGCTTAAATTTTGGCATGATGTGTGGTGTGGGGATCACACCCTTAAGGAAGCTTTTCGGAGTTATTCAGTATTGCTCGATTTAAGGATGCTTTTGTGCTTGATCAAGTGGAATTTTCTAGTGACTCTTATTAGTAGAAGGTTAATTTTATTAGAGTGGTGCATGACTGGGAGGTGGATTTCTTTACCTCATTCTTTAATATGTTGCACTCCTTTAGACTGAGATCGGAAGGGGGGGGGGGGGGATAGGGTTCTTTGATATCAGATCATTGTATAATGTCCCAATTCCAAGTAATTCTTCATGTACATTAAGTGTCCATCAAAAAATAAGGTGGCTTTTAAAATCACTACTTAATCAAAATCATAATTTGATCAATCACACGCTCAATGGTGATTTTAAAAGTCATCTCATTTTTTGATGGACACTTGATGAACACTTAATGTATATGTAGAATTACTTTCTAATTCCCCCTCGATAGTAATCATTTCCTTTGGAGGAGTATTTGGCGGAATAAGGTTTCTTTGAGAGACTTTTTTGCTTGGTTGGAAATGTTAGGGAAGATTCTCACTATGGAAAACCTTAGGAAGCGGCAGACCTCGAGATTGGGTCATGCCTAGACGAGTGGTAGACCTTTCGCCTTTTGGAGTGGACAGTTTGGTAGTCTTCATTGTGCAATAGTGTGAAAGATGGTTTGCTGTTAGAGTTCCATTCTGTCTCGTCTCTGTTTGGGTCGACAGTTGGGTTTTCTCACTGTTTTGCTACTTTTCCGAGCTAGTTTTGGTGCTGTGTTTTGATAGGTGGTATCGAGGGAACTCTCGCCGGTATGGTTCCAGGGTATTTACCTCTCCTAGCTTTTTAGGTTGGCAGAGGATGGAGCGGTGCTTATCTGTGGAAGCCAAACGCTTCTCCTTTTTCGCGAAGTCTGAAGTGTCGGATTTACGCTTGGAGGAGAGGAGAAAGGGGTTTTGTGGGACCATTTTTTTGGGTCTTCAAAGTTCTGTTTGGTTGCTGGCTATCGTCGAAGAGGCTTTGGAGGTTTTAGTGAAGGACTTTGTCAAGTACTTTCGGGAGGACGTTAAGGTTTTGATGGTTCGAGGGGGAGAGAACAAGTCTGTCCGCTACCTAGAGGTGATTGTTTTCGCTGAGGGTGGTCGGAAAGGGGCTATTTGGCTCCCTGAATGCCGTAAAGGTGGAGGCTGGGCTCGAGTTGCGTGTGAGCTGCGGAAGATGACATCTTTCAAAGTCGTCGCCGACCGATGAGAACTCCCATGGGCAATCGTGGGACGACGAAAACACTTCGCAGAAACAAGATCCACTTCAGGGTCCAACACCTTAGGATCAGAAACAGCTACCCCAGGATCAGAAACACACCCAACCTTGGAAGTCGACAGACCTAGATCCACAGTTGCCGAAATTGTCTCTAAAAACCGACCATCTTTGTTCCCATCTCTACGCACGATCAGAATTCGTCTCCTCCCTGTAAGATTTGACAAACTCTTTATCTCCAGGGAAACCCAAAAGAACCTTCATCGTTGACGCTAGCTAAACGGTGCACTGGTTGCTTAGGAGGACCTCACTGAAGAAGTCGTTCTCCATTTCTTCCACCCGCAGCACCGACGCCCCATCCAAGACCGAGAGTATGAAAGATTTTGACTCCACTAAGAACCTCCTTTCCATCTTAAGGCTCACCTGAAATCAGCTCTCCATGAGAAAAGAAGATCTAAGGAGGACCAAGGCTGAGATCTAGCGGGACACGCCTACACACGCCATCGCTATCAAAGAGACCGACAGCGTCAAGGTGGAGAGAGAGAGAGAGAGAGAGAGAGACACACACACACACACACACACACACACACACACACGCCATCGCTATCAAAGAGACCGACAACGTCAAGGTGGAGAGAGAGAGAGAGAGAGAGAGAGAGAGAGAGAGAGAGAGAGAGGGTGATTATTGCAAACGCTCAGATCCATCTTCGGACATACTGAAAGGTCAAACTTTCCGTTTTGCAAGTCCAAACTCTAACATTAGCCACACATCTAAGCATAAACCCAAAACACACCTTAGAAACCCTAAACACACTTAACAAGCCTCGTCAAGGGTATAATGGACATTTCATGTCATATTATGCATTTGCTGTCCAATTTAACTTAAAAGTCTAATGGCGGGGGGCTAAGTGAAAGGCACAAGTAGTTTGGGGGGTCAATTGTAATTTTTTTAAAGTTTGAGGGGACATTGCAATTGAGGTGTAAGTTTAGGGGGGCTAAGTGTAGTTTTTTCTTTTTTAAGTAATAAGTCAGCTTCTAGTTCTCCAAAAATAAGCAGATGTTTTCTCAAAATATTCCTATAAGAAGGTGTGGAAAGTTTTCTAAAATGCGTATTGTGCACTGTTTTTTAAAAAGTATCTTGTGTTTTATTTTTTTTTGAAAAGAAGCTTTAGCGTAATTTCTTATGGGGTGGACTAGGAAAAGAGTTCAAATATCGCTTGGTAAGCCAGACTAAGGTTTTTTTGCCAGTCTCTAAAGGAGGGTTAGGGGTTCGGAACTTGGTGAAGTTTAATTGTGCCCTCTTAGGGAAATGGCTTTGCGCTATGGGCATGAGAGAGGCTTGGTGGAGAGTGGTGGACTTTAAATTTGGAAGTTCTTCGGGTGGTTGGAGTTCTAATGAGCCTCTTGGAGCAAATGGGGTACGGTTATGGAAGAATATTAGGAAAGGTTGGGGGAAGTTCTCCAGACATACCATATTTGAGGTGGGAGATGGATCTAAGGTTATGTTCTGGCATGACTCTTGGTGTGGGGATAGGCCCTTAAGAATGTCTTTCCAGATTCATTTGGTATTGCGTGCGTAAATGATGCATCTGTTGCGGCTCTCTTGGAGATTTCCGATGGATCCAATTAGTGAAACGTGAGCTTTGCTATTGCGTGTGTAAATGATGCATCTGTTGCAGCTCTCTTGGAGATTTCCGGTGGATCCAATTAGTGAAACGTGAGCTTTGCTAGAGTGGCTCATGATTGAGAGGTAGATGCCTTTGCCTCATTTTTTAGGGTGTTGTATTCAGTTAGAGTGAGACGGGAAGGTGAATACAAGTTGTGGTGGGTCTCCTCCAAAAGAGGGTTGTTTGCTGTTAAATCCTTCTACAGTGTCATGAGTAATAATGTTGACTTTCATTTCCCAAGGAAGAGTGCTTGGCGAACTAAGGTTCCTTTAAGGGTGACATTTTTTGCTTGGTTGGCAACTCTACGGAAGATCTTTACCACGGATAATCTCTCAAGAAGTGGCACGTCACTGTAGTCGATAGGTGCTACATGTGTAAATGAAATGGGGAGTATGTGGACCTTCTTCTCCATTGTCAAGTTTTCAGTGCCATTTGGAATGTATTCTTCAGTTGATTTGGGTTGTCTTGGATTACACCTAGACAAGTAGTTGCCTTGTTTTCTTATTGGTAGATTGCTAGCAGTTCTCGGAGTGCAGTTGTGTGGAAGATGGTGTCTTTGTGCCTTTTATGGTGTCTATGGAGGGAAAGAAACAACATAAGTTTTGAGGACTGTGAGAGAGCTCTGGAGGAGATTCTGTCTTATTCTTCCATACTTTGTATCTCTAGATAGCTGCTTTTGTTTACCATTTGATGATTAGTTATCATGATTTACTAGTTCTTTTTGTTCCCATATAGGTGTTTTCTTTTGTATACTTTCTGTGTACCTGGAGCGCCTTACGCTTTTAATGATAATTTCGAGTGCTTATCAAAAACAAAAAAGTAGTTGTGTTTTGAAAAGTAAATCGTTTGTTAATTGTTATGAGAAAACTCTGTTTTTGTTTTTGAAAATAGAAAAGAGTTCTTGAAAACTTTAACAAACATAGCCTTTTTGCTGTGGTGAAGAAATTTGATGTTCAATAAAACCCAAAAGTTAGTACTTATGAATTAGTGAAGGCATGTGTGTGTACACAAACATAAAACATTAGAATGTTATTATTTGTTTCTGACAGCCATACTGTTGGTGGACCATACTTTTTTTTAATTAGAAGAAAGAGAAAATATAAAGAATTGACAACTAAGAGATTTTGCATAGAAGTCTTTAGCTTGACTAATAAGTTAGTTATACAACTTTGAAGTTGTTCTAAGATGGCGATGCAGAAGAAAACTGATGCTGTAAGTAGAAGAAGAATAAGCTAAAAGACTACCAAGGTCCAAAAAGCTAGACCAAAAGAGTATCTCAATTGGCATGGCCCCCCTGGTTGGTGCCAGGCTTGAAGCCTCAATCTTGCACTTCCAAGTGGGACGATTCTTCCCTAGCCAATTAAGAGCGACATCGTCAGTGGCTCTTTTAAAGGGAAGGAGCTACGTGTTGGAACTGTATCTGACACAATAATCCTGAAAGGCATCTACATATTTTGCCAGGCATGCCTTAAATGCGATCAATTTATTATTATTATCTTTTTAAATATCCCTATGCATGGTTAACATAGGTTGAATTCCCAATAGAAATGTTGGACCCTCTTTTTCTTTTAAATTACATACAATACAATTTCAAAAGATTATAGTAAGTGTTAGTAACAAAGTATAAAATGTATAAGCCAGAGTTAAAGTTTCCCCTGTAACTAAATGAGGGTTTTCTGTGGGTATATTATTTATAGAACCATTGAATACCATTGTATATGATATATAAGTCCGTAGATAATTGAACTATGATGACATTATCAAAAGAATGTTCAAAAAATCAAGCTTGAAGACTTAATGAGCCATTATCCAATTTTTTTTCGCATCTGCACTAGAAGACATTGTGAAGGAAATAAGCCAAGGGCTTGATTCCTGCTTTCCTTTGGTAATAAGTTAGGCTGATCGTTGATTTTGAATGTGCTGCATCACATGATCATCATTAGTAAGAGCTGGGTTCTTTGGCCTACTTGATGAAGGGAAGGGCAGTAGCACAGAAATCGATTGTGTCACTTGTCTCCACCTAAGAAGACATTGCTTGTCTTGCAGTAGAAGGCAAGTCTTGGGCTTGATGCAAACTCTTTCTTTATTTGTTTCTTTTCATGTTTTATTCCTTGCTTGGATTTGGCTTCACCACTTCATAATGAAGTTTTGTTACAAGAGAATGAATAGAGCTTCTGCGAAATGAACATACTTTATCCAGAAAGTATGCTAAATCTTGGAAATCTGAATCTCCATGAATGGTTTAGCTTGAGTTTGACCCTATTAGGTAGTGCAAAACCTCTTCAGTTTTAGTGAATTCCTTAAGTGTATGGGTTGCATGGCAGACTGAAAGTTAACTGTAGGTGAAAGAGTTCAAAGTTAGAGGTCTTGGGTTCCTTTGGAGTGGGTGTATGGAAACATATAAGGAGGGGGTGGGAGAATTTTCGCAATTTAGTTCGTTTTGAAGTGGGGAGTGGATCTAATATTAGTTTTTGGCATGACCGGTGGTGTGGGGATAGTTCCTTGAAGCAATGCTTTCCAGCTCTATTTTGTATTTTAAGGAACAAAGACGCGATGGTGGCGGATAATTTGGTGGTCCATAATGGTGTAATTCAGTGGAATGTTCTTTTCACAAGACAAATTCAGGATTGGGAGATGGATATGGTCCTCTCTTTCTTCGACCGATTATATTCTACTTCGATTCGTCATGGTGAGGGTGACAGATTAGCGTTGAATCCCTCTAAAAAAGGTTTATTTGAGGTGAGATCCTTCTATGAAGAGCTCGGTAGGAAAGATGGCCCATCTCTTCCTTCCTTTCCTTGGAAAAATATTTGGCGTGTTAAGGCTCCAACTAGGGTGGCTTTCTTCGTATGGTCAGCAGCTTTGGGCAATATTTTGACGTATGATAACTTGCGTAAGAGGAATGTAATAGTAATGGAGTGGTGTTGTCTATGCAAGAAGAGTGGGGAGTCTATTGATCACTTGTTGCTTCATTGTGAGGTAGCCTGGGCCCTCTGGAGCTACGTTCTTAATTTATTTGGGGTTGAGTGGGTTATGCCACAATTGGTGTTGGAGTTATTGATTAGTTGGGGGGCGGCAATTGGGAGTCGGCATGCAAAAGAGGTTTGGCGGTTAGCTCATCTATGCTTGTTGTGGTGTATTTGGAGGGAGCGGAATGCTTGTCTGTTTGAATATGTAGAGACACCTATGGTGGAGCTGCGGAAGCGGTTGCTCAACACTTTATATTCTTGGATAGCGCCACATCATAGTTTGAGTGTCTTTACTTTTGTAGACTTTTTAAATTTACTTTCTGTTCGACCCGTTTAAGGGCTCTCTTGTATACTTCCCATGTATAAGGGTTGCGCCCCTTAGCGCTTTACTATAAATTGCTATTACTTACCAAAAAAAAGAAAGAGTTCAAAGTCTAAATGTGGTTTCTATTGCTTATGGTTTTTTTAAATTATGGTTGTTTCTGAAAGCTGGCCTTTGGAGGGGGAATAGCCGCTGTCTGTCCTGTTCCTGTTTATTTGAGTCTTTCTTAGTTGAAAGGCATCAGAATTGACCTAAGAAATTTTCTCCAGACAATAGCGCATACAAATGAACAGACATCTTTGTTTCTTCAAGTTGCATGAGACGTGCTAAACCTGAGTCATGTAATGTTTATCTCCAGTGTTCTTTCTAAGACTTGTCTCTCTTTCTTTTCTTAAATTTGCATGTCTATCTATATACATAGTACACACACACACACACACATAGATATATATATATATATAATGTTAAATATAAAATTGATCCACATGCTCTTATAGAACGCAAAATGCTCTAGGACACTGATTTTGGTAAGTTGGTTTTGAGTGAAGTTCTGTTGGCCTTTGTGGTATAAAACCTCTATTAGCTGAAGTTTCTAGAAATTGGAAAGCTTTATAAACATGAAATTCCGGTGTCACATTGGATTTTCAGTGCAAAAAGAGATCATATTTTGTGTTGTAAATTAAAAATCTCTTGGATAAAGTGGCACTTTAGTTTAAATTGTGATCTGGTATAAATCAGGTTCCTGTTTTTATGATTGATTCATGCGTCCCATCTTTGCAAAATTATCATAGTACTATGGGATGGGTACTGTATGCACGGTTGTCGGTTTGGATTATTAATCATCCCAGTTGAGGGTGGTAATGCAATACCAATTTTTTTTTTCTTGCCTTGTCTTTTATATATAATAATGTCAAGATAGTTGTGTAAATATAATATAAGAAAACCTGTATAATATAATAATGTAAACATGGTATGATTTATGCGTCTTTTCATATTTCCCTTTGTGTTATTACTTATTAGTATAGCTATTCAGCATGACAAGAATTTTCTTATTCTTGTAAGGCTACATTCTTGCTTACCTTTCAAGATACGTATCTTGTGCTCCTTTTTTTATTTTTTTTATTTTTTTGTCCATATGTAATTTTCTATGATATTGGTAGTTGTCAATGCCAAAAAGTGAACCTTGTTTCTGGTAACCTCTCCAAGACAGGTGAATTGTGTTTTTGATGTATATGTTAAGAGTAATGCTATATATTATACCCCTATCCTACCCTTATCCTACTGGGCTGATGTGGCAGTGCACATTAGCCTTGGAATATTTTTTTTTTTTGTTTAGCAATGGCTGATCTAAATGGCACATCAACCTAGTAGGATGTGGGTGTAGTATATAACATATATGATAATAATGTGTGGTTCGTCCTTAATTTTCAATCAAATATTTTTTTGATAATTAATCGAGATATCATAAGAAGCATAAGACGCTCCATGTACACAAGAAGTATACAAGAGAAGCCACCTAGCTAGCAGGACAAAAAGAATAAGAAAATCATGATAACTAATCACTATAGGAGAAACATAAGTAGCTATCCAAAGATACAAAGTGTTAAAAAATAAAGACTTAATTTCTTTTGAAGTCCTCTTGTGGTCCTCAAAACTACTATCGTTTCTTTCCCTCCATAGACACCACAAAAGGCACGAAGGCACAATCTTCCACATAATAACACTTCGAGTACTGTTGGCAGTCCACCAACAAGCATACAAATCAACTAATTGTCTAGGCATAACCCAAGACAACCTAAATCGATTGAAGAAAACATTCCAATTGGCACAAGCAACCTCACAACGAAGAAGAAGATGGTCCACGGACTTCCCATTCTTCTTGCACATACAACATCTATGAACCATCATGACAACCTATAACCTTGTAGAAGGAACTAACACCAAACAACCCTCTTTTGGAAGGGACCCACCACAACTTGTCTTCCCCTTCCCTTCTCATTCCTACTAAATTCAACATTCTGAAGAACGAGTAGATAATGTCTTGCTGCATTTCCTAGTAGCTAGGAATTGGTGGTTTTCAGCGTTTTCTCTTATCGGGGTTCGTTGGGTGATGATGCCAAAATGTCTTAAGAGATGTTTACTTGATGGAAAGGGTGGTAACACTGTTCCATTATGCCTTAAGTGGATTGTAGGGTCTGAAAGAAACAATAAGCCTTTTAATGGTGTTAGGTCTTTGTTGATGTGATCGTTGTATGATTGGATGATTGCTTTAGGTAGTTTCAGTGCTTATTCTTTTTTGGCTTTTCTTACTCTGCTGAGCATTTCGTTGTAATGTTAAGATGCCTGCTTCTTTCTTTCTCATTAATAAAATTATATTTACTTGTCACCAAAAAGAAAAGAAAAGAAAAGAAAAAGTCTTGCAGTAAAGTCCAACAAGGTTTGGTGTTGGTATTGAAGTTTCTGTAATGGTTTATCATCTGCATAAGCACTTATTGAGCTCTTTTAGTTGTTTCAGCAGTAACATTGGAACTAGATATATATTCATTTTGCAGATTTCCTCCAGATTTGCTTAAAAAATTGAGTACAGATTGCCTTGTCATGCAAAACCATCGGGTAAGTTCTAAATCATTGATGGCACAACTATAAAAAATAAAAGAAATCACTGAGACAAACTTTGTCATGTTTGCTTCTAGTTATGAATATCATAATTTTTTCTTGCTTAATTCTAATGCTTCTTGTGATTTCCAACAAGCATTTACTTTCTTGTTTCATGAACTAAGCATTAATTCCAACATATCATGTTGTATTAGTGCCACATATCCTGGGAAATAATCCTATTGAGTAACCTTGACGAAGTCGTCTGGTATGAGTTGGGAATGTATTATATAGTCTGCATGATTTGGGCATCTGCAATAGTTATCCTCTTTGACCCAGTCTTAAAGTTGCATTTTGACTGAAGACTATGAAAGGGATTTGGGTTTTGACCTTCAGTCCAAATTGCTTTAATGAGGCGTAAAATATAAAATTCTTTGACGTCAATGAACCCAAGATTTTCTGGTCCATGTCTTTGAACCAAATGACATCTTCTCTTTAAAAAAGGTGTGGAGGGTGATTACTGGTTCAAACCCATATATGTATAAGTTGCGTTTGCCTATTAAAAAAAATTAGAAAAAAGAAAAAGACCTGCAATTTGTTTGTTCTTAGTGTTTTCTTGTCATATATATATATATATCCCTGTTGTCTATTTTTACAGTTGTATGTTTTTAGAATCATTTTGGTTATATCTAGTTTTACCTGTGTTTTTAGGGTAAAAAAATAGATTATCTAAATTTATCTGTTTTCTTAATGGGACAGTATGGAATTTCACCTGAAAGGTTTCAAGAGAACCAGAATCTATCCAGCTTTTTTAAGATTTTGACAACTAGCACAGATGAAGATAATAAGGTACTGAATGTAACCGTGCCGTTTTATCTTATATGATTCAAAAAGTCTCATGACATATTTTACTAAATCCAAGAATTCCGAGAATCCTATTTCAGTGAGGGATTTATTTTCTCTTTGTACCCCTTGAAGCATTCTGAATTTAGTGATGATATTTATATCAGGTCTATGTCTCCACAGTACATTCACACAGTTATCCCGTGACTGCCTTCCAATGGCATCCAGAGGTATTCTTATATTGTGCTTCTCATAATCTTTTTTATTTTTTATTTTTTTATGAACAATTCTCATAATCTTTTTACACATGATTATCCACTAATTTTCATGATAACAAGCATCTGTTTACTCTTTGCATTCATATTTTTCTCATATACTCCTCCATGATTAAATTTTGGATATCTCTCACATTATCATCTTGGTTATAGAAAACATACGCTAGGCATCAATAGCAAAGAAACTTTAGGGCGTAAAATGTGATACCACATTGATCTCAATTATTTGACATGATTTTCCTTGAAGACTTCTAATACGTTCTAGTTTCATTTAGAATAAGAACCTGTGTGAGTGTGTTTGTGTTTTCTTCTCCATTTTTTTTAATCATTCAAATTCACTACCGTGTTGGAGTTAGCTGTGGCAAAACTGCACTCAAGTTTATTCTTCATATTTTTAGTTATAGTTTTTCTTTTGACATTAATGATGAACCCACATGAAATTCCTTTTGGCCACTTGAGCAAATATTTGAAATCTATATAATATCTTTCAATTTTTCTTATAGTTTCTTCGTCCCTGGTGCAGTCTGTCAAGTGTTCCACAATGTGATCCAAGTTGTAGGCCAGTTATTATTTTGCCTTGGCAAGAAATACATATTTTACCTCTCTGGGGCTCTCTTATCACAGAGCCAGCTTCCACTTACAGCTAGAAGGCTTTTATAAGTTGTTTCTTAGGACAGATCTGAATTTAAAGAATAAAAAAACAATATCGTGGGAATGAATGAAGATTTATATTTGATGCCAGATCTCCAATACATGACAATGGGGGTGAGTTCGATATAAAATGTTATGACACAAACTGTAGGCGAGAAATTTCAGTACCATTCAAATACCTCTGACTTTGAAGTGATTACCTCTTGCTCCGCCCCGGTACTTATTTTAGTAAGTAGTATAACCATCTTAAGGCTAATTAACGTTTCGCTTTTTGCTCGCAACCTGGCTATGTAGCCAAAGAACGAAAAGTATAAAATCTTTAACAGATGTAAGTGGATATGCATAGCCTGCAGGCAAGAATCATTCCAGTTTTTGAATTCAATATAGGTGGTACTTCTTTTTTCCTTTTTTCTTTTCTTTTCCTTTTTTTTTTTTCATCGGAAGAAAAAAAAGACAACACAACCTATCAGGCCCTTTTGTACCAAGTGAAGGCCATTTTATGAAATATTTAAAAAACAAAAAACATTAGTTTTCCTGCTTTTCAAATAGTGTAGCACACGAGCATACTTGTCAATTTTTTCATCCAAAATAGATATGATTTTGTTGGCTCTAACACATTGAGTAAAGGCTCTAACACTTTGAGTAAATAATAAGGTTACGTTTGATACGCGGAATGATTATTCCATTAGGAAAATGAGTAGTTTTTATTGAAATAGAAGAATGTAGAATGAAATAGCCTTGGAATAGCCATTCTCATTCTTAGAAGGAAATGACTATTCCTTAAATTGAGGAATAATTATTTCTCTCAATTTGAGAGGAATAACTATTCCTCAATTTAATGAATAATCATTCATTCATAGGTAATGGGAATGGCTATTCCAAGTGTTAGATACTTATCATATACTCTAACACCAAGGCTATTTTATTCCATCTTATTCAATTCCTAATAAAAGCTATTCATTTTTTCTAATGGAATAGCCATTTCGCGTATCAAACGTAATCTAAGGGAATTGGAGTAAGTGTTACCCTACAATTAATATTATTTTTAGAGCTGAATATGTCTTGTACTTAGATGCTATACCGGAAAAGAGAGAGGTTCATTATGTAATGGTCATTTTTTCAAAGATGTATAGTACTAGAGTATGATGATGAGTTTTCCAAATGGATTCATTAATGTCTTAGTTGGCTGGTGTGTGCTGTGTTACAGCTTTACTGAACTGCAATATAGTTGCAAACTTAAATCTTTAGATGCATGTGTCAATCTCTCTCTCTTACTTTATTTTATTTTATTTTTTTTCGATTTTCGGGCAGTGGTAGCACCAGTCTCTGTCTCATATATATGCATTGTGCAGAAAAATGCTTTTGAATGGGGCTTATCAATGATTCCGCACTCGGAGGATGCAGTTCAGGTGACGCAACATGTTGCAAACTTTTTGGTCAGGTTAGTCCTTAAGACTTAATAATGTGAAAAGTTATGATCTAGTTCATGGAGCAGATTTTGTTGCTGCAAGGGCATTTGAAATTTTTAATATTGCTACTGTCCCGGAGTTCAAACGTTTGACAAGCCGACATTATCACCATCATGATATGTGTGAAAACGCAGGCAACAAAAATGGTTGCTCAATTTTTTTAAGACAAAAAGCCATAAGAAGTCAGTGATATGATAGAAAGATGTTTTGCATGGCAATACCTAAAACCAATTAAAAGGAAAGCCCCCCCTTTTCCTTTTCTCGCTAATTTAGAGAGTTGGTTCCTTGAGAAAGTGTTATTATTAGCAGTTATCAGCTATGTAAACTATTGATGGTAAAGTAGCTTAGTGCATATGCCAAACAAAGTGCTTGAATCTATCTCTTCCTAAAAATGAATGACCACTATCAAACCACCCCTCCATCCAAAATGAAAGGAAAAAAAAAAACTACACTGAAGGGGGTAAAAGCCAGATACATTTATGAACGAAGAGGAAGTGTTGGAAGGTAAAAGAGTAGAAAGAGGAAATATCTCTGGTTGAGGAAACCAAGTTCTGGGCTGTTCCCATGCCTATGAGACTCGCATTAATATTTAGTCTTGAAAAGCAAACATGATTTTAAACCTGGACGCTGCCCTTCCCCCTCCCCCTGTTGTAGCTGTAGAAAGACAGAATGAAAAAGAACTCCTTCGCGAATGCTAGCGGTACTTTTTTGCATTGATTGTGACTCTTGCCTATTTTTGACATCATGCTCAGGTCTACATTCCTACTGCTGAACAAAATCAACCCTTACAGACTTATATGTTTGTATTATTTTGTCATATTTCCAAATATCTGTTTTTAATTTATTTTTTTCCCTCTTAGGCTACTTCATCCAAGTGTTTTTAGAAGTAAAAAATGAGACAAAAAATGTTTGTATAAAGTGACAATTATATATATAAGCCTGAAATTTCCGAATATTCAGTTTACATGTTGCATACTTCACATTATGTTCTGACCAAAACCTAAATCAGGGCTCTGCTTACCGTGCAAACACCAGAACAATAGAAGGACAACTCTTCTATTTCTTTACAAATATTCGATCTGAACTAAGTTGACCCCTGTATTTTGGTGCAGTGAGGCTAGGAAATCATTGAACAGGCCACCTGCTGGAAGAGTGCTGGATAATCTCATTTACAATTACAGTCCCACTTATTGTGGGAAGGCTGGGTAAGCCTCAATAGCCTGTAAGACTGCATTGTATTGCTTGCGAGTAATGTTATCTTCACACTTTTTTTTGACTTTTCATGTCAACCACTTAAAATACGTTATGTCAGCTGGTGTGAAATGGGTGTGAAAAATAGCATTACTCATTACTTGCACATGGATGTACTGACGGAATTTTGTTTGCTGTCTGACTGTAGGAAGGGGTACGATGAAGTTTATATCTTTGCATAACGTCCAAACAAATTCACAAGGTCTTTTGATTGTGCAGTGTACATGGTAAGTCTTCTGGACTCCAAAGTTCGAAAATGGGAGATTGTTGGAAATGTAAACATTGATCATCATTTCAGTTACTGATGAAAATGGTTTTTTTTTTTTTTCATGTTGCAAGATCATATTATGTATATAAGAAAAAGATCATATGTATCTACTATCATAGAGTATTATGCGAACAATGACCCTTGAGATTTCCCTGAATTAGACAGCTTAAATTCTGTCTGTTAATGATTAAAAAAAAAATCCGTCTGAGTTCATCTTTTCCTTTATTTAATAAAATTAATAAATAATTAAATTTTTATTTGTTGAGTAATAACTTTTAAGTCTTCAATAAAATATTGCTTGTAGAAATATCAATAATCCGTCGATTTCAATTCATTTAAACGACAAAAAAGAGGATGATTGAAGTGGTTAAAAATAATTAAATGAAAAGTAGGGAAGTATAATAATTAAAAGCATCGTGGTAATTTAGAATTTTTGTGGTACTTTATTATGTAGATTTTCTCTTTGGTGTGCACATGAAACCCATCAAGCTTGGGCCGCCGTTTCTATTTGGTGAAATCCAACTGAATGAATTGAAAAACAGACAAATGAGTTGTTTTTTAGTCTTTCTTCATTGCATTTCATTGTAATAAAATGGTGGGGATTTCTTAAAATAAGGTGTGGAATACATTCTTTTCTGGACTTGAGAATTTTCCAGAAGCCTCATCCCGTACGTCATGCATATTTCATCCTTAGTGTGAGTGGTTTGTTGATATATACGGTGTGGTATTCCTTCTTCGGCCCAAAAGACACTCTAAAACTCAAGCTTGCATCATTACTTGTTTTAGTGTCATAATATTCAACACGTACGTGTTTAGGTTTATTCAGAATTCGACCATGAACGAACTTATTCTTTTAATGTTTGTACAGACATCGAGGAAAAAATATACTTTCTCCTCGATCATAAACTGCCATGCTATTTTCAGCTAGATAGCGTTCCAAAATTATAATTTGTGATACTATAATAAAGTCTATTGAACTTTACTCTTCCACAAAATGCACTTTAAGGGAAGATGTTTGCTCAAGGCTTATAAAGTTCACAACTCAGTTATACCTTCAGCATTTATTATTTCACTCTTTATCATATTTTATTGTATTTTAAAAGTAATAAATATGATCTAGTCCATTGAACCTTATTCTTCTACAAAAGGCACTTTATGAGAAAAAGTTTGCTCAAGGCTTAAAAAGCCTACAATCCAGTTATACGTTTGGCAATGTGAGACTCTTAACACGCCCTCTCACGTGTAGCACTATTGTCCAAACATGTGTACTACGGGAGGGAAGACCTAACATTGTTCAAGGCCCTTAAGCTCTGATACTATGATAAAGTCCATTGAATTTTACTCTTTTGCAAAATGCACTTTAGGGAAGATGTTTGCTTGAGGCTTATAAAGCCCATAATTCATTTATATCTTGGCAATGTGGGGATCTTAACAAAAAAAAATTGATATGACAAGATTTTGAACAATTTAATTTTAAAATAAGGATTGAGATTTAGAGTAACTGCCACAGTGCCACCTACAAAGTTCATGTTAACATCACCTTTTCTACTATGTTTTTCTCAACGTGCCCTTTTTATTAAAAAAAAGAAAGAATATATTCTGCTTTTTTATTCAAGAAAACAATAAGGCAAAACTTTAAAAAGAAAAAATTGAAAAACGAAAAACGAAAAAAGAAAAAGTTAAAAACAAAGGATTGGATAACTGGTCTCAAGCTGCATTTTACTTTCTTTTTTTTTCGCGTATTCTCAAGAGTCCAAAACTCAAACTCAGGTACGTATTTTTGGCCACTCGAGATTTTACTACTCAAACCATACAAAAGTCAAAAGCAACTAAACAGAGCATTTATTAATTTGCAACAACAAGAGATGGATCTGTTGGAATACAAACGTGTGCGTGTAGAATGTCAAGACCTATATTTTTTTTTTTTTTTTTTTTTTATATATTAGTTATAAATATAAGTGACTAATATAACATAATCAAATCCAAAGTGATAGGTTTAAATTTTTAAATTAAATGATATCCAAACACATCACCTTAAGGTTTCATTGAAACACTCTTAATTGTCTTCTCAACGAGAATTACAACTTTTACTACAAGTTTTATTACAAATGGATGTGCCCGTCCATAATTCATTAAATGGTTAGTTAAAAAATCTGACTTGTTGGAGGTAAAATTCACCATGTGTCTCACTCAATCTGTCTCTACATGAAAGATAATCGAGCTATCAAAGAAAAATAAATTAGGATATTCTCCTCGTAGAAAGTAGAAACTACACACCCACATAGCTATTAATGCCATATATATGGTAGGCCCCACTCAAATACAACCACTGCGATAAGGATAATAACTGCATCACTAAAGACTTTCTTAGGAGAGAAGAATGTACATCCCAATATGTGGGATTTTGATATTTCATCATTAAAGCTTATTTGGTATGGTTAGAGGCGGAGCCACATCAAACGTGGCATAAGGCAGACAATAGTCTCCCTATAAATTTAAAAATGCCCCAATAATTATATGTTTTTATGGGATAACCCCTCTAAAATTAATTTTTTTACTCCGATAAAATTTTTTTTTTTTCGTACCCCCTTACCTAGAATTCTAGTTCCGTCCCCCCCCCCCCCAAAACAAAAAAAAAAAATCAATTTCTATCCACCAAATGTTATGGGAAACTACCCCACATAAGCTTTGATGAATGGAAGGTGTAATATTTTTGTTCCATTTAAAAAATTTTAAGGGTATTTTTGTTTTTTGCTAGACAAAAGGGGAACATTGCAAATCTTTTGTAGTTTGGAAGACGTATTGATGCAATCTTTAGTTGAGAGATATTGAAAATTAATGTTAAACTATTAAGAACTGCAAGCGCTTCCTTAAATAGATTGAGTCATAAACTGATCCAACACATAAAAAATAAGAGATGTGATATGTTGTCATCCTATGACACAATTATTGACCATTTTTTTCTTTTTTTTTATTCAACAAAAAATTAGAAAATCATGTATATGGGTTGGGGTCTGGTTTTGTGTTTTTTTTTAAATTAAAAAAAAAAAAATCATTAGTGTCAATAATTGTATCTTTGAATGCCACGTGGCGCCTAAACCGGTGGCAGGTATGGAAACATGAGGGCATGTGCATCATGTGGCTTACGTTTCGTTGGGAATATGAGGGCATGCTGCATTGCTGCTATTGCTGGGAAATTCATAGAAATCAAACACAACGAATATTTTGGATTTCAAGGAAATGGAATAGAATAGGTCCTTCCCCCTAGACATTCCGTTCCTTTCCATAGACATCCAAGGGAACAAAGTACTCCTTTTAATTTTATTTTTTTTATTTTTTTATTTTTAGTTTTCTATTCCAATGTTTTCTTTACTGCAAAACTGACTTTTAGGTCACTTGCCTTATATTAAGGGAAAAATCATTTTTTAATTCATAGGTTTTCATTTTATTTAAATTTAGTCGTTGGGTTTTCAATTTTAACAATAATGACTTTAAGTTTTACTCATATTTTAATTGGTCCTTCTATCACTTTATTGTTAAAGTTAACAATTTTTTATTTGACACGCTAGGGTCTATCTCAGCGTCTAAGTTAATTATGTCTCCAAAGAGTAATTCAATCGGCTGGAGACCATGCCTTATGAAGTATAGCATTTGATGCTTAATGAAGTATAGCATTGATTTAATAGATGATTTAACGCTTAATGATATAGCATTGATATCAGGTGTTCATATGAACGCTAGTGTGTCAATTAACACAAACATGACGTATGACAAATCATTCATTTTGACGGAAAAGTGATTCGATGGCCTATTTAAAATCTGAGCAAAACCTAATTATAACCATATTCTTGAAATTAGAAACTTAATGACTAAATTCAAATTAAAGAGAAATCTAAGAACTAAATATAATTTTTTCCTTATATTATCTAGATATTGCACCCGATGCAATATATTTTATTACAACAGTCTATTTAAGTTAACGGTCCACAAAGCAACACGATTTATTTGATAACAATTTTACTATCACATTATGTATCTTAGTTATCTTAATTCAACTAAATAGAATTACGAAATAATTTAACCCTTATTGGTTAGTATAATGGTTAATTACTTTTTTGACATTAGTACAATATTTGATTATTAAGCATAAATATGATGTCAATGTTTTTAGAAAAATGATCCCTACACTCATTTCTCACAACAACCCCACAACAAGCTGATGTGGCTGGTAATATTTTATTATTTTTTGATAAAAAGAAAACAAAACAAAACAAAAAAAATAATAAAATATTACAAACCACATCAGTTTGTTGTGGGACTATTGTGAAAAATGAGTGTAGGGATCATTTCTCATGTTTTTATAGACGAAAAAGATAATGTCACTTTATTTAATGGACGTTAGTGTATTTTAAGGGTGATGATTGTATAAACCACGATCAGCACTGTCTAATTTTTTATTTTTTATTTATTGTGTTTTTTTTTAGGGCAGTACTGTCTAATTCAAAATAAGGGACACGTACTCTAAAAAAAAATGTTAGTTTAATTTCAAAACCATTAATAAAAAATAAAAATATAATGAAGATTCTTTACAAGCCAGGACTAAGATGGTTCGCCATCCAACATGGACTTCCCAACGAGGACCGACTTGTATGAAACACGTGTAATTCTTTGAGTGGAATCATACACCTGGCTAATTACCTAGAATTAAAAATCGGCATATATATATATATATATATATATAGGTTGCATAATAAATAATTTGAAGTGGATCTTTCCAAACTATTGTCCTTGAGGAGCAACTCCTTTCCCTTTGATTTATTAAACATCATCTTTTCAAAAAAAAAAAAAAAAAAAATAAACCAAAAAAAACAAAAAAAAAAAAAAAAAAGAAAAAAAAAAAAAAGAAAAGAAAAAAAAGAATGTCTTTGATGGTCGTTGACTCGTTATTGGTTAATACACCATATCAACCATTTATATCATTGATAAGTGTAATGTTAAGGATTATTTTTTTTATTATTCTCAAAGTTAATTTGTCTTTTAAAATTGTTATTAAATTTGGGATAGATCACTATTAAATTTTAATCAAATGATAATTTTAAAAATTATATCAACTTTTAAAAGATAAAAAGATGATTTCTATCATTATTCAAATCGATAGTCCAATAAGTTTAAGCAATTTGTGGGTTCAACAAAATAGGATGCTTCGTAATCCCTTATAAAAAAATACCTCACATTTTCTTTTAATGTTTGAGAATAAGTTCTATTTATATAATCTAATAATCAATCACTCAATCAATTAATCATGTAATTATGTAAATAATATTCAAATATCAACCTAGCTCAGCCTTCATAGAAACTCCGCCAAATAAAAAAAGTTCTTTTTACTCGATTAAATAAAAAAAAAATGTTGGTAAGGATACTAAAAATTTAACTACAAGTCTTTTATTCTTTATTTAAAAAATAAATAAATTCCAATTTGCCTTCCTCACCCTCGCCATAATGCAGTAGATTGGGATTTACGACAATTACCTGCCCAAAAATTAGTAGCAATTTGAGCAGGTAAGTTGATAACTGTCACGTTTATTCTCTCTTTAGAGCCTTAAATTCTCATTAACTTTAGTATTTATTTTTCGCCATAATTCAGAAGATTAGGATTCACGACAATTACATGCTCAAATTGCTAGCAATTTGTGCAGGTAAGTTGATAGCTGTCACATTTATTATCTCTTTAGAGCCTTAATTCTCATTAACTTTAGTATTTATTTTGTATGATCACATTTTGGATGGTTAGATGCAATGTATGGCTAAGATTTAACAATTTCAGAATCTCAAATTTAGAAGAATTTTGAAGGGATTTTGATTCATATAGAACACATATCTAAATAAAGTTTGTGTTGGCTAACCACTTATTCAGGTAAGTAAATCGCATATAGAGTTTTCATGGCAGAGACAGAACTACTAAGAGGCTTAAGAGGACTTCACTTCTCTCAATATGAGTCCTATAAATTTAATGGTGAATTTGAAAATGAGATATATTTATATAATTTCTCTTTTGAAAAAAGAAATGATACATATACATCCCTACACATTTTCATACAACCAAGTTTCAAATTCACTACTGAATCTGTGGGATCCAATATGGTCATATAAATTCAATGGTGAATTTAAAAATGAGATGTGTAAAAATTGTAATAGAGATTTATTTATATCATTTCTCTTTTTAAAAAGAAAAAGAAAAAGAAAAAAGGTATAGGGTAAGCTTTCATGAGGTCGACCTCAGGTAGGGTAGGTAGTACTGAGCTCTACCCAATTTTACCACCTTTCCATAACATCTGTAAACTTTCATGCTCACACCAAATTTAGCCCACAAAAATGATAGATGCCTTGGGAAACACCCCTTTCATCTCTACTTCTTTCGCTTCTTATCAATAATCATATATATATATATATATATATATATATATATATTAAAAAAAAAAAGAAAAAGAAAAGAAGAAGAAGAAAGAAAAAGGAACCCACCCACTTGTATCAAAGTTTTAAAACACTTTTTTGGCCTGAAACTTGAAATGGATAGTACGGAAGATCGTGTTATGAGAACGAGTGACATAATTAATTAATTAATTTTTTTTTAAAATGTTTAACTCGTTAGTAATTTGAGTAATTCTTGTGAGACATCATAAATAGACACCACCTGTTCAAGTAAGTGGCCTAATAATCCAAAATTTACTTTAACAAATGAGTCCCATTTATGCTTTCTCACCAGAGTTGCCAAAATTGATAGTAATAGACGGATAATTATAAAAATTTAGACGGATAATTACTGTGAATTCTAATCTTAGTATCAAACCCAAGAGCATCGTACCCTCATTCCTTCTTATCATTTATATTTCATTTTAAATATCACATGACTTAGATATAAAATTAGTGTTCCTAATGCTTTATATGATATTATATTATTTAATTTTTTTAAAAAAATGCTAAAATTAACATTACGTAAACCGTTAGTTAAACCAACTTTATGAATCGGCATCATTTGGTAAACCTTCTTTTTTTTTTTTTTTTTTTTTTTTTTCACTTTTCATAAAAAGAATTTCACATCCATTCGAAACTATTGCCATACAATTATTTTTTTCACATTTTTCTCACTAAAAATTCAAATCTCATTTCATTTTTGTATCACATAAATCATTTATTATTTCTATTCTAAAAAATAATAAATACTCACAACAAAATTCTTTGGAAAAATTGCACCATTGGTCCCTGTGGTATTCCATAATTATTTTTTTACTCCCTATGGTTTAAAAAATTACTGGGAGGTCCTCGTGGTATGCAATAATTACAAATCGATCCCTGGTGTCAAATTCTGTTAAATTTTTTAACAAATTCCGTCAAAATGCCACGTCAGCGACACGTGTCGCCATCTTACGGCGACACGTGTCCATTTTAATAAAAAAATATAAATTTATTAAAAATAAATAAAAATACTTATTTTTTTAAAAAAAAAAAATTCAAAAAAAAAAATAAATAAACGGGTGGCTTGGCCACCCTTTTGGGGGTGGCCTGACCGCCCCCAGCCACTGGGTGTGGCCGCGCGCCACCCCCAGTGGCCAGGGGTGGCGCACGGCCACCCCCAAGCTACAGGGGGTGGCCTTCGGGCCACCCCAGGCAACTAGGGGTGGCCGCACGCCACCCCCAGACAACTCCGGGGTGGCGCGCGGCCACCCCCGGATCTTCCAGGGGTGGCCCGAAGGCCACCCCCTGTGGCTTGGGGGTGGCCGCGCGCCACCCCCTGCGGCCTCTGGGGGTGGCCCGCGGCCACCCCCAAATGGGTGGCCAAGCCACCTGTTCAGTTTTTTTTTTTTTAAAAAAAATAAGTATTTTTATTTATTTTTTAATAAATTTATATTTTTTTATTAAGATGGACACGTGTCGCCATAAAGATGGCGACACGTGTCGCTGACGTGGCATTTGACAGAATCTGTTAAAAAATTTAACAGAATTTGACGCCAGGGATCGATTTGTAATTATTGCATACCACGAGGACCTCCCAGTAATTTTTTAAACCATAGGGAATAAAAAATAATTATGACATACCACAAGGATCAACGGTGCAATTTTTCCAAATTCTTTACGCGCTCCATATTTCCATTTCAAAAAGTCATAGAAGGCAATTTCAAGGAGAGCTCATGGGATGGGATGGGAGGGTCATGGGATGGGGGGTCTCATAATAACAGGGACCCCACGAAGCGTGTGTGACTGACCGCGTAAACATGAAAAGGAAGGGGAGGGCATTTCCGTCATTGGGGCTCGTTTTTATGGCTCCCCTTAACTGTCTCGCTGATTCAGAGAGGCGTGTATATATAGGCCTCCTCCAACGTCCCTCTCTCCTTCAATCTCCCCATCATATCTCCGTGCCTTCTCTGGTCTTCAATTTCCTTGTCTGAAACTCTCTGTCTCTCTGGCCTGATCGGTAAGCTCAAAGTTTTGGTTTTTGATCTCTGATCTCTGTGTTTCTCAAATTTGCTAGATCTGTGATCACTGGTGATTAATTTTATGTTAATTATGCGATTTTCTTATATTTAATCAATGACATTTGCTTTCTATGATCTGAGTGTTTTTTGCGTTTGTGTGTCTCCTATGGGAAATACAATTGGGATCTGGTGGGTCAAATCAGATCTGTATGTTCTTAATTAGTTTGATTATGGGCCTGTGAATGTACATGGATCTGGTGATTGTTTTTGCTTTTCTGTAGAATGTGTTGGATCTGGTAACTTGTTTTGGGTTTTGATGAATGATCTGCTGTCGTTTTTTTTTTTTTTTTTGGTTTTCTGTTTGGGTCTGTTTGCTGCTTTGAAAGAGAGGAGGGAAAAACTTATGATTGAAGCCGGACATGTTATGTTGTTTAACTTCTAAGAAGCTAGTGAGAACCTACTTTTTCATCAATTAATTAAATGAGGAAGCAAAAGGCGTTGGGAGTAGATTGGTTTTAATCTTTGTCTATTTTTTTTTTGGCAAGTGATCTTTCTGTAGCAGATATAAAAAAATGTGATGTTCATTTTACTTTTCTTTTCCTTGCAACTAAATGGAGATGGGCAGTCTACTTACAGTGGCAAGAGATATCCCTTTTCTTTCTCTCTAAATATATATTTATATATTTAAAATGAGAGCCGTGCTGTTTGTTATGGGATCTTTTTCTATCTTTCATATTTGTTTATCTGGTACAAAACTCTGCTTAACTAATGGTAAAGGACTTAGGTATTGTAATGTTTCTTACGCAGACATTGCTTTGACATGGCTACTCACACCCCGAAGAACATCCTCATTACTGGGGCTGCCGGGTTCATTGCGTCCCATGTTGCCAACCGGCTCATCCGTAACTACCCTGACTACAAGATCGTTGTGCTTGACAAGCTTGATTACTGCTCAAATCTGAAAAACCTCCTTCCCTCTAAATCATCTCCCAATTTCAAGTTTGTTAAGGGGGACATTGGCAGTGCTGACCTTGTCAACTTCCTCCTCATCACTGAGTCTATCGACACTATAATGCACTTTGCTGCCCAGACCCATGTCGACAACTCATTTGGTAACAGCTTTGAGTTTACCAAGAACAATATTTATGGTACCCATGTGCTTCTAGAAGCCTGCAAGGTCACTGGCCAAATCACAAGATTCATCCATGTGAGTACGGACGAGGTCTATGGGGAGACAGATGAGGATGCTGTTGTGGGAAACCATGAGGCTTCTCAACTCCTCCCAACAAACCCATACTCTGCCACAAAAGCTGGAGCAGAAATGCTTGTTATGGCATATGGCAGGTCATATGGGTTACCTGTAATAACTACACGCGGGAACAATGTTTATGGACCCAATCAGTTTCCTGAAAAATTGATCCCAAAGTTCATCCTCTTGGCCATGCAAGGGAAGCCTCTTCCAATTCACGGTGATGGTTCTAATGTGAGGAGTTATTTATATTGTGAAGATGTTGCTGAAGCTTTTGAAGTCATTCTTCACAAGGGAGAGGTAGGTCATGTTTACAATATCGGGACAAAGAAGGAAAGGAGAGTTATTGATGTTGCCGAAGATATATGCAGACTTTTTTCCATGGACCCAGAGAAAAGCATCAAGTTTGTAGAGAACAGACCATTTAATGACCAGAGGTACTTTCTAGATGATCAGAAGCTGACAAACTTGGGATGGTCAGAGCGGACTACGTGGCAAGAGGGGCTGAAGAAGACTATGGAATGGTACATTAACAATCCTGATTGGTGGGGCGACGTCTCTGGGGCACTGCTTCCTCATCCAAGAATGCTGATGATGCCTGGTGGGATTGAGAGACACTTTGATGGGTCTGATGAGGGCAAGTCTGCATCTTATGTCTCAAGTAATACCAAGATGCTGGTTCCTCCTTCCAAAAGCATTGGCTCTCCTCGAAAGCATTCCTTGAAGTTCTTGATCTATGGTAGGACTGGTTGGATTGGGGGTCTGCTTGGGAAGCTATGTGAGAAACAAGGGATTCCTTTCGAATATGGAAAAGGGCGTCTAGAGGATCGGTCATCACTAGTGGCAGATATTCAGAATGTTAAGCCAACCCATGTTTTTAATGCTGCTGGTGTGACTGGTAGACCCAATGTAGATTGGTGCGAGTCTCACAAAACAGAAACAATTCGCGCAAATGTTGCTGGGACCTTAACCTTAGCAGATGTTTGCAGAGAGCATGGGCTCTTGATGATGAATTTTGCTACAGGGTGTATATTTGAGTACAACGCAGCACATCCCGAGCGTTCTGGCATTGGGTTTACAGAGGAAGATACACCCAATTTCACTGGTTCTTACTATTCCAAAACCAAGGCTATGGTAATTTATTCAGAATCATTATGTATTTCTATATCTTTCTGAGATTATGCATTTCTTCTAATAATTTCTCTGATTTTTCAACCAGGTTGAAGAGCTGTTGAAAGAATATGACAATGTCTGTACTCTAAGAGTTAGGATGCCGATATCATCCGACCTAAACAACCCACGCAACTTCATAACAAAGATTTCCCGTTATAACAAAGTGGTTAACATTCCGAATAGCATGACCGTGTTGGATGAGCTTCTACCGATTTCAATTGAGATGGCGAAGCGGAACTTGAGGGGTATATGGAACTTCACAAACCCGGGTGTTGTAAGCCATAATGAGATTCTGGAGATGTACAAGCAATTCATTGACCCCAACTTCAAGTGGGCTAACTTTACACTTGAAGAGCAAGCCAAGGTGATTGTGGCCCCTCGAAGCAACAATGAGATGGATGCCTCAAAGTTGAAGAAAGAGTTCCCCGAGTTGCTATCTATCAAGGACTCCCTGATTAAGTATGTTTTTGAACTGAACAAGAAGAATTTTGCAGAATAAACAGTCAGTTGTAGACCTCTCAGGTTCGACCTCTCTGCATTTTGCTCTAGATACTATAAGGTTTATCAGCTCCACCACTTACTCATTATTAGCTTCTCATAATTATTTCCATTGTTGTAGAAGGTGGTCATGAGGGTAATATTCTATGAGCTACGCCTCTTTCATTTTGACATTACCTTTATTTTGTAATTTAGTTTGCTTTAGTTGCTTTGAGCAAGAAACTTCCAATAGGGGGTGTATTACTTTTGCAGTCTATAATATGTGTGGCGTTTGATTCTTTAATAAGTGAACTTCTGGTATCCATTCAAAGCAATACACTTGTGTCTTGTGGCATTGAATCTGCTGAAGCAAATGGGAATGGGATCCAAGTGTTTTCTTTCATTCATCTAATTGAAGTGGGTTTTCGGTTGCAGAGGAACTCGCCCCAAATTTCAGTACTTTGACCCTCGTGAAGATGAAATAGGCAACGTTTCGCTTCCTCAGACGAAGTAAAAAAACAGAAAAGAAAAAAGAAACGTTTCGCTCCTCTCAATTGCCTTTTCCTTGTTAATATATTTAATAAAAGGCCTAAATTTGTACAATGTTCAAATTTATTGCCCGTATCTTCTCTCATATAGAAAAAGTGGTCCCTGAACTTGGTCCCTCGGTCCACTATAAAGACCGACAACAATTGCCAATTAACATGAAAATTCTAAAATGCCTAACTTTAACTTTAGTGTAGGCATTGCAATAATGATGGGGAACAACTTTCCTTCTTTTTCTTCTTTTTTTTTTTTAAAAAAAAAAAAAATTCTTTTCTTCTTTTTTTTTTTTTTTTTTTTTTAATTTTTTAATTTTTTTTTATTTATTATTTAATTTTTTTATTCTCTCAAAGTTGACTTGACTTTTAAAATCAGTATTAGATCAAAATTCAATAGTAATCCATTATAAATCTAACAGTGATTTTAAAAGTTACGTCAATTTTGAAATGACTCAAAGAGGACATAAATCTTCATTTTAGCATATTATTTGACAAAGGGTACTCAAAGCCTACTCTCTCTCTAGAAACTATATTTTTATTCTCCAAAGTTGTTATGACTTTTAACATCACTATTGGATCAAAATATAATAATGACTTTGTCACAAATATAATTGTAATTTTAAAACTCACATTAATTTTGGGAGGACTTAAGGAGGACATAGGTATTGCTTTTAGTATTACTCTCTTTTGTCAAAGGACATTGGAAATTGGACTAGGATCTACAGTAATTACCCTTCCGAATTATTAGTAATTTGGGCAGGTACTGTTAGAGATCCTATCAATGACTCACCTACCCAGTAGCCAGGCAACCCAACATTTATATAATATTCAAAGCCTAGTTCTCTCTCTCTCTCTCTTTAAAGGGAAAAAGGGTAAGAGGGGTGGTGGCACCCTCCATCGTCAATTCCTAAAAATGTCCCTGATAAGGCAATCCTAATCGCATCCAAAAATGATGTAGTGAGATCCAAATCCAAATATTGAGCAAATAGATCGGTTAAATTTAGTACTTATTTGCCTGTTGTGGTGCAAAATTTAATATGAGAGAACTTTACTTATAACCCCTGATCTTTCATCACTTTTGAAAAAAATGTACCTAAACTTTAAAAAGTGTCAATTAGGGTATCAATTTTTTAATTTTTGTCAACATTCCGTTAGAATTTTGAATAAAATCTTATCAAAATTTTCAAAAGCTTAAGAGGAAAATATTGATAGAATCTCAATGAAAAGCATTAAGGAGGATGATTCTGTAGCCTTGTTTCCTTTTTCTTTTCTTGGATGAATAAGCTTTTCTATTAAAACACCAACACATTATTACAATACACTACAGCAAACTGCAGGACCAAAGTTGCCTCAGCAACAACACTTGACAGATTCTCAACCTAGAAAAGCAAAAGCCCCCAAACTAACCCTCTATACAACCAAAGAAATGACATATGCAAACCAAAGAGAGTACAAGCAACTAAGAACAGGAAAATAGTATCACTTCACAGAAGACATGTATAATTGTCACACTTTCTACAGAATGAACGCAGAAACTACTTACAGTACCAAAAAATCTTAACCACCTGAACACTTGCTAAAAAAAGAAAAACCTCACTTCTGCAGCATTACTACAAAACCTACTACATCAACTGCAGAACACCAACCTACTGTAAACAATATCACTGTTGTCTTAGCATGTCCAGATACATCTAAATGTGAAGACTCCTTTCTAGTGCAGAATACTAGTCACCGTTCAACTCCTTCAACAAACTCGGATACAAGACTCTTAGCTAATAGATAATATCTTTAGATAGGATTTTGTAAATTCAAATATAGAGATATTTGAATTCTGTTTCAATTCAAGTCTCTAGATAGGTTTTATGTTTGTAATTAAAATTCTAGATAGGTTGTAACTGATCCAAAGATCATGTAATCTTTTCCTCTTTATATACGTTACTAAACATCAATAGAAAGTATTGAACTTCAAAATCTATTATGGTATCAGAGCTCTAAATTGCTCACGCATATTTTTCGATCTCTTCTACATTTTTCTTTTTCGCTTCTATCATTTTCTCAATGGCGTCCAGCTCTAATGTCCCATTCATTCCGCCTAATATTGGCTAGCTTATGACCTTCAAATTGGAAGGACCTAACTATATCATGTGGTCCAACCAAGTTATTCATATTTTGAAGACAAACGACTTGATGGGTTTCATGGATGGTTCTGAACCGTGCCCTCCCAAGTACGTCCTGGATGGCCAAGGGAAAGCTACTGCTACTTTGAATTCAACGTTCCAACTTTGGAATAAGAAAGACCAATTTGTTCTTTCTTGGCTTAATGCCACCCTCACGGAGAAGGTGATGTCAACCACCTTTGGTGTTACCAGTGCTTAACAAGCCTGGAACTCACTCTCCAGCAGGTTTGCCTCCCATTCCAAGACCCAGATTTCTCATCTTCAGCGCCAGCTACAAAGTCTGCATCAAGGTTCTAAAAGGTGTACTGATTATATTGAAACTGCTAAGCAGTTTTCTGCCCAGCTTGCAGCGGTTGGTCAACCGGTTACTGATAATGCTCTTATTAGTTATGTGATTGGTGGACTTCACGCTTCATTCAATCCTGTTGTCACATCCTTGTCCATGGCTTCCTGGTACAAATCCCTTACATTCATTGAGTTTCAGGATGAATTGCTCTCTTATGAGCTTCTATTGGATAGCCAAATAGCTTCCAATACTGCAAACACTCATCAATTTTCCATGTTCTCCTCCAAGCCCAATGCCTACACTCAAAACCGTAAGTCTAAACCTTCTGGAAAGCATTGGAATGGTCCTAAACCCAACTCTTATTCACCAAAATATCAGCCTACCCCTTCTGCTATCACTGCTAGACCCGCATGTCAAATTTGTGGGAAGTTGAGTCACAAAGCATTGGATTGCTTTTATAGGATGGATCATGCCTTTCAAGGTCGTCACCATCCTGCTCAACTATTTGCAATGGTAGCTAACTCCAACCAAGATGCTGATAATGGTCCGTGGTATGCTGACAGTGCTGCAAATCAACACATCACTGCAAACTTGAGAATCTCTCCTTACAGCAGCCATACTCGAGTTTTGAAGATGTAGCTGTGGGGAATGGAACAAGTTTGAGCATTTAAAACACTGGTTCTATGAGTTTTCATACTCCTAAATCTTCCTTTCATCTTTCTAATGTTTTACATTGTCCTCAAGCTTATGCTAATCTCCTTTCCATCAATCAATTTTGTTGAGATAATAACTGTTTTTTTTTTCCTCCTCAATGGTTCTCATTACTTTGTTAAGGACAATCTAACAGGAATCACTTTACTAGAAGGCCGGAGTGAAGGTGGTCTCTACCCTCTTCATTTGCAGTCTTTTTCAGTCAATAAGCAGCATGCCTTGACTGCTTTCTTAGGTGTCAAGGCTTCTGCAGCTGTGTGGCATTCTCGTCTAGGCCATGCCTCTCAGCAAGTTGTTTCTCAAGTTTTACAGCAATTTCCCTCCTGGTCAGTGGTTTCAAGAAATTGAATGGTATTTGCGAACCATGTCAACTTGGCAAAAGCAAGCAGCTTCCATTTCAATCTTCTCCTCGTGTTTCTTTGTGTTCTTTAGATCTCATCCATTCGGATGTTTGGTCATGCTCTACGAAGTCATTAGGTGGCTATCCGTACTATGTTTTATTTATTGATGATTTTTCCAGGTTTACCTGGTTGTATCACATTCATAATAAATCAGATGTTTTCACAGTTTTTGTCCAATTTAAGTCTCTTGTTGAAAATCAGTTCTCTTCTTCCATCAAACAATTTCAATGTGTTGGTGGTGGAGAATATATGTCTAATCAATTTAAAAAAAATTTGGTCACTCATGGCATACTTCACCGTGTCTCTTGCCCTTACACACCACAACAAAATGGTGTGGCCGAGCGCAAGGATCATCATATCATGGAAATGGGGTTGTCCTTGCTTGCTCAATCTCATCTCTCAACCTTATTTTGGGTTGATGCTTTTATCACATCTGTTTTTATAATCAACCGTCTTCTTTCTTCAGTTCTAGAAGATGTTTCACCATATTTTAAACTCTTTAACAAAGGTCTTGATTATTCCCTGTTTCGTTCCTTTGGGTGTTCCTGTTTTCTACTTTTACGTCCCTACTCCATTCATAAATTAATGTTTAGGAGTAAACGCTGTATTTTTCTAGGCTATAGCACTAATCAAAGTGGTTATCGCTGTCTAGATCCGGTTTCTCGTAAGGTGTATGTGTCAAGGCATGTTGTATTTGACGAATCACAGTTTCCTGCTAAATAGGATGTTTTATCATCCCCTACCCCTTCTGATTTGGTCTCCTATGTTCCCTTTCCTGCTCTCTTTAGCTTTGCATCACCTACTTCACAGCAGATCTCCAATATTTCAATTGATGATTCTCAGTCCAGTACTCTTGCTCCTCTTGCAATTCAGGAACCAAACTCACCTCTACCGAGTGCTCCTTTATCTTCTCCTGAACTGGACACTTCACAACTTCTCGGTTCTATTGATCTGATCAATCCTCCAATGCCTAATGCTTCTTCAGCCTTTATTCCTTCTCATCCAATGGCCACACGTCCCAAAACAGGAACTTTGAGGTCTCGTTCATTCCCGGATTACACAGCTTTTCTCTCCACCAAGCTTCCTTTATGTGTTATTTCCAGTGTGTCAATTCCCCTTGAACCTACATGCTACACTCAAGCCGAGAAGTCTCCTGAATGGTGTGTTGCTATGGGTGATGAATTTGATGCTTTACTTGCTAATGAAACGTGGTCTCTATGTCCTCATCCTGCTCAGCATAACATCATCCGGAATAAACGGGTATACAAGATCAAGCAGAAATAGGATGGATCAATTGATAGGTATAAGGCACGGTTGGTTACTAAGGGGTTTGATCAAGAAAGTGGGGTAGATTTTACAGAAACTTTCTATTCGGTTGTTAAAACTTCTACAATCCGGGTTATTTTGGCTCTTGTGTAGTTCAATTTAATTGCACTATTTGCCAATTAGACGTGTCTAATGCTTTTCTACATGGCTATTTGATGGAAGAGGTTTATATGGAACAACCTAGAGGATTCATTGATTCTTAGTTTCCATCTCATGTTTGCAAATTGCACAAGTCCTTGTATGGTCTTAAACAAGCCCCCCGTGCTTGGTTTACCCGACTATCTCAGACATTGCTGGAGCTTGGGTTTGTTTCTTCCACTGTTGATAGCTCTTTATTTGTGTTTCATCAGGGAAGTGTCCATCTTTACTTCCTGATTTATGTCGATGATATTCTGTTCACTGGTATACCCATCTCCCATATTGCCTCTGTTATTACTCAGCTTCAGCAGGTGTTCAAACTCAAGGATCTCGGCAACTTGAGTTTCTTCTTAGGCATTCAAGCTATTCAGTCATCTCAAGGTCTACATTTGAGGCAAGCAAAATATATTTCAGACCTGCTGTCAAGGTCAAAAATGACGGGTGCTAAGCCCTTTTCTTCCCCAAGCATTGTGGGGTCCAAGATGTCAAATGCGGATGGTGATCCTTTATCTCCAATTGATGTTACTACATATCGCCAGACAGTGGGTGCTTTGCAATATTATACCTTAACACGTCCGGATATTGTTTTTTCTGTGAATCAGTTATGTCAACACATGCATAACCCTTCTACGCTTCATTGGACAGCTGCAAAACGAGTCCTTTGTTATCTTAAAAGGACTATTGACCACGGCTTATGGTACACCAAAGGTCCATTGATTCTTCAGGCTTTTTGTGACTCTGACTGGGCAGGTAATCCAGATGATTGTCGTTCTACTACTGGCATTGATATTCTTTTGGGATCCTCTCTCATTTCTTGGACTGCCAAGAAACAATCGGTGGTTGCACGTTCGAGTACAGATGATGAATATTGTGCTATGGCTCTTGCCACTACTGAACTCTTTTGGTTGTGCATGTTATTTAAGGATCTTGGTATCCCTTTATTTTCTACTCCTAGACTATGGTGCGATAACATTGGGGCTCTTGCTCTCGCTTCTAACCCCATTTATCATGCTAAGACTAAGCATATTGAAGTCGACCACCATTTTATTCGAGAGAAGGTGTTCAATGGTGATATCTTCATCAAGTATATTAGCACTCATGATCAACTTGTTGATGTTTTCACTAAGGGACTCAGTTCTACTCGCTTTTCATTTTTATGTGAATGTAAGAAAAGCTAGGGTTTGTGGATTTTCTTCAAACCAATCGATGAAAACAACAATCTTGAGTTAAGAAATGCATTTCTGAAGTCGGATTTAACTTTGGAAGCTTCAAACTACAAGGATCTAGGGATTGGGTGCAAATCCTAGGAGAGAGAGATGAGAGAATTTCGTGTGAAATGGGAGGAGAGGGGAGAAAATGGGATGGAAAATGCGTCTAGCCATTTTACATCCCGGCTTGTTCAGAGAGGTTAGTGAGCCGTTCGGAAATGCCAGACATGAAACATGCATCCATACTCTCGAGTCGATCAATCCGGACACCTAAATGTCTTGTCCAGACAATGCTGAATCTAGGACACTCGATCCAATCAGTCCACAAGTAGTCTGGACACGGAAGCGAACGAGACCCTACTGCCTGACCCTTTTAGACATGAAAATTCCCTATCCGAACGCCAGTCCTAAACTTCAAACTTAAACGATTTCCTAAGTGTTTTTCTCCATTCTTTACCTTACTACTTAATTAATCTAATTTGTGTTTTTAACCCTAAATTAATATCTTGAACGTTACACTGTTTGGCTCAAAAAGATCTTGATGAAACTTGGTGTGACGGGGATGGAGCAGGCTCTTATTATATTCTTCTGCGACAATAGTGGGGTGGTTGCATAATCCAAGCAATTGAGAAACCATAAGAGACTAAAACACATAAAGTGCAAGTATCATCTCATTAGAGCGATTGTCTCTTATGGAGATGCTATTGTGGCAAAGATTGCATCAGTAGAGAATCTGGTGTACCCTTTTACTAATATATTGCCTCATAAGACTTTTGAATCTCACCTAGAGGGAATGAGTATCAGATGTATTGTACGTAGCTGAGGTTTAGTCTTGTTCTGCAGAAGGATTGAGGTTTAGGCTTGTTCTGTAGAAGGTTGATATAAAGTTGATAGTTGTAGGAGCCTTTGCTAGAAGTTGCTGGTGTTAAGTAGTTATGATTCAGTTTTTAACTCAGTGTTTGGTTGTATCGTGGTTTGTTAGAGTAGTAAAAGGTGCTTATTCATAAAAAAAAAAAAAAAAAAAAAAAAAAAAAAAAAAAAAAAATTGTGATTAAAAGATATGTGAATGAAGGGAAGTTTGAGGAAGCTAACTGTTGCTACAATGAAATAGAGAAGATAGCGCTTGCTCCCAATTGAAAGACTTTCGAGATGCTTCTTCCCTTTGTTGCTGAAAAGGGTGAGGAAGACCTTGCCTTTGAGTTGTGCAAGGAAATTTTCAAGAGGAAGTCATAGTTAACGTTTCGTTATTGCAGCTTGTGGTGGATGGATTGGTTAAGGATTCTAAAATGGAGGAAGCTAAGAAGCTTGAGCATCTGGGGAAGTTTAATAAGTACACTCGTTATAGTATGAAATTGCCCTCAGCTTGGGAAGGTCCTGGGCCCACCATGGCCAGCAGAGCGAGTGGCCCGACCACCTCATGCATTTTTTTAATTATATATATATATTATTACAAGTGACATGTGTCACACTATTATTGAGGTTGACGTGGCACATTAACGGATTTTGTCAACTTTTCTAACGGTAGGGACCATTTTTTTTTTTTGCTTACCCTAGTGCATGAAGAGAGGCCACTAATGACAGATGACAATGATGGACACGTAGCACATTCCAAGGTTTTATACTGAACTGGAGATGTTTCTATCTCATCGATTCAGAAAGAAAGAAATTTATCATAATTAACATAAATAAAATACTATAAATCGTATTTAGTATAACTCTAAACCCATTGTTTAGATTGAAAAAAGTATAAGACTTGATTATTCGAGGAAAAAACTTTTAAAAAACATAATTCTTATAATATTGAAAAGGAAAAAAGAAAATCAAATTTAGTTACGAGGTTTTCATGCAGTTTCAATTTAATCCTTGAATTTTCAATTTCAACAATTAGGTCCATAGGTTTTTCTCTAATTTCAAAACCTAAGAATTACATTAATTTTTTCCAATTAGAAAACAATGCAAAATTAATCCCTGTGATTACACCAATTAGCAACATGCTCCATATTGTATAAAAATTTGTTGAGAGCTCACTATGGTATGCAAAATAACAAATAGATTTTTGCACCAACTTCTGTCCAAATTTTTAATATAAACCGACAAATACCACAGTAGCGCCAATCAAATTTTGACAAATGTCACCCATAATAAAAAAAAAATATAAAAAGCTATATATATTAAAAACTAAAAATTAATAGGGGCTGATTTTGCATTTTTTTTTCCCCAAAAACAAAAACCAAAAACCCTACTTAACGAGATTAGACTGTTCATGTGTCGATGGATAACTAAATCTGATTCGATCAACAAAACGATTGAAGAGGATGAACCTAACGAAAAATGAAACCTCCTCACCGTTCAAGCTTTTTTTTTTTTTTGGGCAACAAATATAGACAAAGGACCGTTGGTCATGGGGGCTTACAATGCCGAGCAAACTAGAAATCGAAGTAGGGAGGATGGAAATGGAAATGCTTTCGGCGGTCCATTTAGTTAAATTATACACAGAAGTATTGGCACTGTAATGAATTTTATTTTTGTAATTCTCTAGGAGGGAATTTTCCTAATACTTTTTTCTGCATGGATCCAAGCATTTGAATGTTCTTTTAGAAGCTTTCCTGCGTGGATAGCCATTTGGATCAAGTCTATGGAAGGTTTCCCATGGATGATCTTCTTGCTATGAAACCAGACAATGTCCATTGCGATTTCTGCAAAAATTAGAAAAATGTGAGATTCATCGAGATTAATGTTAAAGAATTATCATTGTTAGTACAATAGCAGCACACCATTGTTAGGATTCTAGATAATTGAGTAAATAAGTTAGCACTTCGAGGGGCTAATCCTCCACACACATAAGCACACAGCTATATGGTTAGACTCCAATTTGTACCTCTCATTCATTCTCCAGGTCTGTTAAGTACAAACTAATAACATAACTGCTACAGAGAGTGGGCTGCTCCCCACTAACACACAACTGCCCAACTTCTACTAACTAACGCATAAACTGACCCACTACTCTACTGGGCTACAACAGACCAGTTTCACGTTCTAGGAACATGCGGAGTAGGATTAGGGAAAAGCAAAATACAACTTAAATGTAAAGACAATAACAACAAACACCCTTGATTACAATAATGCCTCTGACCCAGCTGGAATCCACTCCCCTCTGCTGCTGCGTAGTGGAAGACGTGGCATTCATCTAGCTTCTTGATCCCTGGTATCAAGCAACTTGTCCGAATGTAGACCACTCCATCCTCGACTAAAAGCATTAGGGCTAATTAGGGCGAAGGCACATAACACAGCCTTCTCCATTAAAGGACCTTGCCCAAAAGGTCCGGAAATCGCTCCCGAAGATTCTCCAGATCCTCCCAAATGGCGTCTTCTACCAGCGTTCCTGCCCACTGGACGAGCACCTTCGTTCCTGCCTGGTTGCCCTTCCGCATCAATATCCTGGTAAGTATCTTTTCTGGTTCAGGAGCTAGGGTTCCTTCGGGGGTTAATATGGGTAGTGCAGTAAGTGGGGTTATGCGGGTTCCAAGTTGTTTCTTGAGGAGAGAAACGTGGAACACTGGGTAGATTTTTGAAGTTTGGAGTAAATCGAGCTTGTAAACGGCTTGCCCAATTCGGTGTGTGATCTGGAAAGGTCCGTAGTACCTAGGAGACAACTTTAGATTTCTTCGTAGTGACACTGATAATTGCCTATAGGGGCGAAGACGGAGATAGACCCAATCTCCGATCGCAAATTCCCGATGGGTACGGTGCTTGTCAGCATACATCTTCATCCGTGACTGGGCATCCTCCAAATTTTCCCTAATTAAAGAGAGGATAAACTCTCTACTTTTGAGGGTTTCTTCCACCGCTTGGACATTGGTGGTGCCAGGCTTGTAAGGCAGGAGACGAGGGGGTGGGTACCCATAGACTGCCTCAAAGGGGGTAAGCTTTGTAGAGGTATGCTCGGCAGAATTGTAAGCCCACTCTGCCAGGGGAAGCCACCTTAGCCAGTCTTTTGGGTGATCTCCTGTGAAACTCCTGAGATACCCCTCTAAACCTTTATTCATTATTTTCGTTTGCCCATCAGTTTAGGGGTGGTAAGCTGAGCTCAATAGGAGTTCAGTGCCACTCAAGCGGAAAAGCTCCTTTCGAAAATTGCTGGTGAAGACCCGGTCCCTGTCGCTGACTATGGACTTGGGTAAGCCATGAAGCTTGAAAATCTGGTCCAGGAATAATTGAGCTACAGAACCTGCTGTGTAAGGGTGAGAAA
This sequence comes from Alnus glutinosa, assembly GCF_958979055.1. Classification (NCBI taxonomy): domain Eukaryota; kingdom Viridiplantae; phylum Streptophyta; class Magnoliopsida; order Fagales; family Betulaceae; genus Alnus; species Alnus glutinosa. The sequence continues at coordinate 19,369,588 of NC_084893.1, read as the reverse complement.
GAGGAATAAAATGTGCGTACTTGCTTAACCGATCGATTACCACCATGATCACATTCCTACCCTTTGAATTTGGTAGCCCTTCAATAAAGTCCATACTAACCTCAGTCCACATCTGGGATGGAATTAAAAGGGGTTGTAACAGTCCTGCAGGGTGGATATTCTCCACCTTATTTCTCTGGCAAACATCACACTCCCGGATGTATTTGCGGATGTCCATCTTCATTTTAGGCCAATAGAATTCCTTCTTTATCTTTGAGTAAGTCTTTTGATTGCCCATATGGCCAGCTAACGGACTGCTATGAAACTGTTGCAGGATTTGTTGCTGAACTGGCGCTAAAGTACCCAAGTGAAGCCTTCCTTTGTAGAAGAGAATCCCATTCTGCATGCTGTACTTTGCTGGATCTAGAGCTTCTTCCTGGAATTGCTGTAGTAATTGCTGGAGCATTGCATCTCCCGGATAAGTCTTTTTAAGCTCCTCTAACCAGTTTGCCCTGATTGTGCTTATTGCCTGCAAATCTAATTTCTGCACTGTATTTGTTTGATCTGTTAATTCTGCATTGTTGTCTATTGGTGTTGATGCATACCCAATATCTGTTTCTTCCCCTGCTTTAGCTTCCCCTTTAATTTCCTCTGCTGTTTTTGCATTTTCTGCATTTGTTTCATTGTTGGATACCCTGGATAGTGCATCTGCGGCTTTGTTTTCTTTCCCCCTTTTGTACTCCACCATAAAGTCATAACCTAGGAGCTTAGAAACCCATTTTTGCTGGGCAGGTGTACCAACCCTTTGCTCCAATAGGTATTTTAGAGCTTGCTGGTCGGTTCGTACCACAAAAGATTGCCCTAGTAAATAATGTCTCCATTTCCGAACTGCCATGACCAAGGATAGTAGTTCTTTTTCATAGGTGGATAAGAACAAGCTCTTCCCTTTCAATGCTTGGCTTAAATAAGCCAAAGGCCTCCCATTCTGCATTAAAACCGCCCCTATTCCAGCCCCAGAGGCATCACACTCAATGATAAACTTCTTGGTAAAATTTGGTAGGCCTAATACAGGTGGAGTGGACATTAACTCCTTAAGATGCCGAAAAGCTGCTTCAGCCTTTTCATTCCAAATAAATGAATTTTTCTTCAAGAGGGCTGTTAATGGTGCTGCTACTCCTCTGTACTCTTTAACAAATTTCTTGTAATATCCAGTTAAGCCTAAGAATCCTCTTAGGGCTTTTGGGGTTCTAGGGTTTGGCCAACTTTTCATTGCCCCAATTTTAGTAGGATCGGCTTGAACTCCTTCTGATGAAATGACATGGCCTAAATAATCCACTTCTAGACTTCCAAAGGTACATTTAGATGCCTTAGCATAAAGGTGGTGAACCTTTAGGGCTTCCAAGACTAGCCTTACATGTTTAAGGTGTTCTTTAAGATTCTTGCTATACACTAGGATATCATCAAAGAAAACTAATACAAATTTTCTTAAATAAGGCCTAAACACTTCATTCATTAATCCTTGGAAAGTAGAAGGTGCATTAGTTAGTCCAAAGGACATTACTAGGAATTCGTAGTGCTCTTCATGCGTGCGGAAGGCAGTTTTGTGTATGTCCTCCGGCTTCATCCGAATTTGGTGGAATCCGGACCGGAGATCTAACTTAGAAAAAATCACAGCTCCAAACAACTCATCTAACATTTCATCTATATTAGGAATAGGATACTTATCTTTAATGGTATCCCGATTGAGAGCCCTATAATCGACACACATCCTCCAACTCCCGTCTGCTTTTCTCACAAGTAACACCGGGGAAGAATAGGGACTTTGACTCAGCCGAATAACGCTCGAACTCAGCATTTCCTGCACCAATCTCTCAATTTCTTCTTTTTGGTAGTAAGGATATCGGTAGGGCATAACACAAGTAGGTTTTGATTCATACTGGAGAAGGATTCTGTGGTCATGACTCCGGAAAGGGGGTAACCCTTCAGGCTCATTGAACACCTCCGGATATCCCTCTAGAAGCTCCTGGATGGCCAAGTGCATCAGATGTTTGGTCTTCACCACTATAGCTTCCATAAACTGTACCCAAACTCCCTTTCAATCTGAATCGGCTCCCTTTGGTATGCTCTCCCTGGCTTCCAGCAAATCAGGGGCAGGAGATAGCCCCTACAAGGTCACCTCCAGATTCTGATATGGGAATTTCATTGTTAGGGACCCGAAATCCCATAGGACTAGACCCAGCAACCTCAACCAATCAACGCCCAAGACCACATCACATCCACCTAAGGGTAGGAGATGCAGTGTTGCTGAAAAGGTGCACCCTTGCAGGAAAATAGACACTGCCGAACAGTGACCATGGCAAGAAAGAGTGGCTCCGTCGGCCACCATGACTGTTAGCTACCCTTTTTGATCAGCTGCAAGTTTTGCCCTTTTTGCCACATTGGGATCCACAAAACTATGGGTACTCCCTGTATCGATTAAGATCACCACCTCCAATGAACCCACTTTTCCTATAACTCGCATTGTGCGAGGAGTTGGAGTTCCTGCCAAGGCATATAGAGTAATGCCTAGCAGTTCACCCACCTCCTCCTCTTCTAAGGACACTTCCCCATGCAGCTCCAGCAACCCTTCATCCAAGGGCTCCACTTTCTCCTCCCATTCAATCCCTTCCACCACGTAAAGTCTAGGTTTATTGCACTTATCCCCGGGTTGGTATTTCTCGTCGCAATAATAACACAACCCCTTTTCCCTCCTTTCTTGCATTTGGGTAGAAGTTATTCTTCGCACTAGAAGGGTTGGTTTTCGGTTGGGATTACTGAAATAGGAATTGTTGGGGGTTGGATGGGGGTTGGTAGTTTTAGTGAGGTTTGGTGGGGGTGGTAATCTCGGGTATGAAGGGGTAGATGGCCAACTTTGGGTTCTAGGGTTGCGGTTCCTCCTATAGACCTCCTGCTCCTGCAATCTTGCTAGCCCGAAGGCATCTGGAAGGGTAGTAGGTTTAAACATGGACACCATAATTCTCACTTCTTCTTTGAGCCCACTAACAAAGGAACTCACCCGAAACTCCTCTGGCAGCCCAGGAATCCGGTTGGAGAAAACTTCAAACTTGGATTGATATTCATCCACAGTGGAAGTTTGTTGCAACTTAGTGAATGCCCCCGCTGGATCATCATAAGCCGAGGGCGCGAATCTGATTTTCATGGCTACCACAAACTCTTCCCAGCTCCTGATCGATCCTGACTCCATCAGCCAATTATACCACTGCAGCGCTTTGCCTTCCATGTGGAAATAAGCAATGGGGACTCTCTGGTTTTCAGCAATCTGGCCATAAGCGAAAAACTGTTGTGCTTTTAAGACCCAATTATTCGGATCTGTCCCATCAAACTTGGGAAAGTCCAAATTGATAGCTCTAGGATTGATTCCCTCACCCTCTGGAACCGTTGGTATGAAAGAAGAATAAGATGCCGGCACTCTTCCATCAACCTCCCCTTCCTTCTGTATCGGGGGAGTTTTTGTCCCACTAGTCTCTCCTATCATGATGGCCTTCTCCGGTACCTTAACCGCCACTGCATCTAGGATAGCACGCAATTGCACCTTGTTTTCTTCATGGTTTTTAGCATTCACTTCCTGTTGCTTGTGAACAGTTTCAGAAAGTTGAGATAACTTCTGACTTTCCGCCTTACATTCTTCTCGCAGCTTGGCCAAAGATTCGGCTAGCTGTGACACACGAGTACCCTCAGCCATGGTCGTAGGAACACGGCTCTGATACCACTTGTTAGGATTCTAGATAATTGAGTAAATAAGTTAGCACTTCAAGGGGCTAATCCTCCACACACATAAGCACACGGCTATATGGTCAGACTCCAATTTGTACCTCTCATTCATTCTCCAGGTATGTTAAGTACAAACTAATAACATAACTACTACAGAGAGTGGGCTGCTCCCCACTAACACACAACTGCCCAACTTCTACTAACTAACGCATAAACTGACCCACTACTCTACTGGGCTACAACAGACCAGTTTCACGTTCTAGGAACATGCGGAGTAGGATTAGGGAAAAGCAAAATACAACTTAAATGTAAAGAAAATAACAACAAACACCCTTGATTACAATAATGCCCCTGACCCAGTTGGAATCCACTCCCTTCTGCTGCTGCGTAGTGGAAGACGTGGCATTCATCTAGCTTCTTGATCCCTGGTATCAAGCAACTTGTCCGAATGCAGACCACTCCATCCTCGACTAAGAGCATTAGGGCTAATTAGGGCGGAGGCACATAACAACCATTCACACGTTCACTAGAAGAGGATTGCGAGAGAAAAAAGAGGTTAGGGGGTGGATCTGGCGAGGTCACACCTATGCTCAAGTCAATTCAATGATAGTAAGAGGGAAATTTAGCAGAGTAATGATAAGGCTAATTAGGCGTACCTAAGTGAATGTCCTCCTGCTTTATTTATAGGTCGTTGTCTCCCGCCTTTCTTTTTAGGGTTTTAGAATTATCGCCAGTAACCTGTTACTATCGTAGAGATTCCTTCTCCAAATTTGTTAGGGGAACAAATGACGTGAGCATGCTGTTGCCTGAGCTAGTGGAGTGCGAAATTAGCTGTTGAGCATTACATCTTGGCGTGAATGCACCCAGATCCTTGTTAGTTGTCTGGGCCGTAGGCCATCGAACCTTCTAGGCCCCCCTTAGTTATGGGTCGTCGTCCTTTTAGGCCCTTCGACTATGGGCCATTGGGCCTTCTGGCAACTTCAATGGATGGACCAATTAGGAGTCCATCGACAGTCGTTCATTAAAAAATTTCTCTTATAGATAGACCCATCGGTAACTGGAGCCGGTTAGTTCGTTTTAGAGGGGTAAAATAGTCATTTTATTTTTTTAGACCATTTTGCACCTCTTGAATATACTAACTGAATGGAGAGGATCCTTCTCCTCGGTAACTAGGCCCTCCCATCATAATTGAATCCATTTGTAGATTTGTCTACAAATAGAAGAGTATCAAGAGGCCATGGAGATCCTGTCAAATAACTCTCGACTAGAAAATTGACACTTGAGGAATAAATGGTCGTGAGATTCGGCTTCCGAATGGCAGAGGGGAGGGGACAATTTCGATCTTCTTCATAGCAGCATGAATTTTTCAAGACTTTACTTTCACTGGAAGTAGATTCCATGCAACTTTCCAAAAGGAGAAGTTTGGCTTCGTCATAGTAGTGCTAACGCTACCCATTATTTGTAAAGGAATTTTTTATTTATTTATTTATTTTTAGATATTTCTCTCTATTTGAGTTTTGTTGAACTTTCCATCCCAATTTTGCTACAAGTGTCTGATTATCATCATGCATTCTTCTAAAGCCTGAAGCCTCTCGACATTTCCCAGGACTTGGCCTGAAATTTTGTTTCTTATCCATACTTCTACCCTTTTTAGCATCGTCTCTAGGAACGAGCAAATGGTCATGGGGGCGAGGAAGGCTTGACTCTGTATGAAGGGATCCTAGAATATAAAATCCAGCAAAAGTTTGCATTATGAGGGTTTTCTTTAGATTGACACTAGTGGAGAACTTTATTTACTGCTTGGCCTCTGGGGATTTTCTACAGTGGAACTGGCCTTTATGAGTGAGAATAGATGATAATTGAGGGTTCATGGCTTCCATACAACCTATCCAGCAAATACAAGTGTCAAAATCCCTCGGCAACCTTCAGGGCAAGCAACGAGTTTATAAGATCAACAAATTTTTTTCTTTCTGAAAGAGAAATAAACATTCAAAATTTCTTTTTGTTATTTTTTTTTTTGGTTACCGTTGGTGTGGTTTCGATGCTTTCAGTCTGTTAAATCTAGCAGCTCCATGAAGATAGTGACAAGAACAATTCTAGATACAGCCAGTCTAATTTTGGGAAAGGGGATTGAGATGTATTGGAGGAAAGAATATCAAAATGAAATAGAAACTATTCTTATCACCTAAATGAGCCATTTAAAATCCAAAGATTTGGGTATTGAACTTTTGAACCAGATGCACCTCAAGATGCGGAAGCATAACATTGCTCAACTTGATGATGAACCTGAAGATGCCAGTTCTTTCAGAAAGGAGACGACATCGTCTGATGATTGAAGTATATACCGAGCATTTGTACGGGTCCGTCCGACAGAACAAGAAAAATAATTCTCGCCCTTTAGATCAAGCACATTCCATGAAATCTTTTCTGGTGATGGCCGCCGGCTACTCCCACAGGTATGATTGATAGGTTTCTTGTCAGGATTTGGCGAAGGTCGTGGTGTCCTAGTCTGAGATGATTTTGACCCGCTTCTGCTTGGTGGAAGCTTCAAAGAAGATCTTCTCTCAACAGGTAGCTTGAGTCCATCAGTTGCCTTGGTTCTTGCAATACCGACAGCATCAGAAGGAAGCTCTGGCTCGAAAAAGGTGTACACATCTTCATCCTGAAACAACAAAAGATGCTTAGTAATTTTTTTTTTTTTTTTTTTTTTTTTTTTTTTATGAGAATTAATACAAATGTAAATTCATGTTCTACATTTTCCAATGCGGAGCAAGCATACATTTACCAACAAAAATATAAGTGCAATAATACAATATTGAACCCTAGATGTTCTTTCCTGTGCTTATTGATTAAATAACTATGAATGAGGCCAGGAAAAAAATCCAGAAACACTGAAAAAGACCTTCAGGACATCCAAAGTGGGGAATTTCTCATTGTCTGCTTGCAGTATTATATAGGAACCATTCATTATTTGATAGGTCTCACCACACTGGAGAAAAAAATTGATGTTGCACAATTTTGAGGGTTGCAAAATCCAACAAAATCCAGGCTATAAAATTATAAGGCTTTACCACGCTGCTTAAAAAAAGAAACGATAAAGATGAGATACGACTGCCTGACATTTGAGTTTAGTCCTAGCCCAGACCAGCCCATTCAAGCTGATTGTTGTAATAGGCAGTACCACACAAACTTTAAAATGTGTGAAGTGCTCATTAGACACACTTGGCATGGTATAAATACGGATTTGTGTTCGAAATACATGCTACCATTCGCACATCAAATAGATGAACACCCAGAAGTAAGAAACATGCCCCTACTTCACTATTAGTTACCTGACCTTCTGTCCAAGGCCTCTTTCCTACTAAGCCTTGGCAAGTAGTCTTCTACTGTTTGAATTAAGCAGTATAAACTGCTCTTGCCACCCCTGAGGCTGATTTAGCATCTCCCTTGCCCTCCTCCAGATTTGGCAGGTCTTCTAATGCTTTGTGTTCACTCTCTACCGCCTCCCCAGACTTAAATCCCCTGGTTAACCATACACGCACTTTGGTTCCTGGACGTGTAATGAGCTGAATGCATCTCTTTCATTCATTCTAACTCTTTGGATTGGATACATTTCTTCGATGTCTTTATGAGATTTCTTGGGGATAACTGAAAGCTTAAAGGTCATGCTTTATCTTGAGTCAAATCTATGAAATAGACTAATCTAACACCTAGAAACAATACCCATAGCCAGTACCAAAGTCTCAATTAACATGGATGAATAATCCTTAGGTAGGGTTTATCAACATACTAAAATGGGTGAATAAATCCTTTGGTAGGGTTTATCAAAATACTAAACAACTACCACGCATAAATATCTATGTTCCACATACTTAGTAGTAAGAATTTAAATTTTATCACTACAGTTTTCACATAAACATGAGGATCTACTCTCAAGCAAAAAGATAAGAACTAAAGACGAAATACATTACAAGCAAACTAGGCGTCTACTACAACAAAAGATATATAATGCATGTTCAAAAGTGACTACTCTACTAGGAAGAAAGAGCTATATTTTCAAGAGAGAACAAATAGTTATATTACTTTGACAAGAAATAAATGAATAAATAAATAAGACAAAATGTTTAAGCGATTAGCTTCAGATTGGAATGTGGTTTCACCAAGATTTTACAAGCTATGTAATACGTCAAAAGTAACCATATTAGTAGTATAAGTTTCCAAGTTTCAGTCCTAGGGGTGAACTTCAGATACTTGATAGGCTGGTTAAAGTGTGAAGGACATTTGCAAAGATCTCTAGGGGTCTACTACAGCAAATATCTGATGTAACCACTCCCTAAACCTTTTCTAGATTTTCTTGCAATGCACAGTTTTTCAGCTTTCAGAAGTTTTTTAGCTTCTCCATGAAACACAAAATTGAACCAGCATATGGTTCTTGATTCATAAGTGCAAAATCAGTACTGCAAAAGAATAACTGTTCCGTTTCACAATTCTTCTCTTTGACCACAAACTGAGATTGTAAAGATTGAGAATCTAGTAGATCAAATTGGTCTTAGTCAAGAACTAATACCAGAATCTTATATGCAATTCCTCATATCAAACATTAAACTTTCAGAACAATTCAACAAACGGGAATGATACCTTTGCCAGAAAATGTCCAATACACAGGACATAATCTATTGGTGTTGTCATGGATTTACTGTGAACTATCTCTCCCAGTATGCGGTCAACAGCTGCACCCTGATTGAATAAAGTACCATTAGGTAGTAACAAACATCCCAATGCCCAAACACTGCAAATAATGAGGTAATATTGGAAGCTTTAATTATAAGAAACAAGGAGTCACCTTTGTCACACCAATTGCTCGCACCTCAACAGATCGGCCACCTTGAACGACATCAACAGATGCATTAGAAATTGGGCCTGTCCAGAGATGTTGCAACATATCCCTAGCTTGAAGTCTTCCAAACTCAACATCTACAAATATTAACAAATGACAGCAAAAAGATAATGGGAGAGCAGAAAGATGGTAAATCTTCAAAAGCCTAGTTTAGAAGAATAGCATTGAGCAAAAAAAGTACCTGCATATTTATAATTCCATACAAGTGAAGTTTCACGAAGCTCAAAATGTGACCGGGGTGTTCTTTCTGTGAAGTATTCAAAAACATGCTGAAAAAATAACGTCAGTATCATAAATTTAGACTTTTGAGAGCACAATTAAACAGAAATACAATTCAGCATGCACCTTCACGCTGTCAACCCATTCCATATTCAAATGCTCTGGCATTGTTGTCATCCATTCCCCCTTCGTGAGGCGCAAAAACATCCCATTCTCTGCTGCTAACCACATGTCATACTCCCCAAAGTTCTGTAAAAGCACTATGTTAAGAAGTGGATAGGGTACGGCTGGAATAGAGGGTAAAATTAAGCTACATGAAGTACATCATCTAAGACATTTCTGTCACTCCCACTGAGAACAACAATTGTTGTCTTTGGATCACTGCAAAGCGCCTTCAACGGTTCTTTTAACCCTGGGTGTACTTTAAGTTCCATTTCTTTAATTTGATCACCTCTACTCCCAGGAGTGTCCACTGGTTCAGTCAATGTTGCATTGAATCCCTGATTTGAACCATTAGCAAGATATATATATATATATAACGAAGAAACAAAAGTCAAATCAGACTAAACCAACCAAAAAGAAATGGAAACATTCTTCCTTTCTCGCAATTTAACTGATCTACTTTCCCTCATTATTCCCGAGATACAGAAAAAAAGAAAGGGTTAAATATACTTTATCCCCTCAACTATTTTTTATAAAGCCCCACGAACTGACATGTGTAACACTTAGACCTATGAAACTACCAATTTGTTGCATTTTAGATAGGTCATGTGCCACACATGTGACCACTTTTGTCATTCTTCCTATAATACCCCTCGTTTCTTTAAAACCAAGATAATAAAATATAAAAAATAAAAAATAAAAAACGAATTAAAACCAAAAAAAAAAAAAAAATTATAAAACCAAATATATATATATAAAAAGACAGCCCTTGATTTTGGGTGGCTCAGAGATGGCTGGAGGTGGTTTGCGGCCACCCTCAGCCAATGGGGGTGGATCGCGGCCACCCCCAACCCATGGGGGTGGCTCACAAGGGGTGGCTGAGCCAGTCACCGTTTCCACTTTCTTCTTCTTCTTCTTCTTCTTCTTTTCTTTTTTTTCTTTTTTTTTTTTTCATATAAATTTTAGGCTTTTGTTTATTGATTAATAAATATAAGGGGTAAATTTGGTTTTTCAATGGTCAAATATGATTTTTCCGTCCATTCTAACGGTCAACCCTAATGGAGGAGATTAATTGCAATAAAATGGTAGTTTTATGTACCTAAGTATTACACCTGTCAGTTCATGGTGGTAAATAAAAATGGTTGTTAGTTGAGGAGGCCAAAGTACATTTATCCCAAAAAGAAATTTAGATTGGAAAAACAAATCATTCATAAGAAAATACACCGACTACAAAGTGAAAATTTGGCAAAATCTTAAACAATAGGAACCTATAGATCCTCAAATAACAATTAAGGAAAGAAACTTGAATTGGTCCCATCCGAAAGATCCAGGAAAAAGAACAGAGACAACTAATTCACAGAACGTGGTAACTATTTTATTTGTTTTTCCTCTTCTTCATTTCCATATTTTTCTCTAATTGTCTCACAATAGTTGATTTGAGACAAAAACCATGACCACAAACATTAATAACCACTCCAAGCCATAAATCCACATGAGCTAACATAATGAGGGCAACCAGTGTCAATTTGACTTCAGTGCTAAACAGATTCTGAGATGGTGTTCCAATTCAAAAAGGGAACAGAAAAAGAAGAGTATACATTAAGGTTAAATAATCATACAGAGAAACATTGAATGACAACAGAATGGATGTTCAACAGACTTCCCATTATTGACATCTATTCACTTAAATACCATGCTGGTATCTAGTAATTGATGAAGGATGCCATTAAATATATTCTGGTGCCATTTTTTAATTATGGAAAATTTCAGTAACTCAGAAAGTAAGTCTCAAAATCAGACAGCACATACCAATATAAGCAATCGATTATTAGAGTGCAAGTAACGATTGATTGCTTTATTGATTGGAAGCAGGGGTGGAACTTGTCTTGTCCTTATTTTTGCCTCCACAACAGTATCATTTAGCTCACTGCACAGGAATGACACCAAACATAAATTTCAATCAAAAAATAAAAGCATGGGGCATAATTATTCTATCAAGCATATTTTGTTTTTCCCTATCTTTAACTCTATCTCCAAATAAGGTTTCATGCCACTTGTACCAAAACACAACTTACAAGGAAAAGCACAAGCAAATGTAACTGAACATTACCCAAGTAATGAAAGCATACATTTTTTTTTTTTTTTAAATTGCGAGCTAGGGCATTTGACATTAGAATACACACACTGTATGCATGCTTAAAGCAGCAAGTCCGGCCATGTTTAACACAATCACCAAAATTTGGGTTTGAATGGAATACTGAATCTGACACTAGTATGTTTTTTTTATAAGATTTTTTTTTTCTTTTTTTTTTGATAAGGAATCAGACACTAGCATGTTTTACTGGTCCAAACTAATATCCAGAATAAAACTAAATACAACTACCATTTTATTGGACTTGTTTGCTTGAAGGTACTTCTTTCTGCTCCACATAAAATCTATATGCTCTAGAAATTAGCATCAGCTGAAAAGTAAGTTACATTTATCAAAGGCAATATTTGAATACCTTTCAGAGTTGTAGCTTAATAACAAGAATAAGTATTTCATTCAAGTGTGGTAGAATTTATCACCGCAAACCAGTATATATAGAAAATACCAGTCTCAAATCACTATAGAATGTTACAACACTATTGCATGTATACCTCACAAAAGTTTCAGCCCATTCTTGAGCAGTGTGGCTTGTCACATGCGCAAAGTTATGTTTATGTCGCTTCTCTCTTTCATCAGCTGGCATATTCAAAGCTTGGGCGATAGAAGCAGCAACTTCAGTAATGTTCCAGGGGTTCACTAGGATTGCCCCAGCACCCAAAGACTGTGCAGCACCAGCAAACTACAAAATGCATCACAAGTTTTGATAGTTGGATTGTACAGCCTAAACAAGTTCATTAAGCCTGGAAAATAGCAGTGGCTATAAAAACAAGGGAAAATTATACTTTACCACTCTAAACCATCACCCTTTTTCCAAACCCCCAACCAAACTACAAATTTCTGAACTTAGCCCCCTAAATCGAAGTTTGAGTCACTTTGCCCCCTCGTTAATTTTAGGAGTTAAACTAGATGAAAAAGGCCTCACATGCGCAACACGTGCACCTCATCCATGTAAAATTACAACTGCCACTTTTATTGGTTAACTATTTTTTACCTACTGTTTTCTTTCCACTTTTTTTGGGGTTAATGGGATAGAGGCAATTTTGTCATTTTACAAGGATCAGGTGCACAAACTGCGCACGTGAGGCTCTTCTCATCCAATTTAATGTAAAAATAAAAAAAGGGGGGAAAAGTGACACTTAACCTTTAATTTTGGAGGCTGAGTGCTGAAATTTGTAATTTGGTGATGGGTTTACAAAAGGGGTGGCAATTTGAGGTGACAAAATCTAGTTTTCCCTAAAAACAATAAACTAGAACTTCAACATGAATAGGTATAATATTTACCTACATTAGTGCATAAACATATAATACGTTGAATAGAGTAAAAATTTACTTAGGATTGACATCTAAGTATGGTAATATATTGGCTAAAAAAAAAAATAGGTACCACGAACTACAGCATCTGAGCCCCCAACAGATTGTCCAAAGAGTTCATAACATGCCATCAATTATGTAATAATTAGAAAAACATAAGGAAAATCCAAAACAGCAACTTCTAAGATCTAGTACTTCATTAGGGTATCTTAAAGGGAAAATGCAAAATCAATCCCTGTGGTTGCACTAATTTGCAATAAGCTCCTTAGGGTTTAAAAAATTACTTAAAATTCCCTGTGGTAAGCATATATAGCAAATAATTCCCCAATCCAAACCTCCATTCGAAATTTTGACGGAAACTGTTGTCGAATCACCCACAAGGCCATGGGGGTGTTTTGGATACCTCCTCTAGCGAATTTTGGGGTGGTCTGACCACCCCCTAGAATTTCTTTTTTCTTTTATAGGGGACACTTGTCGTATTATTATTAGATCTGATGTGACATTCTGACGTTTTTCCATCATAATTTCAAACGGAAATTCAGATTGGGGAGTTATTTGTCATTTATGCTTACCACAGCGAGTTTTATGTCACTTTTTAAATCCTAGGGAGCTTATTGGAAATCGGTGCAACCAGGGTTGATTTTGCATTTTTCCCCATCTTAAAATATAACTGAAACTGTCCCAAAATTCAAGAACTAGTTCTTATGAAAGGGAGAATCTTAGTTACAAACATTTTTCATATGTTAGAGTATAACTTAAGGTCTCCTAGAGAATGATCTAGGTACATTGTTCAATACTCAACGAGTCAGACTGTACAACCACTAGTGACTACACAAAAAGAACAAATGTCTGCAAAACTTTGATTCTGTTTTTATTGCAGCAAACAAAATTCCTACCACCTTAAACAAAGAAGATATACTTCAAAATATCATAAATACTTAAATCTCCAGGGGTTCTTCACTGGAGGATCCATACTTGAACTCAAGGATTTTGAGATGAGATATGGACATCAATAAAAGCAGTTACTAAAGTCTTCTTGCACATGACTGGATTTCATTATCTCAGATAAGGATTGGTTTTTCGAAAAGTCTTACCAATTGCTTAACAAAAGAACTGCATACAATTGCCCAACTTGAATTTCCTACCCAATATTTAAAAAATAAATAAAATAAAAATACAAAAACTTTAGAGGTTTTTAATTTATGACATATCTTCATAAATTTCTGAATAAGGTGAAGTTGATAATGTATATGAAAGCTGCTCTGTGTAAACCATCATACTTGAAGTATATGATCCCAGGTATGTAATGTAATAACCTTGACAACAGAAAAAAGAAAAAAAGAAAAAAGAAGAAGATGCCGTCCATCAAATAGACAAAAAGGTGACAAACTGATAGAATTTACATAGATTAAACACAGCAAAAAGAAAGATCAATAATGTAGGGTGGCTTTTAGGAGAACAGATCAATAAAACTTCACCATCTCAAGGGTATTGGAATTAAAATATCTTTCAACGCTCTACTTTTTCTAATGTCAACATTCAAGAGACTCTAGTTTATCTTCAATGGAAAAAAAGATGATTGGGCATAACCAAACTTGGTAAGTTTTCGTAATTACTTCACTAAGAATGAGAACCCCTTTCTTTGCATCTTGGCATGCCACAAACTCATAACTGACAAGATTCATACCATCCCTCAAAGATGTGACAAGGGCTACATCTGAACAAAGAAAAAAGGGGGGGGGGAAAGATAAATCATTAGTTGGAAATTACATGCATAACTCATGCAATCAGCTATAATTGTAATTTAATAGCGAGAATTCAGAAGTTGTGATGATACTCAACAAACAGTTCGGTTTTAATAGATTCAAACTTCCAGAAGCATTTATAAATATGTTAAGAATTCATTCGACTTATAGCCTGCTTGGTACCTGGAACTTTGGGCAACAAGATAAAGTAACACAGTGGGCATCTTTCAAGCCCACCTTTTTTGTAGCATAGAAGCCTACCTAAGGTGACTGTGAAGCTTTGAACGATAACTCAAGACCATGCAGAGCTCTAGACACATTGGCCATACTACTACCGAGAATTGTTTCAACTTTCAACCTAAAGTAATCGAGATGATGCAACCAAAACTCAAGTCATCCTTCGAATTAAAGCAATAGACACAAAAGCCACTACTCAACAAGAGTGGCTCGTTTGCTAATGTGTTTGAGGACTGTTTTTTGCTAAAAGGCAAAAAAGCAAAACCATTGGGATATAAGTTTCATAATCCAGGGTAGCACAAGAAAAACTCACAAATTCTGTTGCTCTTTATATTAGATTTTGAATATACTTGAAATTATATTGCAATATAAATTATGGTAATACTCTGTTTAACATGTGGTAAAAAGCAATGTGCAACTTGAAGGATGTGGTTGATTGTAGATTCTTACATCCATCGTTTTATACAAATTATATAGGAATGAGGGTAGTACACCCCTTTACCATTCTGCATAAATAGGCTATAGGAAAAAGAAGCAATGACTAAGAAGTAATGAGCGAGGAGAAAAACATCCACCACCAACAGCTTACAATCCAACCCATCACCCACTCGCCGCCGCCACCCAACACTGAAAACCCACCTCTGTGCTGCAGCCAACGATGTGGGCAGATTCCTTCTCGCATGGCTTCTGACACCCAAACACCCAACCTCCCACCGCACTAGACAACCAACCCACCGTGCCTCACCTATTGGCTTTCTTGTTTGTCATCCCACGGCCTGGACAGCAGCATTTCAGCCTCACCCAGTCCTGGTGTCGCAACAGCACTGCAGATCACCACCCCTGTCGAACCGGTAGCACCACCGATACCCATTCATCATCGCATCCGACCCACCGTGCCTCACCTATTGGCTTTCTTCTTTGTCATCCCACGGCCTGGACAGCAGCATTTCAGCCTCACCCAGTCCTGGTGTCGCAACAGCACTGCAGATCACCACCCCTGTCAAACCGGTAGCGCCGCCAATACCCATTCATCATCGCGTCATTACTAATGCCGTCAATTTTCCGTCTGTGCATTACTTGTTTGTTGGGTTTTAACTGAAAACCAAGGGAAGAGAGAGTGCCAATCCGTGAGTAGCACAGACCCATAGCAACAACAAGCCCATCCAAACCCACACCCCAGGGAATCCTGTCAGTCCAGATCAGGTTATCCACCCAAGGTCCAGGTTTGTTGCCTTCCCTTTGTTGGTAAATATTCCTCGCCATTTAAAATTGTCATCAGTATTTCTTCAGTGCTCGGTGAATTGTCCCAAATAACCCATTTTTCTTGAACATTACCCTATTGTGTTTCTGTAAGCCAATTTAGTTGTCCATTGCTTCTTTTCCCATCAATTATTTATTGTTGAACCAAAAAATGAAAATCTCTTTCAAGTAGCTAGCCTTTTACTAACTGTGGAGCTTGCCTGGACCTGTAGAAAGTTGTGATTTCCATTGGTCTTCTTACCCTTGAACTTAAAGGCGCAAGCGTTTGAGCAACCATAATCGTGACATCCAAATCAAAAAGCCACTGCCTACACAAGAGGCCTACATCCATGGGGACGACATTGTTATATCCCGTCCTTGTAATCAAGAAACTGAATAGGGACAAGACATCTCTTTATCACATCTATCGAGGACGTGTCAACCCAGGATACACTGTATGGGTAAGGATGGAGGACTGAATTCAAACCTAGGCGGCTGACAGTACTGGATGAGACCGCTTTAATGCAACTCCCGCTATCAATGATAACCTTACAACTCTTGTCTCCACACTCAATGTTGGTGTGGAAAATTGCAGTCCTTCGCCACTCATCGGTCTCCTTAGGTTGTGCAAGGGCACACCAAACCACACCTACCTTGGGTATTTGAACACCACTCACTGGCTGACCTATTTGAAATGAGGTAGCCCGGATGCAATCTAGATGGTTAGGATCGCCCAAGCAATCATCATCTAAGTCCTCGAACTCATTAAGGTTAGGCTCATAGATCAGTTTTTCAAGGCCCTCTTCTTTACTCGCATACTCTTGCCCATCGATGACAAGGGCCTTGTTGGCACAGTTAGAGGCAACATGGCCGAAGCCCTGGCACTTGAAGCATTGTACCGTAGAATGCAGCTTAGGTGTTTCACTAGCTATTCCCTTACCTTTGTTGTCCTTGACAAGCAGAGCACTATTAGGATTGGGTTTCAAAGAAGGGGGTCTTAGCATGAAATTATTAGTCGAAGGCTGAGACTTGGTGGTTATGTTTCGGGTGTCAATGGGTCTTGAAAATTGGAATTTAGTGACCAACTCATAATCTTGGACCAGGGTATATGCTTGGTCAAGGGTGGTAATACCACAGAGAGCAAGTTCCCTCCTGAGGTCATTATTGAGACCTCTCCTAAATCTCTTCATCCTCCACTACAACACACCTCATCTTATATTCATCAAACTGTGCTACGTAAGTCAGTGATAGATCTATTTCCTTGCCTCAGAACTAAGATCATCCCTTGCTCCATTCTCTCCTCAAGTCTTGAAAGGCAGGATGAGGGACTCGAATAAGGTTGTTCCTTACTCCATTCCTGGAGAAGGGTGAGACTTGAAGAGGATTGCATTACTCGAGGGGCAAATAGCTTTAATTTGACTGTAAGTTGATAAAGAAGAGTTCCTCTTCTTATTTGATAAACAAAAGTATTCCTTGATGTACTAATTGTTTCTGAGCTCCTTAAAGAGATTCATCTTATGTCCCTAGGTATTCTCTACCTACCCACTTGTGACGGTTTGGGGAACAGGTACCTTTTTGTTGATAGCAGTATGGCAGGGGTCATTTCAGCACCATAGCACATGTGCTCAAACATTGGCTCGAGGCATTTTCTCTATCAATTTTCTCCCATTACTAAAACAGCCACATTATAGGTAATAAATATGGTGCAAAAGTTGACTCTATGTACAACATTTTCCTGAAAATATTGATCGCATCTCTTTAATGAGAAAATGAAGACTCAGACTTTATATTTGCGACCATATCAGACAAGCAATGAACTGAAAGGTTTTAGATTGAATTGTTACTCTATATTGCAGAAATGATAACCAAGTCAGCACCTTTTGAAAAGTTCAATGCGAAGAAAGTCACAGGTCAAGAAAAGAATTATGAGAATTTAAAATTCAAACCACTTAAAATGGTACCGGTTATAGCATAAAGAGCACATAATGCCTGAAAGTCAAGAGAACGATCCTGTAGACAAAGAAGGCACCATATCAGAAGATATTACATTGGTCGTGATGTAATTACAATCGAAGATGATCATAACAAAGAAAATGATGGGATTTTAGATCATAATATGCATGGAAGTACAACACAGAGCTCCTACTGTTGGTTCTTGCCCACAGTATTGGACCATAATATGGTCATTTTCCAAACAAGACCATTATAATTCCTTGAGGAACACAAGTTTAGATTTGAATTCTGAAAAGCCAGAATAAAATACAATACTAAGCAGAAAAGAAAATAATTTTTACATGACATTAAACAGAAAAATGAGAGAAACCCAAAAAAAAAAAAAAAAAAAAAGAAGAAGAAGAAGAAGAAAGAAAGAAAGAAAGAAAAGAAAAGAAAAGAAGATAATATAACTAACATGCATAGAAATACAATGTGCCAATAAAAAATAAGCAAAAAAATCTTTCTTGGTTGGGGAGTAGTGTTGAGAGGATGGCTATGGAATCACTACTGGAAGTTAATCATTGCAAAGAGTTGTAAAATAGGATATCAAATATTTCCCAAGTTTTGGAACCTGAAGGTACAAATATTTCAATTATATCAACCACATTGCAGTGGGATCATGAAAGGTTCATTTCAATGTATACACAAAGTTACTAGATAGGTACAAATAGGAAAAAGACAGTTTTCTCTTGGGTAAAAAAAAAAATAAAAAAGCAAAGCCTTTGAATAGGTGGATCGGATTCATGTGAAAGTCATATATGTGTTTCTGAAATGAAACTAGGGCAGGTCAACTAGAGAACTAAACAAACCCAACCACAATTGATTTGATTCAGTTTACTCATCCAATATTTTCATCAGAATCCTAGATTTGAGAGGGAAAGACTAACAAAGTTGATTCGATTCTAGTTTAGACCACTGTGTAACCCCCTGACCCGATGTGTGACCACTTTATACATTATAATTCCACTGAATAAAATATACTGGTGTAACAACATAAAGCAGTAAAATAGGCACTCCAACTTTGGACAAGAGGAAAAAGACAAATTGAACAAAACCTTCTGAGTTGACCTGCCCTAGTTTAAACACACGCACACAAAAAACCATTCCTTTCCCTACTGATGAAGGCCAAAGCCCTCCATATAGGACTACCCCTCTGCCTTTTTTCCCTCTTTCTTCCTAAACAGAGACCTTGTGGGATACTTTTACTCCTGAATTCAGGAAAGAAGTAAAACACTAACTACTCAACTAGAACTGTATAACACTGAGATGTAAGAAAGCAAACCTAATGCAGGAAACATTGGTGGTACCAACACCTTCATTAGTAACCAATTTGGTCAAACTTACAAGACGGCAACACAGTACTTATTATGATAACAAACATATTCTTCTCCTTTTATTGAATTAGGTCTCACATCAGTGTAAATGTCTGTCTTGAAATCAGGCACCAATAGAACAATATATTGTTGCTCTATGATAGCATTGAAGGCCCTGGTGGCAAAAGACTTGCATATTATAGTCTAAGAAATTTAACTATGAATACATCCTTATCTGGAACTTGTAATACCCCACTATGGTACAACCTATTCATCTTATGAAAATACAAGATATATGTGTTATCACTTTTAGTAAAATTTTAAGACACTCCCATCACTTGCCCCCCCTATTTTTTTTTTTTTTTTTTGATAAATAATAAAATTTTATTAAAAAAAAAAAAAAAAACATAAAGCGCCCTAAATACACAGGAAGTATATACAGGAACAACTAAACCAGCCCACAAAAAGAAACCCAACAAACCCGCAAGGACCTAAATCCCTCAAACCCGAAACCCACATGGAGCACTCAACACTACATCATGTGAGCGCGCTTGCATCGCCATAGTCAATGGAGCTTTTCATATTCAACAGCTCCCTCCTACTTTTGTTCTTTGGATGCACAACAATTGCTTCCCGACGAAAATCCTCTTCAATGGCATCCAAAATCGCCAAGGACGGATCCTCATCCTCATCACCACCCAACGCCCAATCCAATGGCATGTCGGAATGAAAAACACCCATAGGGTAAGGGGAGTCTCCATCCTCCCCATCCCAAACCTTGTTGCCCTGATCCCACACGACAATCTCCCTAACTGGGACAAAACCTACCGGCCACTTCTGAGACCGGATCAGACGGTTCATCCTGAAATCCTCACCTTTTTCAGTAGTTGAAGTGACGCAACCACCCAAAAGGGAAGGAGCCCCTTCCAACCCATCCTCCTTAACAGTTGGAGTCGACGACAACGCGACCGACACTTTAGGCGAGAGAAGGGGTTTAACTTGCACTGACAAACTCGGATTGAGAAACCACCGCCGTAGAAAACCCCTTACCAGAGTAGATTGCTTATCAACAACCTTCACATAAACTGCCACTACAACTGAATCCAGCACAGGCTGCGCCGCAGCCACCGAAACTTCCTCGGCAAGAAGACAATCCTCCAACTTCAAGAGCTGCAATGGCTTAGTCTCACCGGCAATATCTATCCTCATCGCCGCCACAGACTCTTGAAATAAACTCTCATCCAATTGCACTACTCGGCCTTCCCTAGCCTTCTTATAGTAACTCTGGAACGGCTTAGATACTGACAACATAGGAATAGAGAGGCGTAGCCTTTCTCCCCTTGCGTGTTACATATCCCTTTCTGTTGATTCCTCTATCATTTCCAACAGATATACATAGTGTCGGAAAAGAGTTACCACAAAATAGGAATAATAATATGAAAGAGCTCAAGACCAGCTTATATAACCAATGCACTTCAAACTTATAATCCACTGAGCTCAATAGAGAGATTTACACATACACACATACATGCATGCATACGGAATATCATGGATTCATTACTCAGTTTGGAACAGACCAGGTGATGTATGGGAACTGCTGACAACGTTCCAAATCTCCCATTAATGCGCCCAACTATTTCATGAACCTGGCTCGTAAGTTTTTGATCTGTGGAAATACAAAACAAAATAAGTTGATACATCATTCTTAAAAAGAAGAAATAAAATACTATAATTTGACAAGAGGCATGCTACCAAAGAAAGACAGCAAAGTCAAGCCCCATGACACTCATATATATGAACTTAAGTAGGTTTAAAAAAAAAATGTTCTAAGAAAAAAGAGCAACCACTCTGGGCATAAAAGCAATTAGACATGTGCAACATGAATGAGACAGAATAATATCAAAGGTATATATATCTGACTTTCAGACTGATGTCCTTTATGACTTCATGAGACTTTTATTATTAAACTAAATAGCAGCTTATGCAAATTTGCCTCATCCACTTTGGAAATAAATTCTAGAGAGTAGCATATATTACAGACAACCAACACAAAACCGTGTAAAGGAGCATACACTCTGGAACATCTGTTCTTGTTGGCACGGCAATTTGCAGCAAGACTACTTTATCACGCCAAGTTGGGTTCTCCTCAAGGAATTTTTCAAATGCTAATATCTTTTGAGGAATCCCTTTGATCATATCTAGACGATCAACACCTAACATTATCTGTTATGTCACAAAAATTATATTACACAAATTAGATAGCTGAATATAAGGTAAAAGAACTATAAATGAAACATGGAAAGAACCACTTCTTTGAAAAAAAACGTAGCAATAAAACAATCTCAAGTGAAATATAACACCCTACACATACAAGTACTCCACCTATGGAAACAACCACATGTCACTTGCAAAATGAGGAGAATAAACAACAAAACAGAAAGAGGAAAATGATTATTTATTTTTTGCTTTTTAATTTTTTTTTTTCTTTTTGGCTTGATTGTTAATTGTTGTCTAAACAACATATATGTATCATATTTGATATGGAACCACCAAGAGGCCAAGCATTTTGTAACATGTTGCCTCAAAGTTCTAAGCATTTTGCAAGGATTTACAAATGAAAGACTGGTAATCCCATATTGATTAAAAAAAAAAAAAAATTAGTAATGAATTGCAGTTGAAACCTTATATTTAGGCACTGCTGTTAAGCATTTGGTAGGTTTGGCCCAAGTGGAGGCTTCAACCAAGGTGGCTTTTTCATGTGCAGAAGTTATGCGGTTAGAAGAAGGCTCTTAGGAGAACATCCAGTGGTTCCTTCGAAGAGATAATTTGGTAGATTTTAGAGCTGAAAGATACCACCGTGTGCAATGAGAGTTGAGAGATTGTTTATTCTTTGAGTAAGAACATCACCGGGTGTACTAGAGTTTTTGGATTATGACTGTCTGAAAGTTTTTGAGTAAAGTTTAAGAGTTTGAGTTGGGTGTAATGAGATTTAACATAGTTTGAGTTTGTCAGTATAATTATGGGAGTGGTTTACGACCACGCTATATGGGAGTTAATGGAGTGTTATAATCCATATTACTAATAATGGATTTTGGTTGGCATTGCCCGTGCACGTAGAAATGGAATTGGTTAAACAACATTAAATCTTGTTGTTTTGAGGATTTTTTTTCTTCTCTTCACGTAAATCCACTTCTGCCAATCATAAATTCCAACAAAAACATAGTAGAGTTTCTGCTGTTACAACAAACTGATATCACAGCATTATGTTTTACAACAAGCTGGTATTAAAGCATGATGTCTATTATAACATATTCAGTTAGGAACATTGATCTGATTTCTGGGGTTTGTATTTCTCTATTCCTCCCTGCCCATAACCCTTTTTCTTATATTTCTCAAGTCTCCTTCCGCCGAGTTGGCTGTGTCGGAGGTTGCGGTTTCATGGGAGCTCGAGAATCCGGTAGTCTCACGGTTCGACTTTCCCCTCGCCGAACAGGAGTTTTGCAGATCAGCAGCCCTTTGCCGGTGGGTGTGTTTCCGATCCAGAGGTCGAGTCTCCTTTTGCCGAGTTGGCTGTATCAAAGGTCGCGGTTTCACGGGAGCTCAAGAATCCAATAGTCTCACGGTTCGACTTTCCCCCCAGCCGACTCCTGTGAAATTGTCTTCGGTGTCTCTGGTTGATTCTCACAGGTCTGAGGGGCCCTCTTCGGCACCGGTAAGCACTGTTGTTGGGTTTGCTTTTCCTTTCCACAGTAGTTTCAGTGGTGCTTGCTTGACCCCTCAGCTCTGTCCCGAGGGGTCTTCTCAGCCCTTCTTCGCCCCTTACTCAGGGGTGGTTGAGTTGGGTGAGAGGCTTCATTCTGCCTCTTTGCCATTGGTTCCTAAGCCTTTTCAGAAGTACTACCGGAAGGCTAGGGAAAGCAGATCAGGAAAATTGGATGAGAAATTAGTTGCTGAGTCTATGGCAGCATTGAGGTTGCCTGTCAGTTTTTTAGCCAAGGAAGCAGCGGCAGAGCTTCTAGAGTTGAACCCTGCAGGAGGGGCAGATTCCGTGAAGGGTTTCGCTAAGCCTTCTTCTTCAATGAAGGGCTTCCTTCGGCAAGGGTTTCTCAATCCAAGTCTAGCTGTGAAAGCTTCAACTTCTCATACCTCGCTTTTAGAAATGGGTGTGTCTTCATTGACTCCGGAAGTTAAGGAAGTTGGGGTGGTAGGGATTCCCTCCCCCTTGGGTGGTTGCGTCACTCCAATTGTTGGAAAGGTTGATGATTCCAGGGTGAATGGGTTGTCCCAATCTCAGAAGTGGCCAGTAAGTTTTGGTCCATTTGGGGAGGTGATTGTGTGGGAGCAGAGTGATGAGATCTGGGATGGGGAGGGTGGAGATTCCCCTTACCCTTTGGGTGTTCTCCCTCCCAACATGGCATTGGATTGGGAATTGGATGGTGTTGAGGACAAGGATTCGTCCTTGGCGATTATGGATGCCTTTGAAGAGGACTTTCTTCGGAAAGTTAATGTTACACAGCCGAAGACCAAAGATAGAAGGGAGTTTTTGAATTTGGTAAGCACCATTAATTATGGTGATACAAGCACGTCCTCTCGGCATAGGAAAGGCAAGGCTCATGTGTTGTAGTAGGGCTCACGTGTTGTAGAAGGGTGTGCTTCTTGAGGGTTCGGGTTTGAGGGCTTTTGGTTTTTGAGGGTTTGTTGAATTTCTTTCTTTTTGTGGGCTGTTTCGTTTTTCGCTTTCTAGTTAAGTGCTCTTTCTTGTATACTTCCAGTGTACTTAGGGGCGCCTTACACTTTTAATAAGACAAGCTTATTACTTATCAAAAAAAATTAACCATAATGTCTTTTATGTCATGGCACCAAGTATTTGATGCAAATTCTTCCAACATGAAGGATGATAAGCGATTCTATTTCCAAATATGTTAAATCAATTACATGAATCTGATCAAGAAATTGACACATTAATCATATGAAGGTATGGAATAGAGAACCACTGATGGTATCTCAAAATAATGTTTCAGACTACTAGTTTGATATATCAAATAGGGATCGATGGAGCGGGGAAAATCATCCCACCACATTAAAAAAAAAAAAAAAAAAAAAAAAAAAAAAAAAAAAAAAGCATTAGTGAAGCTTAAGGGTAAAACAATTAAATATCAAATAGAGCACCCAAGTTATTATACAACTCCAAAGTCTAGAAATTTTTAAACTTGGGGGGCAAAAAGATAACCGAATAGAGTATATCTTAAATCTATCAATAAGGAAAATTACCTCAAAAGCCCTGCCTTCAGCAATCACCACATTTTATTTCTTTTAAAACTTCCAGAGAACATCTAAAAAATAAAGACTTCTCATCAACTCTGTAGAGTCAAAAGCTCTAGTATGCAAAGACATAAAACCTTTCCAAAACAGGGAGAGATGGCCAAGAAACTAAAAGCTGGAACCACAGAACCAAAACACAAAGATAAGTGGACTATGACCAAAACCAGCCCCAAACAACTCACCTGATAGCCAAGTAAGTCATGTCCAACAGGAATGTCAACACGCTTTTGTGCACACACACAAGCAACTTTAAGAGAAGCAATATTTATGTATATCCTCTTGTAGGGGAAACAGATACATCCACTGTTTGATACAAGTCAGTGCAGGAAGGATTTGACTTGAAGGAAATATTCTCAACCATATTCCAGCATATGATAACCTTATCTGATGATTCCATAGCCACCATACCAAGTGCATGAGTGATAAAGGCATTTGTCATCCTTGCTTAATGCTTGGGTTCGAGTCAGACTGCACTCATGTTGTAGTGGAAATGCCCCATGGGATCAGTGGGAATGCCCTCTCAGGGTTCCATTCCTAGGGCTTCGGGCAAGGGGTGATACTCTCTTACCCTTTTCGCTTACCAGGGATTTAAAAAAATAAAGAAAAAGGGAGCTGATGGTTCCAAAAAGCCAACTAGACAATCTCTTCAACCGAAACCACTTATTACAGGAACACACCACCAGAGGCTAATACTTGAGAGGATTAAATGAGAGATTAACTATTCTCCGACAACTGTCTACAGAAAAAATTCAGGAAAAAAAGTTGTGAAAAGGTTCTGAAAGGAACCTTCCGGCACCATAAATTTAACAAATCTCAAACCTTCTTTCGCCAGTCACCATCATTAAGTTGAACTTTGCCTTTAACCCCACCTTTACTTATCAAATAAAAATAAGTTGAACTCCAGGAACAAACATAACCAACATGATACTTTTAGAGAATAAGTCTGGTAAGAAGGAAGCTCCTCTGGCTGAACCAAGACAAGGTAAGGCGAGCTCAGGAGTTCAGGAGGGATGCGATAATGGAGTTAGCACGGTGATTGTGGAGACGAAGGCGGCAGAATTAACCGATACTGTTAGGCTTTGTT
Source organism: Alnus glutinosa (assembly GCF_958979055.1). Taxonomy (NCBI): domain Eukaryota; kingdom Viridiplantae; phylum Streptophyta; class Magnoliopsida; order Fagales; family Betulaceae; genus Alnus; species Alnus glutinosa. The sequence goes on along the minus strand of NC_084893.1, from coordinate 19,344,165 downwards.
CAAACAAGGTAGAAGAAAGTAGGGGTGCACCAACCAGGGTGATTAATGCTTAAAAAAAGATGGCAGAAGCTACCAAAAGACTTACGTCTTGTTCAGACAAGGTCAAAGAAAGTATGTGTGCTCTGATAAGGGTGGTTACGGCTTAGAGGAAGACGATAGAAGCTGTGGGATCATCTCAGGTTTGTACAGACAAGGCCAAAGGAAGCAAGGGTGACGGGAATGAGGGGGTACGAAGACAAGTGAGTGGGTATTTGCTTAAGGGGATTTCTTTCAATGTTGAATGTGAGGATGTTTCAAGGATTAGTAAAGGAGAGTCACGGTTGTGGGGAAACGGGTGTTTGAAAGTGGGGTTGTATTCAGGAAATTCTTTAGGTCAGAATGAAGACTTTGCTTTCGTTGAGAACGTTAGGTTTTAGAAACAATTTGTGTATCCGATGTTAGATGGTGGAGAAGGGGATAGAGGGCCTTTGTTGAGTTGGTGTCCTGGAACCTCTCTGGTACCTTTGGAGAATGAGTTGGGGGGAAGGGAGAATAGAGGGTCGGATCTTAAAGGAGGTGCAGGCATATGAGTCGAATGGAGATGAGTTGAATAAATGTTTGTTTGACTCATGTGGGGATAAGAATAATCCTTCTTTGGCAATGGTGAATGTCCTAGGGAGGAGGTTAAGGATAGTGAACCGTTAATAGTCCATCCGCTTACAATGGTTGAAGAACAAAGAGTGCCACCTTCAGCATCCTCAGATTGGGCAATTGAAAGGCTGAAGAATTTTTGTCATGTAGTAGGGTTGTCATGTGATGGTTTTGAGGATAAAATGTTGGCGTTGTTTTCTGCGATCAAAGCAAGTAGACATCAAAACATTGCAGTAAATGCTTCATATTTAAGTTTTAAGCCAGGGAACATAGGCAACCATGAGTTAAAGAGATTGATTTGTTCAGTTAATTATGACATGAAGGGAGGGCACTCTAATAGAGGGAAAGGAAAGGGGAGGGGTTCTAATTGTTTCTTATGAAACCCAGGATAGTATCCTAGAATGTAAGAGGGCTGAATGAGAAGGATAAAAGGTTGAGAATTAAAGGTCTTCTCAGAGATTGGAAGCCGGACATTGTATGTTTACAAGAGACAAAATTGGAGTATATCTCCAAGGAGGTGTGATTTGTAGTTTATGAGGTTGCCGACATGTGGATTGGACATATTTTGGGTCAAGAGGGGCTTTAGGTGGGATTTTGTTAATGTGGGATAGGCGGGTGGTGGCGTAGATTGAGGATTGTGTGGGGAATTTCTCAGTAGCGTGTTCTTTTAGGAATGCTATTGATAATTTTGTTTGGGCGTTTGCAAGGGGTGTATGGCTCAAATGATGATGTTAAAAGGAAATATCTTTGGGATGAATTGGTCGGCCTTATGAGTTGGGTGATTTTAATGTTGTTTGTTTCCCAAGTGAAAGATCAGCTGACTCCAGACAATCATCAACTATGTTGGATTTCAAATTTTATTTTTGAGCAGGGCCTCATGGACATCCCTATTGTAGGTGGGAATTTAAGTTGGTCTAATAATCGTGACTTGTAGGCTTGGTCTAGAATTGATAGGTTTCTCCAATCTTCGAAATGGGAAGAACATTTTTCTAATGTCTCTCAAAGGAGACATCCAAGAATCATATCAGATAATTTTCCGTTGATGTGGATTATGGTGTGTCGGGTGGAGGTAGTAGGTATTTTAAGTTCGAAAATATGTGGCTGAAATCATAGAGCTTTCTGGAGTTAGTGAAATCATGATAGATGTCCTACAGTTTCAAGGATCACCTAGTTATATATTGGCATGTAAGCAGAAGGCATTGAAAGCGGATATGAAGAAATCGAATAAGGAGGTTTTTGGTAATCTAGGGAAGAAAAAGAAGGATCTTATGGATGGTTTTCGGGAACTGGATTTTATTGCAAAGGGCCAAGTTTTAACTCAGGATGAAAGGATGAGGAAGGAAGATATGCCTAAGGAATTAGAGAGAGCCATCCTTCTTGAAGAACTAAGTTGAAGTCAGAAATCAAGGGCCTTTTGGTTGAAAAGGAGATAAAAATACTAAAGTTTTTCACTGGGCGGCAAATTCTCATCGAAGAAATAAATCTGTGGATTCTTTAGTTATCAACAGATCCATGTCTTCTGACTCTATAGAAATAGGGGAGCATATAGTGCAATTCTACATCGATTGTATTTTGAACAGTTTAGTTGGTGACCAAAATTGGATGACCTTTCGTTCGTTTCCACTGATACGGAAGAGAGAAATTGGTTGGAAAGAGATTTTGAGGTGCTTGAAGTGTGGGAGGTGGTGAGGGATATCAATGGTGACAAGACTCAACTCCAGATGGTTTCTCTATAGCTTTTTCCATAAGTGTTGGGAGGTAATGAAAGAGAACATCTTGGCAGTTTTTAAGGAGTTTGATAGTAGAGGGAAGTTTGAGAAGAGTTTTAATGTAGCTTTCATCTCCCTTATCCCAAAGAAGGCCAGTGTTGTGGACATTAAGGACTTTGTCCTATTAGCTTAGTGGGTGGTATATATAAAATCATCTCCAAGGTCTTGGCGAACAGGCTAAAATCGGTTTTGGGAAAGATTATTTCAAGTTCCTAGAATGTGTTCATTAGAGGTCGACAAATTTTGGATTCAATTCTTGTTGCTAATGAATGTTTGGATAGTTCGATTAGATCTAAAGAACCTAGAGTATTGTGTAAATTGGCTTTGGAGAAGGCGTATGATCATGTAAATTGGGAGTTCTTGTTATATTTGCTAAAGAGATGTGGATTTGGGGAGAAATGGAGGGATTGGGTAGCGCATTGTATTACTACGGTGTGGTTTTCCATTCTTATGTTCACTATTTGGATTCTTTAGTAGCTCTCATGGATTGAGACAGGGGGATCCGTTATCATCACTATTGTTTGTGTTGGTTATGGAAGCATTGAGCAGGATGATGAATGCTACAGTGTATAGGGGACTTTTGTCTAGATTTTCGATGGGGTCGAGAAATAATGAGGAGTTGTCCGTGTCTCATTTACTGTTTGCAGATGATACTTTGATTTTCTATAAGGCAAATTCCGAACAACCACAACATTTGCGATGTCTTTTCTTATGTTTTGAAGTTGGATCGGGATTGAAGATTAATTTGGAAAAATCAGAGATAGTTCCAGTTGGCAGTGGGGGAGATGTAGAAAGGTTGGCTTGAATTCTTGTGCCGTTGAAGTACTTAGGTTTGCCATTGGGTGCTTCTTACAAGGCTACATCTATTTGGAATGGCATAATTAAATAAATGGAACGCCAGTTGGCTGGATGAAAAAAAAAAAAAAACTTTATTTAACTAGGTAAGGAGATTGACTCTTATAAAGAGTACTCTTTCCAATTTGTCTACTTATTATTTGTCTCTTTTCTCTATTACAATGGGTGTGGCTAATAGCATGAGAAACTTCGGAGGGATTTATTATGGGGTGGTATTGGAACGGCAGCCGATGGATTGTTATGCTTTGGAGAAGCATTCGCTTTATCCTCTAGGCAATACCCCTTGTGCTATTGATGGCTCCAGGAGTGCTCTGGCATGTTGCAGGGTTTCAGATGGTGATGGTGACCTTTCAAAGAAGGAGAAGGCAAGTGTTTTTAGGAACCTTCTCGAGCTTTTTGGGGGAGTGGATCATCTGGGCAAGAAGGCTCTTGCCGAGGTTGGGCCTCAAGCATTTTGGGCTTAAACACAAGGCGAGCTATTCAGTGGTGGGCCGGATGTTTAAAAGGACTAAGGCAGTTTTAAGAAGGGCCCAGTTTCGGGTTGGGTCCAGGTGTTTGGGCTCCAAGGCCTCTTCCAAGCCTTCTGACCCTACTCCCGAGTCAGTTGGAGATGCAGGTCTACCGACTTTCACTCATGTTGGAGAAGGAGTGCCGGCGGCTTCGACCTCTGTCTTTCGCCAACGGAGCGTCTGCTTCGGGTTCAACGGTGTCCTCTGCTCCAGTTCTAAATCTCGTTGTGGGTTCGACGGTGTCCTTTGCGGTGGGTCTGGATCTCGCTGCCTCTGCCTTGGTGAGGCCTACCGGTGGGAATCTTCCTTTATCGTCTTCATCTAAGGCCAGCTGCAGGTTGTTGGAGCTGGATGCTATCTGGAAGTTCGCCAGAGCTAGTCAGCATGACCAATTTGCCTCGCCGGGGTTGGCTCTATCTCCGGCTCTCATTGGGTTTGGTCCAGTGTTCCTGGATGTTTTTAGCAACTGCTCTTCAGGTGCGGATACGTTAGGTGAAAGGCTGCGTTATTCTCTCTCTGTGAAGCCGGAGTCTGGAGCGCCTATTTATCCGTTGAAATCAGTCAGTGCTTAGATACTCCTAGAAGCATAAGGTTGGCAGATTGGATGAGCATCTGCATACCAAGTCTTTAGAGGCTTTCAGTGCTCCCATGGCTCCTTCTATGCCGTTATTTAGGGCTATTGCCAAGCCCTTCTCAACACCGGAGAGGGATGGGTTAGTGTCTACGCCTGTGCCTTTTCAAGACGAGGTCTGTCAGCCTCTTCTTCGGCGTGGCTTCCTTCTCCCAAGCGGCGCAGTCCTTCCTCCGTCAAAAGTCGGTAGGTCTCCTCTCTCTTCGGTCCAGTCTATGCTTGGGTGCCCTCCTCTGTTGTCTTTCTTAAAGGTGGGTGAATCTTCGAGGGGAGGTGGTTTTGAAGAGATTGGTGGTCCTCCCAGGGCAGCGATTGATCTTACCTTCTATTTTCAAACTCTGAGGGTCTCCCACGATAGGGATTGTGAAGGGCTTTTTAGATTTTATGGCTCAAGTTGCTGTAGAGCAGCGTCAAGAGGCTTCAGTCTCCACTTCTAAGTTTAAAGGGAGTCGTGAAGTAAAGAACTTAGAGTGCACGATTAATTATGATGCCAGGGGTTTTGGTTCTAGCCGGGGCAAGGCAAGAGGGCCCCTGTTTAGATATAATAGTCTCTGGGTTTTGTGGGCTGATTTTGTTGGGGTGTTTGGATTTCCTCCTGTTTTTGGGTTTTGCGGGTGTTTTTCCTCTCTTCCCTCTTTTATCCTATTTTAGTGTTATTTTTGTATACTTCTTGTATGCTTAGGGACGCCTTTACGCTTTTTATAAACTTCTTTGCTTACCTATAAAAAAAAAATAAAAAAAATAAAAAAACTTCTTTTGCTTACTTATCAAAAAAAAAGTTCTATTTAGTAAACTATATCAATAATTTGTACTGCAATGAAATCAAGTGGTTTGAGGGTTAGAAACTTGATTCAGTTTAATCAATCTCTATTGGGAAAATGGTTGTGGCACTATGCTACGAAGGAGGCTTTGTGGAGATTGGTGATAAATACTAAATATGATAGTCTAAGGAGAGGTTGGTGTTCTAAGGAGGTAACAGAGCCATTTGGAGTGGGAGTGTGGAAATATATAAGGAGGGGCTGAGAAACATTTTCAAAAATTGGGATTTGGGTGTTATTTGGGATTTGGGTGTTTCTGGTGGGTTTTTTCTTTGTTCGGGTTGTGTGTGTATTGGGTTTTTATTGGGCTTAGGGTTTTATTGTATCTTGGGTATTTTTGTATTTTGGGGGTTTACTATTGCTTCTTGGGTGTTTGGTGGGGGTTTCTATTGTAATTTGGGTCTCATGTGGGTTTTGGGGGTTGTGGCCTTGTGGGTTTTCTTGTGTTTTTTATGTGGGCTATTGGGGTTATTTTGTATTGTGGGGAGTCTTTGTATCTTGGGTTTTTTCTGTATATGGGGGGTTACTTTTGTATCTTGGGTGATTGATGGGGTTTATTATTGTATTTTGGGTCTCATGTGGGTTTTGGGTGTTGTGGGTTTGTAGTTCCTTGTGGGTTTTCTTGGGTTTTTATGTGGGTTAGTTGAGTTGCTCCTGTGTATACTTCCTGTGTACTTGGGGCGCCTTACGCTTTTTTAATGAAATTTTCTTACTTATCAAAAAAAAAAATTGTTATATATGAGGTGAGTGATTGGTCAAAAGTCAATTTGTGGCATAATGTGTGCTGTGGGGATCAACCATTAAAGATATCTTATCAGTACTTGTTTAGTATTGCACATAACAAGGATGAGTGGTGGTGAATAATATGTTGTTCTGAGATGGGAATATCCATGGAATATAATTTTCACTAGACCCATACAGGATTGGGAGGTGGATGTAGGCCCCGTTTGGTAACCATTGTTCAGGAAATTTTTTGTTGAATAATAATAAAATGTGATTGATGTGATATAAAGTAGAAAGATGTTTGGAATTTTTTATGGAAAAGTGAAAAAAATTTGTTTTGTAGTGGATTATTTTATTTGAACAGTAATAAAAAAAATAAAAAAAGAAAAAAAAAAAGATTGATTTGATATAAAAAGTGAAAAAAGTTAGAATGATTTGAAGATAACTTTTTTTGGAGAAGTGAAAAAAGAAAAAAAAAAAAAAGAAGAAAGAAAAAAAAGGGGTGGGAGAGGAGGGGGGTTATCAACTTATTACCTTTCTTTGTTTCCTATGCCAGTGAGGGTGGCTAATCGTCTTGATAAAATCCAAAAGGATTTTCTTTGGGGAGGCATTGGTGATGAGAAAAAGTTCCATCTAGTGAGTTGGAAGAAGATCTGTACACCTTTATACGCAGGTGGGTTGGGAGTTCACAATCTCATCCTGTTCAATCGAGCGCTCTTGGGTAAATGGTTATGGAGATATGGTAGGGAGAGAGAGGCTTTATGGCGTTTGGTTATTGATGCCAAATTTCAGAGTATTAAGGGCGGGTGGTGCTCGAAAGAGGTCTTGGGTTCCTTTGGAGTGGGTGTATGGAAACATATTAGGAGGGGGTGGGAGGATTTCCGCAATTTTGTTCGTTTTGAAGTGGGGAGTGGAACTAATATTAGTTTTTGGCATGACCGGTGGTGTGGAGATAGTTCCTTGAAGCAATGCTTTCCAGCTCTCTTTTGTATTGTAAGGAACAAAGACGCGACGGTGGCGGATAATTTGGTGGTCCGTAATGGTGTAGTTCAGTGGAATGTTCTTTTCACAAGACATATCCAGGATTGGGAGTTGGATATGGTTCTCTCTCTCTTCGACCGATTATATTCTACTTCGATTCGTCATGGTGAGGGTGACAGATTAGTGTGGAATCCCTCTAAAAAAGGTTTATTTGAGGTGAATTCCTTCTATGTAGAGCTCTGTAGGGAAGATGGCCCTTCTCTTCCTTCTTTTCCTTGGAGAAATATTTGGCGTGTTAAGGCTCCAACTAGGGTGGCTTTCTTCGTTTGGTCAGCAGCTTTGGGCAAAATTTTGACTCATGATAACTTGCGTAAGAGGAATGTTATAGTAATGGAGTGGTGTTGTCTTTGCAAGAAAAGTGGGGAGTCTATTGATCACTTGTTGCTTCATTGTGAGGTAGCTCGGGCCCTGTGGAGCTACGTTCTTAATTTATTTGGGGTTGAGTGGGTTATGCCACATTCGGTGTTGGAGTTATTGATTAGTTGGGGAGCGGCTATTGGGAGTCGGCATGCGAAAGAGGTTTGGCGGTTAGCTCCTCTTTGCTTGTTGTGGTGTATTTGGAGGGAGCGGAATGCTCGTTTGTTTGAAGATGTAGAGACACCTATGGTGGAGCTAAGGAAGCGGTTGCTCAACACTTTATACTCTTGGATAGCGCCATATCGTAGTTTGAGTGTCTTTACTTTTGTAGACTTCTTAAATTTACTTTCTGTTCGACCCGCTTAAGGGCTCTCTTGTATACTTCCCGTGTATAAGGGTTGCGCCCCTTAGCGCTTTTCAATAAATTGCTATTACCTATCAAAAAAAAAAGGGGGGTTATCAAACAGAGCCGTAGTCTTTTCTTTCTTTGAGATGTTGTATTCTCTTAAAATAAAGCAATGAGATGTGGATAAAATATGTTGGTTCCTTTCCAAAAGGAACAAAATTGAAGTAAAGTCATATTATCATGTGTATTTGGAGAGCCTTTCCCTGAAAGAGTATTTGGAGAGTTATCACTCCTTCAAGAGTGGCGTTTTTTGTGTAGACAGCAGCATTAAGGAAAATATTGACTTTGGATAACTTGAGGAAGAGGAATGTTATGGTAGTCAATTGATGTTGTATGTGCAAAAAGAGTGGGGAGTCCATTGATCACCTTCTTCTTCATTATGAAGTAGCAAGAGATTTATGGAGCTCACTTTTCAATTTATTTGGTGTTGATTGAGTTATGCCTAGAAGAGTGTGAGAGTTTTTGGTGAGTTGGGGAAGTCAAATGGGGGGTGGTAACATTTTGGAAGTTTGGAGGTTGACTTCGTTGTGTTTAATATGGTGTATTTGGAGAAAGCAGAATGCACGGAGCCTTGAAGATATAGAGATTTCGGTGGTAGAGTTGAAAATGATTATGTTCAACGCTTTATACACACGGATAGCAGCACATCATAGCTTGCTTTTTTCTAGGGTTTTTTTTTTTTTTTTGAACTTTTGTTCATCTTTTTCTCTTGATTAGAGGGTTCTCTTGTATACTTCCTCTGTGCTAGGGTTAGTCCCTCTGCATTCTCTAGTTTGATTGAATTACTTATCAAAAAAGAAAAGAGAGAACGAGAAACATATTCCAAAATAGTGGCAGACTACACTGGAAAACCATCACCACACTACCATAAGCAAGAAGACTATGCCAGCTTATTAGGCTCCCAAGTTGAATCTCTGAATCTCTATATTCAGCCAAAATGAGGACTTTGTTGACTTTCTGACCCTCATCAAGACATAAAATAAAAATAAAAAATAAAAACAACCACAAACTCTAGTATTAATAATTGATCATATATAAAATGATTAAATTCATCGTTTCTCATAACATTAATAACTGTTGTCCAACAAATAAGACAGCTTAAAAAAGCTATCCTAGCTCAAACTCAATCCAACATGAAAAATGACCCACAGATTAACCCCATAGATGGAATCAGCACTTTGAAACTATATTAGTATCCATTTTCCATAGAAAGAAACATAATGGAGCCAAGATCAGTTAGTAAAATCGTTTAGTTGATTCAATATATGGCCATTGGCTAAAACTCGGACAAAAGTTCTGTAATTTAAATCAAAATGAAATACTTTAGACCAAGTATTTTTTTTTGATAAGTAATACTTTAGACCAAGTATTTTTTTTTGATAAGTAATACTTTAGACCAAGTATAATATGAGAATATTGGAATATCAAACTAGTAAAATTAACTTACAACTATGACTGACTTTATTTAAGTAAAGACAAAATGTACCTTTCGGCCTTTAAATCTTTCTGTTAAATCTCTCATGTGTCCCTGAACTGGAGGGGTCTCAAGTGCACGTATAAATCTATCTGAGTCTATCCCAATTGGAAACTGAAGAAACAAATAAAGAATTAAATAACCATCTCAAGTTTAGAACATGCTTAATAGTGAATGTGCTAAAAATTCAAGCAACAACAAAAAATAACAAGTAATTTTGATGAATCAGACACAGATATTAACAAGGAGGATCAACTGGAAGATTTAAGATAAACATACAGCAGCTACTCGAGTCAGCTTCCCCTGATCCTCAACTCCTTCAGGTGTACCCTCAAGTCCAAGAATACGAGTACAAGCACTAACAAAATGCCGCGCATAATCATAGGTGTGAAAACTGAAAAATAGAATTACTCACATAGGTTATGCATACTTTAAACATCAAGATACAAGCAAAATAAAAAGGATTAATACAAGAAATATGAAAAGGAACCTTTTAATTTCGATACACAGATCAGGTTACAGAACATTTTAAGTAACTAAAAGAAAAGATTTCAATGCATGTATCTTGTAACCAAACAGTGATCCAAACATGAGCAACACTTCATACTTATAGATTATACTAAAGCATTGCCATTTCAAATACCAGTTCTATCTTCTATTTTCCTTGTGGCCGAATAAATTTATTAGATATTTTCGAATGACATTAATCTAACCTATGCGATAATCAGGTCAAAAAGAGATAAATTGTTACACACCTAATTGTGGAGACATTGTAATAATAAGCAAACGCTCTATAAAGACCAGATCTTTTAGAATCTCAGCCAGTAAACAGATTTAGACATTGATTCAACAAAGCAAGAGGATCAATCGCACTTAATGTAATGTCAACTGGCAAGGGAAGATGAGGCCCTCAATGTATAAAATCTACAGAAGGTAATCCTATCCTACCCAGTTTTTGCTGCATCCTCTCCATATTGCATTGCAATTGGACACACAAAAATATAAGGGATAGATAAAGGAAAAAATGGAGCTAAAATAGCGCACTCCAACTGAAATTTCAATATCTTCAATGACAATACTAACTTGATCAACAAATTCACTAGATAGAAACTTGTGCATATACCTATAACATCCATATTTAGGTATGTAAATAAAATATCCATAGCTTAAACTTTGAGCAGCTAAAGATCCACAAATTATGAACATAGCCATTTACTGTGAGAATCTTAACCCATTTCCTCCTCCTCCCTCACATTCAGATTTGAAACTCATTTCTTCCCCATAATTCATGCATCAATTTTTTTGACAATAGATTTCAATTTTCTTAGAAAGTGAAAAAAGTAGGTGCTAGGAGCCACACAAAAAAGAAATTTACTGTGAGTAGAACCAATATCAAATGCAAAACATTTATATGTGGAAACACGAGATACCTTCTCAAGCCAAACTAGATATAAAGAATATAAATTTTGACAACTTTAAAAGATCTGCAAAATGTCCAGTGGCACCACTTTATCAACCATATTAAGCAAGGTAAAGCTATGACATACTATTGAACATTGGTGAAGAATGCAGCAAAAACTTACCCAACCAAATCAGCAGCAAGAACTGAATGCAGCAGTTCTGATCGAGATGGCAGTGTCCTATGAATCTCAGAAGAGGGAAATGGGGTGTGGAGAAACCAACCAACTTTCATTTCGTTGTTATATTCCTTTAAGCATTTTGGGAGAAACATAAGATGGTAATCGTGGCACCAAACAACATCACCCTCTTCATAGTGCTTGTTTACCACATCAGCAAACATTTGGTTTGCCTTCTTATATGCAGCAAATTGAGACTGGAAGCTTCGGGTGGTGGCAAGGCGATCTTCTTGTGGAAGGCCAAGGTAGTGAAAAAGGGGCCACAAAATGTTGTTGCAATAGCCATTATAATATTGATGGACAATTTCTTCATCAAGGAATACAGGGATACACCTCTGCAATACATTGCAAAAAGTATCACAAGATAAAAAGTTAACATATTATGGATTATATGCCATACAAGCCATTAATGAAACAAAGCTGAAGTAAAGCATGACTTACAAGAAGTCAACTAAAAGAAGAATCCAATCCAAATACAGAAATTTGTACCTTTTCAGCCAAGGCTTTTGTAAGTGCCTTCTGTCCAACCTCGTCTGGGACATTTACACCAGCCCAACCAATCCATCGTGCCTCAAACTCCTTCACACCTTTGAAAAAACCATCCAGTATGCATTAGATTCCTCTTTGTGGACAAAATGACCAAATTTATAAAATAAACTAAAATAAGAGCGAACTGTTACTTTGGAATCCAGCCTTGTTAAATCATAACAAGGATTAAAATGGAGAAACAGATATGTTTGCAGAATGATTGAAGACATCAATTGACCCAAATATTCAATGTGAGAGTCCAGCCACCACTTACCTAGAAGAGCACTGACTAGACCCCCAGCACTTATCTCCAACGACCATGAGTCTTCACCTCTCCTAACTGCAGAGACTGGCAGCCTGTTAGCCACCACCAACAGTCGTTGTCTTAAAGGCTTCTCATCTTGCCTTTCACATCCCTCAGAAAGCAACCTCGCAGCTCCAGGCCCTTCAGAGAATTGTTCAACACCGGAAACTTCCCCATTCTCATAGGCAACTCCCCCATTCTCATCTTCTCTTAAACGCAGGTCATGCTCAAGTGACTCACTCAACCTACTATCATTATCAGCTGTCTCATTTGAATGAGAGGCCCTTTTGCTTTTTCTTAGCTCTCTTATTCTCACAAGCCGCGCAACACGATTTTCCAAATGGTTTGAATTATCGTTGTACTTGTTTCCAGGCATATGATCACTCTAAAAACCAACCTTCAATACCAAATCTACGAGCACTGAGGCTTTCAGTATGTCCTACATTTTGTTCAAAATAAATCAAGTCTTCAGTAAGCACCATAATCCGCACAAAGATCTGAATATCCCCCAATCAAGTACTAAGATAACCGCTGGGTCTAAATCAAGAGTAATAAACATAACATTTCTACTGAAGTATAAATTTTACTAATCACCGAGGGATAAAAAATAATAAGCATCTGTAGAAGATACATCAAGTTAAATATAAACCACATAGCAGTAAGGCAGAGAGGAAAATGATAACTCAGATTATGGGATCCACAGAATTGCACGAGGCAAGCATATGGGGTCTACTACTGTGTCTTGGTTATTAAGCCCAGAAACTTGAAAACCCATTTTCACAAAAATCAAATACGACAAAGCATCAACAGCCACGGCAGTGGCTGGTGCCGTTTCTTGTTCCTTCAGGCCCGTAGTCTAAAGAGTATATCACTCGGACAAAACAACAAACACATTGCATGAAGAAAAGATTGAAAGCTTCAGAAAGAGTGAGGAAACATCACTACATAATATCAGGATGCTCTATCATCCCCAAGCACGTAAAAGTTAAAACCCACCTCCGAAAGCACCCAAAAAGAGAAACCCACCGAATCCATGAAACAACAACCAATATTCAATAAAAGGAAAAGAAAAAGGAGTATCACCTATTTATAACCCAATGTTTCAATCTTTGCAGATGGGGTTGAACCAACCAGAAGTGTTTCTCATCAGCCAGGCAGCCACCGAGTTAGAGAGGCAGAGACAGGGAGGGAGAGACAAGGAAATCCCCAGAATCTGAATGGCGGACAATTAACGTACTGAGAGAAAAAGAAAGGAAACAACAGATTCCTCGTGCAAACTTTATTGGGCACAGAAAGCTTTCCAGCCATGCAGTTAGTAATACAAAGGATTATGATGAAACTAGAAAGAAAACTGCTTCTAGGCTTCTGCTCGTCAACATTTTCCCTTGTGTATTTTAACTAAACTACTAACTTAGGTACTTTGTGACAGATCATTAAACATCCAATGACGCGGCCCCTGGATAAGTTTCCCTACCGTGCCGCACTGCGCACGCCTCTTTGGGTATAAGCCCGGCTCTCATGGCCGAAGATAAACAAATCTGTGATATGTGGCTCGGAAATGATTGACAACAATAGAATCAAAAGAAATAACATAGTGGAAATAATAATTATAAAGAAAAAAGAAAAGGACTTGCTCCAAACATATGCTGCTTGGTTTAAGAATGACAATTCGTACTCACGTATAATCGTGTCGAGATATTGTATAAGATTATATAAATTAATCTTAACCTGACATATTTAATTAAACGGATCAAACGTCTCACATAACCCTCTAATTTTGTCTTGAATCCATATCAAACTTTCAGGTTATATAAAAAATTATCTGTCATTATGTTATGTGTCGGTTTGGATTGTGTCGAAGCATAAATATAAGACTACATAGGTCGATCAACCCTAACTCGATTCATTTAATTAAACAGATAAGACTCTTCAACCTTAATACTTTAATTTCGTATCAAATTTACAGATCGTCAAGTCGTGTAAAAAAATTTCAGCCCCGTAGGGCTCACATATTTAAAACAAGTGTATAATTTTTAGAGACTTATTTATAAAAAAAAATTAAATAAATAAAAATAAAAATTTATACTGAAAATGCGGCCAATTGAAGCAAGTTCCAGTAGGAACTAAAAGAGATCGTTTTCAAGTTAGGTAGAGGTTTGGAATGTTGTCGAAACCAAGGAAAAGGAAAGGAAAAATTGAATCTATTTGCAATGGTAATTAATATAATGCAACATGGAATACTATTGGATGATAAATATATAAACCTAACAACATCGTATCTGGTCGGGGGCAGTAGTAACTAACATAATTCGACGGGTTCGAGTTCATAAGCAAGTTAACATCCGACATCGTTTAGGTATATTTATTATTTTCATTGGTATACACTATACATGTTATTGTGTAGCACAGAGACGTTAGACCAAAGTACACGTCCAATGACACGTTGCATTGGTAACATACTAGAAAGGTAACATTGACGGCTCATTAACCAAGTAACCTCGAAGTTTGAATAGGTAATTACGTTGATTCATTACGGAGAGTCTTTATAATTATTTGTTTAAATTTAAAAAAATTTAAACAATTAATTATAAGTGATCACTTATAAAATCTACTTGAGCGGATAAGTGATTAAACAGCCTAAATTTTATGTAGTCAAGTGAATTTTATAAATAGTTTCTTACAATTACCTATCTAAATTTTTTTAAATTTAAATAAATAATTATAGAAGATCATAACCCGTTAATGTAAGACAAAAAAAATTAGAAGAATGACATAAAGAAAGGGGGAAATAAAAAAAAAAAAGGATTGACTGATTCAATTCAAAAGAGAGAAGAATTTGATACTCTTATCGTTAGAAAGAAAGAAGAAGAAGATTCACGTCTCAAACATAATCTGTTTTTAATTATTCATTAGTTTTGTTTTTATTGGAATACAAAAGAATATTTAAATAAACTCACTCATTAAGCCTTAACCTTTAACATTAATTTGACAGACTTTAAACAAAGCTCATTATTGGGTTACAAAATAAAACTTTCACAGTGCTAATCCTTCCAATAAAACTTATAACTAATTAAAAATTAAAAACTTATTATTCAGCATGCAGAATTAAGTTATGACATATATTATTTAGTATATTTGGGTCATTCTCTCATCCTCTTATTTTAAAAATTAATAATTAAATTTGTAAGATTCACACAAGATCCACGTGTGAGTCTTACAGATTCAAATGTTCATTTTCAAAAAAGAAGGGTAGGATAATACAAAAAGCATTTTTCTTAAGTTACATCCACTATTTTTCATTTTTGTTCTTCAAATTTCAAAAACAAATTTTGAAAAGAAGAAAACAAAAACAACAAAAAAGTTTCAAACGACTGACCGTTACATATGATTACACTCAAACAAACAAGTCTAACTACAGTACTCAATTCTCCACCACAAGCAACGAAGCAAACCTCATTTTATAATGAAAGTCTATTGTTATTATTATTATTACTATTTACATTTTTTATTCAAGATGGGGAAGGGGAAAAGTCTATTAGTGTATTTGTGACACTTTAAGTTATGACGTGATGAATAAAAGATTGAATACAAGGTATAGCCGAATTGTCGGAAAAAGATATATTAACTGGCTTGACTTAGCCAATTAAATTGTCCGGCTGTCCCCATAAGCCATCAGGTCCAGGTGGCCCACTACATAGTGCATTCGAGTAGGTTGCTCGGCACGAGGATAAGTGGATAACAACCCAAAATGCATGAGTCATGATTTAGTTCGAATGCTTTGTCTTCCACATGGTGATATTTAGCCCGACCAATCAACAATGCGTCTTTCTTAATTAACATGCACAAATTTCATCGATTATAAGATCTAAAAAGCAATTAAGTGGATAATGGGGAAAATTAAGGGTTGTAATATGTACACAATGCCAATGACGACCATGAAAAAACACTAATCAAATTTGTGCTAACATCTTAAAAAGTTTAGTCAATTTGAAGCTTCTTTAAAATCGCTTAAAAAGTTTAATTTTACCTAGTAAGTAAATAATAGAATCCGAATTAGCACCCATGAGTATCTTTATAAACCACATAAATTACTTGGATTACTCATCTTCTTAATACGATGTTTCGAATCTCACCATTTCATAAATCGAATATATACACATAATATATGGCGAAAAGGGTTGCAATATGTACATGCACAATGCTAAGGATTAAACTTGTGATCCAGAAAAAATGCTATTCAAATCTGTTCTATCAACCTAAAAGGATTAATCAAACAAAACGCCAGTTGACCGGTACCAAACCAACCACAACTGCTGCTGCTAAAAAGATTAGCCTATGGGAATAGAACAACCACATGGGGGTGGAAATCATTTTCAGCCACTCGGACATTTACGAAAGAACATGTTCTAGCGAAGCACCAAAGAAGGCAGACCAAATGCTTGGACATAATAACATACTTTTAGTGGCTATAGGCACCTCAGCAGGTACCTTGGATGGAAAATGACTTGTTACCATTTATCCAACTTTTGACAAGAAGAATAAGATGAGGCAACCAACCAAGATCTTCTAATATCCCTGTAATCTGCTAATGTAACTGAAAAAGAGTTTGTAATCTTGGTGGATAATGATGTATATATACACTAATACAATAAACTAGAACTCATCTCCTTAAAGATGGCAGTGAGATTGGAGAATGAGTTTTGAAGTCTTTTATGGTATCAAAGGCTAGTCAATTGATCCTAATGGCCACATACTTTTCTTTTTCCTCCACCACTAACTCATTCACCAACCTTACTTCCGCCACTCCTACATCACTCACTAATCTACACCATTTTATCACGATTAAACTCACTACAGACAATTACTTACAGTAGAAATTAAGGACAAATAACCCCTTAACTAAGGTGGGTAACAACTTTTCGGCTACGCTAATGGAAGTATGTCGTGTGCGGCCACCTTCTACCATTATCCTCTCTTCTTCCTCCACAATCGAACTAGGCAAAATCCCCAATATTGCATTCTCAGTCTTGCGTCAGTAAGACCAAATAATTATTAGGCTTTGTTTGTTTCGACATAAAATATTTTCAACGAAAGTATTTTCAGATTTCACTTGAAAATATTTTTCAGCTTTTCGGAGATAATGATTGCCATAAAACCACGGTGGCAATGGCCGTCGACCTTTGGCAGCGATGGAAAATGAACTGCGATATGAAAAAACTTAAACTCCAAAAATGGTTTACCAAAATAAAAAAGGAAAACCGTTTTAAGCAGCTTAAATGAGGTTTTTATAATCAACTGAAAATGTTTTTGGTTTAATCAAGATTTTCAGTCGTACCGAACACCAGAAAATAAGAAAAACATTTTCCATAAAAGATTTTACGCCTTAGTGCCATCATCTCTTTTTTGTCCAAAGTGGTTCTAGGCGCATGTCGTCAGATTAACTAACTGACCTGTGAAGTGTGGCTCACGCCTATATTTCTGTTCTTCCAGCATCAGATTTGCCTCAGCCAAAAAATAATAATAATAATTCTAATTATTTATCTTTCCAACTTGAGTTTGAGATGATGTACGTACGAATATATATTAAGGACATTTAATTACCATGTTAAGTTTTGATATATTTTCCTTATAGGACTATAATCAAATACGTAGGATTTGATTGCCTTTTTTCTTACATACCGCGCCTACCAAATTTTTCCTATAAATAAATTAAAGCATGTAACACAATTATATACTAGAGTCAATATAAACAAGATGTAGCTCTTTCTTGTGTCTCTTCTTTCACATATTTCATTTTATTATAAAAATCTACAAATTAATACCGAGGAAAACTAACAGAAAACTCATCTTCTATAAGAAAATACACGCACTTGAATGAACAAATCTCGAACTCCCAGATTTGCACGATTTGGATATGTAGGGACGTACGTAGGAGATCGAAATAACAGAAAAGAAGTCGAAATCGAAGGTAATTATAAAACACTAAACTCATTCGGTTAAACTGTAAAACACTTAATTAGCATAATATGCGTGCGAGCGCGCGAGAGAGAGAGAGAGAAGGCAAACCTGAACGATCTGAAGCTTGTGGAAAATCCAAGTGCAACGTACTTGTTTGTCCGAGTTAGGAGAGCGAAATTGCAGAGAGCAAATACGCAATGTGATGGAGAAGCTAGCAAGACGAAGAGGGATTATGTATACATATATAGGAAGGAAGAATTGAACGAGAAGGATCGGAGGGAGAAATTGGCAGACACAAAAAAGGCGCGATGGCTTCACTTTTTCGGGAATTGGCGAGTGAATGGGACTATATGGGAGGGAGGGAGGGGTCGCTTTGTTTGTTTAGGCTTTCGTCTTTTGGGTGCGCCCAATCGGTTGGAGGGAATTTGATCCTCCTCCTCCTTCTTTTTAAAATCAAGTGTGCTTGTAGACAAACATTATTTCGTTGTGGCCGTAAAAGCACATTCCCACTAACTTGATTCCTACCTACACTATGCTAGTGCATATTTCAAATACGGATCGGATAGCATTTTGTATTATTGGATTGACTTCGGGTCGCGTTGAAATATAAATCTAAAATTGGATAAAAATTTACTTATAATCTGTGATTTTTCATCATTTTTACAATTAATTACTCAAACTTTAAAAAGTGTCAATTTAAAATAGTTATCTTTTAATTCTTTTCAATTTTAACTTTCCGTTAGAATTTTCTGTTAAATCCTATCAAAATTCTCAAAATACTCCTGTATTTTTTTAATATATATATATATATATATATAAAAAAAATCGGATATGGATATTTTTGCAAATTCCGTTAAATTCTGACGGCATCTAAATCCTTACAATTTTTTCCTAAAAAAAAGGGGAGGCTATTTTAGGGATTTTAACAGGATTTAACAGAAAATTCTAATAGATTGTTGAAATTGATTAAAATTGAAAGATAGATGTCATTAATTTACACTTTTAAAGTTTGAGTACTTAATTGCAAAAGTGATGAAATATGAGGAGTTATAAGTGAAGTTTTCCTTTAAAATTGTATGGATCAGTCTAACCCAGCTTATTTAATTAAACGAATGAGGTTCCTCAAGCCTAATCCTCTAATTTCATGTTGGTTTGTGTCGGGTTTGTGAGTCGTGTCAAAAAAAAAATTAGCCCTAATGTCACAAGTCCAGTTTTGGTCATGTCAAGGCGTAGGTAAGACTATATAAGATCAACCCTAACCTGAAGTACCATTTTAATTGAGCGGGTCAAACTCCTCAATCTTAATTAATTTTATATTTAGTTCGTGTCGGATTTATTAACCATGTATAAAATTATTAGTCCTAATTACAAAGTTGATTTCGCAGGTAAGATTAATCAAATAACTAAATTTACAAATTGGAATTGTTGATGGATGGGCACGAGGAATATTCTATGTTTAGCATGCCATTGCATTGAAAGGAAAGTAAGCTTTGGTTGTATTACAGGTCTAGATCTTATGGCAAAAGAAATCTTGTAGTAGCTAGCAAGATTCTCTTAATTTAGAGAATGCAGGTATAATTTCATTAGGAGTTTAAGACTAGAATAATTTAGAGATAATAAGTTATCTTTATTGATAACATTAGATTAAGATTTAAATATTATAGATAATATATTATCATTATTGATAAATTAGAAGTGGTTTATTCTAATTAATCTTTTACTTATACTTTGCATTGTAAATGCCTATTTAAAGATACCATAACTTCTTTAATATAATTAAGCAAAGATTAATATTATTTAGCTTTAAAATTGATTCAAAAAGTGTTAGAGTTTCTTGAACTATCCTTATCCTACCTGTTATGTACTTGAAAAATTAATTAAGCCAATAACATGTCGCATTCCCAAAGCCCTTAAGAAACCTACACCATATATAATTGAGTTCTTTAACAAATATATAATATATATAAAGTTATAAGAACCTTTTCGGAAAGCTATTTAATTAAGTTAATATGGTGGGATGCTTTGAGATTCCATTCTTTTCTCTTTTCCTACAATTAACTTCAGTCCTTTCGCTTTATATATGAGAAAATGGGCGTGTTTGAATCAAAAGATGTAAACAGTTGTTACTTGTTATTGAGTGGAATCTACATCAAGTCCACACGTCTTGAAGTCAGCATCTTGATCTCTTTCTTGACTATTAATTAATTATTGTTATTATATATTAATCAAGGAATCAGCAATAACAAGGTGCGCATAATACTGGAGGAGAAAGATCCAAATCGATCTCTTCATAATAATTAATACGTACGTACATTATGCAATAATAGTAATAATAGTAATAATAAGTATTAATAATCAATTCTTTTTCTTTTTCTTTTTCTTTTTCTAATAACCACTTTACGGAAAGGCATGAAACAATATTTAATCGACTAATTAGAGGCTCTCATAAATTGTTTAAATTATTACTTTATTCTCTTCAAATACGTACTGTCTAGTTGGGATATGCTTTGATTCTTGGCCGATATTTTTTTTTTGTTTTATTTTTAAAATTAAAAAAAAAAAAAAAAAAAAAACTACTCCTTTATGCTTTATATCACCTCCTTTTTTTTGCCTCCCACGTCAGCTCACAACTGATAGCTAGCTAGCTAGATGCTTTTATCAGCTTCTTCTTTTGTTATTTAGTAAATATTATAGAATTGTTATTCAATAACTCGATGAAAAATTAACACTTACAAAAAAAAAATTAATGATTAATTTTATTGTTATATCATTCTAACTAACTGTATGATAGTCAGTTTATTAAATAATATTATTCATAATCTTAATTACTATCGATATTGTTGCCTTTACATGCAGAAAACATATATCAAACTTTTATGAAACAAAAAGAACCCCCCCCCCCCCCCCCCCCCCCCCCCCCCCCCCCTCCCCCCGCCAAAAAGAAAGATCTTTCTTTGATTTATTGCTTTTTGCCACTAGAGGCCTGGCCCCAGCTCAGTTCTTTCTTGTATATATGTACACAACCCTTTCGACTGGAGAAAGTCTGTTTTTAATATAATGAAGCAGGTAATTAACGAAGCTTACTTTCAGGGGATTATTTATTTATCCCCACAAAAAGAGAGAATGAGAGATGGAAAAGATTTGATGGAGAAACGAAAACCCCCCACTCTCATGAGTGATAGGAACTAGGAAAAAAAACATTATAATATAAATTAAATAACTAATTAATCTTTTCTTTTTTATCGATTAGTTTAAACTTTTGAGCGAAGTTTGAATCTTGTTTGTATAATTTACCTCTAATTTTAATTAAATATATTACGTATCAAAGGTCTCATAAATTTGAAATAGGATCCTTTCTATTACTATCCATTTTAAATGAAAGATCGAGATTTAAAGTTGATGCATCTAATTATCTAGATGAAGTTAATGTTGGCATTTAAAATTTTAAATAATATGAAATCATGTACGCTATTAAATGAATCAACTTTAAATCCTTACCGTTCCCAATGGATAGTTTAATCGGCTGAAGACCACGCCTCATAAAACGAAGGTCACTAGTTCGAAATCTCTCATTCCCCTCTTGTGTGTACATGTTAAATCCTGACCATAAAATTGATAGTATCCATTTCATTTAAAATGGAGAGGATGATATTCCTATAAAGCTTGAACCAACACGTAAAGAGAATGTTAAAGTATAAATTAAATTAATAAATTTTTTATTTTTTATTAACTTAAATTTTTAAGATAAAGCATGTAACATTAAAAATAATTAAGAGAACTAATTAGTAAAATCTACGAGTCACCAGATATTATTAGAATAATAATAATAATAATTTAAAATTTAAAAAAAAAAAAAAAAATGTGAAGGAGCCTATGGTGGACCCCTAAGGGTGACATGATGAGAAATATTTTTCATGAAAAGAGATACACAATTTCATGCACGTAGCGATTAGATCGGCTTTTTTAAGATTCGCTATCTTACCAAAGAATCAAAGATAGTGGAGTGCGAAAATGATGCAGACATATACCGCAACACTCGCTCGCGTCAGCAACATTAATATTCGAAGACCCTCTTCAATTCACTACTACTTCCTAGCCTACTTTTTAATTTTATCCTATCAAAATATAATATCTATTTTCATAACCGTACGTAGTAATGAGTATTAATTGGTTTTTTTTCTTAAATTTTATTCCCTTAAAAGAAAAAATATGGAGAGAGATAAGATTGATTTCAATTTTCCATGGCTCTACTTCTCATAGACCATTATAGCTAGCAGGAATAAATTCGTACGTACCAGTAGCGCCTGATGTCATTCATCATATTCCTCCAGCAAAATAAATAAATGAAATTTACTACTTTCATTTTTAAATAATTTACTGTTTCGTTTGGATTTACAATTTAAAAAAAATATATATTTAATTGTTTATGATTTGAAAAAATAAAATTTATTTTTTTAATTCACAATTTTTTTAAGATGAAATTTTTAAACGATT
This sequence comes from Alnus glutinosa, assembly GCF_958979055.1. Lineage (NCBI taxonomy): Eukaryota > Viridiplantae > Streptophyta > Magnoliopsida > Fagales > Betulaceae > Alnus > Alnus glutinosa. The sequence goes on along the minus strand of NC_084893.1, from coordinate 19,322,031 downwards.
CATTTTTTGACATTTGATTTAAAATTGTAAATTTTTTTACAAAATTACAATTTCAATCGCACCCATTAAAAAAAAAAAAAAAAATCAGCTTTTTGGTAAATTATTGGCTGGTAGAAACTCAAGAAGGAAACTAAGGTGGTTTTGAAACGACAAGGATCAAAGGATAAAGGTGTATATATTACACTAAATCTGAATGAGGATTTTTTTCTTTTTTGGACATTATATCAAAGGGTTGTGTTAAAAAGGTACACATAGAAAGGAAGGGCAATAGGTTTTGGGAGATTCTGTGGTCGAGAATCTGCTAAACAAATGGGGGCTACATATGATATGATTTCCTTGTTACTTAGTGAGAAGGCTATCCACACTTACTTATTGCTATGCAGACTGTACACTGACATGGAAATCATTAGTCGTCATGCTCAAAATTTCTCATGCGACCGATGGATATCAAGTTGCCAATATATGACTCATAAAAAAAACAATTAGTCTCACCATTTGCACTGCCATTAAGTATGAATGGAGCTCTTCTTGTGAGTGGCTGGAGCGAATGACGAAGGGCATTTAAGGTTGACGCGACGGGTTTGTCTCGTGTTGACTAACCCATCAACTTGTTTAGGGTTGTTAGGATTTAGATATTGGCTTTATTCAGTAATCAAAACTTGGTTTGTAAACCTTTTTAACATTTAAGTTAATTTGCGTAAAAATTTAAGTTTTTTATGTTAATTATTTGAAATTTTGTCACCAAGCCGTACGTGCTTACAAATTTTGTGATAAAGACTTTAAGGATTAACCAGAGAGCTCTATCGCCAAGCCTGTCAACTTAACGTGCTGACATTTGCTACTCCAGAAAGCTCTGTCACTTAGACCGTTACCTGGTCATGCTGGCTATGTTAGGTTTGTCATAAGAAGTTAGCTATGAAACCTAATAACCGTGCGCACAATATTGGACCATCCTTACGCCACGGGAAAATCTATAGTTAAAAATGCAACATTTTTACAAGTTGCATGGGTCTTTTCCCCCTCCCTATAAATAGAATAGGATATCTCTTTTGTAAGAGTAAAATTTCTGTTCGATCGTAGCAGAAAGGAAGGGTTTTTTGTCAACCAATAAAAAACCGACACGTCAGCTAAAACTCAAAAAATAAAATACTGCTGCCCAAGAAAATCACGATCCAGCCTGAAGAAAAACTCCCCCAAGGCCCCAACCGGAAGAGCACCATCACCGCCCCAAATCCGCAGCCCCAGGCCGGAAAGCTGCCGCCACCGGGTCGCACGGCCACCCCCAGGGTCTGGGGGTGGCTTTCAGGCCAGCCCTAGATGGATCTAGGGTTGGCCCGAAGGCCACCCCAAGCCTCGGGGGTGGCCGCGCGACCGCCCCATGGACCAGGGGTGGCCGCGCGGCCACTCCCGGCCTCTGTGGAGTGGCCGTGCGGCCTAGTGACGGCGGCTTTCTGTCCTGGGGCTGCGGATTTGGGGCGGGTTGGGCTGGGGATGGGGTTTCAGCAGGCTGTGGTCCTGTTGTTGAGTTTTTTGTTCATTTTTTTTTTGTCATGAATTTGGTGTGATCGAGTGTTTTCACCCTATTGTGCTTTGGTGTGCTAAACTGACGTGTCAAGTGCTCATTGGTGGGCAAAAAACTCTTGTTTTCTGTCGTGACCTTATAGAAGGGGCTCTCCTTTTGTAAATAGAGAAGCTCAAACTATTCTCGTGTCTTGGAACCTCTTGTGAGGATTTGTTTAGCTTCTCCATTGTTGTGGTAAGAGAGCTTTGTGTAAAGCCATTGTAGATTTCCCTCTCTTGGAGTTGAGTTTGTTCAAACCATACCATACACTTCTCTCAACAATTTTGAAGTCGACTAGAGGGTCAGTAAGGAGTTCATGTATAGAAGATTGTCCAGCGGGGAGTTGGAGTAGAGGCAAGTGATGAGCTTGTTGTCGTATAGAGTCTAGTGTTATAAAGCATTGTCAGTGTCTATGTCTGTACTTTGATATTTTATATTGAAGTGTTTTTTTAGGTTTTGCTGCCCCGGAGTAGTTTTTTCCTTTGAGGTTTCAAAGGTTTTCTACTTCGTAACCAATATCCTTGTGTTAATTTATGATTGTGTATTTATTGTGGTTTATAATTAAACATTAATTTACATTTTATTATTTATTGTTTTATTTTACTTGTTGCCATTGTGGGGTTACATCTCGATCTTTTCAAGGTCAACCCTGATATAACTCATTTAACTAAACAAGTCAGACCCCTCAATCCTAAAACGACACATTTAAATAATCAAGTGACACGACACGATCCGCTAAACCCGTTTAATAAATATGTTGTGTTGGGCTGCCTCAACCTGGCTTGCATGACACATTTAATAAATAGGTTGTGTTGGGTTGACACAAGCACAGCCTATTTGACCTGTTTCGACCCAAATACGACATGTTTGATCCAAAATATAAGATATTGATAAAATATCAAATTGTAGATAGACAACCGTGGCAGAAGAAAGCTCCAATCACAATTTCAAATTAGCATTGCTTAGCTAAACTAAATCTAACATTATCTTAAGTAAGTATTAATTGCATATATAAACTCATTCTTCACCAGAAAAGTTTTTCGGGGATCACAAGTATAGATCAAAAATGGGAGGAATTAATTATTAGTTAAAAACAAGACGGTGAACACATTTAATCTGTCAATTGAAAAACTATGTACATTTGATCAAGATAAATTGGACCTATAGGGATCTATGCCACACTGCTTTACGAATATCAAAGTTTTTGATATTAACTCACAGAAGAAAAAATTTGAGCAACAACTGATGTCTCTATCCCCTAGTTAATTTGAAGAACTTTTTTGAGCATGCAGATAAACCTGCAACTGACCTACATCACCAGCTACTTCTAGAGCTCGAACCATGTACATTAGACAAAGACGAATGGAACCTTTACGAATCTAATTAAGCATCCTTTAAATACTTGAAAACCTATTAAAATCATTGTGGCTAAAGGTTCTTTGCAGCAATTTAGGGCAAGAGAGAGGTGGAGTGACTGAGTGATCGAGAGAGTGGGAGAGAAGAAAGAATAAAGCATTGAAGCGACGCTAATTACTTCACTTTTAGTTTTAGGTTTAAGGTTTTTTTATTGTACAAAGAAAAAAAAAAAGAACATGATTTTATTTATATGGGTTAAACAAGTCACCTATGGGTTAAGCTGGTTGACTCTGGATTGACTCGTTTATTAAACAGGTTAATTAAGGTTGCCCCGAATTAACCTAAACCCGATTATATAAAACTCTAATTAACCCGCTAATTTCATATTGGGTTCATGTCGGGTTCGCGGGTTATGTCAAAAATTGCTAACCCTAAAGTCAAATTCAATAGACAAAAAGCGTAAATTATACTTTCTCCCATAAACTACCACTTCATTCTTATGTCAACCTCCAAATTACAACTCAGATCAATATTACTACTAAATTAAAGTATTATGAGTTACCCCTACCTAAGAAGCCTGGACATTATTTTGGATGCAAATAGTTAGCACATCCCTTTGAGACTCTTCGAGTTAACAACTTGACTCACTTTAAGAGTTGGAATTACGATATTGCCCTTAGGTACTACAAAATAAATAGTTTGCGTAGCATGATGGGATATTTATATACAAAAATGACTATATGGTCCCTAATTGTTTTTGTCAAATTACATATATACCTAGAGCTAAATTTTTTTGACATAACCTATAAACCTAACATAAACAAGAAACGAAATTAGCAAGTTATAGTTTAATATAATAAGATTCAGGTCAAATCAAGTCAACCCGACTAGACATGATTAATAAACGAATCCCAATCTTAAGTCAACCTTTTTAATCCGAAATTGACATACATAACTCATATAAATTTAAATTACATTTCAACTCTGTCCGTAACACCAAGATAAATATCATAATTATGCATTATCCACGTGATGCTACTTACTATTGCCTCATATCTCGCTGTAGAAATGCACCACAAGTTCCTTGACAACACATCCACATACATTAAGCTAATAAGAAAAATACTAGATCATTAATACATTACATAGCATGATAGCATATATAAATCCTTAGGTACATTACAGTTGCCATCAACAATCCTTTAAGGCTTACAAATCAATAGGGGCATGCATGCCCATTCAATAGTACTACAAAATGTCTCCTATTATGAGACCTCAAAATGCCCCTACGACTCTTACAGGATATAATGAACATACCTATCAGCCTTCTATGTCTCTGGATCCTCAATAACTGTATAATTAACATTTCATAGGTGAAATTGTGAGTTCACCGCTCAATAAGTATAGCAAACCATCAACTGTGTGTGAAATGTGAGCCATTTATTAATAAAAGTCTCTCTCCTTTTTTTCATAACAAAATCTTGCTTGAATACCATTTTTAAGAAGTCAATTAAAACTTTTCATTTAAATTCACCTTTTGGTCTTTCATAAATACAAAATATAAAATATCACTTGAAACCATTAATCCTACTATCGTTTATTTCCTTAAAACTTAGAGAGAGTTTTACCTTAACTTGATCATATAGTCTATACTTTGCCATGCGTAAAACATACATAATAGACATAACCATTTAAAGCACTAATAGATAATCATACTAACAATGCACATACTTAAATTCAAGCCATGCTTATATTCATTGTACAATTTATACATACATACGTTATCCATTTTTACATTTTATTTTACCTTCTTGTTTTTTTCATTCCTTTAACATTTCTATTTCCATTTCCATTTCCATTCCTTCACCAATTTTTTTTTTTGAGCCATCACCACAAGAGATACATTTGGTCGCTTCACCACTTTAGTCATCATCAACTGTCCTGATCCTTACTTAGTCGCTACACTACTTGAACCATCACCAAAGTATGTAAGGTAACTGACACTTGGTCAGTACAGTGCTTGAACTATCACCAAAGTAAGACTACCATTTCCTTTTTCCTTTACCTCTTTTTTATTTTCGTTATTCCTTTAATCTTTAATTCGTCACATTCCACGTGCATGTCATTTTCTTTAAAACATTCATATCAAATGTCTTATGAAGATAAATTCATCATAGATCAACATACGTAAAAGATGGGCTCAAAACACTATAAATCTTTTCATGTTGTACATACTTAAAACATTTAGCATCAGTGCATTCAATCAATAAAACAAATGTCATGCATGTCAAATATTTTATTTAATTTACAGTTTTTTGTAAGCTCTACTTATAGATCTTGTTTAAATCCTTTGCTAATTAATCGTTACGAACCCATTCCCGAACTAGTCTGCAGTACTATATTGTGTCAGTGTTAGGTTCTATTTAAATTCTATAGCCGTGAGACCTTACTGGACTTAGAGAGTTCTCTAACTCTTGTTGAAAACCTTAGTTTCCAATTTGGGACATGCTCGTCCAAACCAGATCTGAATGGAACATTGTTCTGTCCGAGACTTGTCTGGACGATTCCAAGCGAGTTATAGAACGACCCTGTATGTCCAAACCTTGTCCGTGTAGATGCCGAATGAGAGACCGAAAGAGTATCTCATATCTCCCCCAAATGAGGACTCGTCTAGATAGTACTGAATAACTGCCTCGAGTTCTCCCTTTTTGGTGTTACTATGCACGCTCATTCGGATGTGACTATAATCATCCAGATACCAAAGTGCAGAAACTACACTAACAATTGAAAATCACTTCAAAATATGATTTCCATTCCTCCAAATCTTCTTTTCATATCACACCACTCAAACACCATCATATGCACACAAGTACATACTCCAACATTCATATTTAAAAACCTTTCATTTATCTAAGAAAAAATTTAGTTTTCCTTCATTTTCTAAACCTTACTTCAAAAACCATCAACAACTAACCATTCACAACACTAAAAACGTTCATGAAAGAGAGGGATAGAGAAAATGCTTTATCTTGGTGATTTCTCTCCTTCTCCTTCAAGGTTCCAACACATACTCTTGCTTCCAAATCCTCAAGGATGCAAGCTCCCTCTCTCACACACTCAAATCTCCATTTTGAACACTCTCCCCTCACATCTCTGTGTTTGGAACGGATGAATGTTTTGCCTTTAGCCAGCTCTTCTTAAATAGGCAATTTCACACTCATTCAATGAGGTCGTTCTGATGTTTTATTAGGGTAGTCTGGATGAAACGGCATCTGAAGCATTAATTCAACTCCTATCAACATCCAGTCACTCTAGACCTCGGCCGACATGTGGAGATCCAGTCTTGTTCGGGTGAACCACGTTCCTCATTCGGACCAAAACAAATATTTTTCATTAATTACCCATCCCATCTGTCAGATCCACGTGTGAGTGATGATCCTAACTGTTCATCTAAGCTCATTCGGACATAGAATTGAGTCTATTCGGACGATGGTTGATGCCCCCTCGTTTGAACAGTGTACTTCACACATTTGAACGAGACACCAAATTCTTGAATTATTCTAACTAGCATCCTCTCTCTCTCTCTCTATGTGTCTTTGTGTTCTCTGTTGTGTGTGAGAGAGGGAGGAGAGGATAAGGCTTGAACCAGAGAGCTCTCTCTCTGACTCTTTTTTCTCCATTTAATACCCATGCCTTCACTCACATCTCACCCCACCCCCCACTCACTAATTGTCAAATTCTCATAAATAAACAAACTAAACAAACTCTAATTTGTTCCTCGTCTCTCTTGGACCTGGTGTATTTTTTTGGTTGCTGATATAGGGCCTCAAGTGGATAGGGCTCTTTTTTTTGTTCTATTAATGTTTTCTCTTTTTACCTACGAGACAAAACAAGCCTGAAAATCCCTTAGCACTCTTAAATTCACCTTAATAAAATCAAAAGCTTTGAGTAAAATCCTTAATAACAAAATTAAAGCTTATAAACTAAAATTCTCCAATAAAAATGCCAAAATAAACATTAACATATTTCCTCATAACTCTTCATAATAATTATTATATCTATAAAATATCTCAAATCCACCTTATCTTTAAAATTGAAATACCTTTATTTTAGGGAATAAAAATCGGGATGTCAAATTCTCAATGTGTGGTTTGACTTTCAGTTTTTCTTTTCTTTTTTTAAAGGAAAAAAAACTTTGGAAATTGATTGGAGCTCTTACCCATTAGTTAACAAACACAAGAAGTTTGAATTTTCTCTTCATTTTTCTTTATGATTATTTCTGAATTTTTTTCCTTTTGCCCTTGTCATTGATTGGGCTCATGTCATCTTGTAATTAAGGCCCCTTTTTTTTAAAATATATATATATATATATATATATATATATGTGAAAAGAAATTACACTAGCTAGGGTCGGGCGACCCAAAAATAAATACTAAGAATGCAATTATGCAAGTATGCGGAGGCAATGTTTCCGAAGATGCGGGTCTAATGAGTCTTTGGCACTGATGCCAAGAAACCAAACCACCAATGAAAATAGTTAAAGGTGGTGTATAAAGAGTTTTGAAAACCCAAACACCAATTGTGTAACAGTTACAGGGGATACATGAAAAAAAACACAAAATAAAACGCCCGGAAATACAAAAAAGGGAAAAGAAAAACAACACAACATCTTGAAGTCGCCGGAGAAGGGGCTGGGAGTCGCCGATGTCGGTACCGGCGTGTGTAGACCACACGCTAGCATTGGAAGACCTCTCCCTAGCTGGGACACCTCAGGCAATTGAAAACCACCAACAGTAGAGGCGAGGGAAGGGAGGGAGGAGAATTGTGGCCTTCACACGCCGACGAGTGACAAGTGAGAGTCACTCGTTGGCGCGTGCAAGCCACGGTCCGGTGAGTGGGTGTCCGGAGGGGACGCGGCTGGTGTCGATGGAGGTGGAAGACGACGGTGGTCACGGTGGAAAGGAGTGTGTAGAGCTTCATCTGGAGGAATAGTGTAGATCTAGGTTTAAAAACCGCGACCATAGATCCTAACTAAACTCGGCCAAAAACACGGTGGAGAACATGATGGGGGAGGGAGGAAACCCATGAGAGTTGTGTAGGAAGATAGAAAAGCTGATAAAATGCCTCCAAATGAGACATGGATAACTTTACCCTGATAGAAACCTCAAAAGATGTTTTTGGAGCCTCCAAGGAGGCGAGAAGGGAGGAGGAGGGGGGTAAAGGGGGAAGACGAGGTAGTGGATTTCACTACCCTCTCCTCGGCAGCCATGAGTTGCAGGGAAGCTTTCTCCAGAGGAGAGAGAACGGAGAGAATAAGGCAGTTTTCATTTCAGCCATTAAGGTCGTGCTTAGCCATCAAAGCGAGAGAAGAAAAAGACAAAAGGATTGCTTCATATTGTGATACAGGAGGAATTCTATTTGACGGTAAGAGCGTTTTTTATTTCTTTATTTTTTATTTTTAGGGAAAACATGCTAATTTATTGGATGTTGTAAGTTTGTAACTAACAAAATTGTTATGTAAAAAATATTTATATTTATATTTAATTAAACAAATTATTTTTTATATAAATTTAAGGGTTAAATACTCATTTAGTCCCTGAGTTTTGAAGACTTTATTTTTTAGTCTTTGAGTTTTAATTTGCATCACAGATGATACATCAGTTTTAAAAAATGACCAAATTAGTACCTCGGTTAACTTCTCTGTCCAAAAACTAACGGTCCGTCACGTGTCAACCTAAAAAATTGAAACGTGGCACTATATAAAAAAATTAAAAATTAAAAATCTTTAAAAATTAATTAAAAAATTGAAAAAAAAAATTGAAAAAAAAAAAAAAAAAGGGGTGGCTCCCCTTGGCCACCATAGGGGTGGCCGGCCACCCCCATTTTGGCCAAGGAGGTGGCCGGTTGGTCTGGGTTGGCCGAACCACCCCCACCCCCATGGGGTGGTTCGGCCACCCCCTGGACAGAAAAAAAAAAAAAAAAAAAAAAAAAAAAAAAAAAAAAAAAAAAAAACAGGAAGATCGGTTTTGCCCTTGGGGGTGGCCGAACCACCCCCAAGGGCCAAACCCTCCAAATTTTAGGGTTTATTTTCCTGTGTTTGCCCTTGGGGTGGGCGAATCACCCCCAAGGGCAAAACCGATCTTCCAAGATTTTTTTTTTTTTTTTTTTTTTTTTTTTTTTTTTTTGTCCAGGGGTGGCTGAACCACCCCATGTTTGGCCACCTCAGACCGGCTGGTCACCTCCCTGGCCAAAATGGGGGTGGCCGACCACCCCCATGGTGGCCAAGAGCCACCCCCTTTCTTTTTCTTTTTTTTTTTTAATTTTTACAATTTTTTTTAAAATTTTTTTAATTAATTTTAAAATATTTAATTTTTAATTTTTAATTTTTTTATATAGTGCCACGTGTCAACTTCTGAGGTTGACACGTGGCGGACCGTTAGTTTTTAGACGGAGAAGTTAACCGAGGTACTAATTTGGTCATTTCCCAAAATTGATGTATTATCTGTGATGCAAATTAAAACTCAGGGACTAAAAAATAAAGTCTTCAAAACTCAGGAACTAAAGGAGTATTTAACCCTAAATTTAATCCATTTATCTGTTTTTCAAAACTTTGATCAATGTCTAAAAAGCTTTTGGTTTAGAAAAATAATAATTCAAACATTAGCCACGACATTATGTTGTCACTATAAATGTATGAATTTAGTAGGGAAAAAACTCAATGCAGAAAAAGTACAAAAAAATAAAACCCTACAATGACAAAAATTGGTCGTTAAAGGTATAATATTAGCGAAGAATAATGCCGGTCGCTAAAGTAGTTCAGGCTGTTCGGTATTAGCAACTAAATTTTGTTGTCGCTAATAATTTATGATCCATTGTCGTCATTAGCATAAATTTTTTATTTTATTTTATTTTTTTGTGACGAAATATTTGCTCTTTAGCGACAATTTTTGGCCGCAATTAATGGATTTTTAGTGACGAAAATTTTTATCGTCACTAATGAATTCTCTCAACCAATCACTTACGACGAGTATGTGGCAACTGTCTCTCGTCACTAGAAATGTTTTAGCGACGATTTTTAATCTTTTAACTAAAATAGTTTTCGTCACTAAAACCCACTTTTCTCGTCGTTAAAAGAGGAAGTACAAATTAAAAGGGTTTCCATACTCCATATTCCACACTTCTTCCAAGTAGGTTGCATCTATTCCTGTTGACTTATTGTTGGCCAATTTGCTTGCTATTTAAACCAAAGAAATAAAAAAATCTTCTGGCACAAGGTCCTTGTTTCTTGGGCAATGTATTGGTTTTCAAGTTCTTGACATCTTAAAAAAGCCCAAGAATCTTATAGGAAAAATCCCTAAACACCTAGAAGAGAAAACCCTAAAAGCAAGAACTGGCACCTGATGATGAGTGGGAGGACACTGAACATGTCGTCAACGTCCCAGGCATCATCAAAGGTGGAGTAGCTTTCTTTGAAGAGAGAAAGAAAGAGAGAGAGTAAGTGAGTTAAGGTCCCTCTAATACAAGCATAATTGTCTGCACCTCATTGCTCTCCTAAAATATACAAAGCTCCTTGATAAATAACTCCAGATGATAAGAAATTTACCTAACTGTGACATATGAACATGCAGAAGAAGTAGGGGTGTAATTAACAACACTACCGCAGCTTCTAGAATAAGGCCCTGAGTGTAAAAAACAATCAGACGGCATCATATGAGTCGATGGATCCATCAACCTTGCAAGAGAACACCATCAAATGAAAAATAAGACAAATCACACATACATATAATTAACACCACAAGAATTGGATATTTTGGGGAGAATGCTTGATGCAAAACCAACAGAAACTTACCCTAGACAAATTAATTTGATTCAATGAGAAGGGGTAGGGCAGAAAGGCTTGAGGATGGATTGAAATCTGATACAGGTGAGTGAAAAATAATTAGAAATATACCACCAGTTAGAACGGATCAAAGTAAATTCAAAGAGAGAGAAATGCTATATGTACTTCCAAGTGCTTACTTTTTGATGTGGCAGTAAAAATCACCATTAATACGAAATATACAGAGTAACCCATCCAAAATTCATTGGTAATTTTCATTGCCATATCAGCGAGGAGCAAGCACTTGGAAGTACATGTAGCGTTTCTAAAATTCAAATATTCTATTATAAAAATATGGTGCACATACCTCTTGACTCCATCCGCATCCAATCTTGTGTGCATATCAGAGCCTGTAGAGTATCAGCATTCAGTGAACTTCTACAATTATCAAGCACTCGGCCTCCGGTGTTAAATGCTGACTCTGGTGCAACAGTGGACATAGGCGTCCCAAGAACATCACGTGCCATCATCGACAAAATAGGGTACCTTGGCATATGAACTTTCCACCAATTTAATATATTGAAATCACAATTGCGAGGAAAGACTGGTTCCTCTAAATATTTGTCCAAGTCTGATACTGCATTTTGACTGAGAGAAGTCTCGTGAAGAAATTTGTCAAAGCCCCTTAGTCTATCCCTAGTGTCATTACTAGTACTAGGTAAGCTGCTACCAGGCAAAGCTGAACCTTGATCAACCATCGTTGAGCAGATAGAGTATGCATTGAAGAGTTCCTTTATACCATCAGACACTTCCTTGATACGATCCAAAGCAGTACTGCCATAAATCTGAGAGTAGTAGTATTCCACTAACTTCATTTTGAATCGTGGATCTAAGATTGCTGCTACTGCCAAAGCCAAACTGCATTTGCTCCAATATTTATCAAATTTAGCTTTCATCTTCAATGCCATGGAACTAAGAAAATTATCTGGGCTTTTGCACCATTCTATTAATTGAATGTGAACATCACAAATCTCGGGAAAATACATATTGGCAGTTGGGCATTTGTTGCTAGAAAAGACATTAGTGATTTCAACAAAAAGTTTTAAGTAACCAGTAACAGAACGGACCCATTCCCATTCTGTATCAGTTAGAGTTGATGTGTAGGAAGGATCCTGCTCTTGCAAGAGAGAAAATGCACCCTTGTATTCTAAGGCTATTTCAAGCATGAGATACGTTGAGCTCCATCGAATTGGACAATCAAGAAGCAAGTTCTTCTTGCTGTTGATTCCAACTTGTTGGGCAATCTCATTAAACTTACCTTGTGTATCTTGTGAACTTCTAACATATTTGACACTCCCTCGAATCTTTTGGGTCACCTCTCGCAATGCTTCCATAGCATCTTGAACAATTGAAGTTAAAACATGTACGGCAGATCGCACATCAAATAACTGACCATTACTCAAAAGAGGCCTTTTCTGTGAGATCTCTTCTTTAATTCTTTTGACAATGTCATCATCTGTGGAACAATTATCAAATGTCAAGGCAAACAACTTACCGTCAACATCCCAGTCCATCAGACACTTATTAATCACTTCAGAAAGCATGTCTTCAGTGTGAGAAGAATCAAGTGTGAGGAAATTCAGAATTTTCTTCTGCAATTTCCAATCCTCATCAATATAATGTGCTGTCAAACACAAATACTGAAGGTTTTCTGGCGAAGACCACATTTCAACACAAAGGTTAATTCTTCCATGCAATTTACTTATCATCTCATACACTTTCAGTTTCTCCTTCCCATAAATTTCCATACAAGCTTGCTCAACAGCACTATTGGGCACAACCTCAAACATCGGCTGCAGATTCTTGACAAATACTTTGAATCCAACGTGGTCAACCATGGCCAATGGGTAACCATGTAATATAATCATGCGAGCAAGATCGAGCCGACTCCTCTCCTGATCAAACTTACTACTTCCAAGGTTAACGATTTCATCCTTTTTCTGATCCTGATCAAACTTCAAAATTGTTGGCTTAATATAGTCATCTTTTCTCTGTCCTTCATCGAAACTGATATTTGTAAGGCTAAGGGTAGTATCTTTTTTTCTTCTCTTTGCCGTAAGTAGTTGAGACACATCAATAGTGGATGATCTTTTCAAACATCGCATTAAGTGGTTTCTCAGATGTGTTGTTCCACTATTACTTGATCCACTGAGTTTCTTGTTACAATGTACACAAACAGCATAACAAATGTCAGCCTTTCTGACCCTCTCAAAGTGATTCCAGACAACAGATGTTAACCTCTTTGGTTTCTTAACAGCTGAGTCATTTGATATTTCCATTGCATAGGCTTCAAATTTACAAAGGTCTGCAATGAAGAAAAATAGATACAAATAAATATAAAATCCTTTTTTTTGATAAGTAATAATTCATTAAAAAACGAAAAGAAGCGCAACCCTAGTACACAATAAGTATATAAAAAAGCCCATAATCAGAGGAAATAAACGAACATGAAAGTAAAAAATCAACAAACGACATACGACCTGAGCTATGAGCCGACACCCACAGATATAACATATTAAACACATTTCTACAAAGAGCCCCAACTGTAACCTCCACATCCTCAAAAAGCCAAGAATTTCTCTCACGCCACAAACCCCACAAAACACATAAAGGAACCTGCTTCTAAATACGATTAGCAGAACCACGACCTAGCAAGGTGTCCCAACCACTCAACAAGTCCAAGACACTACTAGGCATTACCCACTCCACCCCAAACAAGCTATAAAAATAACTCCAAACAACCCATGCCACGTCGCAATGAAGAAGAAGGTGATTAACGGATTCCCCATGCTTCTTACACATAACACGCCACTCTACCACCACAATAACATGCCTACGTAAATTATCATGTGTTAAAATCTTTCCTAAAGCTGTTGTCCAAACAAAGAACGTCACCCACTTCGGAGCTTTAACATGCCAAATACCCTTCCAAAGAAAATAAGCCGCCTCGTGACAAACTAATGCTTTATAAAAAGCCTTCACTTCAAAATTCCTCTTCTTAGATAGATTCTACACCACCCTATCAACATCTCCGTGCCGAATCCGAATAGAGTATAACTGTTCATAGAAGGATATCACCATCTCCACCTCCCAATCCTAAGCATAGCGCGTAAAGAGAACATTCCAATGAGCCACACCTCATACCACAGACAAATTATCCACCATCCAAGCATCCGGAAAACGAGCAATAGAGTACAAAACTGGATAGCATAGCTTGAGAGGCCTGTTCCCACACCATAAATCATGCCAAAAGCGAATATGAGACCCCTCACCCACCTCAAAACGCAAGTACTTGGCTACATTATCCCACCCCCTTTGGATAAACTTCCAAACACTTACAACATAAGACCCCGTCACCGGTAAAGAACTCCAACCTCCCCTCACACTCCCATACTTCACCTCAATCACCGATCTCCACAAAGCATCACGTTCCGGCAACCCTGTGGAACACGACCTTGTCAAGAGCACCCTACCAGCAAACCTATCCTTCTCGTCACCAGGTGACAGACCGGCCTTCTTTGTCAACACCTCCCTGTTCGGCTGAGGAGCCGACGCCAGCGGTTGCCAGGACACTTGCTACCACTGTGTTGTCACCTTGCATGGCTAGCATCTAGAATAGACACACGTGAGCTCACCATCACGTTTGTCTAAGGTAATAGGGTCCTTGGGTTTAAAATGTTCACCAAGGGCTTTATTCCTTTGCCCCCCATCTTCTAGCCCACCTAAACCTGTTTTTTCATTCCTAAAGCCCAACTCCAAAAGGCACAACCACGCTTCTTCCTTAAAATGTCGAAGGAAAGTCTTCAATTTCTCCAGATTCTTCGCCTCGTCCAAATTCTGCTTCAAGCCGTTTCCCATAATAGAAACAGCTGGTCGATTTGAACACGTAACTCCCCTTCCTTCAGCGTGATCGATGGCCGCAAGTAAAGATTCTTCCTTTTCTGGCTCCGTTCGAATGACCTTACTGCCCCTGCCTTCAGCTGGAACCCCTCCTCCTTCCAGCATTTGTCCTCCTAATACCGCCGTAGAGGACTGACCTTCCCGACATAAACCAAGAACATTCGGTGTTGCTTTCGTTGCTATCACGGTTTTCCTTCCAACAACTGTCCCGCTGGCCTGTTGCTTTGCATGGTAGTTTACCAACTTTTGGAGTTGCACCCAGACATCCAGCCACCCCTTCCCATCGCTACCTTCTGGAATCACCACATAACTTCGCCGTCCTCCTCCACCATATTCTGACAGTTCAATGAACTGGCCATACTTGTTTTTTCTGCGCAACACCACATAGACAGTGCTACCCATCTGGAATGTTCTCCACTTATCATTATCCTTTTCTCCCTTGGATAATTATTCCACTGCTTGCATCAGCCAAACCAGGCTGGACCAGCCTAAAATAACCGCCTGGTACAAGTGTCTACTCCTCTCTGCCAGTCTAACCCCGCCACTAACCTCAAACCGGAATTCAAAGGACTTCGAGTCCACGTAGCAATAGCCAAGATAGCCCATACCGTCCTCGAGAAACTACCCGTCAAAACTCACTCCTAGATGTTACAGAATTTTGATTCTATTCCTCTGCAGAGACCCTCACGCGCCACCCCCACACTCTCTCTCTCAGAGAGAGAGAGAGAGAGAGAGAGAGAGAGAGAGAGAGAGGGCCAAGGAATGTCACTATAAATATAAAATCCTATCACATAAATCTTACGAATCTCCAGTATTGATAACACAACAAAGCTACAACATTCATGAAAACCATCAACTACTCTAAATATGAACTCATCATTAGATCATCAAGTATCAACAACTCATTCAGAAATTTAACAGAGGTCTCTTAACATCCAAATAAAATGTTAGAATGTTATATTGAAAGAAATGTAGGAGGGTGAGCCACCCAAATTACTTAAAAAAAGAAATTGAATATTAGAATTCTATATTTCAAAGAGGTGCAAGAAGGGTGAACCGCCCAAATTGCTCTATAATATCACTTCAGAATGAATTACAAGTGTAAGCAAAGAAAATGAGTAGATTCCGCCCTAAATCTATCATTTTATAATCCAGTTGGAAAAACCCATACACTGACTACTTCTAAGGAGCAAACCAAAAACCAAACCACTAGCCAGTTTTCTCCCTAATAATCCTCACAGACATACCCCCCTGGCCCAAACAAGAACAAGAGACCTTATCAACCGGAGTAGCTGACACCTTCAAAGCTTTGTTACTGTGACTAGGATTGGAACTACAAGGTAACAGAAAGAAAATGCTTTAGTTCATTTTTTTTTCTTTTCTTTTCTTGGGCTTAGGAGAGGGAGGGTGTTAAATACACACTAAGATTTGAACCAAAAATTCCTCCCTTCTACACTAATACCTCAACCACTATGCTCTGGCAGCATTGGCAAAAGAAACATGCTTGAAAATGTTTTAACTTGGCTTCCTTCTTTTTCCTATTTCAATATCAAAATGAAGGCTTAAGATTTCGAAATTCACTTTCCATTAGGGAAATTTTACTTTGAGACCCCTCGATACCAAAACTTACTGTACTTCATAGTTTACATTTTAAATTTGATGCTGTGATGCAGGGAGCTATAAGCTGGTTTTGTTTGATTCTAGTTTTATTCAATTTTAGGAGTTTAGATATTTTCACAACTTGAAGATTTTTAGGTATAGGCAGAAATTTCGAGTGCATTAGATTTTATTTTGGGTTTTATTTGTAGGTTTCACTAGTTATTTGGTTTCGTGCCTTTAATAGTTAAAGCCAAAGGAGTCCAAGTGTGACGACCTGTTTTTTTTTTTTTTTTTTTTTTTTTTTATACAAACGCAAAACGAGTCATCGCAGTGGCACGACTACGTGTCGCTCAGCCAACATATGGCACATGTCCTATAACATGTACCTGATAATCAGAGTATAACATATATCTACCTATGCAGCGGAAAACATAAATCTGAATAGCGAAAATTACAACTTATACATCTATAACAAATTAATTACAACAAAGAGCCATTTAACATCTATTTGTTTGAGTCTTATTAACACAATAATTACAAAACAACAATGGCCTTACAAGGAATAAGTGACACAAACGTCACAAGCCATACTAGACTTATAAAATAGTGGACAACCAATGGTCCGACAATTACAACTGTCGCGGCGAGCTTCAGTCATAATATCCCAAGTACACTGCTACCAACCCATCAACTATACCGAAGTACTTACAGCCAAAGGAACATCATCTACACGGTTGTGGTGGTATCCACATCCGCATAGGTGAAAGAATGAGTTTACCGCCTTAGTATAAAACATACTAAGACCTCAGTGATATAAAACTAACTGAGTTTTCACAAAGAACCAACCTTTATTTTATTTTTAGTCACACGAGCATTATATCAACCACAATTTACCAATAGCTAATACAGCAAATACCGACTATCCAGAAAACATTTAAAACATACTATATAGCTCTGAACATATGTAGAAGTTCCAATTTACCGCTTGGAAGTTTTTTTTGATAAGTAAGAAAATTTCATTAAAAAAGCGTAAAGCGTTCCTAAGTACACAGGAAGTATACACAGGACCAACCCAGCTAGCCCACATGAAAAACCCATAAGAAACTACATACCCACAACACCCAAAACCCACATGAAACCCAAGATACAATAGAAACCCTCCAACAAACACCCAAGATACAAAGTAACCCCCATAATAAAATAAAACCCAATAGAACCCCCCATCCAACACCCAAGATACAAAGTAATCCCCCATAAAACAATAAAACCCAAGATTCAAAAGAAATCCCTCATCAAACACCCAAGATACAAAAGAACCCCCTATGATACAATAAAACCCAAGATACAAAGTAACCCCCCCTCATACAAAAAAAAACCCCAAAGAAGAAAACCCCCCAAACCCAAGAAAACCCCCAAACAATACCCTCAAAACCCACACAACAATAGCCCAAATACAAGAAAGCAAATCCAAAATACAAAGAAAAGCCAGAGCTACAAGAGGGAAAAAAAAAAAAAAAAAGTAAAGCGTGGAGCCACGCGCACCGGTGCGCCACCGGCGCGTGTAGACACGTGCAACCGGGGCGGCGCAAAACCAGCCGGAAGGACCACTGGAAGAAGCAGAAATTGCCGGAGAAGCCATCGGAGAGGCACATGTGTGTAGGAGAGATCCCATACGCCGCAGATCTACCACCCAAAAATCAGAAACACCCACGGCCACTCGCGCCAGAACGGCGCGTGGCGGCCACCCGCAGCAATGCCGACGGCGGAGAAGAGTCGAACCACAACGGAGAGTCCTCCAGAGAGGCACGTGGACAGCGAGGCCGCCCCAAAACCCGTAGATCTACAACCCAAGAAGTGCATGAACAAAAACAACCACCCACAACGGCGCGGCGGCAACCATAGAGACGGCGACATTGGCAAGGACCAGAACAAGCCGGCGAGGTCACAAGCGGGGCGCGAGCGCGCCGGAAAACCCAACCACTGAGAACTACCCCCAACAAAAGAAAACCCCAAAACTAAAAGACCCAAGCGAAAAAGAAAAGCTAAGAGAACCTAGACCGGAGAGGAACCAGAAGAGGAGGGAGGGAGGATGGGATCCATCTTCCCTCCCTCACAAGCGAAGCAGAGTAGGCTAAGGGTTTTTTGAAAAGAGCGGGACGAGAGAGTCTGGAGAGAGTAGGTTCCAATCGCTCGGAGTTGTATCAAGCTAAATATAGACTCCTCTATAATAATACTTTTCAACGGTGGCTCAAACATATGTGCACACGATCACTCCATCACAGATATCACATCTACACATAAGCCTTAAGCAATAAAACATGGCATCTTACTCTTCCGTACTAGGATAACATCCTTCAACAAAACACTCACAACACCATCTCTAATCGTATTTCAGTTTCGTGCCTTGAACATCAGTAGATCATGTGAGCACTAGAGTTAAACTCAATTATGCTAACATGTCTTTCCTGAAGAATAATAATAGTCAACCTTCTTACTCATAGACATGCCATTACTCGCACCTGGGCAGTCATGTATCCATGTACATTCAAGTTCAATGTATGACATCTTAACACATGTGACCATTTGATAGAAATATACATAAGCGCTTTCCATTTAAGACACTTATGCATACCAACACGTCTAGTAAAAGCTATTCATAACATAAAAACATCACTCATAAAACAATGTTATGCATGAAACTGGGGCTACTGATACTGCTGATACTGATATGCTGTTGATACTGCTGATACTGATATACCGATACTGCTGGGGTATGTATGCTCTATACTACATGCTCTATGCTCTGTGCTTTACCAGTATATATTTCACTACTGTATCATGCTATAAAATCATGCAGTTGCTAAATCATGTTCTCTTAAAACTAAACAAATCCAACATTTTATCAACCACTTTGAAATCATTCAAAACATAGTTTCTTCATAAAACATAAACAGTTTCAACATGACATGTTCTCAAACAATTTACATAATTTAAATCCCAATCACAGAACATACTCAAATACTTTAAATCAATTCAACACATTTCACTCTTGCATCATTTCTTAAACATCATTGATATAGTTTAAACATAATCGAAACTAATCAAATTATCTCAAAGCATATAATTCATCATATGGTCAATTCGAATTCATAAAACAATATACATTTTACAAATCCATAATACATAAAATATAATTTCTCAGTGAGTAGAATACTCACCTTGGCTGCATTGGACTCTTGACTCGAATACTCCCCATGTTCTAGTTACTTGAACTCTACATTGGAGAACGAGTCTATGTCTCCAATCATGACACGATCCTGCAAACACTTATGACATCAGACTATGCTATTAAGTTTATACTCTAGGACACAATTACTCTCAGCGTGCTCACACGTCGCATCACTCGCTTCTAAGTCTAGTTGGGTACCTTGGTTACTATTATGTGGATCATTGATTATAAGTTCATACTATATCTTGCATATTAGCACAAAGGTGTGTTTACTATTTTCGTTCGTTTACACATTATTGTTGTATCACCCTATTATTGTTAACCCATAAATGACTTGTTGTTTATCAACAAAGTTAACCATGTATATATCGGACTCATATATTTTTTTTTTTATAAGTATAAAAATTTTATAAAAAAGCGTAAGGCGCCCCTAAGTACACCGGGAGTATACACAGGAACAACCAAAGCCAACCCACAAAAAGAAAAACCAAACAAACCCACAAGGAACATCCCTAAAACCCAAAGAATTTCCCAACAAACACCCAAACCAGCCCCACAAGCACCCCAACCCAAGAAAACCTGATCAACCCACCCAGCCCTACACCATGTGCGCCTTGCCTTTCCTGCGTCGGGAGGAAGCACAAGAATCCCCATAGTTGATAGAGCTTGCCAAATTCAAAACTTCCCTCCTACCCTTGGACTTTGGGCGCGCGGCCTTAACTCCCCGATGGAAGTTCTCTTCAATGGCATCCAAAATTGCCAAGGACGGGTCCAAGCCCTCATCACTTTCCAACTCCCAATCTACAGCCCAATCGGGAGGAAAGACACCCAAAGGGAGAGGGAAATCGTCATCCTCCCCATCCCATAACTCATCGCCCTGCTCCTGAGCAACCACCTCCCTTGACGGACCAAAACCCACTGGCCACTTTTGAGATTGGGTCAAACTATCCTCTCCCTTAATGGCGATAGAAGAACTCGAAGCCGCCGCACTTTCTTTAACAATTGGAATCGATGCAGGGCTCGGATTGAGAAACCCCCGCTGAAGAAAACCCCTCATCTGCGCGGGAGAACTACCCTTATCCTTCACGGATACTGCCAAAACGCAGAATCCTGCACTGGAAGCGCAAGAGCCACTGTCTCGAATGGCTCTCTAGCAGGAGGAACCCGAGAAATAGACCCAGGCACTATAGCACCTAGCCTTAAAGCTTCCAAAGCATCGACAACGGATAAACCATCCAAATGCATTTTTCTGGCTTCCCTAGCCTTCCAAAAGCACTTCTGAAACGGCTTAGAATCCGACAGCACAGGAGGAGAAGATAAACGCAACCTCTTCCCCAACTCAGCCGCCCTTGAAAAAGAAGGAACCGGAGGTGTCCCATCAGATCTGGTAGGAGCTACCAGGGGCGCTGAAGAGAAACCCAAATCTACCGGAGAGATCCCCTCCAACCTGGAAGAAGCTACAGGGGGAAAAGAAAACCCAGCCCCCGGCGACGCTAATCCTGAAGACGCAGACCCCAAAGTCATAGAATCCTCAGAAGAGAACGAAGACTTCTTCGAGACAACCTCCGGGGCAGAAACCACCTAAGGAATGGAAGAGGAATGCTCAACAAACGCCGAAAAGTAGCAGTCGAAACACCTACCGCATTCGGTGCCGGACAACCCAAATCCAGAGCCGAAACCCACCCCGAAACCGACTCAGGAGCCGAAACAGCAGCCCTCTTGGCAAAGGGCTTAAGCACCTTAGTCCCATCCCGAAACCGGGACCCTTTAATAGCTGCCTTACACCTCTTAAGCATCCGGCCCGCCACAAAACCCAACTTGCGTTTAAGCCCAATAGAGGACTTAAAGCCCATTCTCTTCGAAGACCCACAAGCCCAAATCAAAGCACTGGATAGGCGCCCAAGGATCTCTAGAATCTGCCCGAACACTCTAGACACGCTTTCCTTTTGCAGTGAAGTGTCACCCTCAACAACGGCTACCCCAGACACGCAAGCCGAACAACTTACGCAAACTCTGGAACTAAGACGCTCATCAACACGAAGGTCCTTACCCAAGGGATCAGGCGCTTGCTTCTCCATGGCGGAGCAATCCACTGGCGGCTACTTCTTCAAATCACACCATCCCGCCACTGACCTAACATCAACGACCTTTGCCGCATCCCATGAACCCGACTTACGACCCGAAGACCGGCAACCCAAGGCAGAGTCGATTGCTCCCGAGCGCACCACCTCCGCGAACGACGGAGGGCCAGTTCCCTTTCCTAACTTAACACCCATCGGAAAACCACCAGAAAACGAAAACCCTTCTGTGGCTCCAAGAGAATCCAGACCTGTGCTCAACTTTGCCCCTTCTACTTTCCCATCCTTCTTGTCCGACGCAGACAAACCAAGCCCGTAACCCACAAAGAGAGAAACAGAAACAGTTCTCAACTCACCGGAAAACTTGCGCCAACCCCATCCACCGCGCCCCTCAGGGATCAGAATGAGCCCTCTCCGACCACCCAACCCATAGGCTGCCACCTCTAAGAATCGGCCAGCTTTATTTTCACCTCTACGGGCAATCAGAAGTTTAGACCCTTCTCTGAAGGATTTGACGAAATCATGATCACCAAAGAAATCGGACTCATATATATGTATATACATGTTTATATATATACAGCACAAGTTTAAGACTAGCTTAATAGTACATTCAACTATTCCAAATGAATTCAAAACCTAATTAGGTATTCCCAAAATATTACTAATTTATTAATTGTTCTTTAATACCATAAGGTTATTTTGGGAGATATCACAATCCTATGACACTTTCACCTAATAAACCATCTCATGTACTTTATTCATTAATTAGGTTTTATAGAACCCTAAAGATTCAATTGGGGTTAATAACTAAACCGGTTAACTAAAATTCCATAACCCCTTAACATACTTCGGTATTTTATAACACATAGGCAAACGCATTAATTATCTAATTACATTAACAAATGAATTCGAAATTTGTATATTTCTATAATGTTACTAATTTATATTTGTTGTCTTAAGGTTATTTAGATAATTTACAACTCTTATTACCTTCTAATCTTGACCATTGTATTTAATACCTAACTCTTTATTAAACCTATAGGCATAAATAGGTTTTAGAATTTATTTTAGCTATCTTCTATTTATTCACTTGTTATCCACATCAAGCCTATACTTAGATACTTTGTCTCATTCCTCCATTAGCGCCAAGATTAAAACCATACTACTTACAACCACAACCTAATACAATCTCATAGTCAACATACCTATAACACCATAAGGAGGAATTTAACCATTAATTAACAACACATCCCTAATTAATTCAATTTCATCAACACCTAAAATATTTAACATCATAAGCATATCATGGAATACATATTAGCCCTCATCAACCAACTACACATCAAAAACCCATACCAAATATCAATTCCACTATATTCCTACAATTCATCACACCATCATAATCACTACAAATCCCATCAAAACTCATCAATTTTTCTTCCTATAATCTTATAACAATAATCGTCCTCTAATAACACCTAGAAAACCATTAAACCATTAATATTCCATATTCAACACTTTAAAGGAACACAACTAAAAACCAACTCTAATCCACCAACAATTTATGGTAAAACATTAACCACAATTCAATAACCCGAAGAAACCCATTCCAAATTGCTACAAGACACATCTCAAACAAAACCCCGATTCAGTAACTCAATTCACAACTCAAGTAATATCATCAAATTTGCCAACAACAAAATCCAGCATTTCTGCCAATCAAAGCCAAGCAAAATGCCCATCCCAAATGATAACCCATCACCAACAAACCCGATAAAAATCAAACCCAAACGGATGCTAAAAAGGACCCAAACCAGATTTCAAAATAATCCATCCAAGAAGAAATTCCAGAATTTCCCACAATGCCCATTCGGCCAATCAAGGACCCAAGGTTTCCACAACTCCAAAATAAACTCTAAGGACCCATTCAAGAACATAAAGCAACCCAAAGAAATCAAAACAATTTGGAATACCCATTCGGTATTACCTCCAAAAATCTCAACGAAAATCAAACACAAAAGACCCATTCGGTTCTCAAAGGAAATCCAAGAAAATCAACGAAATCAAAGGCAAAAGAAGAGAAACCTTACCGAAGCAAGGCCGGAAATCGTGTCTCCAGGGTCACCGGCGACGACCCACCGGAAAACGAACCCCGGCCGGCCACTCGGTCTCACGGGTCACGATCTCCCACTCGGGTTGGATCTCATCGTCTCTCTCTCTCAATTTGGTTTCTCGCTCTATCGGTCTCTCAGTTTGGTTGAAAGGAATGAAAGAACAAGAAAGAAGAAAGGAGAGCCGAGAAGAAAGAAGAAGAAAAGGAGATGGGCGTGCAAAAGGGGAAAGAAAGAAAATGAAGAGAAGGAAGGAAAACAAAGAGGAATGTGGGGAGGACTGGTACGTGGGGTTTGGACAAGGATGAATCTCTCCATTTCGTAAAATAAGGAGAGTATATTTGTCATTTTACATTTTTATAAAATGTGAAAAGATAATTATACTCCCGGTTCGTGTAAACATATAAAAAGACAAATATACTCTCATTTTTACACGAAATGGAGAGGATCCAAATTCATGGGGTTTGAGGTAGGCTTAGCAATTCGGATTGTCGTGTCAACCCGTCGGGTTAGCGTGTCAACCTGTTTAACTAATTTGGTAAAAAAATATATCATTAACGCGTCATAAATATGTCATAAACGGGTTGATAGGTCGTAAACGGGTCATAAACGTATCATAAACAGGTTGGTGGGTCATAAACGGGCCATTAACATGTCATAAATGGGTTATAGCCTAAACTCAAACCCTATATATTCGTGTCGTGTTTGTGTCGGATTCGCGGGTCGTGTCAAAATTGCCAAGCCTAGTTTGCGGGGAGAAAAATATCTCCTCAAAGTAACTATAGCCACACACATGGATAAGACAAAGCCATGGTCTTATTTTAATACTAGCCTTTAACCTTCCTAAATTGCACTTTTGCCCCATCTTATTTTATTCATTACAACTTAACCCTACAATTAATCACTCACTACATTAGGACTCATTATTGGTATTTCATTTCCTAATAACCCATTAGTAGTATTTTATTACTCTAATTTCCATTATTTTATCTTAGATTTATTTTATTCACTTAGCATAAATATTATTACCTATAATATAATTATTTGTCCTATCTATTTAATAAATGTAATTTACTAATTGTTAAATTTCTTATTTAAATTATTGGTCTTTACACTAAGTCCATTACAGTTAAGCATTATATGTCTATAAATATGGATCAAATAGTTTTTTTTCAAGGATAGTTAAATGAAAAAGACTTTCCAACAACAATTGCTCTCGAGATTGTGTTATGCAACCCTTTTCCGAAGTGTAATGCCAAGGAAACCCTCAATGTGATGCTTAAGAAACTAGGTGTGATGCCTAGGTTTTTCCCTTTCTTTTCTTCTTTCTATTTTCATTTTAGTTTCCAGCAATTTTGTTTCGAATTCCAAGAACTATTAGATTTGATTTTCGTATATTATTTCCGTAAAATCCAATCCTAAGGAACCCCAAATCACGCATCCATCTAATAGCTCCCAAACAACCTCAAAAATACCAAAATAACCTTCTTAGGTTACGGTTCATAACCCAGGAACAGCAACTTAGAACTTGAGTTTTCCCCTTTGTTTTACCTTCAAACTAAATTTCATTCCTAACCCTAATTGAAAACCTCGATTTCTAATATTTCCAACCCTTTTCACTACAAAACCTTAACCAAACAACCCTACAAAACCCTGATTTCCCACTAAAACCCTAACCATAGCTTATCCTAAACCCTTAAACAAGTTGCTGCCCAAACTCTCTTACATCAGATTTGGTATCACATCTTTTGTTCTACATCAATTTGGGCATCAAAGCTTCTATCCTACATCATGTAGTTAGCACAATTACCAATTTTTTTCCCTTATTTTATAAGTGCAGTCATTTTGTTTTTTAATCAAAGCCATGCATTTTTCATTGTTAATATCATATTCTTTTACACCAAAGCCATATCGAAATGAATGCTTAAGATTCCAAAATTCCCTTTCCATTAGAGAAAATCTACTTAGAAGCAAAATCTAAGTGAGGCTATTGTGGCAATAAATTGACAAAAACTTGAAGAGGAAGTGCATGCAATGCTTGATGATAGAGGTGGAAATAAACTTGGGCTTAATTTAGAAGATCCAAGCTCTTTCACATCACAGCCATGTGACCACATTGCCATGGCATAAGGGAGGCATGCCATAGGCTGGACAAGGTGTCCAAGAGTGGAAGCTAGTGGTGCTGCCATCAGTGTTCTTATTGAAGCACAACCAAGACCTAAGTGCATAGGGAGGCATGCAGTGAGCCAGAAAAAGGCTCTGAGATTGTTCTTAGAGCAAGGCAGCAACTGGTGATGCCATGTGCATATGCAGTAGGGATCAGCATGGAGACGATTGCTAGATGTTATGTGCCAGATGATGTGGACAGTACATACTGTTGGGTTTGAGAATCAGTTACAATTCCAGTAATATTTTTTCCCAAAATAGCAGCTAACAACCTTCCACTATCTCCCCCATAGTACACAAAGTTTCTAACTTTGCTTCCATTGAACACACCTTTCACTCAATTGTTGCAAAACTTAGTTCTTTCCTAATCTTGAGAAAAGGCCTTGGACCTGAAATCTAAATCCAAAATAGTTACCACCATGGACTAAGATAAAAAATTTCAGCAATAGTCTTGTCTTAGGATTTTGTTGCTCTGATACTAAACTGATATACAACATATCAAGCAAAGCATGTCATTGTGCTTGTGGCGGGTTTAGGGTTAGGAGAATTGTGGATCTAGGGTTTAGAATTCTAGAAGAAAAGGTTAGGTTTTGTAGATTGAATTATGGCTTGAAAATATTGAAATTTGATGATGAAAGAAGTTGAACGCTAGGGAAAAACACTTGCTAGAATTTTCTGGTAGGAATAAAAGATTGTGCTTTTAAGGATGTTTATAAGGACAATTTACTATCTTAAAGGTTGGAAAATTGTAAGCTTTTATTGTTTTAGAGACAAGATCTGATTTAGAGTTCTAAATAAGGAAATAACTAGAAAATTTTGTAACTGTTCAGGTATCTGTGTAACAGTACCCATGAACACAACCCTCGAACAGTAAGTATTAGTGTGCATTGGAGAAGAAGATGCAGAAGAGACACTCCAACATGCCTCAATACTCAAATTGTGACATCCTAGAAATTTAACCCACACTGGAAAGATGAATTGCCCAAATTGAGTGGGTGAATTATAAAGGTACTCATGAGTGCGATGTCCTATATTGGTTTCTTATTAGGTGAAACTGAACTTTATAAGTGATTATAGGGAACTCCAATTACAACTTGACTAGTTTTTTTGAAGTGATAGCACTTTCCCTAAGTCGTTACAAATGGTATTGATGTGTCACAAATATTGTATATTTGGACCCCTTAATTTACATTAGTTAAACCTTTAACTTTGTTATTTTCTAATGCTTTTGTTAGTTTTGGTACTTTAGCATTTTTTAAGTAATAGAGAGAAAAGAGTCCAAATTGTTGCACAATTCTTTCCAAGGGTAGCACGTGGACAACAGCTCTACACTCCTCTCCAGCAGCAAATCACGTCCAACAGCACTCCCCTAGCACCGAATCCCAACCTGCTGGACAGCATGGACAACACTTGGATAGCAACAACACTCTGCAGCACCTGACAGCATAGACAACAGCTGCTGGACAGCAACCTGCACGACCTGCAACACCTTCTGCACTTGGACAGCATGCCTGGCAGTAGCTGCTGGACAGTAATCTGCAGCACCTTCTGCACCTGGACAGCACGCCCAGCAGCTCCTCCAGACAGCACCTTGGACACCACACTCCAGCTTGGACAGCATGGGCATCACGTGAAGGCAGCACACTCCACCAAGACAGCAACCTGCAGCATGCTATTTCTTTATAAAAGGCAACACCATGCCATGGAAGAATGGAGGAGAGAAAAAACGGAAAGAAGAGAAAAGAAAGAGAAGTGAGAGAGCAGAGGTGTAGGCTTCTCTCCTTCTTGGGCTAGATTTTCTGCACCACATGTCTTTTGTAAATGTTTGATTTTTATGTTTTTAATTTAATGTCTTAGGTTTTATTTATTTTATTATGTATAGTTAAACCTTCTACTAAGATTGAGGATGAAACCTCACCATTGAAGAGCGAAAATGTTTTCATGAGAGTTTATACTATCCGATTTTATTGGGGTTAATATTTTCAATGTTTTACTTCTTATCAATTTTTGAGATGATTTTTGGATATCTCTTGTGATTTCTAGATATAAGTGATGATTTGAAATAGTCTCATTTAATTGATTGCTTGGTTTATATATATAAATGTTGGATATTCATTGTGTTTCGCTCTACGGATACATTTGATGATTTGGTTTAAACCGGATATCTTTTGTGATTTGTACAAAGAATGGATTCATTGAATGATTTAAACAATTTTTGAAGCATAGTAGAACATACATAAGATTTTTATAGTGACAACTTCGGATAAGTCTTGATGAACATGAGAATATTTTGCTATGATTTGGAGGGCGTGGATTCCAAAATCCTAGACCCCTTTATTTTTAGTAATTTTGTTTATGTTTTCTTTCATCAAAAACCCATAAATTTGGAACTAGGTTAAAATATGATTAGTTTGAATAAGGATTAATTTTCACAACACAATTCCTTGTGGGATCGACCTCCCACTTGCATAACGCTATATTGCAAACGCCTCGTGACAATTGTGATGGGCCTTGATGTATGTTATGGTTCACAATGTCAATTGTTTTGTAGCAGAAAGTTAGTTTGTTGGTTGATGCTAGTAATAACAACCATTTAAGTCAAAATCTCTTTAGTAAATTAGCGTGTATAGATCTAATGTAACGTTGCTTGAATCCATTGAGAGTGCCCTTCTATAATTTTTAAATTTCAAGTGTTTATAGCAATCGGCTAATGCATCTTTGTTGAAATAATGGCTACTTGTTTTAATTAATGTACATATATCCTCCGATATATGCAGTAGAAGCTAACATAAGACATGGTTCTAAAAGCTTTCACATTTATGCTTCTGTTGCCATGGACCTTTCTTGTGGTGGCGGTAGTGGTTCAATGTGTCACTTGAACTTTGTCCCAAATATTTGTTTGTTTGTTTGTTTCTGGTCGGTGAAATTTGGCACTTGCTAGTTTCTTTTGATGGAGGAGTTTTAAGATCATTGCAGTGAATGAATCTTTCTTAAATTCTTTTATAACTCTGCTTTTTTCTTCTTCTTCTTCTTTTCTTCTTTTTCGCTTATTTATGCCGCATCTGCTGCGTTTTCTACTCTTAATGGTTATCATTCTGCTTATTGTTTTGAAATAATGCTTAGAAACAGACTATATGTGTTGCTTATGGCCGTTCCTGTATCCATCTGAAGAGGACTTATATAAGTTGGTCAGATTCCTGGTGGAGAGGTTTTCTGAGTTATATGAAAATAGAAGAACTGCTGATGTGAAGGATGTCAATGCTAGGAGACCAGATTTCGTGCTTGTATTCATGTTGTATTTTTGAGCTTGAATATTTTAGGTGGACAATTTTTGTATTTCTGATACCAATCTGATTGGGAACTTAAGTGAAGACTGATATTGAGACAGTGGACTTGTATTCATGAAATTTTAATGTTAATGAACTTGAACGGTTTGTAAAAGCTTTTAGCTTTAGCCATGTCTTTATCTATAGCTTTATTACAATTAAGCGTTTGGGAACTGTAATACTGTTTGAGCTGCTACTCAATTTGAGGTTTGGGTATATACTTTCTTTGTTGGACTAATTTTTATGCTAGAAACCAAGTTCAACATGAAATTAGCCCTAACTTGACACAAATTCAACAAATTCCATTATTTTTGTTCTTGCCCTAACTTTTTGCAGCAATATGATGAGGGAATTACTGGAATTGTAGTCTGATTGATAGGTTCTATTTTTCTAGAATTGCAATTGGCAATTGCAATTGGTTAACAAAACCTGTTAAAAATAAAAGTTTTACATTACATCCAACTAACCTATCATACACACAATTGTTTAAACATCTCAAAACTAAATAGCGGACTAAACATTACATTAAATCTCATTCATTAACAGCAAGTAAATTGTCATACTACATTCAACCAAAATTTTAATGAAATAAACTGTCATATTAAATTCAACCAAATTACTTACACTTGTTCATCAATCACAAAATAACATTCCTCTACCCCCCCCAAAAAAAAATAGCGGACTAAACTTTACATTAAATCTCATTCATTAACAGCAAGTAAATTGTCATACTACATTCAACCAAAATTTTAATGAAATAAACTGTCATATTAAATTCAACCAAATTACTTACACTTGTTCATCAATCACAAAATAACATTCCTCTACCCCCCCCCCCCCCCAAAAAAAAAAAAAAAAACCAAGTCACCACATTACAATCATTAACTAGCCAACATACCACAATACAATACAGCCCCAACTCCCGTTAAAGTTTAACATATTGATTATTAATTTTTCTTTTCAATCAACTTCTCAAGTTTAATATATTGATCATTATATTTTGTTTCAAGTAGCTTCTCAAGTCTATCATTATCTGCCAGTCTTCTATTGTCTAAGACTTTGAGGCGTTCCATTACTTTCATCTCGTACGCAATCATTTTCTTATTAGCCCATTCAAAATAATCACAATCACCATTTTTCTGCATGAAAAAGAAAAGAGTAAAAATGTCATCACCTACTAGCGAAAAGAAAAGAGTAAAAATGTCATCACCTACTAGCGAACAAAGTACAACACAATATTAATTCCATCATCCACAAAATGGTAGCAGGCTTTTCCTTTCCAGTTTTTGGATCCACAACCTTTGCAGAAGAATCGTCAGTTGCGAACATTTAAAAACACAATTACCCATCAAGCTGCATTTTTTGCATTTACCTTGGTAGAAACAGGGATGATTTCATCTTTGAATTTACCAGATGTAGATGCTACAGCAGCACGCCTATGAGATTCAACCTATTCACACAAATAAAAGGAAATAGAATTACTCTGCATTGTGAATGCATCAACAATTAACGCATACTGATGGAATTTAGGAACTCATAGCTGCATGATCTTGCTCTTGTCGTGTCACTCCAAAATGTTGTGCAACATTTTCAGAAGTGATACCCATAGGAAGAAGACAATCTCGGGCTTTTGCAAAGATGTCTACCTGTTAACACCATACCACTAAGTTGAAGAAACCACTTATTGCCTCAAACATATTTTTGAAAATAGAGTTAGAATATACTTTTGGATTAACTTTGAGAACCCTGTCAATCTTATCTATTGTCATGCACAAGGTAACGAGACCAAATAGGCACAACAAGGCTTAAAGCAATAGGGATGCCAACTCACATTTAATTGTTTTGGACATGGAGGCTGATAGGGCTTACTTAAGAATAACCCTTCAACTCATCTGAATCTGAATCGCTCGCATTATAACCTAGCAAACACCACCATTCCAACATATACACTTTCAATTAAAAGCAATACCAAATACCAAAACAACAACACGAAAAAGAAAAAAGGGGAGGGAGAAAGATGGAAGTTCAACCTGTATGCTTATCACTAACTTTCTAAACCAAAGACCGATTTCTGGATGCTCTTGTCATCCAAACTCGTCCCTAAAATCCCAAAAAATGAGACCAATTTTTGGAAAAAGAAGTCAATCTACAAAGGATATGGAGAACAAAGACTATATTAGTAGTAAAGGTGCCGACTCAATACAATAGACAAACTAAAACCCTTATTGGCAGATTAAATCACTAAAAAAAAAAACATAAAATTCATAACTTTTTCACTATCCTTATTTTCCCCACTTTCTTCACAACATAAAAACTCCAATCTTTAAACAAATCCTGCTTTGAAACATATTTTACTCATTCACCCACAAAATTCAAAAACAAATAAACAAAAAAAGAAAAGTATAAGAGGTAATTACCTTTTCTCCCCATCAACTACCAATCATTGTGAATATACCCCCATGAACCGACGCTTCGACTAAAAGAGAACATCAAACTACTATCTTTACATACTTTGGCCCATTCCGTCAAGAAATCTCGTTAACTTAGATGGAAAATGCCATTTTTTATCGTTAATTTTGGTTTAAAGACCAAAATGCCCTCTACAGTAATTAATAAAAAATATTAAAATTAATATTTTTTTTTTAAAAAAATAAAAATAAAAATAAAAAAGGGGGTGGCGTGCGAATCACCCCCAGAGGTGGCTCCGGCAACCTATGGGGTGGCTCGAGGCCACCCTAGCTATTTTCTAGGATGGCTGCGCTGCCACCCAATTTTTTTCTAGGGTGGCCGTGCGCGATAAGTTGGGGTGGCTCGTAGGCCACCCAGCCACCTTAGGGGTGGCTGCCGCCACCCCATTTTCCTTTAGTTTTTTATTTTTTGTTTAAGATAAGGGCATTTAGGTTATTTTTTAAATTGAGTTAGGGCATTTAAGTCTTGGCATGAATTAGATTGATGGAAGGGGCCAAAGTATGTAAAGATGGTAGTTTGATACTCTCTTTTGGCCGAAGTGTCAGTTTATGGGGGCATGGTGACAATTGTTAGTAGTTGATGGGGGGGAAAATGTAATTACCCCTAATCTAATCCAACAATCCCAACAATTCAGAAAAAAGTTAGACCCACCAAACCCTAAAACCCCATTAACCAAAAGAAAGATTATGAACCTTTTGGGCATCTCTAGGAACACCATAACCGTTGTATACATCTGACCCAGTAAGATCTGCATGTTGATATCACCAGCCTTGGCTTCCTTGAGCGTGTACTTGAACCACCGCTTCACGCAGTTCGACACCACCTCCGACAGCGACACCCTATTACTGCTATTATCGTTGTTGCTGCTCTCCATGTCCTACTCCTTTACTTCGCAGGTGTCGTTTCAGTGTGCTTCTAGGGTTTAATATGCTGCGATGCTTCTTTCGTGAGTAGTTGAAACCTGATCGGAGAAGGAAACAATTTTCATAGAGAGAGAGAGAGAGAGAGAGAGAGAGAGAGAGAGAGAGAGCTGGGCTAGGGACGGTGGAAGCCGGTCGGTGGGGGAGGAGACGGTGGAGAGAGATTTGGGAAATGCGAGGAAATTTTGTTAATGAATCTCAAATGTCGACCCCCAGTTTTCAACCTTTTTTTAAAAAAAAAATGAAAAAAAAGCCATGTAGGAAAACCGACGGAAAAGAGACGGACGAAAGTCTAATGTATAGAACAACTCATAATATTCTTTGTATTCATGTCGGGAAATGATAAACGATAGTCTTTTGATCGGCCCTCAACCATCCCTTTCCACGTTGGAAAGGGACCAATTTTAAAACAATTAATGTTTTCAAGTGAAAACATAAATTTTTTACTAAAATTGAGAGGTCATATCGATTGGCGTATTTTAAATGAGTAATATTATGGACTATCTTTTTATCCTCCTAAAGATAATGTAGCTTTTAATTTGATCCAATGATGATACATCCTAAATCCAATGATGATTTTATGAGCCACATCAATTTACGAGGATAAAAAGATGGTATCTACCATTACTCGTTTTAAATGACTTCTCATATCAGTATCTTAAAAAAAAAGTGTAAATAACTTAAAACACGTCATGTCTATTGTTGGGAATAATCCCACTCAGATCGGCACATCATTAGAATCAGGGCCTTCAGGTTAGTACTGGCCCAAGAAGATTGACAACAGAACTCCCAGGACAGTCCTATTCCGGGAGATAGAAATTAAGCAACCAAGATAGAAAGACCCTCGAAAAGGCTTATCCCTTTCGAGTTAGACATGAAGACAGCCAGCTAAGGCTCGGGACAAACATGTCTTGGGGACTTAGTCATCAGCCCCAATTAAGGAAGAAGTCGCAAGTCGGATTTTGTGGGAGTGCAGTCAATCCCAAGGAATTCGGGATTGAAGATAAATCCCGGATTTGCCTCCAAAGATCTCGCCTAAAGGTTTATAAGGAAAGAATCCCGATATTGGAGGGAAGATGAGCCTGAGTCTAAGTCATACTCTAACGGCACTCCCAAGCCAAAGAAGACGAAACCCTAGTAGTAAGGGTGCTCGTCACGCAGCCTATAAATAGGCCCATACCCCAAGTATAAACACAGACTGAATTTTTCGGATCAAGTAGAGTCTTTTCCTCATAAGCTAATTTAGGCACCGAAGCAAGACCCCCAAAAGGGTCTCTTAGGTTTACTTGTTTTGCAGGATCTTAAGAAGCTTGAAGAACCTAGAAGGACGAGCCGTGTTCACACCATACCGGAAACTGTATCAACATCTATTAGTGTAACATGAATGTGATAAATTTATGTAAAGAGTAGTATTACTCTAAAAGTCATGGCTAGCTTAATAGATTTTTAGGCCTAAGGCAAGGAGTTTAAATGAGGCATTTTTAGTATTTTAATATTAAATAAATAATATTTATTTTAGTTTTTATATTATTTTTTTATTAAAAAAATTATTCTTCTCACTTTTTGGAATGCAAAATTATTCATTAAATTTTTATATTCAATTTTTTTTTCTTCCTAACATCTCCTTTTCAATTGATAATAATATGGCCAATATATTTAATCTTTCTTGTGACATTGTCGATCTTAAACAGAATTTTATCAATTTTAATTTTGATTACCAAAAAAATGATAGACGTTGAAGGGTGATTTGCATTTGATTCTATCTGTTTTTCATAATGCAAACAATTAAAATTTATGCATTTTGAAGACTTTTCATATTCTTCTCGACATTTAATTCAATTGACGTTGGATCATATTGGAGACAAAGACATTGATGTTGCCACTTTGGAGAAAGTTATGCACGTTAAACTTCCATGAATATGAAAATGAGAGAATAAACAAGTGGACATTCTCATAATTTATATAGGTTGAAAATTTTATGATGTTGGGGACCTTAATTATTAATTTTCATGAAATGTCTATTCTTCATGAATGTGAATTGTACACATAAGAATAAATGGAATGATTACATGTCTAGAGTCAATAAATTTTCATTTTCATGTTTAGAGATTTTTTAAGGCCCCAATATTGTAAATTTATTTTATTTTTACCATAATTTATGGACTTAATTAGAGATGATTTATTAACTTTTTACGATATCAGATTTTTAAAAAAGAAAAAAAAATTGGAAAGAACATTTATTGAATAATTATTAACTGGTACCTTAATTATAGACTATTTATTAACTTTTTACCATATTGGAGCCTTAAAAATCTTCTTCATTTTTTTTTATTTTTTATTTTTTAAGAATAAACTTTTATTGTAGAATTATTAATTTGAAGCCTTAGGTGACCGCCTAAGTCGCCTAAGGGTTGAGCTGGTCCTTCTAAAGGCAATTTGTGCGTGATTTTATTCATGAGTGTTAGAATACGATACTTGTCATACTTGTGGTAGCATATTTTCATAATATTCTCAATATATTACAAAAATATTCTCCCATCAATAACGGTACTATTTGATATTATTGTAAATATGATTATTATATAATTCTGTAATTATGGTATTGTCCTTACTTTGTAATTTCGGTATTTCCCTTATTCTTTGCCCTCATTCAACTATAAATAAGCCACTTCATTGTACAAGAAAATCATATCAGAAATACAAGTTTCTTTCACAATTATATTATGTTCTCTTTTTCTTTATGGTATCAAAGCCACCGTTATTCTGGTGCCTCTCTTAAAATCTCCATTTCTTGTTCGTACAGTTTCTCTTTGCTGAATTTTGCCTTTATGTGGCTATACAGCAATCCACAATCGTTGATTTTATTTTAGCTGGCTTTCTCTTTCTACATTCTCTCTCTTTATCTAGGCCATCTAAAAATTTTTTTGTCACAGATATGCGGTAGTTTTCACTACCGTATAGAAGCCGGGTCCAATGGTGTCATATCTTAGACGAATGAGACCAAGATTGAGTTTTAGGCTCTTTAATGAGTAGGTCTAGAATATCTTGAAGTGTAGCTGGTGAAAGAAAATTGGAACAGAAGGAGAGTTTGTAACTTTTGGGTTTATATTGTAAAAGATCTCATTTTTAGGCCTTAAACAATGTTGAAGGAGCAAAATGAAGCATCTTTGAAGGTTTCAAAGCCGTTGGGGACCTTGTAGGAGGAAAAAAGAAGAAGAGATTTTTCGGAGGTAGGAGACGATGAATAGTATATGTTTTAATGTTGTGCCAGCTGTTAGAACGATACTGTTTGAATGATGGTCAAAACCGTTCTAACAATGAGGATCCTTAGAACACTGTTCAGAGACCGTTCTAATAGTACCTAGCAGAATGCATAAAACTTAGAGTTTTAAATGCTAGGCTATGGTTTCCGATTTAGTGACCCAACTGATGATAAAATACATTGCAGACGAGGGAAACCCTAAAAAAATGGCTTTTTAGCATCCCTATTTTGATATGAAACATGTATCTTTATGCTAACATGAAATCCTTTATGATTATATGTTGTGCGCCCTATGATTTGTAATGAATTGTGCTGGCTTTCATATACTCAATTGCATGGTTTATGTTAAGTTTTAGATATTGGCTCATTTTGATTTTCAAAAAAAGGGTTGTGATTTCTTTTTAGTGTAAAAGTTAGGCTTTGAAATTGTAAATTTTTACCTTGGCGACAGTTAGACGTCTTGACAAGACTTGTTTAGAAGACAAATTCAAGATTGTGAATGTTGTCTAATAATGACCCAATTGGAGTAATATGGCCATAGCTTTTGATTCTGACATCTAACGAAGGAAAACATGGTGGCATTGGAAAGCTGATTCAAAATGCGTAAACTTGTGTTTCACATACATTCTCCAATTTGGACGTTTACTAGGTAAAAAGCAGATGTCAATAGAAGTGTGGTGAGCTGAAGAAAAAGCACTGTTAGGAAGATGTCAGCAAGCTGTCAGGACACTTCTTGTGGAAGATGACTTCTAGAAAGCTCCATCAGGAATACCATCAACAAGTCGTTAGGGCGCTACTCATAGAAGATGACTTCTAGAGATCTCCATCAAGAAGACCATCAGGACGCTGCTTGTGGAAGATGACTTCCAAAGAGTTCCTTCAGGAAGATCGTTAGCATACCGTTAGGATGCTACTCATGGAAGATGCCTACCTGAGAGCACTGTTAGATGGACCGTCAGGATGCCGTTAATTCTTTCACTGAAGTTAGCGATGAAACCCTATGTAACGTCTTAACGTGATTTTGACCATCCTGATGCCGCTTGATTTCTTGCATAAAGCTGAAGCCTTTTTTACATGTAAGAGCTAGGTTTTTCCATCTCATAAATAGATAAGGGTGTTCATAGTCGAGTGTGGACTCAGCCCAAGCCTTTAGAACATTTTGCAATGTTGCTTAGCTCCACCTTTAGTGCGAAGAAATCCATTGTTGAAAGCTTCCCCTGTTTTATCTCTCTTGGAGTTTTGTTTCAAAGCATAAACCTTCAACCACTTGAAGTCTACCAGTGGTTCAGTAAGGAAGTCATATATAGAAGATATGTCAATGAGGAGCTAGAGCTTGTCGAGGAAGTAGAGAGACAAGTGAGGAACTTGTCTGCACACAGATTGGCTTAGTGTTACAAAAGGTTACAAGTGTTTATGTATGTGTAATATTCTTTTATAGTGATTGATTTCTTAGATTTGGCTGCCTTGAAGTTGTTTTACCTATTGTCGGTACAGTTTCTGATATAGTGATGAGCTACACGTTCCTTTGATGTTCTTCACGCTTCCCAAGAATTCTACAAAACAATTAAAATTACGGGACCCTTCCAGGGATCCCACTCTAATGCCTAAATTAACTTATGTGAGAAAATAATGCTCTATGTATAAAAAATC
Source organism: Alnus glutinosa (assembly GCF_958979055.1). Taxonomy (NCBI): domain Eukaryota; kingdom Viridiplantae; phylum Streptophyta; class Magnoliopsida; order Fagales; family Betulaceae; genus Alnus; species Alnus glutinosa. The sequence continues at coordinate 19,284,525 of NC_084893.1, read as the reverse complement.
AGTCTTCGTTTATACTTAGGGTATTAGCATATTTATAGGCAAAGAGGTGGAGTCAAACTTGAATTAGGTTTCCTGCTCCTTCTTGATATAGGAGTGTAATTAGAGTTCTAATTGGATTTTAATCCTTTATTAGACTTTTGATCTGATCCCTTATTAGACTTCTGATCTGATTGGACCATGAGTCTTATCCTGATTCTACCGAGACTATCTGATCAAACTATATTTGGACTGAGAGTCCTATCCTGATTCTACCAGGATAGGACTGCCAATCGGATTATGACTTTTACTTCAATTTAACTGGGAGTAGAGTCCTAATCCGGATCTACTGTGATAACTGATACTTGATTTCTTAGGAATAGCTGCTAAGTGTCAATCTCCCGGGATTGGATTTCCTGGGAGTCCTATTGTTTCCTCCTTGGACTAAACTAAGTGGAATTATTCTCAACACTTATGTTCACAGGGTTTCCACTTCATAAAACAAAATCATTGTGTTGATTGTGTGTGGTGATTATCTTTGAGGATTGCTTTGTTTATTCAATAAATTTTAAAGCTAAGATGATTATCTTAGTGAGTGGGTTTTCTTTTTTTTTTTTGTTAGTAATTTTGATTCGATTTCAATAAAAGTATTTATGTTGTGATCAATCTAAAGATTAAGAATAACTATTCCATTTCACATAATTTCATTCCTAGTAATAATTATTTGTAATCATTCTGCAAATCAAAGAGGGCTTAAAAGTAATAAGTCAAAACAGGAAATCGATATATTGCCCAACAATACGAGAAACTGGAAACATGTCCACTTGTCAACTATTGCGGCGGAGGCATCAGGAGTCATGTGAAAAAACTTGAAAAAAATTAAATAAAACAATAACAATAATAAAAGCAGAACCAAGAACAAACTCGGGAATAAAAGAATTTAGCTGCATTACCGAACGAAATAGTGTCATGGGCTATGGCCCTTCTATTCAACCCAACTCACCGCTCTGCAACGCTCTAGAGAGAGAGAAAGATGGCGAGGAGGAGATTGTTGTTGCTGTTGAAATCGTTCGACTCTTACCCAATGCGCCAATTAAACGGTCATTCTGGGATCACCAACCCCCAGGTAATTCCATTTATATGCTCTGCTCTGTTTTGATCCGGTGTTCGCTAGAACGTGAATCTTTGCGTGGACCCTCATACATGAACCATTTCCTCAAATGGGTTCTTTTCGTTTTCTTTGTTTTTGTTGTTCTTCGTAACTATTGGTTTGGTAGTTAACTGGGCATTCGAGTTGTTTGATAAATTGTCAAAGACGGTATTTTAGTTCAGTGCTATCGGTCTATGCTTTAATTGAAGTCCAAGAAAAATCTCATTGGAAAATTAAAACGATGAATATGGGAGGGAGAAGTGAGCAAAGAAATGAATTTAGTATTTTTGTTTCGATTTAAAGCTTGCTAGAGCTTAGAAACTTGTGTGAAGCCCCACATATGAGGCTATCCAATGTGGTTTCTTCTTATTTTTATGTTTCATTCTCTTTTCTGTTCAGTTCGTTGCATTTATAACAAAAAGTGACGCTAATGCTAGGAGCGAGTAGTGTCTTTATACTGGTGGATGCTACATTTTGTCGTGTTTTGTTAATAAAAAATGATGAAGTGATGAGCTCGTCATTTGCCTTAATTCATGTAGAGTTTTCCTCTCGTAAGAAGTTGATGGTTTCTAAAAACAAAGAAAGCCAAAGTTCTTTCTTCTCTTTTGATATATATATTCTTTTTATTTTCTATTCACGATAAGGTGTAAATGTTGATAGTATAGTTCTAAATGCTAATAAGAACACGCAAGAAAAGAAATTTCGATTTTTTACATTCCTTTTATTTGAAACTGAGAAAACAAAGATCTCTATCCAATTGAGACTAGTTTTTCTAAATTTATTTGGACATGGAATTGTTATAAAATTAATCTACATAAAGTGGAAGTCCAGATTTTTTGTTCTTCTCCACAAGCACAGTTCAGTAACATTTTTGAAGTAATTTTATTTATTTCATCATATGGACTTTTACAAGTGAGATATTGTTATAGTGCTAAGCAATCCAATTTTTTAGTTATATTTTTTTTTGGTTGGACGTAGTTCTTACATATGGTAGAAGTTTTTGGTTGAATTCGTAGATTTGTTTGTTTTTTTTTTCCTCTTCTTTTATTATTTTAGTTTGGGACTTTTATATGATTTTGAGAACAATGTCATCAAAGGAATCGATTTAGTTTTTTTATTTTTAGAAATTTTATGCGCTTTGCGTTTTTCTAATAAAATTCTCTTCTTACTTATCAAAAAAATTTTTAGAAATTTTATGTTATCGTTTATTAATGGACTATTTCACTTGCAAAAAGCCAACCCTTTTGACCATCTGAACAATTAGCTCAGTGACTGTAAAATATAGAATTTAAATGTTAGGGTTGTTTACGTCATCATTTTCTTGACCTTTGTACATTATCTGCACTGGATTTTAGCAAATTATATATCTACTTAAATGGCTGTAACTAAGTTCCATGATCTGAACAAGATTTGAATTACTTTCTTCAGGGAAAGAAGTATAATATCAAATTCTAACTGAAGGAAGAAAAAATTTGGATGAATTACCCCCTCCCAAAAAAACTATCTCCCCCAATTGCACCTACACCTTCAAACTACAACTCGCAGCAACTCGGGCCTATAAACTACCAAAATATTTCGAGTTGCTCCCTATTCAAATATAACCATTATTTTGGATGGAAGACATCACAAGTGGCTGTCACGTGCGCATGAGTAATTTATTCTTTAAAAAATACCCTTAGTTTGAGGGATAAAATTACAAAACTATCCCTAATAGAGGGGTGGCTCCTAACATGGCTTTTAGGGTGGGGATGGCCACGACCGCCCCCTCTATTGTGGGGTTGCGGCCACTGCCACCTTCACCCTAGAAGGGGTCGTGGTGGCCCCCTTGTCAATTAGGGGGGTTGCCACCACCTCGACCTCAACCCCTATCCCAGAGAGGGTGGCTCATGAAAGGGGGTTGCAGCGGCCACACCCTCTATTAGGTGGGTTGCAGCCATTGCGACCAATGTCTTGGAGGGGATGGCCACGGCCAGCCCCACCCCACCTCAAAAGCCGTATTAGGAGCCACCTCTTTATTAGGGGCAGTTCCATAATGTTGTCCCTCAAACTGTTAAGTCATTAAATATCCCTAACTTTGAACTGATAGGAAATCGCGAATTTAATTATTTTAGTATTATTCTAATACTCATCTTTACGTGTGTCTTAATGTGGTGTCTTCATGTGGGGCTTTTGGTGGTATTTTCAGGGTGGTGGAGTAGTTTAGGGTTACAATGTGGGGGAGTATAGGAAAATGTAAATTTAATTATTTACTTAATATTTTAATACAAATTGGGCGTATGCAGAAGAAATGGCTCATACGCACGTGACTAGTGTGTGACATTTTCCATCCAAAATGACGGCCAAATTTGACACACAAGTGTAATTCACCCAAAAGATTTCGTGCACATGAACTGAATAGTACAAATGTAATTCTTCATGCATAGTGAGTTTCTGGAGGGAATTTTGGCATTAATTTATAAAGAGGAGGGTCACATTAACCTTGAATAAGAGAAAGATTTACTTATGTCACTCACCATGATTTATAGAGAGTTTTATTTTCTTTTAAAACAACTTATTCCCTATTTTTGATAGAATCAACTACTTGAAGAAGCATTTTCTATAATTTTGATAAAAATAATCGCTTTTGTTAGAGGAGAAGTGATCACTTTGAAAGAAAATTATTTAACATATTCTTAGGGAAGCACTTGTTTTACATCTTATTGTACTAAAAATTAGTTACATAGGCTTTAAACATGTGGACCAAACGTGAGATAGGGGTTGGAATTCTGGTGTGGACTTGGGGCTGGATCATCACCCTTCAAATCAAACCTGTTCTTTTCTTATTTCTCGTCTTTGAGACTGTTCTTTCTTCAGTCTGTCCTTGTCTACCTAAATCAAGTTTACAAAGGGCAAGTTGATGAGTAAGGGGATTTGCCTAAAATAAGAATTTGAGCATTTGGATTGAGTTGCTGATTAAAATCTGAAAAGTGCTCAAGTTTATATTTCTTTTAGCCTTCATATATCTTTGATTTCCTCAAAGATATCTTTGAGGAAATTCTTACTTATCAATATATATATATCTTTGAGGAAATCTCATCCTATTTGAGTACTTACCCATCCGTCTTAGATCCCCTCACCTATTTTCAAAGTTCACAATGTTCTCAAAGAGAGCCAGGAAATGGATTGGGATGTTAGACAAGGTTACAGATTCAGAATAATTGTTTCACTTGGAAATATATCCTTTCACTGCTAGCTAGACATTTTTTTTTTTGCTTTTCCTCCATTGACTTCCACAAATTTGCTTCAGGTTTCTGCTTGAAGGGAGACCTGACTGTCTACTAATAACATAGCCTGAGAGCAGTATCACATAATTTTGCAATTATTTAGGCTGATAGTAGTGATGGATCATGTTTATGTATGTCTAAGGGTGTGTCTGTTTGTGGATTTTGTGTATATACATAGAAACTTACCAGTCTTGTAAATTTCTCGAAGTGATTCAAGATTAATTTGAAATCGAAGTTTTTTTCTTTGGACTGTGAGGGAAAAAAATGACATGCTCAATAAACCTGCAATTTGGAATGTAAGGTTTTATTCCTTATAATAAAGAAAGTCCTGATATAACTTGCACATTTTGCTTTCAAGAAATTTCATTGAATACCCCAGCCTCTAAAGTGAAATTAACTAATCTCTCCAGAAATGCATTGAACTTGAGAGACCGTCTTCAAACACTACCCGTGACCATTTGTTTTGGTCACTATTACTCATGGACAAATCTCACGGATAGGTCTAACATACCTAGGGGCACATGGCCATTCTTTCTTCAAAATAAATGTGATCAAATGACTGATTCTGATAAAACCTTACTATTTTTTATGATACGTCCCAAAAGTTTTTGATAGGTCTTGTTGCAAAAGCTTAAGATCTATGCCTTTTGTTTGTAGCTCAGATCAAAACTGTGTTTTTATTTGATTGGAGATTTATAAAAACCCTTGTACTACTGTCTGCCTACTAGTTACTTATATATATATATAAAAAATAAAAAAAAAATAAAAAAAATAAAAAAAATAAAAAAAAAAAAACTGTCTGCCTACTAGTTGAGTCAAATTTTTGCTGTGTTTCTTTTGATGTCAAACATTTTCCTAATAAAAATGTTTTCAATAGAAGACATTTTCAGGAACAATGATTTTTTTTTTCTTCTTTGATCGAGAACCTAAAAAATAATTTTCTATTGTTTGTTTGTACTGAAAATCTCTATGTTAGAACCACCAAAAATCATAAGAGGTCAGTAGACAGTAATGGTTGTGCTTTTTATTTTTATTTTTTTTGGGGGGTGGGGGGGAGGGTTTGGCGGATGATGTGGTGGCAGCATGGGGGAGTGGGGGAGAGGACGAGGGGAAGGAGGAGATGATAGAGGCTGTGTGAAGGGGGGGAAGGGAAAGTGTTTGGTGGTGACGGCCTAAGGATTGGGGGGTGAGGAGGGAGGTGGTGGTGGTGTGGAGGGGTTGGGGGAGGTGGAAAAGAGGCATAGGCTTGGTCCAAAAAATAGTTTATAGCTTAAGCTTTCACTTAGCTGAATGAGTAATGCTACATATTATCCCTTTATCCTCATTTTGTCCTCCCCAAATTGATGTGGCTCTTAAAATCACCATTGGATCAAAATCCAATAATGATCTATTATAAATTCAATGGTGATTTTAAGAGCCACATCAATTTTGGGGGGACATAAGGAGGACAAAGGAATGATATGTAGCATTACTCTAGTTGAATATATGTTCTCTTTTCTCTCACCTTATATTCTAATGTTTCTGTAAATTTGTTTCATCATAGTAATTTAGTTCTTTTGAAGGCATTGCAGATGTTATATTACTTGGAGAACAGGCGTAAGGTACACATGGATGCCATAAAATATTGTAAGTTAATTCTGCAGCAAAGGCCAGTTGATTGGGAACCCATATTCCGAAACAATCTAGCACAGCCTATCCGTAATGTGGACCTGGTTATTACAGTTGGAGGTGATGGGACTCTTTTGCAGGCCAGCCATTTCATGGATGATACAGTTCCAATTCTTGGAGTGAATTCTGACCCCACACAGATTGAAGAGGTTAGTTATTTCTGGAAAACCTGTAAAATTTGCCCTTTGTATCAATGTATTTGTTTCCATGGTCTCTCTTGGCGATTCCTGGAATCAATTGCTACAAAGTTTTGTTTTCAGGCCAAAGACACATCCCTATTGCAGAAGTTTATTTACCTTTTTTATTTTATTTTATTATTATTATTGGTATAGGTGGAACAGTTCAACAATGAGTTTGATGCTAATAGAAGCACAGGCCATCTTTGTGCAGCAACTGTCAATAACTTTCAACAAGTAAGACTAGGTCACTACTTTGACCAAATATAATTGCTATTTCAATTCTTTCATGAGTGTTTTCAAAGCAGCTTCAGTGGACAAATAAAGCTTCAATATGATTAGTGTTCATTCCATGTTCAACTTTTTAGTTAAAAATGAAAATTAAAATAAATGTTGATGTGATTACCAATATAAGCACTCAGTACTTCCGGCATGCTTCAAAGGAGGTTACTATTTGATTGAAATTATTACTCTGTTTGTTATTGCTTTTTAAAGTGTGCTTTTTGTTTTTTGTTTGAAAAAGTATTCTGATATGATATAAAAGCAAAAATAGTTTTGAGGATTTTGTTAGCGTTTTGTGTTTTGGGTTGTTTATTAATGTTTTTGTTTTCAAAAGAGAAAATAAAAGCGAGAAGGAAAAAGAGTTATGGAATAAAGCCTACATATCTTGCCAAAGCCAATTTAGTATGGCGTCAAAGGCATACTCAGAGATAGGTGCATCAGGAATTCAAATCAGATTGCTGAACAAGGACGAACATCAAAAGACTAAACATGGATATATGCTGCATTAGTAAGAATCAGTATTTCCACCTTTTTCCCTTGGAAAGCTTCTTATACCTATTGCTGAAAATTATTGAGGTTACTGTTAGAACCCATAGATATAGAATTTTTTAACTTCTTGTTAAGTTGCTTCTTGCACGACCTCTATAGTGACATGAGATTTAGGCTCTAAATATCTGGAATCAATATATTCATAGCAGAATTGCGCCTCACATTCTAGCTTCAGATTTTGGTGATAATCTACTGTGTTTCTCAGCAGAAAGCACAAATTCCATTTTATGACAGGCAAATTGCTGGCTTTTATTATATAGAGATAAATACTTTCTTTCAGGTATTAGACGACATCCTCGCAGGTCATAAGGCTCCTTCCCAATTATCAAGGATATCAATATGTGTAAACTCACAACTGCCGTCAACATATGCTCTTAACGATATCTTAGTTGCGCATCCATGTCCAGCGGCACTTTCTCGGTTCTCATTCAAGTAAGGGTCCCATATATTGCATACATAGGATAGTATATGTTTCCAAAAATTTGTGTGATGTGTGATCCCAAAATAATGGGAAAAAAAAAATATCTGCAGAATTAAAAGGGATGACCAGCCTTGTTCCCCTTTAGTGAACTGTCGATCAAGTGGTCTGAGAGTTTCAACAGCTGCCGGTTCAACAGCTGCAATGCTCTCAGCAGGTGGATTTCCAATGCCCATTTTATCTCGGGATCTCCAATATATGGTAAGAGAACCCATTTCTCCTGGAGCAGCCTCTAGCTTGATGCATGGATTAATCAAATCTGATCAGTACATGGAGACCACATGGTTTTGTAAGGAGGGTGTTGTATACGTTGATGGTTCTCATATTTGCTATCCTGTCCAAAATGGGGATAGAATTGAAATATCTTCCAGGGCCCCAATTCTGAAAGTATTTTTGCCTCACCATTTGGTATCAGAGAACAAAAGTGCAGAAAGTTGAGGCAACATATCTTTATCAGAAAGAAATGGAAATTTCTAAATATGAGTCAAATATGCAGGACAGGAACAGTAAAGATGAGTTGGGAGACGGCACTTGTACAAGGAAGATTTCTCTCTCCAGGGAAATGCCCAATATGTAGGTTGAGGTTGAGGTTGAGGTTGAAGTTTTACTTTGTAGAAAATTGAGCTACAAGCCTACAACTGTATTAGCTTTATGGGAATCCTGGATTTATAAGAAGAATCCGTTTTAAGTATATAGACTAGACATTTTCTCCAGAATTGGGGCCAGTCCATGTATATAGTCCGCACTTTCTGTTAGTTTTCCTCAAGTGGACAATGTTGGGCAGGCTTTAGTTATCTCTCGTGTTGAAGGATGCTTTGGTTAGACACCCCTTTACTTAAACATGGGGCATCAGCGTTTTTTAAAAGAGTAATGCTATTTAGTATTCTGATATACAATTGTCATATATTATTGGGGTGCTGTGGCAATAAAAATCAGTCATTGAATTTTTTTTTTTTAAGTGCTAATCGAATGGCGAATTTTCACTGACACGTCATCAAGTGATATGGCAATCATATAATAGTCTATTAAATAACATTATTCTTGAAAAAATTGAAATCTGGACTTCTTATAGTTATTTTTGTATATATTGAGGCCGATATTGTGTATATTTACATGACTGATTTTTATTGTCACATCATTCTAGTTATATGGCAATCGTATATCAGTCTTGAGTCTACTAACTAGCATTACTCTTTTGAAAAAATTGAAATATGAACTTCCTATAGTTATGTTCATTTAATTTTATTTTAAATATGAGTTGAGCTTAAACCTATTCACGAGCTCTTAATTAATTTATTCATTTTTTATATAAAGTAAAAATCATAATTTTTTTTTCCTGTAAATCCATACTAATTATTAGTTAATTAATTATTGTTAAGATTTTATCATTTGAGTTAATTAAATATAGAAAGGAAGTTATACAAGCTTATATGAGTCCAGCTGAGTTTATATGAGTATAACTTGTTTAATAATCGAGCATAATTTTGTGTTCATAGTCGTCTTATTTATTAAATGAACCAAATTCGAATCAAGTTCATACAAGTAGATTGTCAAACAAACTTGTTCATTTACAACCTTAATTAGTAGAGATACTTAAAATTATTTTATTATTTGTTGCGAGGATAACAATAAGAACCCTTTGTATGTGACTCCATCATAGATCTTAAGGACCCTTGCCTTTGTGATTGTTTTTTCTCTCTCTCCCTCTTCCTCTCATTTTCTTAAAGGGTTTTTGTTTCTATGCCACAATTCTCTGTTTCCTGATTCATGATGTTTAATTGCGTTTTTCTTTTTCTTTTTTATGTTTAGCCATGTAAATTGAAGAGTTCGAAATCAGTTCAAGCTCAAGCTCATTTTTTTTTTTTTTTTTTTTTTTTAAAATTCAATTAGGTTGAAGCTGAATTTGAACTTGGTCAATTTCGGCTGAGCCAAATTTGAAAACAATGTTAGAGCTTGCTGGGCAAAGGACCACAATTGCAGTAATTAAGACAAAATAATCACACACAATAATACTAGAATTTACGTAATTCCTTTAATATGAGGTACGTTTACAAGTAAAGGCAACCTCGAAGAAATTCACTAACTAAAGATGGAGTACACCCAAAACTTCAATACACTCAAATCTTAGTCTTACACAAAAGATATTCTTCTCCAAAGGAGAAAAACTAAAGTACAAACTTATCTTTTTCTAGGACAAGCGGTAGCTTTGTTTCTCTATTTATTCTCTCCCTGTCATAGACTTCTCTCTCATCTCTCTCTTGAGCCTTCTCAAAAGACTCTGTGCAATGCCTCCAAGAAGAAAGAAAAAGGGCTATCTTTCGGGTCTTGCATAACCAAAGGGCTGAAACGCATGCCTTTTATAAAGGGTGAAAGTTGGATTCCTAATACAACTTCAGTTTGGAGAAAAAACCCCATAAAACAACAGAAGGAATGGAGCCCATACAAGACATGACGTGTGAAAGTCACATCCAACAAATCTCCATCTTTATTTGAATTCCATCATGTCAAACGGTTCGAATTTTCTCAGGATATCTCCGTCAAAGCCTTAAGGGCAATCACAATCTTCAACTACCTCTCAAGTTCAAGAAATGTTTGAACTTCAGCATAAGACATGGTTTAGTCATAACATCATGCTTCTTTAGGAGTCTCTTTGGCCACAAAGCTTTCTTAACTAACTTCGGTTTCTTGTAAATCCATGTGTACCCTATAGCCTTGTTTTCCTTGGACAATTCTATCAACTTTTTTAGTTACTCCACTTCTTTTGGCATAGTCACATCCAACTCTTATTTTTTTTTTTCCCTGTTATAGCATCTTGAACGCATGACGAATCTTTATTACCAACTACTAAAGCAAAAGAAATCATATTCTCAAATCTATACATCTCCAGTGCTTTTCGATCACGTTTCTCTCTGCCTTTTGTTAGAGATTAACTCTCTTTTTGGTGTTGCGAGTCTTTAAAAAATTGTTCATCATCACTCTTATCCATGGGTGAACTCTGATCATCAAACTTCACATTCACTACTTGTTTCTCTTCTTGGCTATAAGTTAATGCTTCATCATCACATTTTCTTAGCATATAGGCCTTATCAAATACCATATATCTACTAACAATTTTCTTCTTTGAAACCGAATCCATCGCCTATAGCCATTAACACCACTCTTGAAACTAAGAAATACACCTTCTTGATTTTGGATCTAATTTTGCCAAGTCTCCACTTTGCAAGTGAACGTATGTAGGACAATCAAATATTTCAAAAATTAATTATCAACCAATTTATTTATCCATACTTCCTTTGAAACCTTGGAATCAATAGTTGCAGATAGAATTCAGTTTGTGTTAAAGCATGCATGATTTACCACCTTAGTCAAAATTTTTTGTGGGCAATTTTACATTCAACCTCATGTATCTTGCATTTTCAGTTAAAATACAAGTTAATTAATTTGGGAAGAACTGCCAGTAAATCTCCAAGTTAATTATTCTTATTTGAAGGCGTTACAGATTTCTTGGTCTTATTCTTTGGAGAAATTAGATGGGGAGGCGCATTGATAAGTTAATTATCAGTTACTTAATTTGTTAGGACGTTACATTAAAGAAAGTGAGAAATGCTTTGTATGACAGAAAATAAGACTAATGACTTTTTGGGAAAGTCAGTTGAAGAAACTAAAGAATTAGAGTTCTTTGACACCTAGGATTTTAGATGGGATCTAATGATTAGGAAAATTGTGTGATGTTATTGTATGTCTTCAAGCAAGGGGACATTCAAGGTATTAGTCACAAGCAGAGAAATGATAAGTTGCAATAAAGGTACAGAGGGAGTTAAAGGTTCGTTTGGGTGTGTGATTTTTTTGAAAAATATTTAAAATTGTGAATACAAATAGACTTTGTTTTTTAAAATTACGTTTGGATAGTTTAAAAAACCTGTAACAAAATTAGAAAAAGTTGGATAAAATCTTATTAGAATTTAAATTCTAAAAAAAATTATTCGAAAAACAAAAATCACCCGAACATGTCCGCCTTTATGACTGTTTAGCCTATGACATTTTATGTACAAGTTTATTTTTTATTTTCAAAAGAAAATCCCATGCCATTTCTAGCAAATATATGACGAAATGTATGAAAAATATTTTAAGCATGAAACCTTTGGCATGGACTGGTTTACAAATATTATTACAAATTATTGCATGTTTTACTACAATTTTTCAGATGCGGTATAGTACGCATGTTTAATAAAGTTTATGAGATAAGAAAAGGGCTAATAAGCAATAATATATTTTTATGACTATGTATATGTATAAAAGTTAAAAGAATTTTTTTTTTTAACATGTTCACACAAGAGGGGAGAGAGGGGATTCGAACTAGTGACCTCTGTTTTATAAGGCGTGGTCCCTACCTAATTGAACTATCTCTTGAGAACAAAAATTAAAAAAAATTAAGGTAATAAAGAAAGGAACCACCGGTACCGCATGTCATCAAATGTTTATAAACTTCTAAAATTTTGGCAGTGCAACCCACCAATGGGTGTGACGCCGTGGTGGATTATCCCCACCGAAGCCCTAAGCAATGGGAAGAAGAAGTGGATGATCTTATAAACGAAAAAGATGTGGACTCTCCAACAATAGACCCAAATCAAACTAAAACAATGCTAAAATAATTACAAATGGTAGGAAATGGGTCATACAAGTGACCCGGTTCTCTCCAGGGACCGCACAAAATGGTTACAGAAGCTAAAGATGCACAAATTAAAGTAAGCCTATCTGTACCCCCACTTGTGAATAGCAACAACCACTAGAAGGAGGCTGAAGCAGTAGAAGTACTGTTAGAGTTCGAATCTGGGATTGAAGAAAAGAGAGGCACCAATACAAAGTTTATAGTAATGTGTAATGTTTTATAGAAAATATTGTGCGATGATATGTGCTTATAAGCGTAGTTTTATTATAAATGATTTATGTTCAGGAAAGGGGTACGTTTTACAAAGGCAAGTTCTACGAAAGTCATGTTTACAAAACAATGTTTCAGAAAATGTTACAATGATTTCCGCAAAAGTTGTTTTAATATATGGTTAAAAATGAGTCATGAACTAGCCCTTGCTTGCTTGCTTACTAGTCATAGCTAGATTCATTTTTCCGCCTGTAAACATTATTTACAGAGTTATGTAAGAGTCAACAACGACAAGAACAGGAGCTCAAGCTAAAGATAGTAAGTCTAAGGAATAAAACATCATATGATTATTAGTGAGTAACAGAATATTTTTAAATTTATCCACTGTTCTAGTTAGTCTCTTGGTTTATACATATTTCCGCTACAAAATGTTAGAAAGATATTCTTAGAGGTCAAAGAAAAAGAGCTCCGAACCCAGATATTAACTTAATTATCCGGGGCGACAAAATTTTTAATCAAGAAGATTTTGGTTGTAGGTAAGCTTGACCAAGGTTTTTAAAATCCTTTACATGCTATTAAGATAACTACTAAGAGTTTAGATATATGATAAAGGATTTTTATATTTTATAAAGATCTAAGAGCAAAACTCTAGAAAATGCCTAAAATACTTAGTTTAGAGCATTTAAGCTACTGAATATCCACAAACTAAAGATTTAGCCATGAAATAAAAAGAAAAGAAGGAATAAAGACATTTAAAAATTGGGGCTTTAACTAATCTTGGCCAAAAGGGGTCGAACCATGGCACTTTCAATACAACCTGTATTTCTAGTTGGATCGTATATTTCCATATATTTCTACTTCTTTCTAATTACTAGTTGGCAGCGGCATCACCCAAAAAAAAAAAAACTACAATAGAAAAATTATTAGGACTGATGGGTCATGGTACTACAGCAATTTTACATCATCCTTGTGTTTTTTTTTTTTTTTCCCCTTTTGGGTCAAAATGAGGACAACGAAAAAAATATTACAGACAAAATATCCAGCATCACTGAGATCCAGCAAATGGCAAGCCGTCGCCTTCTGGCCTAAAACCTGTAAAACAAAGAATTCATGAAATTTTAGAAATAGGTCATAAAGTAAAGAGTAATGTTATTTAATAGATTGTATACAATAATTATATAATTTCATGATGTAACAGTAAAAATTAGTGATTAGATCAATACTTGACCAAAAAAAAAAAAAAAAAGGACTGATTTTTATTGTCACATCGTCTCAGTTGTGTTGTAGTCTACTAAATAATATTACTTTAAAGTAAAACTTAGCAGACTTAAAGTTAGTCTGTTACGTGAACATCTGAGGGCGGTTACGAGAGAGCTGAGGCCTCTTAATTGGGGAGAGTATCAAGTTCCTTAAAGTGGTTGAGGGGTTACTAGCTCCAGTGCCAAAAACAGGGTGAGCACCAGCCCTTCTGTTCCCGGCATCCAATGGGATGGCTGTTTGTTTTGCTGGTGAGCCAACAGAGATATCGAAGGGACCAGAGTTTGAGCTATTCTGTCTCGCTGGCCACACATCCTCTCTAGGCCCTGGAGTGTCAGGAGTGAAACGCGCCCAATCTGCTAGAAATAAGTCAACTAGTTTTGGAGAGATTAAGCAAAACTAAGCTCACTCTCATTATCACATTGAGAAAACAAACGTTCCAAACTATTATAAGAAAACTTGCAACATATGGAAAATTCATTTCTAGTGACAATAAGCGTGCTCTTACACTGCCTACTGAAATGGTATTAAAAGGAAAAAAAAAAAAGGATTACCTTTTCTGATAGGGTCTCTGTTATCCATCATATTAGCAGGGTTAGAGAACAAATCAGGCTCATTTCTTGGATAAAAGTTGCCTGCAGGTTGGATGGCTGAGCGTTTCGTTGACTCGTACTCACTTCTCAATTGGTCATACATTTCATCTAGTTTTCTCTTCTGCCTGGTATTGGAATAATATTTTGTACCAAGGCCCAATAACCAAGTTACCTAAATATAGTGTGTCGATAAGGAAAAAATATGACAATAATAGAGACTGACCGGGATTTCTCAGAGAATTTTTCCTGGAGTTCCTGCTTATCCTTGGACAAGCTCTCAATCTCTTGCTCCATCATTTGGCACCTCTTGGCCATTTTCTGGTATGCAGTATGCACCTGCTCCAGTTTTTCTGTGAACTTTTCTTGCATTGCTTCACATTTCTGCCGGCATTGAGCAACTATTCTGTTCATCTTGTACTGCATTTCCAATTCCTTTTGCCCATTGTAGAACATCACACTTCTGTATGCACTCTTCATCACTGAGTTTGTTCAAGGAAAGATGCATAGCCAAAACATCCTCTTACAACATTTAAGAAAACACACAAATCATTTACTTTAGTATGAGATAGAGAATTAACACTAATGCGCCGGGTATTTTCACATTTATTATACTACTCTGTCTCACTATAAAGGGGAAATTTGATAAAAGGATACATATCTGTGGAGACACTCCAGCCATGGCCATCTGCAACAGAATATGTTGCAAAGATTAGCAAGAAGCAAGCAGTAGAAAAGGAAAGCAAGAGTAGGAAGAACGGGGGGAATTGATTGAAAAATTAAGAGGTAATAGCTGTACATGGATGAAGTATTTTCAGCAATATACTTGCTTACATTTATCCATTCATCGTTTGGATTGATATCCACGGGTTTCATAAGACTGACAAGTGGAAAACCAGAATGAGGTAAGAGGAAATGAGATTATACAGTTGCTATATGTAATTCAGAAAGAACACTTAAGTAGTCAACAGCACCCTAATGATAACCTAGTTACTTAATATCAAAAACAAGTAAATGGTATTGCACCATGTCGTTGTAATTTCCACATAATTCCTCAAACAGGTGACTAAGGGGAAATAAATCTAGATTGGTAATGTCAAAAGTTGCCCATTTCGACTATTCAGTATCTGTTCTCCATAATGCCAAATTACAACCACGTCTTCTTGTGTTCCATTCATCTATATGTTCATTCCAGCACATTTAAACAATTGACTGCAAGAATAATATTAAATATTCAAACTACCTCAAAAACTTATACCTCTTAGAGAGCACTTGGTCACAAATTGGACATGCTCCATCATTACTGAGGATCTTGCTGGCATCATCCGGGCCTTTTTACACTGTTAAAGAAAACTCCATGCAAAAGCACCGGCAACAAAAGTTTACTGAACCAAAAAGAAGAAAATAAGACTGAAAGGCAAATTTACTTTATGTGGATACATAAGAGGTGACCACATGTGGTGGAAATGGCTCGCCCTTCAAGTTCTCGCCAGCATGCATTGCATCTCATTTCAGCAGTCAGAAATAATCTTTAACTTCATGACATATATGGGGCTCATAGGACCTGTTAATCAAAACCAGAAATCAGGGCAGAGATCTTCAAATAAATTTTAAGCGTCCCATTCTGAGTTTCGCAACAGGGTCCACCAAGCTCTGTTGCAAAGTAAGCAAAGAAAAGCAAAAGCTTTGTCCCACTAGAGTCGAGCTTATGCCATCTATGACTTTGATTACAAACTAGGAACAGCCATTGTGGCAACCAAAATAAGGTCTTCATCTGCTTAAGGGTTCATAATAGAGCCACACTCATGAACACTTCCAGTCGTTGCTGCCAGCCAGCTGACATTTAAAATGAATAGATGCAAGAGAGTATTTCTTTTCGAATTGATGCAAAACATTGGGTGTGAAAAACTCAGCTATAGCAATAAAGAATTGATTAATAAAGGACCTTTTTCCGATCAAAAAGTAGGTCATTGGATTTTTTTTTTTCCCCCCATAAAGGTGCCTACATTACAAATTTTAGATTTTTTTTTTGATAACTTCAAAAAATTGGGGTTAAAAATTGGGTCCCCAAAGTCAGCAATAACTTCAGCAATCAGGATGCAAATGGAATTGGGGTTAAAAAAATTCCACCAGCAAATCCGGAAGTGGCAAATCAAGCACGCATAGATCACAGGATTTGGAAAGTATATGCAATGCTCTAGTCGTACATAATTCTAAATGAATACACTCTCTCCACTCCATAATTCTGAATCATTCTCGCAGAGAATGCTTTTGTCTATCAAAATTCGTATAAAAGAAAAAATGATCTCTGTGTGGTGCCCAAATATGCAGGAAAATATATCAAAATTAAAAGAAAAAAAACAAATCACTTTCAAATTTCTCAAAAATTCGAAACGGAAGAAATGAAAAGTCGACTCAACTAAGACATAGAGCTGTATTCTGTTAAACCAGGAATAGATCATTTTCTCAGCTCCCAAAAGGTAAATAATCTATTCTTCAGAAGTTCAAACTACTTTCCTTTCCTACATTTTCTCAGCGACCAAACGGGGGAAAATAGGATTTTATGCTTGTCATTAGAGCCATACCTGGAAACTTAACAGAAAAATTCCTCAACGACACTTCAATGGCCCTTGCTTCTCAATCAAACGATCACAACAATTTCTGAAACAAAAATCGGACGAAAATCGAAACCATCAGATTCATCTATTCACAGAAAAACAACAAAAAGTTCTCAAAAGAAAAATGAAGCTCAAAAACTTCCTGTACGATAAAAAAAAAAAAAAGAGAAAATTTCGAGAAGAAGCTATAGAATTTAGGCTTTTTTACCTGGAAACTCTCCGGCAGAGATTTATTGCCAAGAAAAATAAAAAGGAACTTGAATCTTTTAGAGTTTTTACAAGAGAGGGCAGAGAGAAAATGAGTGTGTATGAGCGTGAGATTCGAAACCCTAGTTTACAAGATTTGGCGCGAAAAGTTCTTATTCTTCGAGAGTAGTGGTGGATTTGAATAGGAAATGGCCACAAAGGTACGACCGCTAGTGTTTGAAACCCAAGAGAACGAGAACCGGAATGAACGTGTAGGAAGAAAAAGGGTCGGGTCGGGTCGGGTCGGGTCGGGTCGGGTCGGGTCGGGTCGGGTCGGGTCGGGTCGGGTCGGGTCGGGTCGGGTCGGGTCTTCAATTGATTTGTGTGCCACGGCAGGCCCAATAACGGATTTGAGTTCAGTTTTTTTTTTTTTTTTTTTTTTTTTTTTTTTTTTTTTTTTTTTCCTTTCAAAATAATATAATTTTTAAAATTACTATTTGATCATGTTTAAAGGGACACAAAAGGAATATGAAAAAGAATTCTAGCGTTACTCTATTATACTATGTTAATAAGTAGGCAAACCTAGTACTTCAGCGGCCTTTAATTTAAACACTACATTTGGTACATAGAATAGTCATTTCTTTAAGAATAGAAATTGATGTTATTGATAATAAGTTGTTTTAATGGAATGATCATTCTTATTTTTTTTTTTATTTGGTGACAATACATGATGTTGTCACTAGAATTGAATCTAAATTTCTAAAATATCCAAACTCCGCAAATTATTTTCCCCCTCCCCCACCCACGTGTTTTGTTAGGATGGCCAACGATCCCTTTGGGTGGTTGGCCTCCCATAAAATATTAAGAAATTACTACTTTCAAATCAATTTTGGGTTTGAAAAAAAAGCTCGGGGGTTGAAAACTCCATTATCTTCCTCCATTAATAGTTATTCCTTTCATTTTTTTTTTTTAGAGAAATATTTATTCCTCTGTGAAAAAGAATATATATTCTCAGGAATGATATGCAACCAAACAAATGAATGATTATTCCATAGGAATATCCATTTCATTCTAACGATCTATTCCGCATACCAAATGTGCCATAAGTTACTTAGGAGTTGTCATTTGACAATATGCTCAATTTGTTAATGCTTTTAAATAATAATAATAAAAAAAGTATTCTAATGTGATAAAAAGATAAAATTAATTTTGAGGAAAATTACACTTTAACCCTCTTGATGTACCTACTTATTGGTGATTTGACGCTCGATGCTTAATTTTTGATAAATGACCCTTCTAAAATTTACCACTTGTTTTAATTTGGACTTTCCATCCACTTAATCCGACAAAAGTGACGGAAAGAGGGTCACGTGCAACACATAACCACTTAAAAGGCCATAGTTTCAAAATCACCGTCGGTGTTCAAAACGGTGACTTTGGCTACATATAATTCCAAAATTCCAAAACACACCAAAAAGCTCTCTCAGAGATCACAAACTGAGAGTGAAACGGTGAATTACTCCCACGAAGCAAACAGCGAAGGGTTCACAAACTACGCCAACGAAGCAAACGTTGCTGACTCCAACTTCACCAGCTACGGCGCCGGTGCCACTGGCGGCTCGGCTAGTTCACGAACTATGACAAGCTCGTCAACGTCCCCAACCTCCGGTTCACCTCCTATGACTCCGACGCTAACAACCACAAACTCTCTTTCTCAAGCTATAGCTAGCGACGAAACTACCTCGGGTTCCCAACTCCCAAGCATTCGTAAACAACGGCAAGAACGGAAACAGTGGCCCTAGCGAGTTCAACAGCTACGGTGACAACTCTAACACAATTGGTGCTTCCACGTCCTAGATTTCTCTCGGAAAATCACGTGCTCAACCCAACTTCACGCCAATGCTGCCACGTGTACTAGGATGAACGTTCTTGAGCCTTCTATCAGCTTCTTTGCTTCTTCTTTCTGTTTCCTTTTGCTTTTTCTTTCAGTTTGCACTTGGAACAATATTTTCCAGAAAGCTGGCACAAGCCACCAACTTCGTGAGGTTTATGAAAAAAATTCTGCTTTGTACGTGTACGACTCACTTGGAACAATATTTTCTTCGACAAGCTTTGCTTTGATTAAATGCCTCATGATATTCAACTCTTTGTAAGAAGACGGTTTGACTGGAATGAACTTGAACATGGGAGCCAAACTAGATACTGGTGCATTTTCTGATGCTTTGATTAGCTAGACCAAAGCATAGGGCACACAATCAATGTACGCAACCCGTTGCCTCCTTTCCAGCCCACTGCTAATGCTTCCAGGGAGGGAAAACTCGATAACCAGAGAATTCTACAGAGTTTATGACGGCAGAACATGTGAACACAACGACGTGTCCATCTATAACGATGTGTTCCTCTATCACTTTTGTCTTCATCTGGTAGCAACTAGCAAGCATGCATGCAAGCAAAAGCTAAAACCAACAGCTAAAACCACCTCTTTTTCACAAACAATGGCAACATAGTAGTCTGTTACTAATCGCTTTAGAAGGCATCCTCCATCAAATATCTAAAATTATTTGATCAACATATTAGGCTTTTATCATCATAGTAGTCTTTTCTCATCCATTTGTGAATGGTGGCACTATCCACATATATATCTAAAATTATTTTATTGTTTTTCTTTTACCTTTTGTCTTCTTTTATGATTAAAAGAATATTTAATTGTAAAAATACTTATTTTAATAAAATAGTAAAAAATTTAGATAATTTGATGGAGGATCCTTTTTTTTTTTATCTTCATTTCTATCCATGTTGCTCATCGTTACAATCTCTACCCCTTCAAAGCACATTGCACATAAGGTGAGAATAACAGCAACGTAAGGCCCAAAATTCCTCTAAGGTAGAGTCTTCGTTTAAGTAACTTTCCATTAATTTCACCAACACCTCTATTGTTGTGAATTTTAATTGTACTCACAGTGCATGAATCGTTTGTAATATAATGTATGCAAGTGCGAGGTCGAGTCCACATGGAATTGCATTTTTGCAAACAAAATTTAAATCCAAATTAATTTAATCATAACCTAGTTCCAAAAATTAAGAGATTGTTTTTGTGAATAAAAATCAATAGCATAAAGAAAATTAACTAGAGTGAATGTAATCAAATAAAAAAAAAACACTAAGGTATCAGAATCCACACTCACAAACTCATAACAACATATTCCCATGATCAATAATATTTTCTAAAGTTCTCACAATAAAATCTTAAGTATGTTTTTATTTTTGCTTCAAATAATTAATCAAAATCATCCTATGTATCTATTCTTTACACAAATCACAAAAGAAATTTAATTTAAATTAAATCATCAAGTGTATCCGTAAATCATAGCAAGATATCAAATTTAAATCAAAACATCAATTGTATCCGTAGAATAAATCACAAAGGATATCCAATTTTTTTAAACAAAGAAAACCAAGTACAATCAATTCTATGGAACTATCTTAAATCATCAAATGTATCCTTGAATCACAAAAGATATCCAAGAATCATTCCACAAAATTGAATTGAAGTAAAGTAAAATAATTGAAAATCAAACTCATTAAAATTGAAAAATATTACATCACATAAGAATATTGTTGTTAATCATAAGTGAGGCTTCATCCTCAACCTTAATTGAGGGTTTAGCCTCACAAGGCTAAAAGTAACATGTTAACTTGAATTAAAAACATTAAAAATTAAAAAAACTTACAAGAAAAATTGTTGCAAAAAGACACCAAAATTTTGTTCTAGCCTCGCCCACCAATTTACAAAAGAGAAGAAGGAATATATATAGACTTGTTAACTAGGGTCTCGGCTGCCAGGTGTGCCATTAGAGCTGCTCCTCTTTTCTTGTTATGGAAATTCTGCAATCAGCTGCAGGTTTGCATGGCTTTGGTGCTAAGCCATATGTCCGGTGCTTTCTTGTGGGCTTCACATGCATGCTGAAAAGGAAGGAAATCTTGTCAAGCACTTCACACACGTTCCTAGGACTCCAATTGGGTGCTGCAGCTTTCCTTAAGAAACATATTTTGCAGTTTACATCAGCAAACCCACGTGTTAAACTGAAGGCAGTTGAAGTAGTTACATGTGCTAGTTGATATATTACCCCACGTGTTTGATATGCTTGTATAGATGATCGATGAGCTGTATAGATGAGCTGTTTTTATTATTATGTTATTCTTTTTCATATAATATATAAACACATTATGTATCTTTTGATTCATTAATGAGAATACAATCCAACTTTCTCATCTCTCTCTCTCAACTCTGCTTTCACTCTGTTTTCCGCATACTTTCTGTTTGTGAAATGGTATCAGAGCAATAAATCGTTGCTTTCTGATTTCTTCTATTCTCTCTATTTCTCTCATGGATTCCATGACGTCTCAATCTGCGAATTCAACTGTAGATGTATCAAGTCCTTTCTACTTGCATCATGGCGATAGCCCTAGTTTCAATCTGGTCTCTCAACAACTAGTTGGAGACAACTATAATACCTGGAGCAGATCGATGAAGATGGCCTTAATTGCGAAGAACAAGATCCATTTCATTGATGGAACCTTGCCTAAACCGGATGCTTCATCTGATCAAAGTTTGTCATGGTATAGATGCAACAACATGATCCTTTCATGGATTCTTAGCTCAGTTTCGAAGGAAATAGCAGGGAGTATTATCTACATTGATTTTGCTGAAGATATGTGGAATGATCTCAAAGATCGATTCTCTCAAAAGAATGGACCGAGGATCTTCCAACTTCAACAGACGATTTCTGCCTTATCTCAAGAAAACCTCTCTGTGAGTAATTACTTCACTGTTCTTAAAGGACTTTGGGATGAACTCATCAATTACCAACCTCTTCCTCCATGTTCATGTGGTTCTGTGAAGATTCTTACTGATTATCGTGAACATGAGTATATTTCTCGTTTTTTGATGGGTTTAAATGAAAGTTTTTCACATATTCGTGGTCAAATCTTATTACTTGACCCTATGCCTCCAATAAACAAAGTTTTTTCTCTAGTCCTTCAAGAGGAACGACAGAGGCAGATTGTTCCACGTGTTAGTTCATTGAATCATAATACTGCTGCGATGATGATCACTACACCTCAAAATCAGTCATCTGGATCTAAAACCAATTCTATCCGAACGAATAGGCCGAAGTGCACTCATTGTGGAGTTCTTGGTCACACAATCGACAAATGTTACAGAATTCATGGTTTTCCACCTGGTTTTAAGTTTAACAAAGGCAAAAAAATGTTCCTTCTGTTAATCAAGTTTCCGAAGCTGGAGTTCCTCATTTGCCGTTTACTTATGAGCAGTATGAGAAGTTGATTTCCTTGATCAACCTGAAGTCTAGAGAAGATATCCCTTCGGTTCACACTGTTGCATCTCAGGATCCTCTGTTCGCCGACATGGCAGGTAGAAAAATAACTCATTTTGATTCCATGAGCTTAGACAGTAAACATTCTGTTTTCTCTACTTCATCATTTGTCAATTATGTTTCACATATCAAATCTACAAATTTTTGGATTATCGACACAGGAGCAACCGATCATATGGTTTGCTCTATCTCCTGTCTTACTTCTATTACTTCCACTGTTACCAAATCTGTTAGATTACCTAATAGAAATTTTGCCTCAATCACACATATTGGTACAGTTCAAATTACTGAACATCTCATCTTAACAGATGTTCTTTGTGTTCCTTCATTTTCTTTTAATTTGATTTCTGCAAGCAAAATACTCAAAATTCTGCATTGTTGCATAATTTTCTTGTCTGATTTTTGCTTCATCCAGCATCTGTCAAGTTGGAGGACGATTGGCATGGATAGAGAAAGAGGCGGATTGTTCTAGTTGATACCTACTCCGAAGCCTTCTCCACCTATTGCTGTTCAAGTTTCTACCAGCTTAGGTGCTGCTCAAGTTTCTACTAGCAATTCCAATAATCTTTGGCATTTCCGATTAGGTCATCTTTCTGAATCTAGGATTAAACTTTAGCAACATATAATTCCTGATTGTAATGTTGCTTCAAATAAATGTTGTTCAGTTTTCCCTTTAGCTAAGCAACATCGTTTGCCTTTTCATGTTAGCACTTCAATTTCAAAACAATCATTTGATTTGATTCACTGTGATATATGGGGTCCATTTTCTGTTAAGTCTACCAATGGATCTCAATATTTTCTTACTATTGTGGATGATTATACTCATTTTACATGGGTATACTTAATGCATAGTAAATCGCAAACCAGAATCATCATTCAGAATTTTTTTTCAGCTTGTTTTTACTCAGTTCAATGTTAAAATCAAATGTGTTAGATCTGATAATGGTCCAGAATTTAACATGGTTGATTTTTATTCTTCTAATGGAGTCATTCATCAACTTAGTTGTGTTGAGTCTCCACAACAAAATGCCATAGTTGAGCGTAAGCATCAACATCTCCTAAATGTGGCTAGAGCTCTTCGGTTTCAAGCCAATCTTTCATATCATTTTTGGGGTGAGTGTGTCCTTATTGCCACTTACCTTATCAACCGGATTCCTACATCTCTTCTTTCAAATAAATCTCCTTATGAAACCCTTTATTCAGTTTTACCTCCTTACAATCATCTTCGTGTTTTTGGTTGTCTTTGCTATGCTTCTACTATAACTAGAAATCGATCCAAGTTTGATCCTCGAGCTAGAGCTTGTATTTTCTTAGGCTATCCCTATGGCATCAAAGGATACAAATTATATGATCTTAACACTAAATCTATATTTGTATCTCGTGATGTCATTTTTCATGAAAATACTTTTCCTATGTCTTGTTCACCATCATCTCTGCCACATAATGTGTCCAATGATAACATTGTTTTGCCTCTTTCCCATTCTAATGATATTGTATCTTTTCAAACTCCACAATCTGTTTCTCATAATTCTACTTCCTCTCCAATTGTATCATCTCTTTCAAATGTTCCTAGTGTTTCTATACCTCGTGTACCTAATATTCCTCTTCGAAGAACCACTCGTATTAGGCACCAACCCGGTTATCTCCAAGAGTATCATTGTCAACTTGCTGCCTCTTATCTCCCATTATCTTCTGTTCCATTGACAACTGGTTCTTCAGGTATTCCTTATGATCTCTCTACTGTTTTGTCTTATGATAAGCTTTCATCAACTCATAAACACTTTAGTCTAGTTGTCTCTACTCATGTTGAACCAAAATTTTTTCACCAAGCTGTCAAGGATCCTCTTTGGAGGGATGCCATGCAAGCTGAAATCTCAGCTCTTGAACAGAATAGTACTTGGGTTCTTATTGATTTACCTTATGATAAACACACCATTGGTTGTAAATGGGTGTTCAAAATCAAACATAGGGCTAATGGTTCTATTGAGAGGTACAAAGCCCGTCTTGTAGCCAAGGGTTACACTCAATCCGAAGGGGTCGATTACAATGAAACGTTTTCACCCGTTGCCAAACTCAGTACTGTGAGATGTTTGTTGGCTATTGCTGCTGTTAAAGGGTGGCATCTTCATCAACTCGATGTCAATAACGCCTTCCTCTATGGGGATTTGGATGAGGAAGTGTACATGAGCTTGCCTCCTGGTTATTCAAGCAAGGGAGGGTCTCAAGTTTGTCGTTTGAAAAAGTCTTTATATGGCTTAAAACAGGCCTCTAGACAGTGGTTTTCCAAGTTCTCCACTGCCTTGCTCAGTCACGGTTTCATTCAATCAAGATCTGATTATTCTCTTTTTACAAGATGTGCCGATTCTTCTTATATTGCATTGTCAGTGTATGATGATATTGTTTTAGCCAGCAATGATTCGAGTGCTATATCAAACATCACTAATCTTCTCAATGCTCAGTTCAAATTAAAAAACCTTGGTGTACTTAAATTTTTCCTTGGGCTGGAAATTGCAAGGACTTCCTCTTGGCATTTCCGTTTGTCAACGGAAATATGCCTTAGAAATTATTGAAGATTCAGGTCTTTTAGCTTCAAAACCAGTGAAGTTTCCAATGGATCCAAATGCTAAATTCTCTCGTCTTGATGGCCCTTTACTTTCGGATCCTACCACTTATAGAAGACTAGTTGGACGTCTTCTTTATCTTACTATTACAAGGCCTGATTTATCTTATTGTGTTCAAACTTTAAGTCAGTTTATGAGTGCACCCTATCAATCTCATATCAATGCTACATATAGAGTTCTCAGATATCTCAAATCCAACCCCAGCCAGGGTTTGTTTTTCCCTTCTACTTCTGATTTGAGATTGAAATCCTTTTGTGATTCGGATTGAGCTGCTTGTCCAGACACTCGTCGATCCGTAACTGGTTTTTGTATCTTTCATGGTGACTCTCTCATTTCATGGAAATCAAAGAAGTAGCACACAGTTTCTAGATATTCAGCTAAGGCAGAATATCGATCCATGGCATCCACTTGTTGTGAAGTAACATGGCTCACTTCATTGCTTCAAGATTTCCAAGTCCCGCATTCTCAAGCAGCGTTGCTCTTTTGTGACAGTCAAGCTGCTCTCCATATTGTTGCAAACCCTGTATATCATGAACAAACAAAACACATTGAACTCGATTGCCATCTTGTAAGAGAACA
Source organism: Alnus glutinosa (assembly GCF_958979055.1). Taxonomy (NCBI): domain Eukaryota; kingdom Viridiplantae; phylum Streptophyta; class Magnoliopsida; order Fagales; family Betulaceae; genus Alnus; species Alnus glutinosa. The sequence goes on along the minus strand of NC_084893.1, from coordinate 19,258,857 downwards.
GATTCAAAAGGGCTTAGTTCGCACTTTACATGTTAGTTCCAGAAATCAGCTAGCCGACATTTTTACCAATGCTTTATGTTTGTCTTCATTTTCTGCTCTTTTATCCAAGATGAATCTTCTTAACATATATGCTTCATCTTGAGGGGGGGGGGGGGGGGGGGGGAGGGGGGTTTGCAGTTTACGTCAGCAAACCCACGTGTTAAACTGAAGGCAGTTGAAGTAGTTACATGTGCTGGCTGATATATTACCCCACGTGTTTGACATGCTTGTATAGATGATCGATGAGCTGTATAGATGAGTTGTTTTTGTTATTCTGTTATTCTTTTTCATATAATATATAAACACATTATGTATCTTCTGATTCAATAATGAGAATACAATCCAACTTTCTCATCTCTCTCTCTCAACTCTGTTTTCCACATACTTTCTGTTTGTGAAAACATATTTCCTTTTCTAAGAATCTTGTCTTGCTGCCTTGGAAAGAAGTCAACTTTCTTTCCTTTTCGGTCTTCCCAGGTCTGGGAATAAAATGTGCTGAACCGGTGCTTTAGTTCACGTGCAAGGAAAGAATCGAGTCTTTACTCAGCAATATTGCACAGGTCTTCAAGCAGAAAACGTGCTTCTTTGGTGCTGCACCTACTTAAGAAAAAAGTGTCGTAGCTTTGATGTGTGTCGATGTTGCCAAGTATGGATGTAAATCAACTCATGCATGTAGTGTATCTCTCGATGGTCTGTCAATTTCGGTGCTCGAATCCCTTCAGGTCTTGACAACACGTGTGTATCTCTCTTTTGCATGGAAAGAATCTTGTTCATGTTGATGTAGAGACCAGCTTTAGAAATAATTATTGTCTTGATTCGGTGCATGGGTTCAGCAGTTCCGGATCCTTTCTATATATTCCATGTCTTCGTGAATTCCTTCTGTAGCTGCCTCTGATGTGTGCCATTTGTGCGTGCAAATCAAATCTCGGTGCCACATGTCTGGAAATAAAATTGACTTACACCTTCACGGAAAGAAAGCTTGGCGGTCCAAATTCAGGTTAATTAAGACAAAAGTATTAGAGAATAGCAAAACTAAAGGTTTAACAATTGCAAATTAAAGAGTCCATATATGCAATATTTGGCACTCATTATCTATCAAGGCTCCGTTATTGTTCATTTTAAACCTCCTCTGTAAAAAAAAATTAGGCTCAGGCTGGATCTTGCCATTGGCATCCACTAGAGGTAAAGTGGGAAGCATAACCGTTCACTAACCTAGCTTCTTCTTCAAGCATGATACATCATACATGAAACACTAAGTGGATCTTAGACTCTTGAGGTAATTCGAGCTTGTAAGTGACTTCCCCTAATTAATTTGACTACCCATAATGGTCCAAGAAATCGAGGCGAAAGCTTCAAACGTTTTCTTAAAGCCAACGTCTTCTACCACTACAAAAATAACTGCAATTCGCCGCGTGTCTACAGTAAGGGTCACTGTAGCCACGCATCCAAATAGCAACGTGTCTTTATGACAACGTGGCTATTTGTGGATCGATCACATATAGCTGCGTGTATTAATACACGTGTCCATATGGACACGTATATTATTTACACGCGTCCAAGTGGACACGTGTATTAAATACACGTGACCAACTGTTTTTAATCAAATAATAATATTTCTATATACATGCATAATGACTCATTTTATACACTATGCATATAAATCATTGTATTTAGGTTTTTTTTTGGAAAAAAAAGATACGTGTACATATTTAGGGTGTACGTGTTTAGTTCCTTATATATGGTATACTTATAAGTAAACCCTAACCCTAATTAAGGTTAGCGTTTACATTTATGGACATACTGTAAAATTATAATACTAATTTGCATATTGTACTATATGCATACTATATACAAAACTAAACCTAATTTAGTGCTATATATATATACACACACACACACACACAATAATATATAGTATATATATATATAGAACACAAAAATAAGGTTTGGTTTTGTACACCATCTACGTTTAAAAAAAACAAATATACATAACAAAGTTTAAAAACCTATAATTAATACTATCTATATATATATATATATAATATGCATGCATGTAAACGGTTGATGTAACTATATACATTCATAATGACTTGTATATACCCTAACCTTGGAGTTTATGACTATATATAGTAAATGCACTTATTGTTAGGGAATCCGTGCTATATATAAATAGTATACTTATGGTTTAGTCCATTATATAGTACATATACTTAGGGTTAGGGTTTATGGCTATATATAGTATATACACTTAGGGTTAGAGTTAGCGGCTATATATAGTATATATATACACATATGGTTAGGTATTAGGGCTATATGCTGTGATGTCCCGATTATTATCGGGCAAAATTGGGAATAAAATTTATAGGGATAGACAGTTATACTTAACTAGACGACTAGGAAATACAGTGGGATGCGCAGATAATGTTTTATGGACCAAAGATTAGATTATAAAAGGAGAAAAAATGTGAGAATGTAGGAGAAATTGAATAAATGCAAAAGTGGATTAAATAAATAAAATTAATGTGGCGCGTCCGGACGGCTCAACAAGCTCGTCCGGACGGTACCTTATCACCACGTGGCAGACGCTCATTCCTCACGCGTCCGGACGTCTACTTTATAGGGTCCGGACGGTCCGCAACGAGCGGTTCACGTTTCTCTTAAACGACACGTGTCCGGACGTCCACTTTATAGGGTCCGGACGGTCCGCAACGAGCGGCGCACGTCTTCTTAAATGATGCGCGTCCGGACGGTGACTCATGCCTGTCCGGACAATCTGTCTGAAATGGCGCGCGTCCGGACGATTGGAGATGGCCGTTCGGACGGGAACCGATTTAAAAGGGGCAGTACGCTCGTTTCCTTCATTACCAACGGTTTCTTTCACTATTTCTTCACGGTTTTTCACTCAAAAACTGTGATATCTTGAAATCGAACCGTTCAATTTCAGATTCGACTTCGATAATGTAATCCTTGAAGCCCGATCTACGTTTTGACCGAACGTTTTGTGGTAAATAGTTAAACTCGTATCATTTAGAGGTTTTTGTTAAATTTTATAGAAATGAGTTTAACTTGGTATTTTCTTTAGGTTCGGTGTGGTTTGGAGTTGCTAGGAGCACCCCGAACATTTGGTCACTGCTTGGTGAATTTGTGGTAAGTTTCTCATAGACAATAGTTTTAGGTATTTTATTAAAGTGATATATTATTGTGGATAACCCTAAGTTAGGCTTATGGGTTAACAATATGGGGATTAATAAAATACTTAGGGACGTTAGAGCTGTATGGGTAAATTAGTAAAAAAAATGGCTTTTGAGCGATTCAAACGCCACTAGGTGTAATTGCTAGTTGTAATACTAATTAATGCAATGTATTGTGTTCTAGTAGCACATTGCGGTTGAGCTTAGAGATGTCTGGATAGTTGGGAGTACAAGCGATCCAAGGTGGGTATTCCACTCACTGAGGAAAATATATATTTTTATATGTATTGATTTGATAAAAATATATATATATATATATATATATATTGTTTATGAAACCGAACCAACCATATGATGAAATGTATATGCTTTAAGATGATTTAATTAGTTTCGAGTATGTTTAAATTATATCAATGATGTTTATGAAATAGTAATAGAGTGAAAAATATTGAATTGTTTTAAAGTGTTATATTCTGCGGTTGAGATTTAAATTATGCAAATTATTGAGAATATGTTATGTTGAAACTGTTTACACTCTGTTTTGAATGTCTCCAAAGTATTAGATAAAGTGTTGGATTTGTTTAGTTTTAAAGGGATGTGATTTAGCAATTGCATGATTTCAGCATGATACAGTAGCGAAATATATACTGGTCAAGCACGGAACATTGAGCATGTAGTATAGAGCATACATACCCCACCAGTGACAGAGCCAGCAACAGTAATAGTATCAGAAGGGTAACAGGATCAGCAGCACAATGAGTTATAATGAGCCATGGTCATGCATGTCATGCATAGCATTGTTTTGTGAGAGATGTTTTTATGTTATGAGTAGCTTTTACTAAACATGTTGATATGCATAAGTGTCTTAAATTGAAAGCGCTTATGTATATTTCTATCAGATGGTCACATGTGTTAATAGCATACATTGAACTTGAAAGTACATGGATACATGATTGCCCAGGCGTGAGTAATGGCATGTCTATGAGTAAGAAGGTTGGTTGTTCTTGTTCTTCAGGAAAGACGTGTTAGCATGATTGAGTCTAACTCTAGTGCTCTCATGATCTACTGACGTTCAAGGCACGAAGCTGAAATACAATTAGAGATGGTGTTGCGAGTGTTTTGTTGACGGATGTTATCTTAGTACGGAAGAGTAAGATGCCATGTTCTTTGCTTAAGACCTATGTGTATGCGTGATATCTGTGATGGGGTGATCGAATGCACATATGTCTGAGCGACCAATGAAAAATATTATAATAGAAGGGTTAGTATGTGGAAACTTCCAAGGAGAGATGACTGGAACTTCTACATATTTTCCCAGCTATTTAGTAGGTTTTAAATGTTTTCTAAATAGTCGGTGTTTACTGCATTAGCTGTTGGTAAATTGTGGCTAATATAGTGCTCGCACGACTAAAAATAAAATAAAGGTTGGTTCTTTGTGAAAACTCAGTTAGTCTTATACCACTGAGGTCTTAGTATGAGGTATACTAAGGCGGTGAACTCATCATTTCACCTATGCGGATGTGGAAACCACCACAACCGTGTAGATGATGTTCCTGTGATTGCAGGCATTCCTGAGGTGGACGACGATTCGGTAGCACACTACCTGGGTTACTACGATTGATGCACGTAGCGACGATCGTAGTGAGGTAGGACTATGAAGTCCTTATTTTTGGGTATTTTTGTGTATGGCTTGATGTGTGGGTCACACCATATTTTGTATCAGCCATACTTTTGTAGTTACATGTATTAAACTTTAAACAGATAGATTGTGAAAAATTGAAATGACTTCTAAAAGTAAAGTGTCTGCAACAAGTGTCAACAAAAATTAAAGCACAGCGGAAAGTAAATGACACAGAGATTTTTGTTAACAAAGTGGAAACTCAGTTAAGAGAAAAACCACTCCGGGGCAGCCAAACCCAGGAATTCCACTATTCAGAAGACAAAGCTAGATACAAGATAGTAACACTCACATGTACCGATGCAGTGGTCGTACCTTGATCTCTGACGTGTAACCCAACACGAACGCTTCCCAACCAGGCTCACCTACCTGAAGGGGTCTTCAATGGAACTCCTTACCTTAGAGCCGACCTCTAAGATAGACTTCGATTTATAGCGCAGCACACTTGAAAAACGGCTCTAGAGGAAATATCACGTCTCTAAGCTCTAATGGAATTCACACCGAATTCTTGCAGCTCTAAGTGCCCAAGGACCCCTATTTATAGTCTGGGGGTCAGAATGAGCGTCGGGCAAAATTTGCCTTGGAGTCGTCTGGACGGTGGACCATGAATGTCCGGACGGACAACTGTGCGACAGGATTTTTTCGAAAATTCCGCAGAGAAATCTTTCCTGTATAAGAACATCGTCCGGACGGGATGGCTCGATCGTCCGGACGGTCGCACATCCGCCGCAAGTTATTTCCATATCAGGCTTCGCACGTCCGGACGGCTAAACTTTAGCACGCAATTTCCATATCTGATGCGTGTGCGTCCGGACCATGAGGGGGAGACGTCCGGACGGTTGAAGTCGAATTGTCAGTTACCATATACGATGCACCAGCGTCCGGACCACAGCTGTCAGGCGTTCGGACGGTCAAATTCAAACTGCGATTCTTGCCTTATGGACACACGCGTCCGGACGGTTAATTGATCTTCCCTTTCTTGAATTTGAAAAGAATCAGTGAACCGTTCGAGAATTGATAGGCATCCGGACGTGCTGCTGAGACATCCAGATGGATCAAGCTGGAACAGAAACTTCTCGATATAGTGAAGTGTCCGAACGGAAGAAGCACGTCGTCCGGACGGATGATGCTGGACTGTCTGGCGTCCGGACGGGATGACACATCGTCTGGACGGATGGAGCAGTAGACAGATGGGCGTCCGGACAGGATGACACATCATCCGGACGGCTTACAGGGAACTTGAATTTTCTTCTAATCTTGACATCACTCTGAAAGTGGAATCCCTATTTACAGCATCTTTACACATAAGTGATTTTGTCCAAACACAGAATAAGGCCAAAATACTAACAGATTGTATCATGGCTCGCATATGTTTAGACAACTAGTGTGTTTATAGTTATGCTTTCCCGCTTTATTGATGTTATCATAAAGTCTTCCGCTGTAGATGTAACTCTGTATATTAGGTGCATGTTATGGGCATGTGCCTATGTTGGCTGAGCGACATGTAGTCGTGCCACTACGATGACTCATTTTACGCTTTGTATGAAAAAAAAAAAAAAAGGTCGTCACATATGCTATATGTAAATATTATACTTAAGGTTTACGTGTTGAGTTCCTTATATACGGTATACTTATAAGTAAACTCTAACCCTAATTAGGGTTAGCGTTTACATTTATGGATGCATTACAAATGAGTTTTGTCTTATTTTATACTATAGCAATTTAGTACTAATTTGCATATTGTACTATATATATATATATATATAACACCAAATTAAGGTTTGGTTTTGTAGACCATCGCCTTAAACATTTCTACGTTTAAAATATATATATATATATATATATATATATATATATATATATACATAAAAAACTTTAAAAAACCTATAATTAAGACTATATACATATATGCATAATACATGCATGCATGTAAACGGTTTAGAAACTATATACATTTATAATGACTTGTGTGTACCCTAATTAACCTTAGGGTTTATGGCTATATATAGTAAATGCACTTATTTTTAGGGTTCCCTCTTATATATAAATAGTATACTCATGGTTTAGTCCCTTATATAGTACATACACTTAGGGTTATGGTTTATGGCTATATATAGTATATACACTTAAGGTTAGGGTTTATAGCTATATATAGTACGTACACTTAGGGTTACGGTTTATGGCTATATATAGTATATACACTTAGGATTATGGTTTATAGCTATATATAGTACATATACTTAGGGTTAGAGTTTATGGCTATATATAATATATATACTTAAGGTTAGAGTTTATGGCTATATATAGTATATACATTTACGATTAGGGTTTATGGCAATATATAGTATATACACTTAGGGTTATGGTTTATGTCTATATATAGTATATACTTTTAGGGTTAGGGTTTATAGTTATATATAGTTAGAGTTTATAGATATATATAGTATATACACTTAGGGTTAGGGTCTATAGCTATATATAGTACATACACTTAGGGTTAGGGTTTATAATTTAATTGATTTTACATTTTATGAATAATAATGTCATTATATTTTTCACGTGTCATTATTGTACACTTTTAAATATAACATTAAATCCTAGATTGATTATAATTAGATTGTTCCGATATTATAGAAATTCGAATGAATTTGGCTTAGGTGTTGTTACAAAAAAATACAGTATATTTACTCTAATTTTGTATGAGAAAGATTGTGATATTAAATCTAAACAGTTGGAAAAATGAAAAAAACTATAACGTATATCTTATAGTTTTTTTACGACATCTAAGTCGAAGTTTATTCAATCAAGTTAAAAAGAGAATCTCCTCAAACAATTAAAAAATTAAAAATTAAAAAGCTAAATGTTAATTTTTCTCATTTTTTAAAGAGAAATGTTTAATTTCATTCTCTTACACATCTCTTATCCATGTTTGTACAAGAGATGTGTAAATCGATCATTGAATTTATGGTACTATATGTGGGTTTTATAAATACAATATTAAATTTTCCAAAAAAAAAAAATGGGAATAAAAATGATATATATATATATATATACACACACTTAGGATTAGGGTTTATGGCTATATAAAGTATATGCACTTAGTGTTAGGGTTTATGGTTATATATAATATATACACTTAGGGTTAGGGTTTATGTCTATATATAGTATATACTCTTAGGGTTATGGTTTATGGCTATATATATAGTATATACACTTATGGTTAGGGTTTATGGCTATATATAGTACATACACTTAGGATTAGAGTTTATGGCTATATATAGTACATACACTTATGGTTAGGGTTTATGACTATATATAGTACATACACTTAGGGTTAGGGTTTATGTCTATATATAGTACATACACTTAGTGTTAAGGTTTATAGCTATATGTAGTACATACACTTAGTGCTAAAGTTTATGGCTATATATAGTACATACACTTAGTGTTAAAGTTTATGGCTATATATAGTACATACACTTAGGGTTAGGGTTTATGGCTATATATAGTACATACACTTAGGGTTACGGTTTATGACTATATATAGTATATACACTTAGGGTTACGATTTATGGCTATATATAGTATATACACTTACAGTTATTGTTTATGGCTATATATAGTATAGTATATACGTACACTTAGGGTCGGGTTAAGGTTTTTATATATATATATATATATATATATATATATATATATATAATTTTTACTTTTTTCAAAAAAATTACAATTGGATCCCATTAGGGACGTGTATATAAGTACACGTCCCTAATTGGCCACGTGGCCAAAATTTGGCCAGGTTCGCAGCGCGGGACAATTCCCGCCGCGCCACCTAGCCATTTCTTTTAAATTATTTTTTTTAAAAGAAAAAAAAATATTTAAATGGGTAGCTTCTCTGGAAGCTACCCATCGATATCTCTCTCTTACTCTCACTGTCTCTCTCCCTCTCCATCGACGTCACCGCACCACCGGCCACCTCACAGACCATTGCGCGTCCGGCCGTTCCTCCGGCTAGATCCCTCTCCGTCACAGCACCTCCGGCCAGCTCACTCTCTCTCTCTCTCTCTCTCTCTCTCTCTCTCTCTGTCTCTGTCTCTGTCTCTCTCTCTCTCTCTAACCCAAACACTGGCCCTAAACTTCGGCCGGCGATTTAACCACTCCGGCCGTGACCCTTCACTATAAAATAATACAAAGGTCTCTCTCTCCGTCTCTATCTCTCTCTCTCTGAACTCCGGCCGGCTCCAAACTCTCCGGTGAGCTTCAGGTCCCTCTCTCTCTAAATATCTCTCTGTCTCTCTCTCTCTCTCTGACTTAGGTTTTTTCTTTGTTTTGTTTTATTAATTTTTTTTTCCCAAAAATGCAGGTACAAAATATTGTAGGAGCATAAATTACACCACAACAAATATAAGGAGCATAAATTGTGAGTAATTTCTCCTGATTTTTGTCCTTGATTTTTTTGCTATAATAAACGTGGTACATTTAAATGTATTTTTTAAAGGGATAATTACACTTTACCCCCCTAATTTATCCACGGGGTGGCGATTTACCCCCCAATGTACCAAAATTGTTAGATGACCCTCCCGAACTTACCAACGTGTAGCAAAATTTACCTTCCATCCAGTCGCCTGTCTGTTTGGACTGAAAGTCGGTCATGTGCGTTGCATGTGACCGTTTAAGACATATTCCTTCCCCAAAATACCCCCCCATCAGCCTTTATACCCCACACATGCCCATTCCATCGCATATGCCAAAACAAAGACCTACACCCTGACTACCCACCATCCATGTTGTCGTCCTCTTTTCCCTCACTGCCATACTCGTCGTCGTACAACGACAAGATTGTCTTTGGCCACTCAAACGCATCAGTCATCAGCTTCAAGCTGGACTCCTCAAGCTGAGCTCGAACACGCGAACCCAATTGAACGAACACAAGGAAAGAGCAGAGGATGAGAAGCTTGGGCAAAACCAGATATGCCATGGATAGCCTCAGTGAAGAGAGAGAGAGAGAGAGAGAGAGAGAGAGAGAGAGAGAGAGAGAGAGAGAGAGAGAGAGAGAGAGAGACAGAGAGAGAGAGACAGAGACAGAGAGATAGAGTGATTGCTAAGCCAAGTAGCTTCTGCTTCTTCTTCTACAGGTCTCGTGCGATTGTCGTTGGAGAAGAGAGGAATAGAGGCAACTGAGACCATCTCTCTCTCTCTCTCTCTCCCTGTCTTTTTGTATATGTATGAATGTATGTGTCGTATGTGTGGTTAAGACCTGTATCCATTTGCAAAAATCAAGTTCAGCCAATGGGTCAAATCTAAAAATATGTTCGAAATATTCGGAGAGTAAAGAAAAGAAAAAGTTTTGTCTCACCTTACCTTGTGATGGCACTCGCGCAATGAACATCGAGCAAGAGACGCCGCATCCTCAAAATAAACCGACGAAGACGACTGTAGAAGAAGAGCTACGTAAACCAGTAGAAAGAAAGCGACGAAGACAAGATAGTTTGGTATGCATATTCGAAGGTCATTGGCTTAGGAACTCAAAGACATACCCAGAAACAGAGAGAACCCAAAAAACAGAGAAGGTTACAAATTCATGGTGGCAATTGTTTCCAGATAAAATAGAGAGTTATGCATATATAAATCAGTTTTTTTTTTCTTTTTTCCCGATGTTGATGAACTGGTTCTGGTATCTGGCACTAGCTTGGTTTGTGTTCGGTCTGGTGACTTATTTGCCACGGGTGCTAAGGCATGTGACATAGATTTTATGACAGCTTGGTTTGTGTTCGGTTTCTTGCTAGCTTGCGCGTATCATCAGAAACGAACATCAGGGATTCCAATATCACACCAAAAAAATGCTCCATCAAATCCTCTGTTTCAGTAGAGTAAAACAGAGGTTAACAGAGCATGCAACCATGTTCCCACGGCTTCATTGAACTCCATGGTTGTTGTTCCACGAAATTGCAGGTATGTGCCGGTGAATCTGGAGACTGGAAAACATGTTCAATAAATATGCTCGTATGGTTCCAAACAAGTTGACGCTTGGAGAGCAGTGGGACATGACACAGGAGAATCGAGATGCATTTGACATCTTTGGATGCTCGTTAATCGTTTTGCCACCTTCTATATATAGAACTTTATGCTCTCGCGCTCGCTTGCTCTTGTGGGGATGCTCACGCTAACTAATAGGTATGGTTGTGGATTGCAGGGTTGCATCAAAGATGGAGTGGGGGATTCTGTATGAACTCGCCAGGGACGAGGAAGGCATGCTGTCTATAGAAGCCGTGAGGTGCTGTTTCGATGGGAGTTTATTCAAGTATTGTGCCAAGATGAATGAGGATGGTGAGGCAAAGATGAGCTGAAGAAGCCATATAACAGCTTGAATATCATTTCGAAAAGTCTAAGGCATGCACGAGGTACAAAGGCCGGATGAGGCGGGGGTATTTTGGGGAGGGGATATGTTTTAAACGGTCACGTGCAATGCACATGACCGACTTTCCGTCCAAACAGACAGGCGACTGGACGGAAGGTAAATTTTGCCACACGTTGGCAAGTTCGGGAGGGTCATCTAACAATTTTGGTACATTGGGGGGTAAATCGCCACACCGTGGATAAATCAGGGGGTAAAGTGTAATTATCCATTGTTTAAAATATATTCCTAATTGTTTTAATATTTTCTTATAATAAACGTGGATTTAGCAATTAATAATGGACTGTTTTTTTCCCCATGCAATGCTACTGATTTTGTTGAGTTTGTATACATATTGTTGTGGTTTTTTTTTTTTTTTTTTTTTTTATTTTATTTTTTTTTTATTAGTTTTGCTGTGGTTTTGCATGGGAAATATGCGTTCCTTTTTTTTTTTTTTTTTTTTTTGATATATTTTACTATACTACGAATATGGTTTTGCATGGGAAACTAACGATTACAAATTGACCGTCCACTTTTTACTTCATTATTTGTATTATAAAATTTACAATATCATTTTGTCACTTTAAACGTTGGTGTGAAGAGAAGACATTGTTTTTCTAAGCATTCAGTACAATTCGCCTTAACAACAAAATTTAAAAAAGCAACACAAAATCAATATATGCATTTTACAAATAGTCGACATATACAAATTCATAAAAAATCAAAATATGAAAAAATGAATTCTAAAAATGGTCCACATATACAAAAGCATCTTCTTAAAATAAAATTGTGGAATTGTTTAAAATAAAATTTAAACAAGTATGTTGTACAATTAATTTCAGCATTTTTTTAAAAAAAAAGAATAATATAGTTTAATTGTACATTTGTGTTGCTATTATCCTTTTTGACAAAATTTTTACAAAAATTGTTTTCAAACAAACTTGCCCTCATTTAATAATAAAATGATCGTACCCAACAATTTCAACCGAAAAAACAAAAACCCTAACCCTAAACCTTAAACCCTAAAAAAAAAAAATACAAAAACCCTAAACCCTTAAGAAAAAACAAAAACCCTAACCCTAAACCCTAAAAAAAACCAAAAAACCCTAAACCCTAAAAAAAAACCCAAACACTATAAACCCTTAAAAAATAAAAATAAAAAATAAAAAACCCCTAAACCCTTTATAAAAAAAAAAAAAAAAAAAAAAACCAACACAAACCCTTAAAAAAAAAAAAATCAAAAACTCTAAACCCTTAAGGAAAAACTAAAACCCTAATTCCAAACCCTAAATCCACAACCCTAAACCCTACACCCTTAACAAAAAAAACTAAAACCCTAACCCTAAACCCTTTACAAAACAAAAACAAAAACCCTAAACGCTTTTTTTTTTTATTAAAAAAAACCCTAAACCTTTAAAGAAACTAAAACCTAACCCTAACCCTAAACCCTTTAAAAAAAAAAAAAAAAAAACCCTAAACCCTTTTTTTTTTTAAAAAAAACCCTAAACCCTTCAAAAAACTACAACCCTAACCCTAAACCCTTAAAGTTTAAAAACCCTAAACCCTAACTCTAAACCCTTCAAAAAAGAAAAATAAAAAAATAAACCCTAAACCCTTAAAAAAACTAAAACCCTAACCCTAAACCCTAAAAAAAACCAAAAAACCCTAAACCCTTCATAAAAAAAAAAAAACAAAAACCCTAAACCATTTTTTTAAAAAAATCCCTAAACCCTTAAAAAAACTAAAACCCTAATCCTAAACCCTTAAGAAAAAACTAAAACCCTAATCCTAAACCCTAAAAAAAAAAAAAAACCCTAAACCCTTCAAAAAAGAAAAAAAAAAAAAAAAAAAACCTTAAACCCTTAAAAACAAACAAAAACCCTAACCATAAACCTTAAACCCTAAACCCTTAAAAGAAAAAAATAAAACCATAACCCTAAACACTAAACCCTAAAACCATAACCGTAAAATTGTATCACATACGTGTTTACATCACAGGGGAGAACTGATTAAGGACAAGTCGTACGTGCTTACATCTCAGGTAGATCAAGTATTCTACGTCGAAGATGGAAGGAACTCAAATTGGGTTTGTATAGTTAGGACTAAACCGTGCAACGTGTACGACGTTGGTCAGGGGGAAGGGAGTAATGAGGCATATACAACCTATCACGAGTGCGTACCGCTCGTACTAGCCACTGCTGACCTACCCGATATGAATGATGAATTCGAGTACGACAGGCCCGACATTGATCCGATTGAAGCTCCCGTTATACAATGATTGATATATTTATTGTTGGTACAATTCGCTTGAACTCAATATACTTTTTTTATTTGCATAAATTTCATTGTATAATTTGCATATTCATTAGTAATATATAAAATACAAATTTTAATTAATTTGTCTACATTTGTTCGCAGGTATCAATGGACAAGAGACCCCGTCCTTGTGCATATCGGGCACCCCGCCCACTCGTGCCCCCCACGACCACACCCACAGATTCAGCGGCACTATATACTGCGGGGTGGCCACACTATTCAGATGCCGCTTATAGACCATTGTTGCCGGGTACGGTGGCCATGCCCACGTCAGATCACGGGCAGACCAGCATAGCTGGATATTCTTGTTCTCCATATTCGGAGTCGCCGACATTCTCTCAGATGGGGATCACCCCACCAGGTCACGTGACTCGATGGTGGGTGCGAGGGGGGATGGGGCCACATGGTTATGTGCCGTACTTTCCGTATCCATATACTGGACCTATGCCATGTGGATCTGATAGTGAGACACTGGATGATAGGTTTCCGCTGCTACAGACGGGGGAGATGCAGATGCCCGGTGTGGGGTTGGGACAAATGCCAACATCGGCAGGGAGCCAGGGCCTGGGGTCTGGGGAGAGCCAGGTGCCTTTATCTGGGGAGAGCCAGGTGCCGATATCTGGAGAGAGTCATGTGCTACTTTCCGGTGAGAGTCAGATGCCAGATCTGGGGGGGAGCCAGATTCTCCATGAGTGGGACGTTGCGATGTTGGGTCCCGATCAGTTGGCCCCTAGGATATGCTTTCAGATGATGATCAGCAGCCTCCCCCAGCGGGAGGGGTTGGCGAGGAGGTCGCAGGCGACCCAGCGCATACAGATTGACCAGATTCGGTTGATGGGTAAGTACATATTTAGACATCATTAAAACTCATATTATGTTACCAAAAATAAATATTAAGTTTGAAAGAAAAATAAATTGAATTTAAAATTTATTAATATAATTATGTTTTTTAGTGTTAAACAATTACATGTTGTATATTTTTTTCATTAGGGTACAACCCAGACGGAAGCATATATTATGAGGTGATTAGGGACCCAGAGAGAAATTGGGTGCTCTCGAGGGGGAAGAAGATTGTGTTGCAGTACAATGCTGCTCTACAACCTGTAGGATGAGCCTGCAATCGTTTTAGGCGGACTGAGGGCATGCTTATCAGGAGCGGGTCCAACATACATATGCGGGACGAATGAGCGAAGGTAGATAAGCAGATTAAGCAGGCTATGTGGGACGCGCTGATAGTATGTTTATGAATCTAATTTATTTATTTATTTAAATTAAACTTAAGATTAAGTTTTTCTTGAAGTTTTTAAACTAATGCTTAAATTGAATGTGCATGAGAAGTTCTATCTACTTGTATCAATAGACGAGCACAAGGCACAACATGAAGCGTGGAATGATATTGGTCTTAAGCACCGCTCGTGGAAGTCGAAGTTCAAAACCAAGCTAGATATTCGAGACGGTGACACGCCCGAGATTATACGTGCGAGAGTGTCGGACAATGTTTTTGTGAAGTATGACGCAGAAGATGTAGAGTTCCTGTTGAGCGATTGGTGCACTGAGCAAAAAAGGGTATGTAGGTCTTTGATTGTATGACAAAAAAATGTTGTGTTTTTTTAATAATAGTTCATTTAATTTTATTACTACTTTAAGTGTGTCAATGTTTACATTTTTATCTTCATGTTCAATGCGTAAGCGATCTCTGAACGGATGAAGCGGCTGCGTGAGCAGAATGAACTCCCCCATTGTACAGGATCCAAAAGTTATACCAGATTTAATCACGATGAGGTATGAACAAATATATGTATATGTTTTTCATATTTGTTGCTAATTGTTTTTTTTTGTTTTTTTTGTTTTTACACTATTTTCTCGCTCTTTGTTTGTTATATATTTCAACTGGATGACGACAGGCATGTACATCTGGCACGCCCCCCACTCGCGCCGAGTCGTTCGTGAAGACCCACACAAGGAAGGACGGCACTTACCTGAATGAGCGTACACGGGTCCTATGCGTATGCTACTGATCTATTTTACTAAATTTCTAAGTTATGTGTGTGATATGGTATTATTCAATATATGGGTATTTCATGTTGACGACGTACAGGAGAGGATGACGCAGAGTTTATCCAGTGATCCAGCCGCCACGCAGAGCGTCTCAACAGACACGGTGCGTTGTGTATACGACAAAATTAATTTTAATTTGTTTTCATTACCCTTTTAAATTTGCGTATAATATTATATACTTTAATTATTTTTATTACTTGCAGGTAATGCGATAATGGTTGGTCCGTTGTCGCCTATTGGACGACGGCTGAGCCAGCACTCCCCTGTCGCTACACCATCGCCCACTACACCATCCCTTGCGCAGCAATCGCCGATTGGCGAGAACACGCTTGGGACGGTACCTCGGGATCCTCAGGGACGCCCTTCGGATGTGTAGATATTTTGTATAATTATTTTTTGTTAGTAACGAATATGTTTATTTTGTGTAATTATTTTTTGTAATTATTTTTTGTTTGAAAAGATTTGCGTAGTTAACAAATACATTATTAATTATTGATTTGTGTAATTTGATTTTGTGATTTTTTGGGTAAAATAAATATTATGATATTTGTGGTCGGAAATAAGAAAATTACAGAAGAAAAAGAAAAAGTAATTAGCCCAAATTTTTTTTTAAAAAAAGAACAAAACTAAATTAAAAAACAAATTTAAAATAGATTTAAATTAAATTAAAAATACAATTAAAAATTTAAAAAAGAATTAAATAAGAAATTAAATTAAATAAAAAATACAATTAATTATTATTATTATTTTTTTTAAAAATTGCCACGTGTATTGTGGTACACGCGGCAAAATGTGCAGTTAGTTACAATCGGATCTAACACGAGTCGCACACGTGGCCATTTACACGTGGCAAACTGTTCGCCACGTGTACTGTGTCCGTACACGTGGCGAAATGCAGCTATTTATGTTGTGTACTTAGATGGTTGGAATTTGAGGTAAACCCAACCACTTGCTTTTAATGTTCTTTATGTTCGCCTTTTATTATGCCGACTCTTTTGTCTCTCTTGAGCAACAGTTAAGTAGTGTTTGAGTATTGAAAGGATATTAATTAGGGTTGGAAATGCCTTAATTGATAAAACTTGAGAATATTATGGTTGGTTTTAATAGAAAGGACAAAGTTAATTGAATGAAAATTTATTTTAAAAACATATACTTCTCACACGTTATTTAAAAATGTATGTGCATCTCATATGAAAATGGATATATGATATTTTAATAGATTGAATTGGAGAAATTTCCTTAAATTTAATTTGAAGGAAAATTTTTCCTCCCACCCTCTATTTCCTCCATAGATAGGTGGCGTGATCGTACATTGCATTTGATGCGTAAAAATTAATTTTTTATTCACAGAACCACGTGGCATAAACATTAAAATGACGGTGGTGGTAGGTGATGTACAAGACGGGCACGTACGTGAGGCCTCCCATAATCCATCTATATATTAGTACTGCTTCAAAGTTTTTTGTCTTTTTCTTTTATAGACTTATAGTACTGATTAAAAGTTTTGTCATTTTTGGACCACTTCAGTTAACCAATAAATATACTTATATTGTTGACTCCTAAAATTACATAAGGATCCTTTCAAATTCTTGGCTTGAGTTCAAAAGAATTTGAACAAGAGGCGGTGAGAAATCACTTATAACTGAATAATTTAATTTTTATTTGGTTAAATGAGTCATAAAAGTAATCTTTTATAATCATATACCTTAATTTTTTTAAATTTAAACAAAAAATTTAAGAAAATCCTCATCCTAGAAAATTTAGCTGACGGATTATGATTCTCTCAAATTATTTATTTGAATTTGAAAGAATTCATATAAATGATTATAAGAGATCATTTATGAGATTTATTTGTTCAAATAAAAATTGAATCACCTAATTATTTATTCTGACAGATAAATTTTTTAAATAGTTAATTTGTTACAATTAATTATAAAAAAAAAAAAGGAAAAAATAATTTGAAAGAATACTGTTTACTTATAATAAATTCTTACAGCCAGAGACAGCAAAGCCGGTCTCCCACGCCACGACACTACCGAGAGGCGTCCACGCGTACAAAGGCCCAACGCAGCCTCAAAAAATATCACTCATTTTACTTCTCGAAGAATCGGTCCGACGGGCCCCTTCTTAAACCCCTCCTTCCAATCTCGGCTCCGCTACTTGCTCCCGCAGCAGTACCAAACCCCAATTTCTGGGATTTCAAATCTTACATCGTTCTCAGCCCTCTGGGATTCATTCACAGAGAGAGAGAGAGTGGAAGGAGAAGTTTCCAAAGGGGGAGAGAGAGAGAGAGAGGTGGAAGGGGGGTAGGATGAAGATACAGTGCAACGTGTGCGAGGCGGCGGAGGCGGCGGTGCTGTGCTGCGCGGACGAGGCAGCGCTGTGTTGGGAGTGCGACAAGAAGATTCACGCGGCCAACAAGCTGGCCAGCATGCACCAGAGGGTCCCTCTCTCCAGCTCCTCCTCTCAGATGCCCAAGTGTGACATCTGCCAGGTATATATATGTATATCTAAAGGACATCGGATCATTTGATACTGCTTTTGGTCTGTTTCTGAACTCGGTGTCTTCAGTCTGTGTTTGCTTGCTGAGAGATGGAAGTCAATTTTGAGTTTTTGTTTTGTGTGTTTGATGATATGTTTTTGGGTTCACAGGCAATGGGGAATTTGCTCCAATCGGCCTGGTAGTGGTGGGTTGTGTACTATGAGGTTCGAGAGACAGAGGAGAACAAAAAAAAAAAAACCTAATTTTTCTCGGGGACTAAAGTGTCCTCAAGATGATAGTGAATGTGTTTACACCGATTGAAAATAGGGTTTTGATGGAATCCAGGGAAAAATACAGAAATAACTCAATAAGAGTACTGGAATTGATAGACTCTACTTGGGGTGAGAGTGAAACCACATACAAGACACAAGTTAATTTTTTTTCTACCCTACTCGGTACAACCATCTGCTTAATATCACATAGAACAAAGCAGTTACTTCAGAGTTACTAATTAACCCACCACCAGTTATGCCACTACCGCTAACGCCCACCACAGATAACTCCACGCCTGCTACAACTTCCCTTAACACAAGCCACTACTTCACTACAACTTCCACACCTAGCCACGTTGCATAAGCCCCTCAACCTTCGGGGTCTATCAGGTTTCTATCTATTGGCTGGGAGAAATTTATGGTGTATGGGGTTTGACATGCCTGTGCATGTGAGGCATGCAAATGTAGGTATGAGCAATCAAGAAGACTAGATTTGCTCTCTTAATGCCATTTGTTATGGTGGATGCCTTGTGTAATTCTTGTTGGATTATCAAGGAAACAGTGATGGGAGGTGATGAGCTCTCAGTGTTGGAGAAAGTTCTGATTGTGTCCAAAATGGGAATTGGAGTGGAAGATAAGAACTAGGGAGGGAAAAAATTTAAAAGGAAAAAAAAAATTGTGAAGAAGGGTCCAAGTCCAACCCAGTTTTGTTTTAGTGGACTAGAGAAGGAATATAGGGTTTATAGGAGGTGAATTTAGTGTGAGCGCGTGTAGAATAGGGTTTTAGTTGGATGGCAAAGATACTAGTGGGGATGGAATTTCTTTCGGTTGGGGAAAGAAATATGGCTTGCTTAAATTACATGGTCTAATTAGCTAGATTAAGCAATATGCGGGTATATGTGCATGGAGAAGATGTCTAGAATCTAAGAGGAACAACCAACTTGCGAAAAGCCAGATATTCTAGAGCAAATTACTTGACATTCTAGTATATTCTGAAAGGAGCCCATGTATTGCATAATCATTGCAACTAACCACCACGTCGTAGGATTGGAGCTCGTGTGAATCTTTTATTTTTGGCAGTTATATACTTCTTATGAAAAAGTTACAATATACTTCTTATGATTAGGGTTAAATTAATTCATTCTGGAACCAATTAAATGATGTCTGGAACACTAGTTAGAGCACTCCAATGGCTTATGTATATATCAATCTAAAATAGCAAACCAAAATCCACTTTATCTAGTTTAACTAATGGATTTTAAAAGTATCATACATTTGATTATCTATTCTTAACTCTATATTATTTAGATATGCTTTCTTTATTCTTTTTTATTACTTTTTTAATTATCGTAATTTTTTAATTTTTATTTATTTATTTATTTTTAAAAAGGTCATTTGTCAACGTTCATTTTGTTAAAACGGTCATTTTTCTAAGCCAGAACCTAAGAGAAGTATTTGGTCTAATTCCAGAAACTTAAAAGTCTTGACTTGGTTGAATTCGAATATTTGAATTTTCCATGTCACTACAAACTCAAAATCTTAACTTTCCTGTGTTTTCCTCCATTTTCCCACCAATCAAACGAAAAACAGAGCATACTCAAAACCCACAACCACAATAATCAAAACCCAAACGAAAAGAACAAAACCCCATAAGACCAACATACCTAAAAGAGAAGAGAATAAGCCTGGCGCAAATTCGGGTTACCCACATGATCCTGGACCTCCACCTGGGCATGGGGCTCTGCCTGTCCTTCCAGCCCTGCAGAGCCACCTTTGTCGCCAGAGGATTAGGTGGGGAGGATTGGAGGGCTGGGAAGAGAGAGGAGGTGAGGAGAGATCGTCGTCCGCCATTGCTGGTGGTATTGTGGAGGGATGAAAGTTAAGTCTTCAGTGGAAATGGGAGGTAAAGTTAGGTGGGTTTTTCTTCAATTTTATTTTGGGTTCTGTGTTATTTTTGTGTGTGTGCCTCTGACAGAGACACACACATGGACAAAGAAGGACTCGAAGTTTGTTGGGTAGCAGGAGAAGTAGAGGCGTCAGTAGGGAAAGGAAAAGGGGAAGGAAAAGAAGGAGGAGAAGAGTACGATAGAGAAAGAGATTCGAATAGATTTTGCTTTTCCGTGAATAGTGCAACGCTACATGTAGCGTTGCACTATTTACGGAATTAAGTGAAATGTATTCTGGAGTTTGAATACATAAGCCGATGGAGTCTCTTTTTAGCACTTTTGTTATCTATTCTAATTTAAAGTTGCAAATAGAGCACTTCCAATGGATTATCTATTTGCAACTTTAAGGTAGAATAGATAACAAAAATGCTAAAAAGAAACTCCATCAGCTTGTGTATTCAGACTCTAGAATAGATTTTTTTTAATTCCATAAATTGTGCAACTCTACAAGTAGAGTTATACTATTCACATATTTATTTTTTTTAATCCTTTATCTCCACCTTTTTAGCTTCTTTTTTTTTTTTTTTCCTTCATAGTGGAGATCTAAGGGAAAGTGTGTAAAGTAGTGGAGTTATCAAGCGAGACCCACGTGGGAAAAAAAAAATACTATAATGAAAACAATTAATGAAAAAAATAAAATAAAAAATATAGAGCTAAGAATAGATAATCGGATGTATGGTGCATTTTAAAACTTATTAGCTAAACTAGATAAAATGGATTTTGATTAGTTATTATAGATTGAGATATACATAAGCCATTGGGAGCGCTTTTGATTATCTATTCGTAACTCTATATTATTATTTTTTTTAATGATTTTTCATTAAAGTATTTTTTTTTCACGTGGGTCCCGCTTGATAACTTCACTACTTCACACACTTTCCCTTAAATCTCCACTATAAAGGAAGAAAAAAAAAAGGAAGAACGTGGAGTCATGAAGGGAAAAGGAAAAAAATAAAAAAAAAAGCAGAAAAGGTGGAGATAAAGAATAAAAAGAAAAGAAAAGATAAGTGAATAGTATAACTCTACTTGTAGAGTTGCACAATTTATGGAATTAAGAAAAATCTATTCTAGAGTTGGAATACATAAGCCGATGGAGTCTCTTTTTAGCACTTTTGTTATGTATTCTAGTTTAAAGTTGTAAATAGATAATCCATTGGGAGTGCAGCATTTTCATCCGATTATCTATTTTCACCTTTAGGCTAGAATAGACAACAAAAATATCAAAAACCTACGCCATTGGATTATCTAAATAAAAGCTAGAATAGATTTCTCATTCATTTGTGAATAGTGCAACTCCACATGTGGAGTTGCACTATTCACATATCTAAAATTATTTTATTTTTTTTCTTTCACCTTTTGCCTTCTTTTACAATTAAAAGAATATTTAATTATAAAAATGCTTATTTTAATAAAATAGAAGAAAATTTAGATAATCGGATGAAGGATGCCTTTTAAAGTGAGTTTTGGTTAGCTATTTTAAATTGAGATATACATAATTGGATGGGAAGTTGGTCTTGCTAATATGCACACTCCACAAGGATATCACGACAATTAAGGAAGAATAAAAAGAAAAAGATTGTGTGCAACTTCGGTGCAAAATAGATGGTGATGCGGCATAATTTTATCATTTCTCTGAAATGTTTCAATTTAGTTAAAACTGCAAGAAAGTTTAGTATCAATTTTTGAAAGTCAGGCAAGTATATCATAAATTTTTGAATGTTTTCACTTGTCCAAAAACCCCGTATTATTTGGTTCCTTTTTCAATTAGCTATATCAAAGCTATTTATTTTTCTTTTGTCGCATCAAGTTTAGATGAAGTTTGCTTCATTGGAATTTGTCAAGAGTTGCAATGCTTATTTTGTACATTAAAAATTCACCCTGTTAGAAGCCTTTATTTCACCCAGATGTTTTTATTGTAATTGATAATAATATTACAATAATAATCAATTACAATATTATCAAAAAAAAAGATGTTTTTATTGTAATTGCTCCTGTCAGAAGCTGCTGTTGTAAACATCTTGATTTGTAGAAAGCTAGTTCAGATGACAGATTTTTAACATGAGCATCTGGTGAGTATCCTGTCGTATTTTTTTTAGGTCTTAGTGTTACGCACCTATACTAGACGGAACAAAACCCTAGCAGTAAATCAGGGTGGCGGCTGAGTTATATATGGAAGGAAAGGGAGGAGATCGTGTACTTGGGGAGCACGATCTCAGGGTTAGAAGATCCTAGAAATAAGGGATGGTAATGCCCATTAGCAGCCTAAGAATAAGGGATTATAATTCCCATTTAGTAGCAGATTGACAGCAGATTTTTAGGAGATCAATTAAGGGAATTATGCTTTCCCTAGAATAGGTTAATTCTGTATTCTTTCTATAATGATTTGTACCCTATTTATAGGGGTTATTGAGAAGGAATAAGATATGCAGAAATTACCCAACGAACAACTTCTAAGTTGTAGGAGGCAGGGGTACCTCGAATACCCCATATCCAATTCGAAATTCCACCATAGGCAACCCTAAGAAATCCCACCCGGCAGCACTGCCCCTCTCCAAACCCCTCACACGATCACAAACTCAATCCCTAAACCAGGCCCACAACACTTAGCCTGTCAGAGATATCTATTTGCAGCTGCATTCTGGAAATTGTGATATTAATTGTAGGAAACAGGCACTTTTTCTTTTTTCTTCCGTCTAGTGTCGAACTTAGGTCCTTTACAATATCTTTTATTATATGTATACTGAATGAATATGCTCTCATGTTTTTCAAATATTAAAAATGAAAAAGATGTTACTTCCTTATCATCTCTTTTTTTTTTTTTTTTTTTTTTTTTCCTTCGTCTTTGTGAATTTAAAATCTACTTTTGTATCAACTTTGATCTGCTGATATTTGACTCCTGTGACAGGAGACAGTTGGGTACTTCTTTTGTCTAGAAGATCGAGCTTTACTCTGCAGAAAATGTGATGTTGCCATACATACAGCGAATACTTATGTGTCTGCTCATCAGAGGTTTTTGCTAACTGGTGTACAAGTTGGTCTCGAACCTACTGAACATGTTGCTACCTCTTCCTCAGTGAAGTCACATTTTGGGGAAAAAGGCCTGGAAACTAAATCTCAATCCGTGTCTAGAAGAGACTCATCATATCCATTGGCTGGTCAATACAATGAATTATTACCCGCTGATGTTGGTGGAGTTGAGGACTTTGCAGCACCAAAGGTGTCATATACTGGGGGATCTGTGGCTGGAATTATGCCGCAATGGCCTATTGATGAATGTCTTGGACTTACTGAGTTCAATCTGAATTACGGGTTCATGGACAATGGATCATCTAAGGTATGCTTGTAGCTATTCCATGTACATTAGACTGAAGGCCACATTTTGGCATCTTACAGTCTTTGCTCTCATTCTCTCTGTTGCTTTGGAAGTGAAAATTCTTTCTGCTAGGATGACCATCAACTATTTCTATATCAGACTGGTTGATGGGCAAGTGGATCTTGCTTGCAGTACATAAAACAAGGAATTTTGATCCAAATTGTCCTTGGTTTTATTCGACATATGTAGATTGCATTCTGTGGTGAATCTTGCTTGCCATGAAACCTATTGTGGATTAACAATCAAACTATAGTGATGGAGTGTAATCCCTATTTTAGTGTTTTAAAGTTACCCTTTTTGTTGGCTTACCAGAGTGTGAGACATAAGTTTTTTATGGAAGGACATGAACATGGGGAAAACTCGTTGTCAAATGAGAATGTTACATATTAAGAAATATAAATTTGTTGTAAAAGAGGTCCTCAAAGACAGAAGTGGCCGGGGTGCTTATGCCTTATAGCGTGGACCTCGGAAAGCTGTCTCTCTCTAATGGTAGAGGATCTAATAGAAACAAGGGCATCTCAGAAAGCCAGTGTTGTCGTCCTAAGGGACCCCTGTCTGCTCTTGGCTCGCTATGGTGCCTACACTTTATCCGTTAAGTTTTTTAGTTATCAAAAATAATTTTGTTGTATAAATATGGACTGTGTATGCAAATATATATTTTCTTCCCAAATGATGATCTCTGTAATGAATTTTTTTTTTTTTTTTTCCCTTGATACTTTTTATGACAGAATAGACTTATGGTCCGTATGGCTTTGTCATGGATTTGGTTCTGCATGACCTAGTTGTTGTTTCATCTAGGTGTACATCAATTATGGTCCCCATATATTCCATTTTTTATTGATGATTGATTGCCCCAGGCTGATAGTGGCAAGCTTGGGGACTCTGATTCCCCAGTTTTAAGAGCTGCTGAGGAAGGAGCGTATGATGATGATGAGTGCTTGGGTCAGGTGCCAGAGGCCTCATGGGCAGTGCCTCAGATCCCTTCACCGCCTACTGCCTCCGGGCTATACTGGCCGAAAAGCTATCAGAATTCATTGGAGGGTCCAGTTTTTGTTCCTGATGCATGCTTCTCGCGTGGGGAAAGCCCCCAGCATCGGCAACATAGTGTTTCCATCTCAAAACGACGGAGGCAACTCTAATCCATGTCCCTAAGTTCCATAATTTTTGGATGTCTTATGGGTTTTTGGCATTCTTCTCCTCCATCATTGTAATAAAGAGTAGTTTGAAACTAGAACCGTATCTGTAATTTGAACTATATGTATGTTAGTTGCACTGGACTTCCCACTGTTATATTGCTCTTATTTTCCACTTACCTTTTTTGTCGTTTATTTCCAACATGACCTTAGAAACCTTGAAAACGCATGTGGGGTTTGTAAGCTTATGCTGGAAATAAACGAGGTTTATTTATTTATTTATTTTTTCCTGGTCTCATTTGCAAGCATTGGTTCGGGGCGAATACTTTGAGGTGGAGTTGTAAATCCATGCATATTTTGGCAAGAGTTGATAATTTCTACGCTAAATTAGTTTGTCGTCAAGGTAAAAGAATTTGATCCGTTTAATTAAAAGAGTCGGTTGATTAATTTATATAGTCTTATGTTTATGTTTTAACATGATAAAAACTCAACATGTAATATAAGAACCGATAATTTTTTATTCTATCGATGGGCTGACTGACACGAATTTAATTAAATAAATTAAATTAAAATTGATAATTAAATAGATCGAATTAAAATTAATTTATACATATGCCTTGTCGCTTTGACATACCGAGATACGAATTGACTTTTATAATTTTGAAATCAATATTCTCCATTTTTTTTAATTACTTAAAAAGGGTAGAATAGAGGAAGAAACAAGAGTAACAGTAAATTAACGTGCGTATGTACCATATCTTCATTTGTCACTCGTCGCCGGTCGTCCGGTCAAATAAGTGCAACGTTGATGCATTTCACGGCTAGAAAAGGGGGGCCTGCGAATGGGAAGCCCCAAGGGGCCCTCCTATGTTATGGATGCACACAAATGGCATAAATAGCTGCCTAATTCAATTTCATGTTAATATCAGTAGATTTCACTAACAGATGGCGGTGGTCCAAATGTTTTGAGTCTGTCGACCATACATTTGGGAATCAACTATGAATATTCGCTTACGCCATAGGCACAAAGGGAAGATATTCCAAAACTGTTTTTTTTTTTTTTTTTTTTTTTTAATGCTTTTTCGAGTTTTGCGATTTAGACTAAGAGTTTTTAATTTGAACAATTTAATACTTCTCTCTCTCTCTCTCTTGAAGTTTATGAAGTCATAATTGTTGAGCAAAGATGTTAGGTTTTAAGTGTTGTCTAATTCGGTGTCCAAAATACTTATAGTGTAATATGGTTTCAATTAGACAAAAGTGTACTTAGGGTTTTCCATTTTGTTCAAATCAGTGTTCAAACCGAAAATTTACCAATTCGAATTAGCTAGTGAAAAAATCTTTGTTTTCACCAAGAAATCCTACTGCAGTTCGAACTAAGCCATAACTAGTTTGAACTATAGCATAAAATTTTCATTAAACCAAGACTCGATTTTTTCCTTGAAGCTCAAGTTTTGTAAGTCTATTTAAGGAATTTTCATTCACGTCCAAGACAAGGTTTTAGGGCAAGTGTGTATTGTGCTAGGCTATGTTGTTCTTAGAGCATCCATGCTATTCCTTTCTTAGAGCTTGTTTCGTTAAACCACACAAACTGTTTTTCTACACAAAAAGCTTTCAGCCTATTGGAGTTCCAGTAAAAGAGATCAAGTAGAAGAATTATCCAGAAGTTTTGGAAGAACTATTGCGGCAGAGGGCAAGTGGGTTGCTTGTCTAGTGCAAGAGTATGTCAGCTGCAAAGGTTTTATAAATGTAAACAACTTGTAATCTATTTATTCTTTTATAGTAGATTGATTTCCTAGGTTTGACTGTCCCAGAGTACTTTACTTTTGAAGAGTTCTTCAAAAGATTTACACTTCATCACCAAATACTTGGGTTGATCGTTTTACTTCTTTCATAATATTTGGTGATTGATTGATTGTTCGGAATTTAACACTACATAATTAATCATCAAATATTATGAAACAGTAAAACAATCAACACAAGTATTTATTGACGAAGTGGAAACCTTTTGAAGAATTTTTCAAAAGTAAACCATTCTAGGGCAATCAAACTCAGGAAACTCATCCACTATAAAAGAATTCAATTACAAGCAAGACATACTTATAAAACCTTTGTTACAAACGCGTTACTTGCGACGTCCCACATCGCATGGGTATAGAAATGAGAATGTTCTATATGTATATATATATATATATATATGTATATATATATATATATATATATATATATACATATATATATATATATACATATATACATATATATATATACATATATATATATATATATATATATATATATATATATATATATATATATATATATATATATATATATATTTGTACCCTTCTTGACACAACGCGTTTTAAAGCCGTGATAGTAATGAACTTATCAGAACTCTGCAGTTAAGCGTGCTTCTGCGAGAGTAGCACCGGGATGGGTGACCTCTTGGGAAGTCTGGTTCGGGGGAAGTAAAAGCGGACAATATTGGGTCGTTGGGGGTAGGTCGTTATAAATGATATCAAAGCTATAGCCCAGCCTGAGATGGGATAGAGCGCACGTGTCCATAAGGGTTGTTAGAGGGCACTCGCTGGGACGCCAATATTGGGGTGATCCCATGAAGGTTGCCAGTAGAGATGCTGGGTCCCAAAATGGGGTGATTGTGACGTCCCACGTTACCTTCGTATAAGAATGGGTATGTTCTTATATAATTATTGTAACGTCCGAAATCGCTTGGGTATGAGAATGAGGATGTGCTTATATGAATATTTATACCATTCTCGACACAACGCGTTTAAAGCCGTAATGGTAATAAACCTATTAGAACTTCGCAGTTAAGCGTACTTCCGTGAGAATAGTACTAGGATAGGTGACCTCTTGGAAAATTTGGTTTGGGAGAGCTAAAAACGAACAATATTGTGTCTTGGGGGCAGAGGCGGAGCAAGAAATTTATCATAATAAGGGTGAAATTGGAATAATAAAATATAATGATAAAATAAATTTTTATTCTCATTATATACTTCATTTATAATATATATAAAATTATAGTGAACACAATTCAAAATAAGAATAATAACACAATATGTGAATCACAAAAAGTATATCTATCAGACTTTATAAATATGTCATAATTAATATATTAATAAGTTATCATGAGGCAATAGTATAGAATTAAACAAAAATACAAAGTGTCTAAAATCGCATCCTCCGCGTTCTCAGTGAAATAAAATCATTAAGTATCGGATCTGAATTGAAGCTCTTAGAAATTTTCTTCTCAATATATACAACTAAAAGTATTTGCGAGAAACTCATCATCCATTTTGTTACGAGGTCTTGTTTTAATGACTTTCATAGCTGAAAATGCTTGTTCGGTAGTTGTGGTAGACACCGGAAGAGTCAAAATAAGATAAATCAATTTGTCAATAAGATTATCTCTCTGATTTTTTTGTCTCTATCATTCCTCGACATAATTCTGCAATGGATATGAGAATTCATGGCCGAAAAGCTATCAGAATTCATGGGTATTACTTATTGACATTAGCAAAATCTCAAAGTATGAAGAAAACTTCCTCAAAAGATGCCATTGTTGTTCTTATCTGAATAAGAAAACAATTATAATAAAAAATAATAGTCAATAAATCACATAAATGTAAAATAAATATTCAAAAAAATTGTTAGCATATTTTTTTTTTAAAAAAAATTCTTGGCTACACCACAAGTGGACAATACTAAGATTATTCAAATAGTCAATACATCTTTACATCTACAAGACACATATAGGACTACCCATTAAAAAAAATTCCACATATGTAATCAAATATAAACAACTATCCATTAAACAAAATCACACATATTTGTAAATTGTAATCTAATAAAAGAAAAAAAAAATTATGTATGATGATTGGATAATCATGTTAAACAAAAAAAAAAATGAGTTTTACTATTTTATGTATACTAGATTTATTTTTTTTAAAAAAATTATTCTATTGGTATGTCTACTGCAAATTTAAATAATTGACATAATGACACATTTTGACAAGTGAAAAATACAAATAAAAAAATAATTTTTATATTCTACTAGACTACTACAATACTACTCGACTCTAGACTTTATGATGAGTCAATGACACATGACAAAAGACTACACAGTCTACACAGTACACTGCACTGTTGTAAACACCACACGAATCTGAAATCTACATTACTTACTCCATGGACATGAATTTCCAAAAGACCATTACTTTTAACTCCATGGACCATAAACTATTAATACTAGAGAAATGCTAGGGACCCCGAGAGTTTTCCAAAGAGATGGTTCCAAACTGACGTGGATGCTGATATGGTTGAGTCACGTTGGGTTTTATAAAAAATAAAATTTCAATGCTGGGATTTCAACTTTTTACTGACAAGTGAAGAAATGATAGACGTGTGATGTTTTCTGATTTGCTTGCAGAGAAAATCGTAGCAACAAGAAAAGTGCGTCACTCTTCTCTATTTTCAACTTTTCACCTTCGTTTCTCTGCATTTCTGGTCTGTAGCGTCCCTCCTATGAGCTTCTCCTTCTTCTTTTTTTTTTTTTTTTTTTGCTCATGTGAACAAACTTGGGCAAAGAGCTTCTTGCTGCCCACCTAGCCATTTTAAGGCAGCACCTCCATTTCTTATTACACAGCACCTCCATTTCTTCTTCTTCTTCTTTTTGGATTAATACCTCCATTTCTATTTATCCAAAATTGACACTGTTTTATTTTCTAATAAAAATGTGGGTTCTTTGCAGGTCTCTCTCTAGGTCTCCATTTATTATGGAATGGAAATGGGAAGATAGAGGAGGAGGAAGAAATAATTTATTATCCTCAATGTTTCACAGCTCTATTTCTAGGTATATGGGTGTTTTCTTATCACCCACTTCCTGAACATACAGACTTAAAAACACAGTAATACAATACTTCTACATCCAACTATTAGCCTATAGCATCCACCAAAAAGAATGGTAATCAATAAAGTAAATGAAAAAGAAAGATTGAATTCTATACGTGTCCCCATCAAAACCGAGCACCGACGTCTTCATTGAGATCTTGAAAATCAAGCTGCATTTTTTTCTTCCCTCGTGCGATCGTTATGGTCAAGCAACTGCAGTTAGCACTCCAAAAGCCTCAATCAAAATTGAAAAGAAATTCACTGCACGGGTGAAATTTTCGGTTTCCACCCTCAAGTTCCCAAAATCAAAGGTTAGGTTTTGGAATCAAAGGTGGATATCAAGAAAAAATTCTATCACTGCCGGACTTGAAAACGCCAGTTGGGTTGGTCTAATTGAGAAAGAAATGGTCACCACTTTCCTCAATACACTAAACGACCCCTATAATGCTCATCTCGTTGGGCATACCACTTCCAGTTTCGCAGATCTAGTCATCGTTAGAGAATGTGTAGAAGACGGAATGAAATTCGGGCTTTCGGTGGACACCCACTTGTTACAAACATTGATGGAACAACGGCAAAGAGACAGGAAATGTTGCAGCAGGGAGGAGATGCCCAACGGACTACCACAACACCATCGTACAGAAGAAATTTCTAGCAGATTATTACGACTCAGAGAAAGAGAGAAAGAGAGAGAACTTGGAGAGAGTATCGAAAATGGAGACCTGGAGAGAGACCTACAAAGAACCCACATTTTGGTTAAATAGAAATGGAGGTATTAATCCTAAAAAAATCTGCTGCTTAAGAAGAAGAAATGGAGGTGCTACTTAAGAAGAAATGGAAGTGCTGCCTTTAAATGGCTTGGTGGGCAGCAAGAAGCTCCTTGCCCAGGTTTGTTCACATGAGCCAAAAAAAAAGAAAAAACCAAAGAAGAAGCTCACAAGAGGTACGCTACAGACCAGAAATGCAGAGAAACGAAGGTGAAAAGTTGAAAATGGAGAAGAGTGACGCACTTTTCTTGTTGCTACGATTTTCTCTCCAAGCAAATCAGAAAACATCACACGTCTATCATTTCTTCACTTGTCAGTAAAAAGTTAAAATCCCAGAATTGAAATTTTATTTTTTATAAAACTCAACGTGGCTCAACCATATCAGCATCCACGTCAGTTTGGAGCCATCTCTTTGGAAAACTCTCGGGGTCCCTAGCATTTCTCTTAATACTAATAGATGGAAGACAGCAGACAGACAATATTCATCAAAGAAGAAGAAGAAGATAGCAAACGGTCCACAACTCGACGGACAAGACGGACAAACTCACCACGGTTTGCAAGCAAACGCCACTATTACCAACGATTCAACAGATAAAAGAAGAAAGAGCGAAAGATCCCGAAGAGCCAACTTCTTGAGCCCAGCAGTAGTAGCAAAGGCTTAAAGAAACAAGATTAGAAAAATATTTGTTTCATTGTTTCATTGTTTGCTTTAGATCAGTGTAACCTATGCATAAAGAGAGAAGAATATTATACGACTGTAGGTAGTTGCTAGGTAAGAGGTTTGGTTGGGTAACATGCGTTGAATTTGTGAGAGATCAACCTAAATTTAAGGGTAATTTAATTTTTTAAAGGATTAAGTCGCTTGATTGGACTTAACTTTGTAAGGGTGAGAATGGACATGGAATTAAAACAAACATGATTTTTTTTTTTTTTTTAATAAGATGCAGGGGCCCTCCCTCAAATCCGCCCCTAGTTGGGCATGGGTCGTTACATTACTTGAACCAAACAAACGACCCATTTTTTTCTACCACAGCAGCTTCAAAACCTTAAGGTTTTATGTGAAAAACATGGTTATCTGGTTTAGCAAAACTAACTCTAAGAGAGGAATATTGAATGCTCTAGGAACAACGAAGCCTCTCTTAGCACAAAGCTCTATGGTCTAAAGGTGAGGAGTGTCTGTGGACGTGCATGAGAAGTGCTTAAATAGACTTCCAAGTCTTGAGCCCCAAGCACAAAATCGTATGTTTGATTTGCTGCAATTTAAAAGGCGGCGTTCGAACCTGGACCATAATCGTTCGACCGAGCTAGGGGTTTGATTGCATACTTGCTTGAATTCACAACTTCCCCAACGACATGTTCGAACTCAACTTCAATTGAGGTATTTAACGAATACTTCTATAAAGATCTCATTCAAACTCATCTTCAGACGAAACTACGAATGACCCATTCTGCCTTACTTGAAATTCATCTGTCCAGCTCTCGTTTGAACATGATTACGTACAAGTATTCAGACGAGCAGCTCTCGTTTGAACATGACTTCAAATAAGATTACGAATGAGCTCTTCTGTTTTCATCAGGTCACTTCTCATTCGAACATGATATTGAACGCGACTTCAGACGAGCCACACTGCCAATCCATCATTGTGTGTTTATACACTCTTTAATATGCCTCGTTCGAACCTATCTTCAGACGAGACTGCAAATGAGCCTTTTTGATTGACTTGTAAAAAACTTCTGAAACAACTCGTTCAAACATGGTGCAGACCTCGTTCGTATGGACTTGTACAAACTTGTGAATTTTCTTTAAGAAAACATGTACAACGCTTGACTTAAACTTAAACCATATCACATCATGTATTTTTATCATCAAATTAGCCAGCCTAAAACCTGTTTTAATACAACTTATTTGATTAATTATACCTGTGGATGAATAAAAATCAACCATATTAAATTCAACACCATTTTTAGATCGTAAACACTCAATTTTAAGATTGAATTGTGTTTCAATCAAATGAGAACAAAAAAAACAAAAAAAGATTGACTGAAGGAGTGGGTTTGAGATTTATCATGCATCAAATAAACCCATTTGAACCGACTATAATCATCTACAATAATGGGGAAAAAAACCAAGAACCAGTAGTTGATTTTACCAAAAAATGGTCCCCAAATGTCACAATATATCAAAACAAAGGGTACGTTGCTTAGAAATTGAGTTGCTAATGGAAAAAGACAATTTGAGTTGCTTGGCTAAGCGACAGATTATGCATAATTTATTTGAAGCAAAAGAAATCTGAGGAGCAATATGATGCAACATTTTGATTCAGGAATATGATAAATGTCATAATAAAAAATGCCAAATATTGGCAGAAATAGCTAAGTTTACTGAGAAAGTTGGAGCTCCTGAAACTTTAGCAGAAGAATGAAAATCATTAGAAGACTTTAGTTTATGCAATAAGTGAAAGAGGACTCTTTGTTTTCTACCCACTTCAATTGTCTTCCAATTGGACAAACATTGGAAGAAATCAAAGTTTTTTGTAGTGAAACCAACGAGAAATATGACACAACAATGCAAATTCCTGATTAGTTTACTGGCCGAGATTAAGTACGTTGATCGAAAAAGATGGAACACAAAGGACTTCAGTTAAAATAATTGTTTCGAAAACTCTAATTGTGCCAATGTGAGTGACTGAAGCAAATTGACCATTTGGCAACTTGACACATTTGGAAACTATAGAAGTAATACTCGTGAAATATGAAATTGAACAAATCATACGATCGATGGCGCTAGTGACGATAATCCAACGATTATCATTTAAACTATCACTGGTAGCAATTTTCAACAAAGAAGAGGACAAAAAAAGAGTGCTTACTGTCTAAAAAGAGAAGACCTAGAAGATAAAGGAAGATCATGTGACATATTTGCAAAGAGATGATTGTTGACACTGTTCATGAGTGATAGGTACGTGAGGAATTCCATGCTCAGATGCTTGATTAGCAGAATGAGGAGTAGATTTTTCCTTTGGTGAACTTGTAACCAAGTGGATACCTGTGCAACTTGCAACACTTTTCGGCTATATGGCCAAGAACACCATAGTGACTACATGTAGGACGATCCTTGCGAGAAATATTTTGTTTAACAAGTCGATTTTGAGGTGTTGTGACATATTTAGTTAACAATGCTGCAGTATTGTGGTTTAGATATCCAATTGAAGAAGCAATCTCTCTCTGGCGTACGTTCTTCTTGAAGAACAAAGAAAACACTTTTTTGATTAGTGGTAGAAGATCAAGGAGTATAATTTGTCATCTAATGTGAGCAAATGAGTTATTCAATCCCTTAAGGAACTGAAAAATATACTGTTGTTGATGATAATCAAGAAGTGTATTCAATGTTCCATAAGAACAGGTAGGTACTACATGATAATTTTCTCAATTCATCCCATAATCATTTGAGAGAAGTGAAATAATTACTCACTAATACGTTTTCCTGAGATAGAGATGGAATAGCTTTTTGTAATTGTAAAGTTGTCGGACTATTTCGTTTAGAGAAGCGTTCTTTTTTATCAATCCACATCTCTTTGGCAATGTTGATATATACAACACTTGCAGCTATTTCTTCCAAAACCGAATTCAAGATCCAAGATAAAACCATGTTGTTGCACTTAATCCATGCGTGATTTAGAAAATTTCAAGAATCTGATGGTTTAACCATAGTACCATCAATGAAGCCAAGTTTTTGGTTTTGGCCGCTAATGCCATGATTATAGAACAATTCCAAGTATGCTAATTGTCACCAATGAGTGGTTGAAAAACCAATATGGAACCGAGACTATCACCATGACGAAGGTAGAAGGGATTGGAAGAATTAATTTGCTTCAACAGAAATTGCAGATGAAGAAGACGCCATGAAAGGAAAGAAAGAAAAGAAAGAGAAAAAAATTTGACTAAGAAGATTAATATTGGTCTGAGACCATATCAAAATAATAAAGCTGTGGAAAGAAACAGAGAGAAGAAAAAAGAAATGAGAGAAGGGAAGAAAAATAAGTATGTAGTCATTGTTAGTCTCTAAAATGTCTTTTACTTACACAAATATATTGATCATTAACTAAGTAACAAAAAATGATAACTAATTCAAAATTGATTCATCCAGCTCACTTGATGACAACAACCAATCCAACTGATTCATCCAGCTGATCACTTGATGACATCAACTAACTTAACTTGCTAGTTGGCCGGAACTAAATGGTTGATAAATGACACTATTAAAAATTGCTAACATGTAAACCAACCAAGATCAGCCCACCATTAAAGCAATAGAAATTGAGAACCACGTACTATAAAAGGTAAGTCTAAATCAGGTAAAAGAAAACTAATTTTGGCCATAGCTCAAAGCTTTAATTCTAAACCATTTTTCAATTCTCCTTTCTTAAACGCTTACCGACTTAAACATCAAAGTCATTCCCTCCCGGCGGGCACCTCCTAGAAAACTTATATTTCCCCTCGATCTTTTGCATGTGCAATTTGGTCATGAGTATTTGACACCAGCTAAAAAACTGTTATCCTGTCATAACAAGTTATATTAGGTCCTAAAACTGTAGGTCTATTGACTTGGCTTATTAATTAATTGGTTTAGTACTAATGCTTTAAAAAACACCAAAGCCCAGCTGTCCTGCACTTATTCTTATTTGTTTGGATAACAAACTTAGCTACATGCCATAATCTTTCTCTTACTTACTATGAAACTCAGCTAGCTAGTGCAGTTCACATGCCATCTTTCAATTCTCTTACTCGCCATCGTTGCCACTACCTTGCTTTGCTTCTTTGAGAATGAGTTCCAAGAGCCTCTCGTACACTTTGATACCAGATTCAAGCATGTCAATGGCTCTGCTTCTATCGTTTGCCGCCACACTCAATATATCTTCCATTTCAAGCGTCTGCTTAACGGGAAAACTCAACTCTCTACCAGATAAACCAAGACTACTCCAATAATTCCCACCGGATAATTCATTGACACCTTTCCCTTTCCCACTACTAATCCCCGTGGCCACCACCATATCACTGATGCTCTCCGTCTCGTTTTTCAGAGCCATAATGACATGTCCTGTCGCCACCTCCCGAATCCACACACTTCCGTCTTCCGCAGCCGACACCACATCCCGCCCCTCATTCATCGTCATCAAAGACATGACTGCCCCATCATGCTTTTGAGCCCATTTCACCACTTCACGGCCGCTACTTCCAACCTTGATTAACGTTAATCCCTTGTAAACAAAACCATCTGATCCTGCCGCGTAAAACTCTGTCTCAGTTGGGTTTACTGCAACTCCGAAAATTGTGCATGGGAATGCCACCGTCCGTAGGTGCGTCCCGTGTAGAAGATTCCAAAACTTGCATGTGGAATCCAACGAGCAAGAAATTAGCGTGGTGTTGTATAAAGCAAGGCCAGTGACAGAATCAGCATGCGCGGCAAAGCGATGCAATATGAGATTGACTGATAATCCGTTTTCGTTTGCTGATGAGGCCTCGACGAGTCTGAAGATTGGTATGGCAACAATTGTACCATCGTCGCCGCCCGAAATCAAAAGAGATCCGTCGTCGGTGATTTTGAGGCAGGAGACGGGCTTTTCATGAGCAGGGAGTGATTTGAATACGTTCCCTAAGGGGAGGGACAATGCGTGGATATTGCCCGAAAGGCCACCGACAAAGACGTACGAGCCATCAGGCGTAGCGGTGAGGGGAGCAACAGGTTCGGGGAGAGGAAGGTAGTGGAAGACGGTTGAAGACCACCAGTTGTACAGGTGGACGGAGCCGGAAGCGGTGGCGGAGGAGATATGAGAGGCAGCGATGAAAGCGTTCCCGGCAAGGGCGAGGCCTTGACGAGGCGATCGGCTGCCGGTGAAGCGGGCTAGAATGGCGCCCGAGGAGGCATCATAGGCTGTAATGAGGCCGTCAGGAGAGCTAGTAAGTACAATTTCATGTGAAGAAGATGACATTTTTCTGGTAGGGTAGAGACAATAATGTGAAGTAGAATTAGAATAGAAGCTTAATTGTTTGATGTGGGAAAACGAGGAGGGCATGCGAGGGAGGGATTTCTGGTGGTTGGGGGCGTTGAAAACAAGGTGCTTATCATCGAGTTTGGCTTCTTCTGGGAAAAAAGGTGTTGGGGAGTGCACTATTAATGGCACATATCTACACTTTATGGCATGCACTACTAAATTAACCATATTGTTTTAGAAAAATTTAATTCTCAATCTTACCAAAATTGGAAGCAAAGTAAAAATTTATGTGATTAGAATATGTTTAGGAAAAATTATAGTTTAACTCCTTAAACTGTCAGCTATTTTGGAAGTAGTCTCAGAACTACTAATGCTTAGACATTGGCTTCCAAAACTATCAAATTTTTTTTAAAATGACTCATTTTGTCGAAATATGTCAACAATACCCTTGCCATGTGTCATTTTTTAATTAAAAAAATAATAAAACCAAAAGGTCAAATTTAAATTTGATTTTTTATCAGATTTTTTCGCAATACAGGGGATAATATTGTAGCATATGCATGTTTCAAACAACTCGTATAGTCTCTCCAATTAAAGGGTGTGAGTGGATGAGTCGTGACAAGGCCCATCAAGATGTCCTCATATGGCAGTGGATCTTCGAAAGGGATCATGATTCTCTTCACTTCACTTGAAATGGGGATGAACTATGTTATGGTTAATATTAGATTTCATAGATTTAATAGTGTATATCTTGCTATATGGTGAATATCTTGCTCTATGGTGAATATATTGCTACTTCATTTAAAAATTTTAAATAATGTGGTACAATATGCATTGTTAGATGCAACTGTTGTATTTATTCCTTTTGGATGGACTAGCATAGTCCATTTTTTATTTTTATTTTTATTTTTTTTTTATTTTTTATTATTTTGGGTCCATAATAGGCTGGACCTATTATGTAAGCATAGGGGTGTAAACGAGCTAAGCTACTCGCGAGCTTACTCGGGATCGGCTCGAATAAGCTCGACTCGTGCTTGAATCGATTATTAAATGAGCTACTCGTGAACATGAAAATCAAACTCGATTATTAAACGATGCAAACTCGTATAAACTCGGCTTGACTCGATTAAAGCTCGTGAACCCGCTCGTATAATGATCGACTCGTTTATTAAGACTCGACTCGTATATATATATATATATATATAACAAATAATAATTTTCAGTATATATTAAGTAGTAATATATGTCAATCATATTATTTATGTAATATAATATGACTATATAATCATATAATAATATAACATTTTGTCATATGACATAAAATTACTATATAGATGAATATGATTATATGTTCAAAGTATTATCATTAGATAGTTAGGAATCATTAGATCACGTGATTCAAAATCTAAGATCATATGAATTGTTAAATCATATAATCATACTTTTTATAGATAATCTTATAAGTCATATGATATTATATGATTTATAATTCAAAAAATAATTTTGTATAAGATTATTAAATACAATATATATTATAAAGGATATATGTATTTTATTTATTTATTTTTGTAATAAGGATACATGTACTCATGTATACTATATGTTAACCAATAGCATACAAACTTAATACATGTTAGCATAACTAACATTAATATATATATTGACATGTCCACACAAGAGGGGGACGGGGGATTCGAACTAGTGACCTTGGTTTCATGAGGCGTGGTCCCCAATCGATTGAGCTACCTCTTTGGGACAACTAACATTAATATGTTACTATGTTAGTAGCATAACTAATATTAATATTAACATAGTATCATAACTAACATTAATGTGTTAGTTAACTAACATAGTATCATTAGTATGTCATCATACATGTTAAATTAATATTCATATGTGTATATTAATAAAAATATGTATTTATGTATATTGACCATTTAATTTATACATACTAACTTAGTAGTACTAAGTTAATAAGCAACTTAATTAACATAATTAGTTACATAAGTATATGTAGTTAGAAAATTAGTTAATATGTAATATGTTAATATGTTACTATGTTAGTGTGTAACATTATGTTGAGAGGTCAAGTTACTATCTTAGTGTGTAACATTAAATTTTATAACGTTGGAATCAACAATGTATTTAATATAATCACAATTTAAGTGTTATAATTAGAATTTGGGTCACATTATCATACATGATCTAAATATTACCATTATATACTTAGAATAAATATGATTCATTATTATCATACTCATTATAGATTATCTCATATCATATGATATGATTAATAACTCATAAATATATATAATTAAAAATTAAGCTATAAGTATCAATTATAGTCACATAGTGATATAATGCCACATAAGTATACAAATTAAAAAAGAAAAAAGAAAACAACAATTAATCATATAGATACTTAGATATAAGTTACAACATATACTATAATAACTAATAGTCTAATAGCATATTAACTAGTTAGAACGTATATACTAACATATTAAATTAATAATATTAATGTTAGTTTTTTTTTTTTTTTAAAAAGCATATATTAATGTTAGTTAACTAACCTTTTACATATCTAGATTTTCTTAACGTTAGTTTTTTTTTTCCTAAGCATATATTAATATTGGTTAACTAATATTGAGTATAATTATATGTTAATGGTATAACCGTATGTCCGTATAACAGTATTTTATTAATCATTTAATTGTATAAGCTATTTGTTAATTAACTATTGTGATTTCGGTGTGAGTTTGTGATCGTTTGATTGCAATCGTGTAGAATGTGAGTCGTTGGCTCACAAATTTCATGAGCTATTCATTTTTTTATTTTATTATTATTATCATTTTTTTGAATTTCTCTAATTTCACTTCACTTTTCATTTTTTCTCTCCCCTTATTTATTATGAATGGTTGCTTAAAACAAATAAGAAATTAATATTTAGTTAAAATATAAAAATATTTAGAGAATTTGGTGTAAAAACTTTATTAAAAATAATAATAAAAATAAAATTTTAGCTAAAATTTAAATAAAATTTAAAAAGTTTGTTGAGATGCTCTGATGCGTAGAAATTGAAGGCATCTTTGGATTGACAATTTTCCACCCTATCAAAGAGAGGATTACATAAGGAATGTGTGGGATTTGTTGTTGCGTGGGATAAAGAAGAAACTAATATAAAAATGTCAAAAAATAAATGTGTGGCTGCCATTTGCCAATCAATTTGTATTACAGAGGAGCATTAGTTTTCTTTCATAATTCAGATTTAATTCTCAATTTCCTAGTTATCGAGAATTAAAAATCGCCTGAGTTTTTTTAGTCTTTTCCTCACTGTAGCGTCACAACTCACGCGTGCCTTGCTTGGTTTCCCTAGGTTTTGAGTCTTTTGAGTCTTGACTCTTGACAACCTGATGCATTGACGCAGTGAAGCTAACAGGCTGATAGCACGTCACAGTAAACAATCCACAATTCACGCACACTGCTCCAAAAAAAAAGCCTCATTTTCTTAATTTTATGGGCCGTGCGATTTTCTATTGGTAAATCTGAGCCGTTCGTTGCGAGATAATTGTATACAGCTGTAACCAATTCTTAGCCTTCACTTATCCTCCTCTACGCAACCACCCATCAGCACCCCAAACAGTCCAGACTCAAAACCTATCATCTTCTCGAACTCTCCAGACTCCAATCCACTCCAGAACCACAATTTCTCAATTTTCACACATCTCATTCTTATGTTCTTCCCCCTCGGCTTTCCCTTTAGCTAATATTCCATTCAGACAAACACCCCATGAACTTCTCCTTACTCATAACTCCTTGGCTCTTGCGTAGCTACTAACATCTCCATTGCCGAAGGCCACTATAGATTTCATTACAGATGTGGGTGCCGGTGACGAAGCTGGGGCGTCCCGTGAAAGTCATAAAGTCATTGGAGCAGATCTACCTCCACTCGTTGCCCATGAAGGAACGCCACATCGTGATTTTATCAGGCAAATTTATGTTATGTTATTTTGAGAAATTAATTGGTTACAGCTAAATTACATTTCTGAAATTTTGTACGAGTTGCACATTATTTGAAATTTTGTGGTTTATTTTTTATTTTTATTTTTTTCATGCTAAATCAATAAATTTGAATTGTGATATGGGTCGAGCTCGAGCCGAGTACTCGAGCTCGGGATCGACCAAAATGACCGAGCTCGAGCTCGAGCTCGGGCGGTATTTTTTCCTACACGAGCCGATCTCGCACAAGATTTTTCAGCTTGTGTCGAGCTCGAGCTTTACTGTTACTTAAACGAGCCGATCTCGAACAGGCAATACCTGCTCAGGATCGGCTCATTTACACCCCAATATAGATTTGTGCCGCTATATTTTCTTTAATATTGATTTGCGCGTCGTCGTCGTGTATCAGTGAACTTTTTATTTTATTTTTATTTTTTTTGTGGTTCCAAGTTGTTTTTCTTGTGAGTCAATGACGATATAATGCATATAGGTTCTCTTCCGCGAAACTTTCATCCTCTTGTGCAACGGGTTTCTCCAATGAATTGCTTATATTATTGTGGGTGTGCATCTAGATGAAGGTTTTGTTCTTCTTCCTTTTTCGAAATTTGGGCTTAATGGAAGAATACTAACTTCTTTTTCTTCCTTATTTGAAATTTGGGCTTGATGGAAGAATAATAACGAAACAATTTTTTTTTTTTTGATTTGTCTTTTGACTTGAAGTCAAATACTGGCTATTAATTGTTCAAAAAGAAAAAGAAAAAGGGAAGAGACAATATTTTTATGACTTGAAGTCAAGTACATAAACTTATTAAAGTTACAGTACTGTTTTGTGTTATGGCCTATGGGATATGCGTGCATGAGTATGACATATACTTGTTTTATGGATACTCTGTTTTTTTCTAATTTTATATATTTATTTATTTATTTGTTTTGTTTGCAAAACTCTTAAATCCCTTACTACAATGAAGCAATATTGTACATCAAAACATGATTTGGATTGGTTATATACCCGCCTATCGTGGGACTAATCATGA
The DNA here is from genome assembly GCF_958979055.1 of Alnus glutinosa. Classification (NCBI taxonomy): domain Eukaryota; kingdom Viridiplantae; phylum Streptophyta; class Magnoliopsida; order Fagales; family Betulaceae; genus Alnus; species Alnus glutinosa. Next base: position 19,217,271 of record NC_084893.1, on the reverse strand, counting down.
CAAATAATTGTGTTTTTTTTTTTCATTGAAATTTTAGTGCAATATGGATAATGCTCTTGTGTATATGATTAATGGTTTGGATTGATTATATACTCACCTATCGTGAGACTAATCATGATAAATCGTTGAACTGTTTCATTGATTATGTACTCACCTATCGTTGGACTAATTATGATAAATTAATTGCTGTGATTATTTTGTGAACTGCAATTTTACTAAGGTCCATACAGATAACTGATTTGCCATATTGGAAATCATTATTTTGGTAGAATGCTTAGGACGGTAAAGAAATTATTAAATACTCGGCACTTGATGACTAAGTCTTATCCTAGCTCTCGTTAGCAGGTAATCTCAAGTCGTTGTATTTAATTATTTTGCTTTATCATGTGTATGAGTTCATTGTGTGTGGAACTCTAGCATAAAATTTTGAAATAAACAATTTGTGTAAGAGTCTATTGTGCAACGTGACTCTAGCATGAAAAATATGATGACAATATAAGTGCATGTTTTTCTTTTTTTTTTTACATGTATAATAAAGTCTTGTTGTGATGTTCTCAGTTTTGGAAAATCAAGGTTTGTCCCTCCCATTATCTGCCATCAAAACTCTGGCGGAGACTAATTATGAAGATTGGTATGAGTCTCTCACTATCAATTTAACTATCATAAATCTTGATTTGGCGTTGAGGGTTGAGGCACTTGCTGCACTTATTGAGAAAAGTTTCGCTGAAGAAAAGACCTACTACGAACGTTGGGGGCATTCTAATAGGACTTATCTTATGATCATGAAGTACACCATTGACAAGTCTATTAGGCAGAGTATTACTTGTACTGATAGTGTTAAGGATTTTTTGGCTGCTGTTGGGGATAAGTTTACTAAGTTCGACAAAGCAGAGAAGGGAACTTTCATGAAATTACTTACCACTACCACTTATGATGGTGTTAGTGGAGTTCGTGAGCATATTATGAAGCTCACTCGTTTCTTCAACAAGTTGAGGCAAATGAAGGTTGAGCTAGCATACAGTTTTCTTGTGTGGCAAGTGTTGGAGTCATTACCATCTCTATTTGATGCCCTCAAGACCACCTACAATGCTCAAAGAGATTAATAGAGCTTGAGTGAAATGACTGCTATAGTCACTCAAGAAGAAGAGGTGATGAAAAAGGAAAAATCTCATGCTATTTTTATGATGACAAATGATAGTGGACATTTTAAGAGAAAATTTTATAAGGGCGACAACAGTGACAACGAGACACATAAAGTAAAGAAATTCATAAAGTTTTCTCAGCAAATTGGCGTAGGTGTCTCTTTGGAGCCTAAGATAGAAGAATTCAAAGAAAAATGTAATTTTTGTCATGTATATGGGCACAAGAAGGCAAATTACAAGAAATATACGGCTTGGTTAGAGAAAAAAGGAATTACAAAGCACCAGAAAGCTGAGTAATGGGGAGTTGAAGGTGAACATGGGAAACGGTGTGGAGGTTGGACAAATGTGGATACATTTTTTGAGATTGGAAATGGAATGGTTATCATTTATAATAATTATGTTGTGGTTGGTTCTGGCACATTGTGTGATGGTTTATACGTGATTGACTTGATGCATTCTTTATCTCATTTTTCTTCTAGTGCTTCTTTTGTGAATGCTGTGGTTGTTTCCAAGTGTAGTAGGAACATTGAGACTTCCTCTATCTTGTGGTACAGACGTTTGGACCATATTTCTAGGCCAAGAATTGAAAGGTCGATTTATGAGCTTAAACAAGTTTCAAGGCAGTGATATTTAAAATTTGATGGAATTGTCACTTCTTGTGGTTTCAAGGAAAATGTTGTTGATCAATGTATATATATTTAAAGGCCAATGGGAGCAGATATATTTTTCTTGTTTTTTATGTGGATGATATATTGCTTGCAATAAATGATAATGAGCTCCTGTTTGAAACTAAGTGTGTGTTGTCTTCCCATTTTGATATGAAAGACCTTGGTGAGGCCTCTTATATATCAGGAATACAGATTCTTGGTGATAAAAATAATGGTGTTCTTGAGTTGTCTCGGAAAACCTTCATTGACTAAGTTTTGAGTAGGTTTTATATGTAGTTATGCTCTCTTGGAAAGACACCAATTGTGAGAGGTGATATATTTTCAAAGTCTCAATATCCCCAGAGTGATAATGAAAGGACTCAAATGCAAGCAGTTCCATATGCATTAGTTGTGGGCAGTTTTAATGTATGCTCAAATGTGTACACGACTTGATATTGCTTATGTTGTAGGTGTACTTGGGATGTGACGACCCTTTTTTTTTTTTTTTTTTTTTAATACAAACATAAATGAGTCCTTATAGTGGTACGGTGATGTGTCATAAAACCAACATATGATACATACCCCAAAATATGTACCTGGTAAATCAGAGTATAACATATATCTAACTATGCAGTGAAAAACATAAACCTAAATAGTGGAAATCACAACTTATACATCTATCACAAATTATTTACAACAAAGAGCCATTTAACATCTATCTGTTTAAATCTTATCAACACAATAATGGCTCGAAATACAAGTGTCACAGGCGACACGAGCCATAAATCAAACCTATAAAATAGTGGACAACCTGTAGTCTAGCAGTTACGACCGTCGCGGCGAGCTTCAGTCATAACGTCCCAAGTACACTGCTACCAAACCATAAACTATACCGGAGTACCTGCAAGTAAAAGAACATCATCTATATGTTTGTGGGGTTTTGCGACATCCGTATAGGTGAAAGGATGAGTTAACCGTCTCAGCACATAATACCGAAACCTAAGTGATATTAAACTGACTGAGTTTTCACAAGAACCAACTTTTTCTTTATAGTCTTGCGAGCACTATAACAACTACCAATTTTATAAACTTTTGTTTGAAAACCCCTATAGCTGATATAGCAAACATCAACTAATAGAAAACGTTTTAAACATACTAGGCAGCTGAGATTATACATAGAAGTTCTGTTATAGAAACAACTACGTATGAACTCACCTACAATAATACTTTATAGTTTGTTTGCTCAAGTTTACATGCACGCAACGACATTCCTATGCACATAACCCTTAAGCTAGAAATAATGGCATTTAGTCTGTTGTATCGAAACACAAGCATCCCCATGCATAAGAAATACCAACACACTGTACATTGTTACACGAGACATATCTATATAGAGCACTAGCATCCTTAAGTTAATGAAACACCTGTCTCCCAATACATTGAGGCTTAATGCATTTTTTGGAAATACTAAAACAAGACATTTTGTAACGACCCACCCCAAATGACACAATACTGTCAACTTTTGGCTTCCCATATCAGACTTCCCAGGAGGTCACCCATCCTGGGATTGTTCTCGCAGCGGCTCGCTTAACTGCGGAGTTCTAATAGGTTCATTGCCATCACGGCTTTAAAACGCGTTGTATCATAAAGGGTACATTTATACATATAAGCACATCCTCATTCCCAGGCGATGTGGGACGTCACAATCACCCCCTCTTTGGACCCAGCGTCCCTCATTGGGCTTGTGCACGCTCCCACCATCTCAGGCTGGGCAATGGCTCTGATACCATTTGTAACGACCCACCCCCAATGACACAATACTGTCCGCTTTTGGCTTCCCATATCAGACTTCCCAGGAGGTCACCCATCCTAGGATTGCTCTCGCAGCGGCTCGCTTAACTGCGGAGTTCTGATAGGTTCATTGCCATCACGGCTTTAAAATGCGTTGTGTCATAAAGGGTACATTTATACATATAAGCACATCCTCATTCCCAGGCGATGTGGGACGTCACACATTTAGCTTAGCTATACAAAGGCATTTGCATTCTCAGTTATCAGTAACACTACGCTCAAATACATTGAGATTTATTGCCTTTGAACTTCAGTGTGATTATGCGAGCACTAGAGTGAGACTCCAATATGCAATCACGTCTTTGCTGAAGAACAAATAACAACTGCCTACTATACCAAGACATAACATTCCAATCTCTGAACAATGTGAACATCTAGGCACATCCAAACCCAATGCTTCTTAAATCATGCAACTAATATGTTTAGCAAAACTACAATATATAAGACATGCAACACATTCCATCACATCACAATATATGTATGCATATGTGAGTACCAGTGGCGGAGCCAGGATCTTGGTTCAGGGGGGTCAACATTAAAAAATAAAATTGAACAAAAATTAATTAAAAATGTTAAAGATTATGTCTAACGGAATAAATAATAATTCGATAAAATTTAATTATTGTTTAATATTTAAACAACAATCTACTGACAGATTTGCTAAATTTATCTTGACACGAGCTTGTTTAGAATTTTATTTGGAGCTCAATCAAATAATTGTTGTTCTCCATAATATCAAATAACTACAATTATATATTTTATATAATTAAAATAGGTAACAATATATATATATATATATATATATATATATATATATATATATATATATATATATATATATATATATAATTTAAAAGAATAATCTAAATATAAAATATTAATCAATATAAAAGTTTGATTAGGTACCTAAAATTTTTCAAAACAGAGAAATTGCCAAAAAAATAATTGATTTTTTTGCTCTTAAATTTTTCAAAATAGAGAAATTATATAATTTAGGTTTTTCTTTTTTCATTAGCACCTTAAATAGATTAGCATGGACATGATACATATATTAATATAATAATTCGGTTTGGTAACTTTCAAACCAAAGTCAAGTTTGACAGTGACGCCACTCACGCTTGGAGTCTCAGTGTCTCACACTACTTACGTTAAAAAACAAAGGGACGGAGCAAATTATTTAAATGATGCGTTTGGATTTAAACAACCGTGTGGTATAACAACAAAACTTATTGAAATGACATGTTTTAAAGAAATAAAAGGGTCATCGTCTTCCCTCATCTAACCTAAATTATATAAAATAAAAATAAAAAATAAAATAAAATAAAAATAAAAAAATCAAGACGTCCTTGGCGTCACTTGACTCGTTTGCTTCTGAGTGGCTAAGGGTAATGTCGATTGCCCTTGATGAGTGTCTGAGAGGGGGCAATCAGGACATCTACAGGATTTTTTACCAGGGTAGGAGAAATTTTAGGGGGTTGGGGGCGCATTTGACCCCTCTCGACCCCCCCTCCCTCCGCCCTTGGGGAGTACCATGAGTCGTGGCTCAAGGTTGTGCTCTTATGGCACATAAGTAATCATGCTGTACTCTTGTGACACATAAGTAACTATGTTGTGCTCTTGTGGCACGTAATGCATCATGTTCCCAATTTTATAACTCACTCAAAAATCATAATCATATTATAATGCAAATCACAGTTTACAAAATTCCCAACCATATCATACAGTCACACCATTCATTTCAAACTCCACATATCATATACATACTTCAAAACATCATAATTTCAATATACTCAAGAATACTCAAATCATCCAAAACATATCATAATTAACATTCAGTTGGTTCGGGATTGTAAAACAATATATTTTTTGCAATTCATCATATATGAAAATAATACTTCTCAGTGAGTAGAATACTCACCTTGGCTGCATAGGACTCATGACTCCAACATTTTCCCCATGTTCTAGTTACTTAAACTCTACATTGGAGAACAAGTCGAGATCTCCAATCATGACACGAGCTTGCAAACATTAGTAACATTAGATTATGCTATTGAACTCTATACTATATGGCATGTACACTACCAGTGTGCTCACACGTCGCATTACTCGCTTCTAAAGCTAGTTAAGTATCATAAACTACTATTAGGTTAACATTTAAATTGAGGTTCATATTTATCTTGTTCATTAATACTAAGATGTATTTACTATTTTCATTAGCTTATATATTATTGTTCTATCATATTATTATTGTTAACCATTTTATAGCTTCTTTGTTTATTTACTAAGTTAACAATATATATTTAACTCATATATATGCATATGTATATATACATATCTACATATACACATTCAATGCTTAAACATAATCCGATGATACACTAAAATACTTAGTGTACATGGATAAGTGAATTAGGTATCAAGTTGTCTTGTTATCATTATTAACTATTATGTCTTATAGTTAGTTTATTCATTTAAGCTAACTCAGTATATTCGGTCCCTATATATATATACTTATTGACGTAAGATTATATTAGACATCACAACTCTATGTTCTTCTAACCTTGACCATTACATTAATGCTTTACTAATTTCTAACCTTCCAAGTAATTTAGGTTATGAGACCTAAACACACTAGCTATCATTTATCTTATTTCTCATTTCTCACTTAGTACCAAGATGACGACTTTAATTATTAATTATCAATTAGCAATTCATTCTCCTTTAAACTCCAAATGAAACATAATAATGAATCTAACTTTAATCAATTCAACTTTATCCAACACATCCCCAAAATCCTTATTTACATAGCAAGGCCAACTTCTTTCTCAAGTGGGAATAACCCATATCTTCTACCTAAAATCTCATAGCAATTATCATCATTAAACCACCAAATTAACACTACAAAAAATTCCAACATCAACATGCTAATCAACAAATTCACAAATCCAACTCCAATTTCAAAAATTCCACCAAAACACCCATCAAAATCACATTGCAATACACATTAAGTTCCATACCATTATATAACCAACCCAATCAGAATTTCAACAACTAAAATACACCTATCAAAGCCCCATATCTCAGTCATGACCATAAAAAAATTCCTCCCAAAATTACCCCCCGAAACTAGACACTTTTGAGCCTTATACTTCACTGGTTCCACCCAAATTATCAAGAATCACATGCATATATTCAGCCCACAAAACCAAGCCAATTAACTCCACTAATAATCAATCCATAAATATCACAGTAACCGGGTACACAAAACCCATCCAGAAAACCATTTCAAAAGCCACCCACAAAAGATTCATTTGGTTAACCCTACTAAAAATCACCAAAAGTTCCAGAAATTACTCAATCCAACTAACTCAAACATCTACTGAAATCAAAGAACCAAAACACCAATCTTAAGCTATAAAAATCGAAACCACAAATGGGGAGAGTACCATTCGGCCTAGCTATATAAAACTTTAGATTTCTTCTATTTCAACAAAACTCAAATCAAACTCCATTTTTGTTTAGCATAATCCCTAAATTATAAACGCAAACAACAATCCATTCAAACCCTAGAATATCTTCTAAATCAAACCCCAAAGGACCCATATAGTTTTACAGAAAACAAAGGGGGATAAACGTGAAATCAAAGGCAAGAAAGAAGATAAATTTTACCCATGAGTTCCTAGCATTTCGATCTCCCAAAATTTTTGCAGAAAAATCTCTCTCTCGACAGCTTCACACTCTCGGGCTCCATCTCTCAGTAGCTCTCTCGATTCATCTCTCTCTCTCTCTCTCTCTCTCTCTCTTAGCTGGGTGTGTGTGTGACGGTGAGTCAAGAGAGGAGGAAGACGAAGGGAAGAAGAGAAGGAAGAAATGGAGGGGTTCGGGTGCTGCTACAGGCTGGAACCGAGGTGAAGAGAGGAAGAAGGAAGAAGAAGAGAGGGAAAGATCGTGCGGGTGAGGGGGAGAGAGGTCCGGATCCGTGCCTAAGGTAGAAAGAGAGAGAGGAAAAGAAAAGGAAAGAAAGAAAATGGATAGGGTGGGGGACACATGGCACAAGCTGAGTGGTTGGGAGGAGATAATGAAATCCTCCACAGCCAACTAGGTAATGACACGTGGCAAGGGGAGATTTCTTTTTATTTCAAAACCTCAACTTCTATTAATTACATCAAAACCCTTATTTCTAATAATTATATCATTTAACCATTTACATTAAACCCCCACATATATCTAAACTACACTTTTATTAATGTAATTAATTATTTATTCAACTATGACTCACTATAATAATTATCACTCTATTTCTCTTATTTTAACCTAGACTTATTTTATTTTCTTAACATAAATATTATTACCTAGAATATAATTATTAATCTCATCTATTTAATAAATATGATTTATTAATTGTAAAATATCCTATTTATTTTCTTGATCCAGGTTTAAGTCACTGGACAGATGCAAAGAAAGTACTGAGATACTTGAAGGGCACTAATTATAGATTTTATGCTGACATATCGACGATCCGATATTCTTGATGCAGTTGGATATTCCGATGAGACTTTTATGATGATAGGAGATCCACTTCTGGATATACTTTTATGATGGCAGGAGGATCTATTTTATGGAAAGTGTCAAACAGACGCTTACAGCTTCCTCAACTATGGAGACAGAGTATATAGCTTGTTACCAAGCTTCATGTCAGGCTATGTGGCTGCAAAATTTTATCTTTGGGCTGGTTATTATGGATACCATTGCGAAGCCACTGAAGATATTTTGAGATAATTCTGCAGCTATTTCTTTCTCTCTGAACACCGGAAGCTCTTCGCAATCCGAGCATATTGAAATAAAATATTTGTTTGTTAGAGAGAAAGTAGTTGAGTCTCACATTTGTGTTGTGCATACTCCCACAGAACAGAACATTTGTTTGTTGGAAAGCTGAAAATTTGATTTTAAAGAGAGATACCGAAAGGTAATAAATTTATTTATAATCAATTTTAAACAATCTTGAAGTAATTTGGTCATTTGGATGGGTCAGTTTTCAATCCCCAAACTCTGCAATTATTTTATGAATAGCTGAGCCTGATATCAAGCCCTTTATAAATTATGCCAAAAGCAAGGCCAGTTTAAGAAGGATGAGGAGCCTACTATGAACTTTTGCCATGGTAGTTGGTGGTAAGAAACCCCAAGGGGTTGGCTCAAGTGGTAAGGGTCTTGGTCTTTGTGGTAGTCCCATGAGGTCTAAGGTTCAAATCCCTTTGGGTGCAAACAATTCTTTGGGACCAGCCCGCCAGCGAAGTCAGAGTATTTCCCGATCTTTGTGGAGGGGGCGCTTTATACGGGTCCGAGGTTTACTTAATAGGGGTGGGTACACAAAATAGCCCTGTCTTGGAAGGGTTCCACGTCATCAAAAAAAGTTGGTGGTAAGAAAACAATAGTATTGATCAGCGGTTCTAAACAATCAAGAAGGTATTGGTACTTCTGAATTTGATGGTGTCTATAGAAGCAAATGGCTAGTAAAATGCTTCCTTAATTTTAATTTATTCTACTAACAAAATTTGACATTTCAATCAAAATGAATTGGACTAATGTGATTTTAAGAACATTTGAATATGGTTTTTCACTAGGCTGCACAAATCTTTGTTAATTTACACAAAGTATTTCTAACTGCAGTGGCCATCATTTTCTCTTTTAAAGGAAGTTTTCTATGAAAACCACTAGGATCTCTATACTGTGTAGTGTACAGTAAAATAGGTATAACTTTTTCTATGCTTATTAGAATCGCGGTAAAGGAATTCCAACCTTGCGAACGAGGCATGCAAGACATTATGATTAAAGATATACAGTGGAAGGTTGCAGAACTAATCCATCACTTGGCGCAAACTGTGAAGCTGACTCATGATATGGATGATCGCAATTTGGAGTCTAGCTTTGAGAACCTGTATCACAACCCTGCTCTGGGTCGAGAGCATTGTGGTCGAAATGATCTATATAAAGACATAGGCTTCAAAATCATCATACCAGATTTCTCTGGTGATGTCTTGTGTTGATGACTATAGTTTCAAGAATATTTTTTAGTAAATTTTTGCTGCGTGTATGATCAATGTCAAGGTATAGCTAAAGCGCTTCAAGGTACTTATATAATGTATTATAATAAGAGGCATTGCAGAAGGCCTCATTGATTGGCTGAATGAAGTTGAAGGAGTCTTTGAGGTGCCAAACAACATGAAACTAAAGCTCGTCGCTATCAAGTTGAAGGGTCGAGTATCTACTTGGTGGAAGCAGTTGAAGCGTACACTGTAACGCCCCAAATTTGAGCTTGCAAATTCGTAAATAGAAACCTCTGATTTCCACGTGACATTACTACATCAGAGATAAACTCTCGCAACGGAATATATTTTTTTTTCTATAGTCATAGGAATTGATAGCAAAGCACATTAGAGCTGACTGAAATACCTCGGTAGTTTATTAAAAGTTACTTAGGTTTATCTTTACATGCCATATGCACACTAGGTGCATTGAAATTAGTGCCACAGACGGCACATAAGCATATAACATAAAACATGCCAAACATGACATCGTTATAAATATTTACATTCCATAAAACAAGACACACACAAATACAACTAGTAATTTCTTAGCTATCACATAATAGTTCGATAATGGTTTCAAAAACCATCAAAACTGATATATGGGTCCATGCCTTCATTCTCCAGATCTGCATCAGTAACTATGCAAATATGACGTCATCATATTTACATAGACAAACAAATGAGTCATCCATTTTCATAACTAAGTTACCATCAGATTAATAACAGTTCATAAATAATACAAATGCAAAGGTTGTATGATTATGCATTGTAATAACCATTTAGTTTGTGTTTTATAATCATTTTACTTCAGACCTCTCGTTCTTAGGTATCCGAACCCGTTCATGTCCTTTGCTTCACACTTAAAGTCTTACCTGTTTGCACTGGAATCCTACCGGTCCCAGCATTAGTTATATATTAGGACTTTGGACTCCATTGGGTCACTATGAACCCCCTGGGTCCACTGACTAGCCTTCTTTCCACTTGCTACTACATCAGCTTGTTGATGGCTATCTCATCAGCCGTTATATTAATTGGACACAACATGCAATGCATGAACAAACACATGCAATGAACACACACCACACAATCCTAATGAAACATAGAATCATTACTTAGTAAGTACATCCATACTTACTCTCATTGGTGTAATTTCTTAGCTCATTTTCTGTCATAAATAAATATATATAATATATTCATCAGTCATTTTTTCAATATTAAAACTGTATATTTTTACATCCATTCATTCATCGTTTTTAATCATCAATATTAAAATGTGAGTACTTATAAGTCTTTTGACATTTAAGCTTTATGTTCAAACACCGAAACTTGGTGACATAATGTTTAAACATAAGTTTTTTAGTCAAAGCACTTAATAAGTATTTTAGAGCAATTATGATTATCCACAAGAATTGTAAGTGTAAAACAAGACAATAACATGAGAATATAAATACTACAATTATTCATGTTTAACCACTAAAACACAACATAGTGCTCTTGGTGACATAACACTTAAACATGAATCCTAACATGATGATATTATGATGCAAATGATAGGGTAATAAGGTGGTAGAACCAACCCTGTAGGAATGCAATAAATGATAAAATAGATACAGGTGGTAGAACCAACTCTGTAGTAATGCAATAAATGATAAAATAGATATAGGTGGTAGAACCAACTCCGTAGTAATGCAATAAATAATAAAATAGATAAATATTAACAAGAGTATATTCACTATTTTACAAAAGTCATTAAATCAATTAAAATCACTACTTTGATTCATGGTTAAGCATCGAAACACGTGACATAATACTCAAACATGAATCTTAACAATTTATATGGAGAGCTATATAATAAATACACAAGTAATGAAATCAAATAGTAAGGAAGAGGTGTCAAGTGATTCATAAGATATTCCTTTGAAAGTTTCACGTTCAAACTATATATTTTGAGTTTTTGGACTTGATATAGCGGAAGTGAATTAAACGCTTTCTTAGGAATACCTAAGAAGTCACTCCATGCATCAAGATTACTTATCAATCTGTTAGTTTTTGTGTTGGCTACATTCTGTTGGACAAAATCACTTTTATGTAATGTTGCTGCTTTCACAGGGATGCTGCTTTATCCAGAGTCTACTCTTCAGCTAGGTTCTTCAAGAAGATTCTGTGAAGTTTTTAAGGAAGTTTATTTCGGTTCCCTGTCAGCCGTCCGGACGACGTGGTATTCCGTCCGGACGCTCTTCTGTCAAAGCATCATCTATCCGGACGATGAGAACTTTTCATCCGGACGCCCATCAATGTCTAGAAGCTTCGAACAGTTCAAGGTTGTATCCATCTGGACGTAATGGCAAATTGTCCAGACGCTCTTCAGAGTTCGAGAAGATCCCAGTGTTCTAGTGAATCCGTCTGGACGACGTGGTTATACCATCCGGAAGCCATTCAGTGTTTGACAAGCATTAGGGTTTCTGCCTTAAGACACAGTTATGGGAAGACGGCTACAACCGTCCGGACGATGTCCTCCATAAGGCAAGTCGTGCATACAAAGTTAAACTGTCCGGACGTCTGTCTTCATGATCCGGACGATCAAGCATCACATATGGAAATTGAGTGCACCAATTCAACCGTCCGAACATCAGCCTTCAGGGTCCAGACGCTCAAAGCCTTATTATGGTAATTACGTGCAGCCGAAGTGCAACTGTCCGGACACTAGGGCAACACCGTCCGGACGCGGCCTTGTTATGGAAGCTTTCAATGCTACTTTGAAAAGGCGGTTACAGTTGATCGTTCGGACTCTCGGTCAAGCCGTCCGGACACCCTCTGGTACTTTGTTCATAACGTTTTACTCAAATATCGGATTGGGACGAAATCGGCGTCGTTGGAAAGCTAACGAAAAATACTATAAATTGATAGTCTGACAGCCATTAACACCATCCGGATGGAAACATCAAGCGTCCGGACTGCCCTGCAGAATTTTCCAGAATTGCTTTTCAGACACGAAAACAGTAGCCCGTCCGGACGGCCAAGGCTACCGATCGGACGCGCGTGCCAGAGACTCCATTTTTTACTCGAATTAGGGCTTCCAAAGTCTATAAATAAGGGGTTCTAGGCATGCATTCAACACAGAATTCGGTGGTGAATTCCTTACAGCTTAGAGAGGGTGTTTAGGGAGATATTGAAGATCTGCTAGCTCTCTAACTTTTTCCAGTGTATGATTTGATCAGCTGTGAAGTCTATCTAAGGGGTTGGCCCTAAGGTAAATGATTCCAATAAAGACCCCTTCAAGTAGGAGACCTGGTTGAGAGGCGATCGTGTTGGGTTACACGTTAGAGTTCAAGATATGAACACTGCATCAAGGATATGTGAGTGTTACTACTTTGTATCTAGTCTTGTCTTCTGAATAGTGGATATCTTGGGTTTGGTTGTCCCGGAGTGGTTTTTCTCATCTTGAGTTTCCACTTCGTTAACAAAAATCTTGTGTTATTTATTTCCGCATTATTCTGTTAACATATTGTGCACACACACACTTGCTTTATATTAGAAGTCAATTTCCATTTTTCACAATCTGATTTGGAGAGAAAAATAAACTTCAAGAACATCAAAGTGGTCATGGGATAGAAGGAGAGAAAAAGGGAGAGAAAACCAAAGCAAACACTTTCATGGAAGTTGTCTATGATTCGTGTGGAAAAACAAAGACCCCTGCATGCTTATTTATAGAAGGCAAGTAGGGGTAGAAGGTGCAAAATGTAATAAAATAATTAACTTATTAGATAATTTCTTGCAAACTAGTCCTTACTTTATTATCTATTTGAATATTAGGATTTTCGTCCAACTAGAGGACAGCCTACTCCGAGCAATTTTTCGATAGTCAAACCTACTCCGATTGACATAAAAATTTTGAGGGTAGATAGAGGACTTTAAGACTAACACTTTCTCTTTTTAGTTAGACTCATTTCGAGTTCGTTTTAACTCCGTTCTGGTCCAGTCAAAGTTTCTATATTTTAAGCCAAAATATCTTTAAACTACTTTCTGCGTTCACACTTGCTTTAATGATTTTTCTTTCTTGTCATGATTACTCTTTGTGATATTCTTCCTTCATTAATACTTCTTGTTTTTTATACATAAATGTTTCTAGAAGCATGGAGATATTTCTCTTTGATAGTTCTTCGTTTAATTCGACAGTTGAGTCATTTAAGCACCGGTTTTGGATAAAAAGTCAACTGTTATTAAATTGAATTATGACTTCACAGGATTCAAGTATAAACTATATATATATACTATATTGAGTAATTATAAGCCATAAAAACATATTTATCAAGCCTAAATTTAGAAGTCAAAGTTCAACCAAAAGTGCCACTTGGCACCTAAATTGTCAACTATAAATCCAAAAAGTCAACCAGTGGACTTTTCACAAAATTTTACCATGTGATAGATATTTCTATTGTGAGTACAACGGTCTTTGAATCAACTAAATTTGAGTCTGTTTGACCTATTTTTGGTTCAATCAAAGTTTAAAGCTTAAATGTTACTTTTAAGTTTTTAAGGGTTTTTATGTTTTGATCTTTTAAGTTTTCAAAACAACTTTAGGTTTGCTTATAAAAACCTATGGATATTGTCTCCTCAACAATATCAATGATTTCTTAAGAGCTTGAAATTACTGGGCGTTACATACACGAGGAAAAGCAAGGCAAACATAAGAAGTGCGATTGGGAGAAGACGAAAAAGAAGAGGAAAAGACAATTCTTACCCTTCGGCTACACTAAGATCCTTTTACAGAGGCTTCATACTCTTAGACAAGCTACAAGATCTGTTGATGAGTATACGAAGGAGTTTTACCAGCTGATTACCTGGAACGATCTTCTCGAGACCGAGCAACAATTAATGGCTCGCTACTTAGTACCCATTCACTATGGACAATCTTAGAGGTATATCAACGTTCCATAACTGGAGAGAGGCAGCGAGGAACAATACCAAATATGAACCGAGGGGAGAACAAAACTTGCGGGGGGGCTCGTCCTAATCCTCCGCCTGCATAGGGCCAAACTTCTAGCTCTAAGATTCCTTGTTTCAGATGTGGGAACCTAGTCATCAATCGACAAAGTCCTGAAAGCTTGCTAGTCGGACGAGCAAAAATCTATTGATCGTGGTATCCAAGGAAGCAGTCTCAAAACTTCAGCTGAAGACAGATTGTCAACCCCAGCCGTACAAGCTTTCCTAGCTAAAGAAGGCCAGTGAGGAAAAAGTTGATAAGAGGTGACTAGTTTCATTTTCAATGGGTCGTAAGTATTTTGATAATTCCTAGTGTAATGTAGTGTCCATGGATGCATGTTACTTGTTATTTGGTAGGCCTTGGCAGTAAATCAAAGCATGATCCATGACGGGCTTCAAAATACTTACGCCTTATGCATCAAGGGTAAAAGGGTGGTGGTAGCACCTAGGAGAGAGGGATCCATGCCTTCGCAAGTTACTAAGAAGAGCATGAACCTTCTGTCTATAGCTCAGTTTTTGGAGGAGGTGGAGGAAGGTGGCATGGTGTGCACCTTGATGGAGTGTGAAGTGATCACAAGAGGAGATGTATCGGTAGAGCTATAAGTGATGGTATTAGAATTTGCAAATCTGATGCCGGAGGATCTACCACCTGGTTTACCACCCATGAGCGATATAAAACACCTGATCAACTTTGTGCTGGGGTCAACCTTGCCAAATCATCAAGCTTATTACCTTAGCCTGAAAGAAACTAAGGAGCTTCAATGTCAGGTTACCGAGTTGCTAGAACGAGGCTGCATATGAAAGAGCATGAGATCATGTGTAGTTCTTGCTCTCCCAACTCCGAAGAAGGAAAGGTCCAAGCACATGTGCGCTGACAGTACAACTATAAACCTTATCACCATGAAATTTAGATTTTCGATACCTCGTTTGGATGACATGCTCAATCAATTATCTAGCTCTAAGGTCTTCTCTAAAATCGACCTTAAGAGTGAGTAGCACCAGATCCATATTAGACTCGAAGGAAAAACTTTATTCAAGACACAACACGGGCTGTATGAGTTGATGGTCATGTCCTTTTGACTATCCAATGCACTAAGCACGTTTATGAGGTTTATGCATCGGGTGTTGAATCCATACATGGAGAAATTTGGTGTCCTATATTTTGAGAAAATTCTCATCTATAGCCATTCGTGGCAGACCTACTTGGAGCACACTAGCTCTATTTTTGAGACACTACAGAATGAGAGTTTCTTTCTAACTACTTCTGTGAATTTTCTTGGTTTTTTCGTTTATTTTTATGGTGTCTATGAAGATAAATTAAAGGTAGTAGTGATCCTAGAGTGGCCTACACCAAAGAGAATACATGATGTTCGGAGTTTCCACTGGTTGGCATCCCTTTATTGATGGTTCATCTCGAACATTAGCATTGTGCCCCTATCATGGAGTGTTTAAAGGGCCAATCCTTTCATTTGACTACATAGCAGGGTAAAGTTTTCACTTGGTGAAGCAAAAGCTAACAAAGGCACCCATTCTTGCTCTTCCAGACTTCAAAAAGATGTTTTAAGTTAATTGTAACTCATCTGGATTGGCATTGGGGCTGTTCTGAACCAACAAGGTCATCTGATTGCCTTCTTCATTAAGAAGTTCTTGGGGTAAAAAAGAACTATTCCATGTATGATCTAGAGTTCTATGCTATTGTGCAGTCTTTGAAGCATTAGTGCCACTACTTGGTGGCTACAGATCATGAAACCTTAAAGTATATGAATTGTAATGCTCATAGATTATTTATCAATAAATAACCTAAAATATTACCACCAACTCCTCATTATTAGGTAATTGCAGTAGAAAGTGTATGTCTTTTTTTTGTAAACCACACATAGAATATAAACATTTCGAATTTAAACAAGAGCAACTACCAAACCATCAACCACAATATCTTACAATATTAATATAATCATAGGAGTATCACCATAAGTTGATAATAACTACGAGTTATACATCAAAAGATAAGCTAAGTCATCTATAAAACAGAAATAAGTCTAGGACATATCATAAGTCTGACGTAATCAACACCTAAAAGGAAATAGGTAAGGAGCCTTCTACATAAAAATAGTAACACTATCTTAGGGCAGTCTATCTCCCAAAAATGCACCTCAACGAAATCAAACTCTTCAACAAGAGCTTAAAGAAACTCACCATACGCGGCCTCCATCTCTTTGCCATCTTCTAGTATCAGTTCTTTTGTAAAACAAAGATATTTTGTAGGTGTAAAACAATGTTTTATAGGTGGAAAACACAAAATTTGTAAGCCAATGACTTAGCAAGTATAATCTTGCGCGAGGCACAATTATGTAATGAACCCTTATTAATTTGAACATAAAAGTAAAACATCACATGCAATAGTACACATGTCAGTATGATAAAATCGAAAATCATGCTGATGAAATACATAGATACATATTTATATTATAGGTCATAACTATATTCACAGTTGGGTTTGCGCATTCCATGAGGACTTCTAGTACAAACTTGATGTCCCAGGAATGCTTATAGCAAGCCATCCCCTAATTGCCCGACCAGGACCAAACCCGAGTGATTCACCAACTTCTATTTTTATTTTTATTTATGCATGTGAAATAATGGTGTAAGTATCACACAATCATTCATTGTAAAAGATATTTCATCTTACTTAGAAATTTAGGACTCACAACAATGAATAAGAAGGCATTTCATAATATTATAAGGATGCACATTTCATATTAAAATAGTCATGCTAAAATATCGTTATTTTGATTCACGTGAGAAATACTCACTCTGTGTATAAAAGTCCCCAATAAAATCTCTTTCACAGATCTTAATTTTCTCATCTGCAAGGTATTCTATCGTTATTCAAGCTTCTAAGTTAAAAATTCTAACCTAGTACCTAAAACCTCAAATTTCTACATTTTTCCATAAAATTGTTAGAACGCTACATGCATGATACCGTTAAAATGATTATCCGAACGGTACCGTTTGGATAGTTCTTGAATGGTTAGGACAATTCTTGTTCATCAACTCCTATCTTCAAAAATATCACCTTTTTGCCACTCATTACGTTCCAGGACCCAAAAATGCTTCATTTCCAACCTTTTTGCCACTCATATTACGCAATGTACAGTAAAATGAACATGACTTTTGCTACACTTATCAGAATATGACCCAAATTTGAAAAACTTATTTCGGTGCACATGTCGAGTCTATTGAGCTATGCTCGGTGAGCATCGTTTTAGGCCTCAAATTCTATTGTTTTTCGTCCAAATCAGATTTTAAAGATATTTTTTTTGCCATTTTAGGAAATATTTCGATTAGTGTTTTAGGGGGAATTCTAGCACCAGATTTTTAGCAGGATTCTTATGTTGGTTAGTAGTTTGATTTATTTTAGAAATTAACTTTTTGCTATTTTTGGTAATTTTGGATATCCTTTAGTTATTTAAGCCCTACTTGTGGGTTAAGTTGATCATTCGAACTTTAATAATAATTTAGTGTTTTAATTTCATGAAAGATCGACTCTCTTTCTGCATGCCTTAGGCGACTAGGGTTCTCTTTCAAACCCTATTCAATTATCTTTCTTATGATATACCTTCAGAACTTCAATTCTCATTCTCCGCTTCCCTTCCTGCATTGTCTACATCAATCTAAGATCTGTACAATGCCCCTGGGACTCATAACCAATTAACTTTCTAGTTTGTGAGTAAAAAAGCACAGAGTTGCTTTTAGAAGCAAAACGAAAAGAATAACAAAGAAATAACGATTGGTTATAACTTATGTATGAAGAAGTTACCTTTATGGAAGAAAAAGGAAACAAATTTTTAAACTCTAAGCAAGCTTAATTCTTGTGAAAAGCAATTAGTATGTCTAAATGTTAGGTCCTTGTATCTAGTCTAACCATATATCAATTCGTATTTAAATTTAGGGTTAAATATTATTTAGCCCCCTCAACTAATATTCATTTTTTATGAAGCATCACAAACTGTCAAGTATCAGGATTTAGCCTTCTAAATTGTCAATCAGTTATTATTTACCCACATCCGTCAGTTTTTACCATTATGTTGGATGAAAAATCAAAGTTGACCAAAGTGTTTCGAAAATGCCCCTATTTTGACCATTAGAAAACCAAAATTACCTTTAAAAAGACTTTGTAATTTCGGCCTTATTTTGGCCATTAGAAAGCCAAAATTACTTTTAAAAAATACTATTTGTAATTTAAGCCAACTACATAGACTGATTTTGTTTTTATTCCTATATTTTTTTTTTCTTTTTTTTTTTTTTTTAAAAAAAAAATTATTTTTCTACTAATTAAATACAAGGGTAATTTTGATTTTCAATGGTCAAAATATAAGCATTTTTGGAACATTTTGATCAACTTTGATTTTCTATCCAACATAACAGTCAAATTAACGGATGTGGCTAAATAATAATAGATTGACAGTTTGAAGGGCCCAATTATGACACTTATCAGTTCATGGTGCTTTATAAAAAATAAATGTTGATTAGCCCTTAAACTTATGTTTAATAAATAAAATATTCAGACTGTTGATCTCTAAAGAAAAGAATATTGTTTTATCTAAGAGACTCTATCTCTTATTTACGGATAAACAAAACTCTATTTCTCTGAAAAGACTGTCTATGCTTCTTCTATAACAAAAATCATCGTGAATCCCTCGTGATTAACATTAATTTTGATCAGTTTTATAGTGTTATTGAATCCTTAAAAAAGCTAGTTGAAACACGTTGGTTTCAATATATATATATATATATATATATATATATATTTTTTTTTTTTTCTTTGTTGATGAGTTTGACATTTCTTGTATTCCGGTATTTTTTTTTTAATTTTTTTTTTTTTTTTTATAATTTCTACCAAACTTTTAATATTTTTTTAAAGAAGATACCTGAACTTCAAAATGTCTCAATTTAGAATATTTATTTTTTGAAAAATCTCAATTACGGGTCATCCCTTAAGATTTTCTGTTAAATCTTGTCAATTTCCAAAATACCCTTCATTTTTTTAGAAAAAAAAAAAAAAAATTACTAGGATTTAGGCATTTGTTAGAATTTCATGGAATTTGCAAAAATAACCATGCCTGAATCTTTGGAAATTTTGATAAATTTTTATAAAAAATAAAAATAAATACATATATATTTTGGAAATTTTGATAATATTTAACGGAAAATCATAACGGAAATCCCTAATTGAAACTTTTCAAAAAATGGATACTATAAATTAAGTCGTTTTGAAGTTCAGGTATATTTATTCAAAAATGGTGAAAGTTTAGTACCTTTAAGTGAAGTTATCCTTCTTCTTTTTTATTATTTTCTTTTTCTTTTTCATGTTATTATGTTTAATTTATAGAAGAAAAAGAAAAAGAACTAAATAAGTTTATCTTTTACAAATCAAAGGTACATAGAAAGCCAAAAGCATGTTAAACACTACCTTAACTTCTATTAGCCATGTTGCCACGTATATTCCCTTTCTTCTTTTCATTCCCTTAATTAAAACGACATGGAAAACCTTGTTATCTCCTTTTCTATTTGTCTTTCATTTCAGATTTTTGACAAAAGTTGGAGTCCAAGTTGCAAAGTCTATTAGATTTGAGAAATGATACTTACACTTTTAGGGTACAACAATGGTACAACAACAAGACACATGAAGGTAGGACCCAACATTGGATCTCCCACCCTAATGTGTCTTGTTGTACATTATGAGTATTTTGATAATTTCTCATTAGATTTTCAGTCTCACCCTAATGCGTCTTGTTGTTGTACCATTGTTATACATTGTGAGTATTTTGATCATTTCTCATTAGATTTTCAAACTTTTTCTGATCTGATCCGATCCAACCTGAGCTTATTATAAAAACGATGCCGTTTTAATTAATATAACAAGATTTTTTCTTAGATGAAACGAAGTCCTTTCGAAGTATCTGTGCTGCGCCGTCCCATCTCTCCCCTTGTAGTCTCAAATCTTCTCAGTTATCTCAGTCCTAGTATCTCATTAAGCACTCTCCTTATTGCCGCCATTAATCTTCACTTCTATTATCAGTTGAAAAAGAAGACGCAAAGTTGAGGACCTATTTGATGTTTCACCTTTGTTGTTCTTCGTCTTGGAAGACGAAGAAGACAGAGTCGAAGACCAGTTTGACGTTTCACCTTCATGTTCATCATCTTCAAAGACCAAGAGCCACTCAGCCGAAGAGCTTCTGGTCTTCATCTTCGAAGATGGAGAATAGCTTTGTCTTCAAATACCATTTCGAACCAACTCCGACATTTAAGGCGGAGTTGTACTGGGAATCACCCATGTTCGAGGTGGAGTGAGTTTTTCTAACTCTTCCAACTCTAGTAGAGACGGAAGCCGAAAATGCCGTTTCTGACTCTAACTGAGTCAATGCACATCCCTATTTCTATGAGAATATCCTTATCATTCATGGATTGTGGGGGTTTGGGGGCCAAGGGAGAACAAGAATGGACAATTCAAGGAAACCTAGTCTTTTACTAAAAAAATTTAAAGCATAAGGGATAAAGATCATGTTTAGCATTTCAAAGGCAAAAATGTTACCTTCCCACTTCTATACAATATATTTAGTAAGTACCATACATAGCAGCCTACTGAAGTTCTGAATCCCTAACAATGAAATTGTGATGATTAACTGAAAGAGTACAGATATGTCCACAATTACACACACAGATTCTCTGAAATAGAAATGAATCATCGTCTCCCCAAGGGTCGTATAGGTTTATGTTGCTAAGAAAATAAAAACACTCTTTGATTATTAATTATCATATTTTCATCAATGGAGTTCAAGAGGAAAAGAGAAGAGAAATAAAAGACTGGAAGCTTATAACATGGCAATTGTGTTTTTCAAATCAATTCGATGTATGTTACAGGAACAAAGGTTGTCCAATGAAAATTGGGAGAAATTGTAATTTCACACCTACAATGGGAATGATGTTTTTTTTTTTTTTTTTTTTTTTTCTAAGAAAAAATAAAAATAAAGGGATACCGTAAGAATGACAACATGTAATTGCATCCTATCGCTGCATTTGTGGAGATCAATTGTTCTGTGAGCTTAACACCACTTCATTGATATGATACCAGAGTAAGGAGAAACAGAGCAACATGCATTGTACCCCTATATAGAGCATAAGGGATGAGATTCTCCTAGGAGAGACGATGGTGCATTTGATGTTTCTCAGTTTCTTAACACAACGTGCTGGATCAGGATGGCTATAATGCTGCCCATAGATATATTGATAATATTGACAGCATTGTTGTCGAGCTGCAAAACAGAGCAGAGACAATGTAAGAACTGGAGCTCATGAGAATGAAGAGACTGATGGATACCAGAGGTTAGGATGGGATTTGAGTAGAGCTCCTTTCAGGTAGGAAAGACCACAATAACTCATTTCAGGTAGGAGATACCACAAAACTCCACTCAGATTAGGAGAATACCATAGATTTCACAAATATTTTCTTTGCTTCCCTATAAACAACAAGATCGCCTTTAAATAGAATACAATAGGATGAGTCCTAAATTAACAAGAACTCTTAAATAACCTAATCCTAATTTAAAATGATAAAATCCCAATGAATTCAACTATTAAACCTATCTAATCCTAGTCTTATCCCTATCATTCCTCCCCCTTAAAAGGACCTTGTCCCCAAGGTCCACTTAATTTATTCCCTTTTGAAAATCTGAAAATCTAAACTAATATACATGAGTGAAGACTGATATGTAAAGAAAGTCAGGTCAAACCACAGAACAATTGGTATGTAAAGAAAGCAAGTAATCATTGAAATGGTTGCTTACCCATTGAAATCCTTGCTTCTCTTGAAGTGCAGCACCTATTATACTTTCACCAACATTAGCAATTTGGGAAGCTATTATGCATACAATTGCTTCAGCTGCATGTATCTGTTTCACCAAAAAATCCTCAGATAAAAAGAACGTTTAACGTATCTCATAATATTAAAAAGTTTAATTGTCAACTTCAGACAATCTGGTGGAAACATATGTACATAGCAATCTGAAAAGATACAGATTTTCGGCCTTCAACAACCATGGAAACGGTTCTACTGGTGCAAGATCGCCAATTTTTGTTAAAAGAAAAAGCTTCTGCCAAACAGCTCGTGAAATATCAGTTTTGAAAGTCCACATGATGAGTTTTTCAAGTTTCCCAACAAAGGTCAAAATATAGCTAAATCCAATTCAAGTTTGTAACTCTTTACCTAATATCAATAAATTCATATTTTAAACCAATATAGACTCAGAACTGCATTATAGATGATATTATTCATCTATACAATGACTAATATATTATTGGGATAACCCAGAAGGATCATATATTAAGAAAACAGATCCCATCCTTGATTAGAACATCCTGATTATATTATCTTGCTAGAGTTTCAAAACACAAATGACGTTATTTTAGCTTCCAAAAGTGCATAGAAAAGGTGATTCTGTATGTCATAGAGGTCAAAGAAAAAAGATAATTACACTTTAATTTTGTGATTCTTAAACGAAATATTAATAAGTTCATATTTCATTCAAATATAAACTATAATGAAGCCAGAGTACACTTTTAAATCGTTGTTCAACCATATAAAGGTGGGTATTGTTCAGCCAGAGTTTAAGTTTTGGAAGAAAAGGTCACAACAGGACACACAAACCCCCAGGAACCACCTGCCCCATCCTCCCAATCACTGTTAAATTATAAGACAGACCAATTACTTAGTTTGAGATAATTGAATCCATATTATAAGTCACCGGAAGAAATAGAACAGTTAATATATATATATATATATATATATATAAATCCTATTTCACAGTTAAACTATATGTAAGGTCACATCACCACGTTTCAACCGACTTGGCTCGCACTTGACTAGAAGTTAGCTACCCATGTTTGCCCTCAAGTCATGAAAAAGGTAGTAAGTCAATATTTACTACTCTCAAAAGTTGTACGATCTTATTACTCATGGCCAGGTCTGACTCAGAATTCAAGCATAGTTGTAATAGCCATTAGCCACACAAAGTACACAAGATATATTCATATGCATTTGAATATGATTGATATTCAAATGCATAACCTGTTTTCACAAGCACTTACAAAAATAAAAAAATGGAAATAAAACTATTTTCTCAAGCCCCTTAATCTAGCCAAGAGCTGATTCAGCTTGTCTTTGAATGATGAGCTTCATTAATTTGTTTGAGCTTAAGTTGACCATGTTCCAAACAAGTTTCTTAAAGCATTCACATCTGGCGAGCCAAATTAGCTAAAAAGTTAATTTGGCTAGCCCCGTAGCAAAACAAATCACCAAAAATGAAGCTACATCCGGCTCTCAATCTGGAGAGCCTTTTTACAAAATGCTACAGTACTTAACAAATTGGTTGAATACTGTAGCACTCAACAACTTGATTTATTACAAGTAAAACAAATTTATTAAAAGCAAAACAAGAAAAATGACAAAATCCAAAACAATTTTGAAAAAAAAATAAAAATGCATTCATTAATAGAGATGGAAGAAAGTAAAGAGTACCTCACCCATGAAACAAGAAACAAAGGCAAGAAGAATTGATGCTAAAAGTCCAGCTATGGTTCCCTCCATACTCACAGCCCCTTCAGTTCCCCTTGGGACTACCTTAAGTGTGGTAATTAAATACCTGATCAGAAGCACCGATTTGGATGACTGGTAACGAAACATAAGTTGCTGTAGCAGCAAAGATCAAAATACACGCAAGGAAAAAAGTATCCAAACAAGATCTTGATTCTGGGGGAAGGAATATGTTGCTTTACGCAAGGTCATCATATACTCAACACCAAATAATAGAATCAAATTCATCAACATTAATTTGCCATCAAGTATTCAAGTAACACATCCATTAACTAGATACACTCCAAGAACTACAATCTTCATGTGCCTCCAAATATGAGTTTACATACATACTATCTAGGAAATTCTTGGCAAAAAAAAAATCCAATATTTCCATGAGTAGGCAACTTTTTTTCAAGTACCAACAGTGAACAAGAATGTACTCCCTATTTAGGCAAATGAAATGAAATTGAATACTTGGTTCGGTACTTGCGAAAAATTCACATGGTCAAAAGTAGGCGTATGAACCTATACTACACAGTTGGCATAAAAGTTACCAAAGTTCAATAGGGATGGTTTAGCTGCTCATATAGAAGCACGCTTTAGAGCTTTAGGTAGTACACACTAAGCTTTCAAAGCTTCTTTTAGAGAGAGAGAGAAACTGCTTCAAGACCCTACAATTAAAAAATTATGTTTTCTTATATTCATGTTTCATTCTATAAGACCGAAACAATTAATTTCAAGATTCATACTTTCACATGTATAAATTCATAATTACACCATTTCATAGTCAAATTGACCATTGTCTGGTGCAATGGAAAAGTCATGGGCTACCAACGGCAAGTGCGCAAATTCAAGTCTTCAGAGTAACCACTTCTTGCAAAAATGCTAGAGGGTAGGACATTACTGGAGCACCGTTCCCAAATAATAACCATGGTTAGTAGTTTTATGCACTTGTTTCAATAGAATGGCCAATGGCTCCAAATTCATCATTTCTACACATTATTGATGATAATCTGCAATTCTTTATAGTTAAACGGTGCCTATGAGTATCATAATACTTATTACCCACAATATGGCTATGGTTCCTACTTTCATGATGATCTCAAGAAAAGTACAACACTCAACTTCCTGTTTTCAGTATCTTGTACTACAATGAGTCTCTGTTCTTCCTGTTTTCAGTATCTTGTACTACAATGAGTCTCTGTTCAGCATCAAAAGGTCTCAGTCAATGGTTTATATATATATATATATATATAAGTAAACGAAAGATGGCTCCCAAAGTATGGTAGATCTTGTAGGGTTGGCTTGGGTCATGCCGAGCCATATAGTAGACCTTTGCTTGCTGGAAAGGGTAATCTAGTAGGCTTCAGAATACTACAATGTGGAAGATGGCTCCATCCTGCCTTATGTGATGTTTTGGAGGGAAAGAAATGATTGGAGTTTTTTTTTTTTTTTTTTTTTTTTTTTTTTTTAACCTATTAAAAAAAAAAAAAAATTCCCCAATGGACATTGAAGAAATTAAAGGATTTTTTCTTCAAAACTCTTTACTGCTAGATAGCTGCCTTTGACTAAAAAATTTCTCGCTTTCTTGTTTTCCTAGATATTTTTGCTTCTCTTAGCTAGGTGTATCTCGTGTATACTTCTTATGTACTTGGGTTGCACCTTTTGCACTTTTATTTTTTTTTTATAAGTAAATTTAGTTTTATTGAAAGCGTAAGGCGCCCCTCTTACGCTTTCAATTATACTGGAAGTATACAATAGGAAACACCTAACAAGAAGAGGAAAAATAAACAAGAAAATCAGCAAAGCTAATGGAAAGAGGGTACAAAAAAGCCATCGACCAGAGATACAGTGTATGGAGAAACAACTCTAACACCTCCTCTAGGGAGCTCTCTAGGTTCTCAAAACACCTAAGGTTTCTTTCTCTCCAAATACACCAAAAAATGCAGATAGACACCATCTTCCATGTTGTAGCGCTCCTTGATCTCCCAAACTTCCACCAACAAGCAACTAGGTCTAGCACACTCCTAGGCATGACCCAACAAATACCAAAGCGAGAGAAGATGTTGTTCCACAGAGCGGATGCCACATCACAATGCAGAAGAATATGGTCTACTAATTTCCCATCTCGCTTGCATAGGCAACATCTATCTACAATGATTATGTGCCTCTTCCTAAGGTTGTCCAAAGTAAAGATTCTACCAAGAGCTGCAGACCATGTGAAGAAGGCTGCCCTCGAGGGTGCCTGAGACCGCCACACACTCTTCAAAGGGAACCGAGTTCCTCCAGAACACATCAAGGAACCAAAAGAAGACTTAACCCTGAACACACCTTTCTTGGAAGAAACCCATCTAAGGCAGTCTTCCCGATCTCTATTCACCTTGGTAGAGTGTAAAACCTGAAAAAAAAAAAAAAAAAAAAAAAAAAAAAAAAAAAGAGGCAAAAACATCTACTTCCCAATCATGCGTCTCTCTAACAAAGCTCACGTTCCACTGAATGGACCCACCCAAAATCTCCATATTGTCAGCCACTAACGCATCCTTCACCAAAGCAATACCAAAGAGATCAGGAAACACTTCTTTCAGAACCGAATCTCCGCACCACAAGTCATGCCAAAATCTAGTCCTACTCTCATCCCCCACCTCATATCTAAAAAATCTAGAAAAGGTCTCCCATCATTTCCTTATGTACTTCCACAACCCTACTCCAAAAGCCCCTGCAATCTCACGGGAGCACCACCCACCCCACATATTAACATACTTGGACTCCACCGCAACTCTCCACCAAGCATCTCTTTCCCTACCAAAGCGCCATAACCATTTTCCTAACAACACGCGGTTGAACAACACCAAATTTCTAATGCCAAGCCCCCCTTTTGAAAATGGGGTACAAACCTTCGCCCAACTCACCAAATGATATTTAAATTCTTCACCCATTCCACCCCAAAGAAAATCTCGTTGAAGCTTCTCAATGCGTGTAGCAACACACACCGGAATAGGGAACAGAGACATGTAGTAGGTAGGTATGTTAGAGAGAGAACTCTTGATAAGGGTAACCCTCCCCACCTTCGAGAGGTATAATCTTTTCCAACTAGCCAACCGATTTTCAACCTTCTCAATAACTCCATCCCAAATACGAGTAGACTTGTAGGAAGTCCCCAAAGGAAGACCCAAATACTTCATTGGCAAAGAAGCAACCTCACACCCAAAATGTCAGCTAACCTTCCCACTTGAATGACATTCCCCATTGGAATAAGATTGGATTTGGCCAAGTTAATCTTTAAACCCGAAACAGCCTCAAATAAGAGAGAGAGACTCCGCAAATACCGCAACTTGGAGGAGCGAGCATCATAGAAAATCAAAGTGTCTTAGCAAACAAAAGATGCGAGAAAGAAGCATTACCCACTCTGAAGCCATCTAACCAACCCCCATTGACTGCCACTGTAATCATACGACTCAAAGCCTCCATAACAAACACAAACAAAAGAGGAGACAAAGGGTCCCCTTGCCTCAAGCCACGAGAGCTACTGAAAAAGCCGTTGGGCGAGCCATTAACTAGCACCGAAAACTTCGCAGAAGAAATGCATTGAGCTATCCACGAGCACCATTTACCCCCGAAGCCGCACCTCCTCAACATATACAAGAGAAAATCCCAATTAACATGATCATAAGCCTTTTCCAAGTCCATTTTGCAAATGATGCCCGACTCCCTTGATCTAATTCGACTATCAAGGCACTCATTAGCAATAATGATCGGATCGAGAATCTGCCTCCCTTTGATGAAAGCACTATGGGATTTGGAAATAACCTTTTCCAAAACCATCTTCAATCTATTAGCCAAAACTTTAGCAATAATCTTATAGATACCTCCCACAAGGCTTATGGGCCGGAAATCTTTGAGAGAGATAGCACCAGGAATCTTAGGAATATGCGCAATAAAAGAAATATTCAGACTCTTCTCAAACACTTCTCTAGCATGAAAGTCAGAAAATACCTCCATAATGTACAGTCGCATAACCTCCCAACAAGCTTGGAAGAAAGCCATAGTAAAACCATCAGGACCCGACGCTTTGTCACCATTCATAGCGAACACTACCTTCCTAACCTCCTCCTCCTCAAAGGCTCTCTCCAACCAACTTGCTTCTGACTCCAGAATAGCATCAAAGGAAAGATCATCCAACCGAGGCCTCCAACTATGCTTCTCAGGGAAGAGATCTTGATAGAACTGAACTACGTGCTCACCTATCTCAGCCGGATCAGAAGAAATAGAATCTCCAATCAATAAGATGTCCATAGAGTTGTACCTTCTATTTGAATTGGCAATGGAATGGAAAATTTTAGTACATTTATCTCCTTCTTTTAACCACGTCACCCTGGACTTTTGCCTCCAGCTACCTCCTCCAAAAGAGAGCATCTCTCTATCTCGCTGACAATCTCTAACTTCTTTAGGAGTTCCCCCTCAACCGAAGCCCTACTACCTTCAATAGTATCAGCCTGAAGCTCTTCAAAAAGCTTTCTCTTGTTTCTCTCTACGTTACCAAAAACCTCTACATTCCATGTCTTCAAATTTTGTTTGAGAGCCTTTAGCTTACAAGCTAACACAAAACTGGGAGTACAATGAAAAGAGTATGAATCCCACCACTGTTTCACCAACCCCACAAATCCATCCGCCTTAAGCCACATATTCTCAAACTTAAACGGCCTACTTCTCCCAAAAATGTGAGCACAATCGAGAAGAATAGGAAAGTGGTCACAGTAAAGGCGGGGAAGCCTCATCTGGGAGGCCACATGAAATCTAGCTTCCCAATCAGGAGAAACAAGAAAACAATCAATCCTGGACCAAACGGGAAGGATCACAAGAGATCGACCAAGCATAAGATCCTCCAGCAAGAGGAAAATCCATAAGACCCTGATCAAAGATAAAATCACAAAAATCCCTCATGGCAGACACACTACCATCTCCAGATCTTTCGCTAGGGAACCAAGTAATATTGAAATCACCCCCTATACACCAAGGCATATTCCACCAACTAAGAATCCTAACCAACTCATCCCAAAGCCCCCTCCTATCAATACTGAAGTTCGGACCATACACTCCAGCAAAACCCCACTCAAAATGATTCGCAACATTCCTAAAGGAAACTGCAAGCGTGAAAACCCCCAGGCACACATCTACCTTTTCCACCACCCTCTTATCCCACATGATCAGGATACCCCCTGAAGCCCCACTAGAATCCAAACAACACCAATCCACATGATTGCACCCCCATAAGCTTCGCACAAAGCTTCTAAACAGATCTTGAACTTTTATTTCTTGGAGGCAAATAATATCCACCTTCCAATCTCTGAGCAAATTGCATATCCTTAGGCGTTTGCGCCTATTGTTCAGCCCCCTCACATTCCAAGAGAGAATCTTGGGCTTCATGGCACTACTATAAGCCCTCTTGCCCTCCTTTTACCACAATTCAAGCAAGAACCTTTGGTATCATAGTTTATAGAACTCTCCAAGTTCTTAATCTCCCTCTTACCCTTCGTGCATCCACCTCCAATGCGGCGCTCCTCTTCTAGACAAGTCAAAAATGCTAACAGTTGCAGATTATGACCCGCAAACGACATCCCTAAAATGGGATAAATCTCATTTGCACACTGAATAACCCAATCAGAGTGCCCCAAACCCCCCGAGGCTGGAGAGTAAGCATTGAGAGGAGTACCCGCTTCTTCTACCTGCCCACCCGCCTTGAACTCCACCAATTCAGCACCCCCGGGATGAATGCCGCTGGAGGTCTCACCTCATCGCCAACCTGCAAACCAGATGACTCTGATTCCAATACTAGCCCCCCCTTCCAATCACTTCCCTCACCTCCAGCACTGTCAATGCATGGAACAAATGCAATATCCACCAACGGTTGAGGCCAAAACTCAGTCCCTATCAACATCCGTGGCACAATAAGAAGATTGTCAGTTTTCAACTATAGTTGTTCCGAAGATTCCCTCACCCGAATTGGACCAGCCTCTGAACACACAACCAAAATCTCACGGCTATCCGGCTGTAATTGCTCCAAGGACCCCTTTTTCATAGCTGATCCAGACCCTGCGTTCAACTCACCCTCCTTCCTCTAAACCGGAACCTCCATCACCTACGTTGGCTCTGAAAACACCATCAACTCAGTGCTGCCTCGAGGTGAAACGTACCTGTCCAGGAAACTAGGTTAGCCTTGTAAAATAGGATGACCGGCGACTGAGCATGGAGGAGAGGGTGTCGGAAAACCAGCGTCAGGGTACTGTGGTGGATCCACCCGTGCGGCTGAAACTTCTGAGCCCATAGGAACCGGCCATGGTGAAACCATCACCGGTGTTCGTGATTGACCGTCAGATGACGGGTAACCGACGGCTGGGACCAGAGTTGGTACCAGCCTTGAGGATGAGGCGCCTGGTGTGAAGATCCAGGCGTCCAAGCCCGATAACGAATCTACCCGAGAAGGAGATGCACCTAAGCCCAAAAGAGCCGAAGGGAGGCGGGAGCCTGGACCCTCCTTGGCGTTGAACACCTTGGGCCGGTTAGACGGACAAACCATGGGGCCTTTTCCTTTAGTATCCCGGGCTGACTTGGAATGAGCTAGGAATTTCGTTTTGGGCCATGGCACTTTGAAGCCCATTCTGCACAGGCCCTAGGTTTGGGGCGAGAAAAGGCACAACCCGGTCCACCACCCTCAAACATGGCTAAACCCTTCAGGCAAAAACCGATTTCCTTTTGAAGCCTTTCTAACGTCTCTCTGAAGGTGCCCACATCGAGGCTGTCACCAAAATGATTGATGTGTGCTGCAGGGAGCAACGTAGCTAAGACTGCTCCATGCCTGGTGTCAGTCGTCCTTCCCAACACAGTAGAGAGCCCTGCTGGAGCCGGAGTTGTCTTACCCGCCGCTGTTTCTATCTTCGCCAAGACCGTCTGCTTGGGCAGATGTTGCCGATTTACAGGAACCCAAGGATGGGTTCTCTTCTCATGTGTTCTGTAATGCTCCGCCGGAATCGACTCTTGGGCGTGAAAGTCCTTCGCCAGAAAATGTGCATCACGCTTCGCCGGGGGTTGGGAATACTTAATCCCCTCCGAGCATTCTCTAACCCATCTCAGCACTCTTGCTACTGGACCGAAAGCAGCACCAAAAGGCGCATCCAGAGGAGGTGTTGTCTTCGCCAACACCTCTGCATAGCTTCTCCTCCCTCTCAGGTCTGCGTGGAGCTCCGGTTCTACCACCATGGCTCTGAAACCGGCTCTGAAGTAATCAGAGACCAGGCGTAATTCCACGCGAAAGCAATTCCAACCTTGGCCGGATCTTCCCTTCGGGATGAAGATCGAATCCTTCCTCCGATCACCATTAAATTCTTCTGTGACCATGTACCCACCATGTCTGTTAAAATGCCGTTGCGCAATGATCCGCTGGAACCCATGCTGGGATTGATCCCAAAACACCCATGAGTCTTCCACGCAAACCAGATTCTCAAAAGTGATTAACAACCATGCTAACTCAGCTCTATCTAAGAGGATCGACCTCTTCTTACCCTTACAACTCTCCCTGATACGTACCCCTATCTCCCCTCCTACTACCACCATTTCAAACTCTTTGGCTTCCACCAACCAGTTACTTGAAAACCCCATGGTTCTTTTGCACTTTCATAAAATGCGATTACTTATTTAAAAAAAATATATATCATTAAAAAAACACAAGCGCAACCTAGGTACACATAAAGTATTCAAGAGATATAACTAACTAGACAAAAAGAAAAAAAAAAAAAAAGATCTGAAAACCATGAAAGCTATACATATTAAGGTATTTAAAAGCAGTTGTCCAGTAGTAAAGAGTGTTGAAGAAAAAAGACTTTAGTTCCACCACTGTTCTCTCGCGGCCATCAAAACTCAATCATTTATTTTCCTCTAAAAACACCACATTAGGCAAGATGGAACAGTGTTGCACTCTAAAGACAACCACACTGTCATCTCCAACATGCGACAAGGTCTACCACTTGTATAGACATAACCTAAGCTAGGCCAACACAACTGAAAATAACATTCCATAAGGTACTAGCAATCCCACAATGGAGTAAAAGATGATCTGCAGACTCTCCACACCTCTCACATACACACCAATCAACCATTAAGACATGCCGCTTCCTTAGGTTATCCATGGTGAAGATATTCCCTAAGGTGGCTGACCAAGCAAAAAACGCCAATCTTATGGGGACCTTATTCCGCCAAATACTCAACAGAAAGGAGACTAAATGTATATTCTAGTAGGAGTGTCACGCAAATCAATAATTAAAATAAAAAAAAAAAGTCACGCAAATCAATAAGAACAAGCAATGTCATCATCTAGCCAACCCAAATGATTCTACTTATAGGTAGGGGTGG
This sequence comes from Alnus glutinosa, assembly GCF_958979055.1. Taxonomy (NCBI): domain Eukaryota; kingdom Viridiplantae; phylum Streptophyta; class Magnoliopsida; order Fagales; family Betulaceae; genus Alnus; species Alnus glutinosa. The sequence goes on along the minus strand of NC_084893.1, from coordinate 19,184,525 downwards.
GTATCAATTCGGTAGGTGGTAAGTCGGTTAATTTGGTCGGTTAACTGACTTTTGTCGGAATGCAGTCGGTTAATCGGTTAATAGGCAGTCAGTTAAATCGGTTAACATTCGGTTAACATGGGTAATGAAACGGCGTCGTTTAGATTTTTTTTAAAGGAGAAAAAAAAAAAAAAAAAAAAAAAAAAAAAAAAAAAAAAAAAAAAAAAATCAAGCGTTTCGTTCTTACTAAAATGACATTATTTCGTTTTATGTCGGTTCGGTAAATTGGTCGGAATAAAGGCAGTTCGGTTCAGTTCGGTTACCGATTAAAAGGCAGTTCGGTTTAGTTCAGTTACCAATTAAAAGACGGTTCGATTCGGTTACTGAATTGGCTTTCGGAACAAAATTTTATACCAACTACCGAACCAAAATTAGTCGGTAGGCGGTTCGGTTCGGTAAGCGGTCAGTAGGTGGTAGGCGGATAATTTGCCCACCCCTACTTATAGGAGGCCTAGAGCATGATTGTCCCAAAAGTTGCAAGAGTGACATGTATCTTCAAACCAAAGAGAGTTTTATCTCTAAATGCTTCCTACTTAACAATACTAGCCACTGTCAAGCTCCCTGCACCCTGCTCCCAACATAGGCAGGCACTTAGCTCCTGAGCCTCTTAACACGTGAAAAACAATCAGCCTAGTAAGGTAAGAGTGCCTCATAAGGGGTAGCCTTTTCACCCCATCTTGCTAGGTGTTGTGCTTTCAAAGGACGTCTTCAATATGTCTTCTTTCTAAGTAGACGCTTCATTTTAGCAAGGCTACTACTGCCCAACTTTATATGACATAATAGCTCATAAAAGTCTAAGCGACGTTTATGTTCATTTCCATCAATGCAAAAGCATCACCTATGCTTTTCCATTAGGGTAAAACTATGCTGATAAACGTCACGATGACAGGAAGTTCTGAAAAATGATTCAACCCATCTGATTTTGCTAACAAGTTTTAGGTGAGCTTTAATTATGACAGAACATGATACTATATGGACAGCTAAAATGCATTTAGGTTTCTCAAGATCTAATAATTGTCTCAATATCACTTCAACCGATTTTCTTTTTTTGAGTTTTCATCATCCTCTACAGATAAACCCATAGTTAGATCGTGGTTATCAACTAGGAATTGAGCTAGGTCAGGTTGATTCTAGGTCACAGACCATATACAAACAAAGTAATTTACATACACACACGAGTTACATATTTACAAGGTAGATAGATACAATGGAAATGTCTTCATGTTCATATCACAAGTAACAAATAGTTAGGTGTTAGTTTAACAACTTGGGATGGGTGAGTTCGATTCTGGAATGGCTAGGTGTCAGTTTAATTCTCAATGGCCAATGCTGGTGAGTCCACTCAGGTTTAGGTCACAGCAATTCTAAAGTTGAAGCTCTGAGTGCCTGGCGTCATAAGGTTCGATGCCAAACCTACCCAGCCTAGACCAAATTAAATCCCACAACCAAGTACATTGGCAAAAACATACGAGAATATTCTTTACATGACGCAAAATGATTAACTAACTTGAGATTACTTAGCTGTGCAAAAGTTTTATTTGGCTACTTAACTTCTATACAAGAGAGACATATCATGCTTAGACCATTGCATTAACTTATTTTTGCATCAATTTTGGAGAGAAAGGATTCACTCTATCCAACCAGTTGAGTTCAACAGTATGCAATTTCAAGCATGGTTGTCTTTCAAGAATGGATAGACACCATAGATAGTGAGACAACATGTAGAGATTAACATGATTTGAAACAGATGATAAAACAGTCGAAACCATCTACTATTTTGACTTTTTGAGCCCGCTTCTAGCGAAATGCACTACCTAAAAATTTCTTCAAAAGCATAAACAAACTTTAGTCAATGACTTATGCTAATAAGTTGCATTAGATTATTTAATTCAAAAGGATAATTTTTTTTGATAAATAATAAGCCAATCTCATTAAAAGCGTGAGGTGCCCCTTAGTACACTAGGAGTATACAAAAGGAAACGCCTAACTAGAGAAATGAGTAAGTCAAGAAAGCTAATAGATAATGGGAACACATAAGCCGTAGTCCAAAGATACAGAGTGTGATAGGAGGATAAAAGTTCCTCCAAAAGGATAATTAAAGATTGATATAATTTAATTTCTCTTTTTCTATTATTTTCCGTCAAATAACATACAGTTGGCCACACTATTGAAACATTCCAACCATAACCACATCCCTTCCAATTTGAGCTCTGGTCCAGGAACAAATTAAACTGGTATCATTCGAACATTTGAATCAGCCAATGACGTTATTTATAACAATGACAGAAATTAGAAGTAAAGGCTAATTAGAAAACAATTTATTAAAACCAAAAAAAAAAAAAAAGGCTAATTAGAAAACAAAAATTAACAAAAGAATGTAAATCTTAAGTATATGCAGAATCCTAGGGATGATCAGAGAGTGCAGGAGAAGAAAACAATATAGTGATTTCGAATTTAGTATATCACACATCATACTTCTACAAATTTGCTTATGCCATTTGATTCATCAAAAAATAAAGTTTAGAACTTAATAAAATTATTCAAAAGCATTGAGCAATGATACTGGCCATATAATGCATGCAACAAAGCAAATGGACTTGAAAAATCTGGCCAAAATCTATTTTTTTTTCATTCATTTATGGGTAAACTAAGAAAAGTATTCATAACATTAAACTAAAATGCCCAAACCAGACCAAGAGATGCATTACTTACGTTGTTTTGCCATATGCCTTCCCTATCTCACTTGAGACAGTATCACTCAACTTAGTACAAAAACTGGAAACAAATCCGAGTTTCCAAAGCTGAGAAAATGCCTCCCCCCCTACTCCAAAGATTGAAAGAAAAGCACAGAGACAACCAGCAGCACTGGAACCAATAACACTACCTGGTCCTCTTCTTCCTTTTCTCTTCTCAGCAACCCCCTGAGCCTCCTTTTGTGCCATTTTCACTTTTGTTACTGCCGTGCCCTATTAGAAAAAAAAAAAAATTATAGAAACCCATTAATAGAAGAATCAAAAAGTACAATCACTAAGGAATAGCACTATAACAGTAAATCAGTTGACAATTAATTTTTTAGTAAGAAACAAAACTCATAAATCAAATTTATACTTTTGACAAATAACAGAATAAAATAACTAGATTTCAGTTTAGAATGCCCAAGGATTATATTTTATAAAAAAAAATAAAAAAAAAATAAAAAAAAAAACCCAAAAATAATAGCTGACAATATAAACAACGCAAACACTGGGCAATCAATCAACAAACAAAGAAAGATATAGCTATAAACGAACAAAACTACTTGTAAACATACTCGGGCTCGGCTCGATTAAGCTCGGCTCAAGTTCGACTTGATTATTAAACAGGTTGTTCATGAACACAAAATTAGGCTCGATTATTAAACAATACAAACTCATATAAAGTGGGGTCGACTCGCTTAATATTTGTAAACAAACTAGTATAAGGCTTCACTAACTTGTTAGGCTCGACTCGTATATATTTATTAGTTTGTGTGTGTATATATATATTCATATTCATAAACATAGCTTATATAGTATATTACTTATTAAGTAATAATAGTCAATATATATTATTTTATAAATATGTAAGCATAAATTAAGTAACAAATAACAATAGTCAATATAAGTATCTAGATAATAAGTAACTATAATAAAACTAGTATCTAAGTATCTATCTATATATATATGTTAGGAATAATAATAATTTAATTGAAAGAAAAGGGCAAAGCCCACATAAACAAAAAGTATACTAGAGAACCAAATACCCTAAAGGCTAATACAATTTAAAAAACAAATCAAATTTACTAGATTCTCTTAGTCAAAATTAGGAACATTTACAATAACCCAATCCAAAAAAGATCTCAAAAATGAGGATTTTTGAAAGAAAAAAAAAACATTGGACTCGTTATCTTCAAAGATACGCCGATTCATTTCTCTCAAAATGCTCCACATTAAGAGAGCAGGAATTACTTTCCAGATTGCCCCTTTGAGGTGTCCCTGTCCTTGAAATTTTCAGCAATGAAGAAACTCTAGGATGATATTAGGCATAACCAAATAAACCCCGAAAATGTTAACAACCAAGTGCCAAATATAAGCAGTATACTTGTAGTGGATGAGAAGATGATTAATAGTTTTCTCATTCTTTTTACAAAGGCAGCACCAACTAACTAGATGGAAACCCTGCCTTCTGAGGTTATTCGTCGTGCGGATTCTACCCATTGCTGTTGTCCATAAGAAGAAAGCAATTTGATGAGGGGCCTTAACATTCCAAATACTTTTCCAAGGGAATGAACTATGCTCACCTGTCTGTAACGAATTATAAAAGGTCGTCCTTGCAAGATGGTGTCCACAACATACTATCCACTTCTCTTTTTTTGATAAGTAATGATAGTATTATTGAAAGCGTAACGCGCCCCTACGTACACTAGAAGTATACAACAGGAAACACCTAAACTATCCACTTCTCTCAAATGAGTATTCGAAGAGTATAATAGATTGAGAAAGGAGTCAAGAGATTCTAGTTCCCAATTTTGGGCTACCCTAACGAAGCTTGGATTCCAATGAATTAGGGAATTTGAGAGGTCCAAATAATCTGATACTAAGGCCTCCTTGTTACGGGCTATGGAATAGAATTCTAAAAATAAAAACTTAAGAGCCCCTTGTATGCCAAAAGCGAATGTTGGAGCCGTCCCCAACCCTATAGGAAATAAAGTTGGAAAAATTCTAATATTCCTCCAAAGACTCATCCCGTAAGGACCTCGAGCTTCCTCTGAACACCAACCCCCTCTCTGGATCTCGTACTTCATAACAATCACCTGTTCCATAAAGAATTTTTCTCATGCCCGAATCTCCAAAGCCATTTACCAAGGAGAGCTTCGTTGAACAGCATGAGATCTTCAATACCCAACCCCCCTCTAGGAACTAGGGAGCAAACAGCCAGTAACTTAACTATAAGTATGATTAAGTAGATACTTAACTATAAGTATCTACTAATATAGTATATTACTTAGTTTAATGCCATCTTTAACTTGCGACATCCAATTCCCAATGCTTCAACTACTCCCATTTACTTCGATAAATTGAACGAGGCTGCAACCACCAGCTTTTATCACGTGGGAGCCTTGGACAAGGAAAACAATCATTGTGCCAATATTTAAAAGTATTCGACAACAAAACAAAAAAAAAAAACGCATTAAATTTCTCATCTACCTTCACCACGTCAACATTCAGCCCTCCGATCTGTCTAGCCGAATCTCAAGACATTTATTTTTTTACTTTTTTCTTCTATCACGCGTCTTGACGCTGCCTTGGGAACTTCATTTTTTTCTTTTCCCCAAAACATTACACAGCGCGCCCTTACAGTTTTCCCAAAATATCATGCCCCACATTTTATTTTCTCATTCATCCATTCTTCTTCATTTTCTTTGCTCACACAAGGATTTCTTCTTTTTCATTTTCTTTTCTCCATCCTTCCCCAAAACATCAAGCAAAGGTGCCATTTTCAGTCGTTCCGTGGGCCGCCGTCTTCGGCCTTGGGATGTTCTGCCGTGGGGTGTAACATGGTGGAGAGAGAGAGATTTCAAGGGCTGAGGGGGCGGCATTGGGCACTGTGGTGGTCTCCGGCCACAGAGCACGCAATTGTCGGCCATTGTGCATTGGTCTTGTGTCGTTTAAGTGTCGGAGAGGGTTGCCTTATCAAGTGCTTCTAGGGCGCCAAGGAAGAGGGGGGGGGGGGGGGGGGGGAGGGATTCTTGAGCTCGGCTAATATGCGAGCACAAGCTCGAGCTCGCACAAGGTTTCCCTTTGGCGAGCCGAGTTTCTCGTCTTGTCGCGAGATTGAGCTCGAGCAAGCACTAATACGTTTGGCTCATTTCCAGCCCTAAGGAAAGACATTTATGTAAGCAGAATAAGAAGAAAGAAATTATGGGTTCTGCAATGGCAAGTCCGATTGCAGTCAAGAATAACTTGCGTACTAATCACTCTTGTATTGCCCGAGCTCAATAGAATGGTCATACCCACATGAAACCTTACTTTCTTAACTATTCTGTAACTTAGTTAAGTTGCAATTCAATGATTAAATGACTCATGGAGCGGTTAGGCTGTTACGAGAATGTAGTAACAGTTGTATAAATCCCAAGTTCAAATGGAGGGGGAAAAAAAAGAGAAAGTTCAGCTCTCAACCATCAGGATCTCTAAAATGTGGTGGGCCCAAGTACCTTCAGTTGTGAGATCTTTGGAGGAGTAGGTTACATAGGCTATGCTCTGAAAAGGGGGTTGAATGCAGAAGAAATTACTGCAAATATATATTTAGGAGGTTGATCCCTCACTCAAATTCTATACATAAAAAATAAAAATAAAAAGTTAAATCCCCGATTATCCAGAGTTTAAGTTAATAAAAAATAATAATTTTAATAATTTTATTTAATATTTTAATATTATAAAGTTAGGATTTGAAGTTATGAAATTTGATTGATATCACATTAAATTAGCAAAAGAACTACATATACCCCTCAAACAACCAAGCAATTTGCAATGTCCTCCAACCGTTCAATGGAAGCAATGTCTCACCCAAACTACTAAAAAATTGCAATTTATCCCTTTTGTCCCATAAAAAGACAAAAATATCCCTGAAATTTTTCAAAACAACCACGGTGGTCCTGGGTCTTGTGAAGTCTGGTGCGTCACCAGTTTTTTTTTATTTTATGTTTTTCTTATTTGGTTTTTGTATTTTTTTTATTCTTATTAAAAAAAATTATAAGGGTACACTACAATTTTCTATTAGTTTGGGAACATAGCAAATTATCTCGTAATTTGAGGAGATATATGTATTGTTCTCTAATGGCTAACCGATAGAAAATAGTAACTAACAAAAAAAATGTTAAAAGAAACAATTGAATTTCACTCCAAGAAACTCTATAAGAGCATCTCCATCAGAATAGGCAAATGATTTAAAATTTGATTATTATGAGCCATTTCTCATATCCTATATAATAGGTAAAATAAATTTTTTTTCCTTCTAATGTGAATAGTAAATAGGTTATTTTACCTATTCACTTTCACTATTCACGTTACAAAGAATTTTTTATTATTTTCTCTCACCATTTCCTTTTTTCTCTTTCTCTCTCCCTATTTTTTCACGCTTTTTTCGCACAAAATAATATTTAAATGCAAGTAGAGAGTAAAATAAAGAATCTGTTAGATAGAATATAGAAAAAGCAATAGCTAAAATAGAGAGTTGTACTTTTTCAATAACTACTTTAGCTATTATTGCAAGAGATGCCCGTAGGATTAAAAAACAAGAAAATATTACGAAAAATGTTCACCGAAGACAATCAATTAAAAAAAAAAAAATTATTTACTAACAATTGAACTCCGATAAAAGGAACAAAATTCAAAACCCAGACCGAAATCAATGAAATTAACAGAATACCCAACAAACTCTAAGAAAAAAAAAAGTACAAAAAATTTAAACACAGATTTTTTTGTTTGTTATGGGCTTACAATGATGAAGTAGGTGGCAACGAGAAGGAACCCAGACGAACCAAAAGCGCGCCAAGTGAGAGTGCCCAAAAGGAAAGCAGCCGCAATGCCCGCGAGAGAGAGGCCAGAGACCAGAATTGGTGAACCCAGAACGAAGATGAGGAGGTTGTTGAGGAGAGCCGACTGCCATGTGGGAGGGGACGACTGGATCAGCTTCAGTGCCTCTGATACTGCGGTCTGCACGCTGCCTGCGTGGGCCACCATCTTGGCTGGTCTACTGGGGTTAGGTTTAGGGTTTTGACGGAAAATTAGGGTCCTTTTGGGGAGGGTGGTGGAGACTGGGGAACGGTGGGATTGGAGTGGAGGGATTGGAATGGGTTGCATGTGAAGCAGAGGTGACACAGCCATCATTTTTACGGAAAGGAAGAACACTAACCCCGGTTTTACATTTAAACTTTTAAAATAATAAGGGGAAAAATATAAAAAACCATCATGAACTTAACACTCGATTTTAAAATAGATTTTTTGAATTTTTAAGTTACTAAAAATACCATTTCGTTGAAATATTTTTATAATACTCTTATGATGTGTATATATCTCCTGAAAAAAATTAAAAAAAAAAAAAAATAGATTTAAAACTCAAGTTTAAAAAAAAATTAAAAAAAAAATTAAAATTTGAAGGGGTGGCTCGATGAGCTAATGGGGTGGCCAACCACCCCTATTTTGGCCAATGGGGGCGGCTAAGCCACCCCAGGGCAGATCCGGGGGTGGTTTTGGCCACCTCCTCTGGCCAATATGGGGGTGGTTTGGCCATCCCCAAGGGGTCAAATCCCATCTTTTTTTTTCTTTTTTCTTTTTGACCATTTGAGGTGGCCAAACCACCCCCAAGAGCCATGAAGGTGGTTCAAACCACCCCTTCAATTTCTTTTCTTTTTTAATTTTCTTAGGTTTTTAATTTTTTTAATATTTATATTTTTTCTTTGATTTTTAAATTTTAATTATTTTTTAATGGTATATATCACACGTGGCGAGGGTATTATAGAAATATAATTAAAAAATGGCATTTTTGGCATACTTTGATAATTTGATAGGTCACTTTAGCACACTTAAAAATTTAATGAGTTATTTTAAAATCGGTTGTTAGTTCAGAATGCCTTTTTTATATTTTTTATAAAAATTAAAATAACATAACACAAATGGTTTGGAAAAATAAATGTTTTTTTTTATTTAAAAAAGTACTTCAACGTGATATAAACTAGAGAAGTGAAAATCGATTTTAGACCCCACACACTAAGCTAGGAGGGGTGAATAGGTGATGTATAGTAGAAAATACCAATTTAAAAATTATGCAACAGAATATCAAACCATATAAATAACCATAAGACAATCAACACAAAATTTGTTGACGAAGTGAAATCCTTTGAATAACTCTTCAAAGGTAAAATGTTTTGGGGCAACCAAACCAAGAAATTAGTTCACTATAGAAGAATAAGAAATTTAAAAGTAACTCATACTCATAAAACATTTGTAGATAGCACTAATTTGTATTGAACAAGTAACCTACTTGCCCACTAGAGTGGGCACGGGTCAGAGCGAGGCAAGTATTGGCCATTTTGGCACCCGGACCAACACCCTACGGGTTGTCAAAACCCAACTCGCGGCCCGGCTACAGTGAGGAGTATCCGTCGGTCTCGGGTTAGGTAGTGCGGGTTGGACGAGGCGAGTCGGGTATTTAAGGTTCCTAACATACCAAAAAGAAAAGAAGGAAAAGAGGCTTACACTTTGTTGTTGATCTCCACATCGAACTCGTACGCCACCGAATGCCCCACCCCCACCTGCGCATCCTTCACATCGAACCCTGAAATCCTTAAATCTTCCCCTTGAAACCCAATCCCTTTAAGATCGCTTCCTTCATATCCTAATATGGAATTACTTACGGACTTGGCTTTGTGGTAGGAAGGATTGAGATCTGGTAAGGAAAGCAGAGCCCAGGACGACGCCGTTTGGATTGCAAGAAGTAGTAATAAGAAGAGGGATCAAAAAGAAAGTGAGTGAGAAGCCATCGTAGAGAGGGGTGAGGCATGACTTGTGAGGGCACTGAGGAGTTCAGCACAGGGTTAGGGTTTTTTAGGAATAGGCATGTGGGGCGGGGTGAGTATCCGGTATTTTTAAAATGTGATACCTGCGCCTCGCCCCACCCCACACGGGTAGCCCCTTTTTTAACCTAGCTTCACACTTTTAAAGCTAAAATCCGGATTTTATGGGGTGTGGCGGATCGGGTCCGATTTGGGCGGGCTTTGCCCACCCTTATTACCCGCTACCATAGTAATTCTTCTAGAACCTCTAAACAATTCTTCTATCTCATCTCTTTAACTAGAACTCCGATTAAACTAATTGGTTGCTAATTGGTGAATGGGGTTGTTTGAATGAACAACTCCAAGAGAGTGACAATAAAGCTCACAACTTGGCTCACAAGCAAATCAAAAGGCTAAGCTTAATGTATGCAATAGCTTTTGTCACACCTCTTTTAAAATCGTGCATATCAATCCCTTTTATAGACTTGGAAAAATCGCCTTCAAAACCTAAATTTCATTTGTCAAAACTCTAGCGGCGTCCGGACACATAAGTAGCTTGTCAGGACATGTCTAGTTTCATGCCAATAACCCTAAAGGCTTCCGGACATCAGCGGACTCATTTGCGAATGAAACATATTGTTTCTCCAAAATGTTCGAACACTTGCGGACGCTTTTATGAAAGAGCCATTCTGTTTCTTCATCTAACAGGTGCGAATGGGACAGACTGTCTCAACATCACATTTGAACATATACAGACGAATCTAAGGATAAAACCTTCTGCCTTAACATTCCATCCAAACACCTACAGACGGATTTGATAACGCATCTTGTTGTACTTGATATTCTTGAAGGATTTTCACATTCAAACATAAGTGCAAATCTACCCCCACTAAAGAGTACATTCATAAACTTGTTTTAAGTACCGAATTGGCCAATCAAAAACCTAATAAACTCCCCATTTTGACATTCGATGACAAAACCTTATACAACCAAAACAATGTTCTTTTTTATACAAGAATTAATCCCCTAAGACTCAATATGAACCTACCAAACCACTAAACTAGGTTAGCCTTGAAGTCTTGAACTTTTAATTCCTAAAATCATGAACAAACTCATAAAACGCATGGGGAATTGACTGGTAACTAAAGTAACTTAAAATCATAAAAATCAAACTCATGAACAAGCATTGCTCATATATCCAAAGTAATTGAATTTTATAAATGAATTATCTCAACTATCTTAACCATAGTAAAATAAATAAGACGCAATACATTATCCACATGAATAAATTCAGTTTACCTACATCAGCAATTAAGTTAAAAACATCATCCAAAATTAAGAGATAAGTCAAAATCATCCCAAAAAATACCAATTTTGTCACCAATGGCAAAATGGAAAGATCATCCAACAAAACATAAATAAATACAATGAAACTCAATCAATCAAGCCAGCATCCCATCAC